>NC_082693.1:31228859-31844854 GCF_949987515.2 Delphinus delphis | reverse complement strand
AAATATTTATTGAACACATCAAGAGTTCATTCTTAGATGTATTGGCATAATTTATCTATTTCTGGGAATTTAAATAGTGACTGCATCAAGTACATTACTTTGGAAGATGACTTTGTTCTTTAACAACTCAGGATCTGAGCTAATAATGGCAGTCAGCCACCCAATTTCATAGATTAGTTTAAAATATCTCTTGCTTACTAAGCAAAATGTCAAGGCCTTAGATATTAGCATTTACTTAATTTCCTCTGCCTAAGAATAATCAACACCTCTCCCTATAACTTGGGAAAAGAATTTATATTAATGAGTTACTCTGTTGACACCCATTTAATATCAATAATTTATATTAATTGCTTTTCAAAAATAATAGTGTTTGTGGTTTCCAGTACTACACACATATCATTATTCATCAGCATTTAAAACACATTTTTCTGTGAACTTGGAATTGCTTTCTGTAAATGTTCCAAGAACTTGTGATGAGATTGATGTTGCAAGCAGCTATGCTTTGCACATTTTAGCACAGAAAGATTCCCTCTTCTGCATTATTTCAGGTATTTGGTTTCACATTTTCCAAGTTTTAAAATATGTGCTTGCAAACAAATTCCCATCTTGTTGCATGAAAGTTGAAGACACAATTTAATTTTTATGTTGTATAATTGAAAATATAGTCTTCCTAGTTATATTTCAGGAGTTAAGAATTTTCTTATCTGTCTTAGTATTGTTTATAGAGTAAAACAAACAAACCAATTATAAAACACAAAAAAAATAAAATCAGGGTGTATTAAAAAAAATCTACTCAAAATATTTGGTTGATTGATTATTGGTCTTATTTTCTAAATTGCAAAATTTTATATACATATTTTCCATCTTGAGCATTTTTGAATACTCAGTAAATACTACTTGGGGTAAATACTACGTTTACATAATTATCACTTTATTGCTGAGGTAGAAGTTTAGCCCAGACAGAAAAAAAGTCTTCCTGTCTTAAAAGCTAAAGTTCCACATGCTTGTGATCTTCTCTTTCCAAAGATGTCATGGAAATAATGGAATAAAGTCAGTGTTGGACAAGGGTGTTTGGGAGTGCACATGGATTCTTTAACCTAATACAAGAGGCTTGGTAGGATTCACACATTCCTGGAATCTGGGGATCCTCAAGGATCAAGACTGACCCAGTGAAAGATGTCTTCTGTGTCTTGCTATTTACAACATGGCAGAAGGGAAGAAGGTGCTGAAGACCAGTGACTTATGTGGGACCTACCTCTCTGTTGAAGCTCTGAGTGAAATCCCTGACCCTTAGCTATTTTGGATTGCCCAGTTAGTTATCTCCTCAGCATATTGGAGGCTCTGCCTCCATTCTCTAGCTGCACTGAACCCACTTATACTAACTGATTTCTGCTGAGCTTAACTGCCTTTGCTCTGTGAGTTAGGAGATCTATATGTCTGACAATAGCAAAATAACAATTATATGTATGAAAAAGCACCATGTAAACAAAGTTAAAAGTAAAATCATTGACTGAAAAAAAGTATGCAACAACATATAACAGAAAATAAATAGCCAGAATATTCCATAATGTTTATAAGAAAAGACAAAAACACAGCAGAAAAATAGGCAAAATTTTGAACAAACCATTTGCAAAGGAGGAAATACAAATGAGTAAATACATATAAAGAATGTTTGCCTTAAAAAGGAAGGAAGGAAATGCAAATTAATGCAACTGTGAAATATCTTATTCTCCCATCAGATTGAGAAAAAAAGTGGTAAACTCAAGTGTTGATGAAGATTCTGGGATATTAATATTCTCATATCTGTTGATTAATTTAAATTGCTTTAGTTTTTTTAATCCTAGGAATATCCTAGTTATAAGTAATAATAATGAACATTTTTTTTTACCCAATTGTCTTGATTATTCAATATCTATGCACCCTTTCTTTTTTTGTAATAAAATTCTGATATTCCTTTGGGAATCCAACTCATCTTCATTGGATTAAATCTTGTTGGAATTACCAATCACCCTCCCCAAGGACAAGGGATTATCATATGGTTTAAGTAAGGTTCCTCAGTGCCCTCTTTGCAATCTGAATCTCAATCAAAATTACAAGGACCTAAAAATATAGGAGTGCTACAGACATTTCAGATTTTCAGATTTCATCAGTTTAAGATGCCATACGTGCAAGATGCAACATTATTGCATGTATCACCTAAAAAGGGGCACCAATTACACAGATAATGCTTTCCTTTCACTTAGAAATTTTTATATTTAGTAAACAAGCTCCTTTAGATATACTTACAAATTCATTTTTGTCATATTTCACTAATGAACATAAAAAGAAAAATATAAGTGAAATAAATTGACTAAGGTATATCTAAATCCTTTGTGAATCACTTTTTTTCTTAGACTTATCAGTATTCTTGATTCTCTGGGCTAATTGAGAGAGAGTAATTGATGGAGTACGTTTTAGTCTCAGATATACTTTTCCAAGCCACTGATACCCATTCATCACATGTTGGTGCCTGTAGTCATTTCTTCAATGATGAATATTAAATTCACTAATAAAACATCTATGCACTGCTGTTGCTTTTATGTGTTTTTGCATACACAATCATTTAAAAATAAATATGACTTAATAGTATAATCAAGATATTTTAAATGTAATTAAACCAAATGTGTAGGGTGTCAATCAAACTCATTAATTAACTGTAGTAAGAACATTATTGACAACATGACCAAGTTCTCACATGCTCAGACAAGGTCATCTAATTTAAAGTGCCTCAGTCCAACCAGAATTGTGATACGTCATTTAAAATATATTTTAAATATATTATTAAAAAATACAAAGTTTGAAAATGATTAAATATGACGATTTATTCAGATATCTGTATGCTGCCTAAAAGAGACTTTAGATTTAAAGACACACACAGACTGAAAGTAATAGGATGGAAAAAGCTATTCCATGCAATTGAAAATGAAAAGAAAGTGTGGGGTTGCAGTACTTGTATCAGACAAAATATTCACCCAACTTAGGAGTATCTAAATACATAGAGCAAATATTAACAAACATAAAGGGAGAAATTGACAATAACACAATAATAGTAAGTATTGTTAACACCCCAGTTACATCAATGGACAGATCATCTAGACTAAGAACAAAACAAAACAAAAACAAAACAAATAAAGAAACAAACAAAAAAACCATTAAGAAAACACTGGCTTTAAACAACACACAAGATCATTTGGACTTAACAGATGCATAGAGAATATTTCATCCAAAAGCAACAGAATACACATTATTTTCAAAAGGACATGGAACATTCTCCAGCATAGAACACATGCTAAACCACAAAAGAAGTCTCAATAAATTTGAGAAGATTGAAACAACAGCACTATAAGACTAGAAATCAACTGCAAGACAAAAACTGCAATAAAACTACAAACAAATGGAGGTTAAACAGTATGCTACTAAATAACAAATGGGGCATTGAGTAGCAAAGAGAAAAAAAATACCTGGACACAAATGAAAATGAAAACAATGATCAAAAATCTATGGGGGAGGAGAGGGGGAAGATGGTGGAAGAGTAAGATGTGGAGATCACCTTCCTCCCCACAGATACACCAGAAATGCATCTATATGTGGAACAACTCCTACAGAACACCTACTGAATGCTGGCAGAAGACCTCAGACTTCCCAAAAGGCAAGAAAATACCCACATACCATGGTAGGGCAAAAGAAAAAAGAATAAACAGAGACAAAAGAATAGGGACAGGACCTGCACCAGTGGGAGGGAGCTATGAAGGAGGAAAGGTTTCCACACACTAGGAAGCCCCTTCACGGGCAGAGACTACGGGTGGCAGAGGGGGAAAGCTTTAGAGCCACAGAAGAAAGCACAGCAACAGGGGTGAGGAGGGCATAGTGGAGAGATTCCTGCACAGAGGATTGGTGCAGACCTGCACTCACCAGCCTGAGAGGCTTGTCTGCTCACCCGCCAGGATGGGCGGGGCTAGGAGCTGAGGCTCGGGCTTCGGTCAGAGCCCAGGGAGAGGAATGGGGTTGGCGGCGTGAACACAGACTGAAGGGGGTTAGTGCAACTCAGATAGCTGGGAGGGAGTCGGGGAAAAAGTCTGGACCTGCCAAAGAGGCAAGAGACTTTTTCTTCCCTCTTTGTTTCCTGGTGCGCGAGGAGAGGGGATTAAGAGCGCAGCTTAAAGGAGCTCCAGAGACAGGTGCGAGCCGCGGTTATCAGCGCGGACCCCAGATATGGGCATGGGATGCTAACGCTGCTGCTGCTGCAACCAAGAAGCCTGTGTGTGAGCACAGGTCACTATCCACACCTCCCTTCCAGGGGGCCTGTGCAGCCCGCCACTGCCAGGGTCCCGGGATCCAGGGACAACTTCCCCAGGAGAATGCACAGCATGCCTCAGGCTGGTACAACGACCCGTCAGCCTCTGTTGCCGCAGGCTCGCCCAGCATCCGCACCCCTCCCTCTCCCCTGTCCTGAGTGAGCCAGAGCCTCCAAGTCAGCTGCTCCTTTAACCCCGTCCTGGCTGAGCGAAGAACAGATGCCCTCCAGCGAACTGCACGCAGAGGTGGGGCCAAATCCAAAGCTGAGCCCCGGGAGCTGTGCGAACAAAGAAGAGAAAGGGAAATCTCTCCCAGCAGCCTCAAAAGCAGCAGATTAAAAAGCTCCACAATCAACTTGGTGTACCCTGCATCTGTGGAATACATGAATAGACAACAAATCATCACAAATTGAGGAGGTGGACTTTGATAGCAAGATTTATTATTTTTTCCCCTTTTCCTCTTTTTGTGAGTGTGTATGTGTATACTTCTGTGTGAGATTTTGTCTGTATAGCGTTGCTTTCACCATTTGTCCTAGGGTTCTATCCGTCTTTTTTTTTTAAATTTTTTCCTAATAATTTATTTTTATTTTAATAACTTTATTTTATTTTATCTTTACTTTATTTTATTTTATCCTTTTTCTTCCTCTCTTTCTTTCTTTCTAATTTTTCCCCCTTTTATTCTGAGCCATGTGGATGAAAGGCTTTTGATGCTGCAGCCAGGAGTCGGTGCTGTGCCTCTTAGGTGGGAGAGCCAACTTCAGGACACTGGTCCACAAGAGACCTCCCAGCTCCACATAATATCAAATGGCAAAAATCTCCCAGAGATCTCCAGCTTCCCTCAATGACCAGCAAGCTACAGTGCTGGACACCCTATGCCAAACAACTAGCAAGACAGGAACACAATCCCACCTATTAGCAGAGAGGCTTCCTAAAATCATAATAAGTCCACAGACACGCCAAAACACACCACCAGACGTGGACCTGCCCACCAGAAAGGCAAGATCCAGGCCTCATCCACCAGAACACAGGCACTAGTCCCCTCCATCAGGAAGCCTACACAACCCACTGAAACAACTTTAGCCACTGGGCACAGACACCAAAAACAACGGGAACTACGAACCTCCAGCCTGCAAAAAGGACACCCCAAACACAATAAAATAAGCAAAATGAGAAGACAGAAAAACACACAGCAGATGAAGGAGCAAGATAAACACCCACTAGACCTAACAAATGAAGAGGAAATAGTCTACCTGAAAAAGAATTCAGGATAATGATAGTAAAGATGATCCAAAATCTTGAAAATAGAATACAGAAAATGCAAGAAACATTTAACAAGTACCTAGAAGAACTAAAGGTGAAACAAGCAACAATGAACAACACAATAAATGAAATTAAAAATACTCTAGATGGGATCAAGATCAGAATAACTGAGGCAAAAGAATGGATAAGTGACCTGGACGATAAAATAGTGGAAATAACTACTGCAGAGCAGAATAAAGATAAAAGAATGAAGAGAACTGAGGACAGTCTCAGAGACCTCTGGGACAACATTAAACGCACCAGCATTCAAAGTATAGGGGATCCAGAACAGGAAGAGAAAAAGAAATGGACTGAGAAAATATTTGAAGAGATTATAGTTGAAAACTTCTCTAATATGGGAAAGGAAATAGGTAATCAAGTCTAGGAAGCACAGAGAGTCCCATACAGGATAAATCCAAGGAGAAACATGCCAAGATACATATTAATCAAACTGTCAAAAATTAAATACAAAGAAAACATATTAAAAGCAGCAAGGGAAAAACAACGAATAACACACAAGGGAATCCCCATAAGGTTAACAGCTGATCTTTCAGCAGAGACTCCACAAGCAAGAAGGGACTGGCAGGACATATTTAAAGTGATGAAGGAGAAAAACCTACAGCCAAGATTACTCTACCCAGCAAGGATCTCATTCAGATTCAATGGAGAAATCAAAACCTTTACGGACAAGCAAAAGCTGAGAGAGTTCAGCACCACCAAACCAGCTTCACAACAAATGCTAAAGGAACTTCTTTAGGCAAGAAACACAAGAGAAGGAAAAGACCTACAATAACAAACACAAAACAATTAAGAAAATGGGAATAGGAACATACATACCAATAATTACCTTAAATGTAAATGAATTAAATGCTCTCACCAAAAGACATAGACTGGCTGAATGGATATAAAAGCAAGACCCATATATATGCTGTCTACAAGAGACCCACTTCAGACCTAGAGACATGTACAGACTGAAAGTAAGGGCATGGAAAATGATATTCCATGCAAATTGAAACCAAAAGAAAGCTGGAGTAGCAATTCTCATATCAGACAAAATAGACTTTAAAATAAAAAATATTAGAAGAGACAAAGAAGGACACTACATAATGATCAAGGGATCGATCCAAGAAGAAGATATAACAAATGTAAATATTTATGCACCCAATATGGGAGAACCTTAATGCATAAGGCAAATACTAACAGCCATAAAAGGGGAAATCAACAGTAACACATTCATAGTAGGGGACATTAACACCCCACTTTCACCAATGGACAGATCATCCAAAATGTAAGTAAAAAAGGAAATGCAAGCTTTAAATGATACATTAAACAAGATGGACTTAATTTATATTTATAGGACATTCCATCCAAAAACAACAGAATACATATTTTTCTCAAGTGCTCATGGAACATGCTCCAGGATAGATCATATCTTGGGTCACAAATCAAGCATTGGTAAATTTAAGAAAATTAAAATCATATCAAGTATCTTTTCCAACCAAAACGTTATGAGACTAGATATCAATTACAGGAAAAGATCTGTAAAAAATACAAACACATGACAGCTAAACAATACACTACTTAATAACAAAGTGATCACTGAAGAAATCAAAGAGGAAATCAAAAAATACCTAGAAACAAATGACAATGGAGACATGACGACCCAAAACCTATGGGATGCAGCAAAAGCAGTTCTAAGAGGGAAGATTATAGCAATACAATCCTACCTTAAGAAGCAGGACACATCTCGAATAATCAACCTAAACTTGTACCTAATGCAATTAGAGAAATAAGAAGAAAAAAAACCCAAAGTAGCAGAAGGAAAGAAATCATAAAGACCAGATCAGATATAAATGAAAAAGAAATGAAGGAAATGATAGAAAAGATCAATAAAACTAAAAGCTGGTTCTTTGAGAAGATAAACAAAATTGATAAACCATTATCCAGACTCATCAGGAAAAAAAGGGAGGAAACTCAAATCAATAGAATTAGAAATGAAAAAGGAGAAGTAACAACAGACACTGCAGAAATACAAAGGATCATGAGAGATTACTACAAGCAACTTTATGCCAATAAAATGGACATCCTGGAATAAATGGACAAATTCTTAGAAATGCACAACCTGCAAAGACTGAACCAGGAATAAATAGAAAATATGAACAGACCAATCACAAACACTGAAATTGAAACTGTGATTAAAAATCTTCCAACAAACAAAGGCCCAGGACCAGATGGCTTCACAAACAAATTCTATCAAACATTTAGAGAAGAGATAACACCTATCCTTCTCAAACTCTTCGAAAATATAGCAGAGGGAGGAACACTCCCAAACTCATTGTATTAGGCCACCATCATCCTGATATCAAAACCAGACAAAGGTGTCGCAAAGAAAGAAAATTACAGGCCAATATCACTGGTGAACATAGATGCAAAAATCTTCAACAAAATACTAGCAAACAGAATCCAACAGCACATTGAAAGGATCATACACCTTAAGGGATCAAGTGGGGTTTATTCCAGGAATGCAAGGATTCTTCAATATACGCAAATCCATCAATGTGATACACCATATTTACAAACTGAAGGAGAAAAACCATATGATCATCTCAATAGATGCAGAGAAAGCTTCCAACAAAATTCAACACCGATTTACGATAAAAAGCCTGCAAAAAGTAGGCATAGAGGGAACTTTCCTCAACATAATAAAGACCATATATGACAAACCCACAGGCAACATCATCCTCAATGGTGAAAAACTGAATGCGTTTCCACTAAGATCAGTAAGAAGATAAGGTTGCCCACTCTCACAACTGTTATTCAACATAGTTTTGGAAGTTTTAGCCATAGCAATCAGAGAAGAAAAGGAAATAAAAGGAATCCAAATCTGAAAAGAAGAAGTAAAGCTATAACTGTTTGCAGATGACATGATACTATGCATAGAGAATCCTAAAGATGCTACCAGAAAACTTCTAGAGCTAATCAATGAATTTGGTAAAGTAGCAGGATACAAAATTAATGCAGAGAAATCTCTGGCATTCCTAACACTAATGATGAAAAATCTGAAAGTGAAATTAAAAAAAAAAAAACACTCCCATTTACTATTGCAACAAAAAGAATAAAATATTTAGGAATAAACCTACCTAAGGAGACAAAAGACCTGTATGCAGAAAATTATAAGACACTGTTGAAAGAAATTAAAGATCATACATTGTGAAAATGAATCTACTACCCAACGAAATCTACAGATTCAATGCAATCCCAATTAAACTACAACTGGCATTTTTCTCAGAACTAGAACAAAAAATTTCACAATTTGTATGGAAACACAAAAGACCCTGAATAGCCAAAGCAATCTTGAGAACGAAAAATGGAGCTGGAGGAATCAGGCTCCCTGACTTCAGACTATACTACAAAGCTACACTAATCAAGACAGTATGGTACTGGCACACAAACAGAAAGATAGATCAATGGAACAGGATAGAAAGCCCAGAGATAAACCCATACACCTATGGTCACCTTATCTTTGACAAAGGAGGCAGGAATGTACAATGGAGAAAGGACAACCTCTTCAATAAGTGGTGCTGGGAAAAATGGACAGTTACATGTAAAAGTATGAGATTAGAACTCTCCCTAACATCATACACAAAAATAAGCTCAAAATGGATTAAAGACCTAAATGTAAGGCCAGAAACTATCAAACTCTTAGAGGAAAACATAGGCAGAACACTCTATAACATAAATCACAGCAAGATCCTTTTTGACCCACCTCCTAGAGAAATGGAAATGAAAACAAAAATAAACAAATGGGACCTAATGAAACTTAAAAATTTTTGCACAGCAAAGGAAACCATAAACAAGACCAAAAGACAACCCTCAGAATGGGAGACAATATTTGCAAATGAAGCAACTGACAAAGGATTAATCTCCAAAATTTATAAGCTGCTCATGCAGCTCAATAACAAAAATCAAACAACCCAATCCAAAAATGGGCAGAAGACCTAAAGAGACATTTCTCCAAAGAAGATATACAGATTGCCAACAAACACATGAAAGAATGCTCAACATCATTAATCATTAGAGAAATGCAAATCAAAACTACAATGAGATATCATCTCACACTGGTCAGAGTGGCCATCATTAAAATATCTAGAAACAATAAATGTGGGAGAGGGTGTGGAGAAACAGGAACACTTGCACTGCTGGTCGGAATGTGAATTGGTACAGCCACTATGGAGAACAGTATGGAGGTTCCTTAAAAAACTTCAAATAGAACTACCATATGACCCAGCAATCCCACTACTGGGCATATACCCTGAGAAAACCATAATTCAAAAAGAGTCACATACCAAAATGTTCATTGCAGCTCTGTTTACAATAGCCAGGAGATGGAACCAACCTAAGTGTCCATCATCGTATGAATGGATAAAGAAGATGTGGCACATATAAACAATGGAATATTACTCAGCCATAAAAAGAAAGGAAATAGAGTTATTTGTAGTGAGGTGGATGGACCTAGGATCTGTCATACAGAGTGAAGTCAGTGAGAAAGAGAAAGTCAAATACCGTATGCTAACACATATATATGGAATCTAAGAAAAAAAATGTTATGAAGAATCTAGGGGTAAGACTGGAATACAGACACAGACCTACTAGAGAATGGACTTGAGGATATGGGGAGGGGGAAGGGTAAGCTGTGACAAAGTGAGAGAGCGGCATGGACATATATACACTACCAGATGTAAAATAGATAGCTAGTGGGAAGCAGCCGCATAGCACAGGGAGATCAGCTCAGTGCTTTGTGACCACCTGGATGGGTGGTATAGGGAGGGTGGGAGGGAGGGAGACGCAAGAGGGTGGAGATATGCGCACATATGTATATGTATAACTGATTCACTTTGTTATATACCAGAAACTAACACACCATTTAAAGTAATTATACTCCAATACAGATGTAACAAAAAAAAAAAAAAAGGGACAGAGCAAGGCCAGTTCTACGAGGGAAGTTTATAATGATACAAGCCTACCTCAGGAAACAAGAAAAATTTGAAATAAACAACCTAACTTTATACCCAAAGGAAATAGAATAAAAACAAACAAAACCCAAAGTTAGTAGAAAGAAAGAAATCATGAATATCAGAGCAGACATTAATGAAATAGAGACTAAAAAAAAAAAAAAATTAGGAAAGATTAACAAAGCTGAGAGCTGCTTCCTTGAGAAGATAATCAAAATTAATAGACCTTTAGGGAGACTCATCAAGAAAAAAGAGAAAGGGTTAAAATAATCAGAAATGAAAAAGGAGAAATTATCACTGACACAAGAGAAATACAAAGAATCATAAGAAGTTATTATGAACAGTTATACACAAATAAAATGGACAACCTAGAAAAAGCTGGACAAATTTCTAGAGACATACAATCTCCTAAAACTGAGTCAGGAAGAAATATAAAATATGAAAAGTTGATTACCTGTAATGAAATTGAATCAGTAATGAAAAAAAATCCCAGCAAACAAAAATCCATGACCAGATGGCTTTAGAGGTGAATTTTACCAAACATCTAAAGAACAGTTCATGGCTATCCTTCTCAAAGTGTTCTAAAATCCTGAAGTTGAAAGAACACTTTTGAAATCATTCTATAAGGCCAGCATCACCCTGGCCAAAACCAGATAAAGACACCACACAAAAAGAAAATTACATGTCAATATCACTGATGAATAGGAACATAAAAATCCTCAACAAATATGAGAAAACCAAATCCAAGAATGCATTAAACTGATCATACACCATTATCAAGTGGGATGCATTCCAGGGATGCAAAGATGGTTTAATATCTGCAAATCAATTGATGTGTTATACCACATTAACAAACTGAAAAATAAAAATCATATGATCATCTCTATAGATGCTGAAAAATATTTTGACAAAATTCAACATCAATTTATGGACAAAAAACTCTCCAGAAAGTGGATATAGAGGGAACATACCTCCACATAATAAAGACCATATATGACAAACCCATAGGTAACATCATACTCAGTGGTGAAAAGCTGAAAGCATTTCCTATAAGATCAGGAACAAGACAAGGTTGCTCACTTTCACCACTTTTATTTCACATAGTATCAGAACTCTTAGCCATAGCAGTCAGACAAGAAAAATAAATAAAAGGATTCCAAACTGGAGAGGAAGATGTAAAGCTGTCACTGTTTGCAGATGACATGATACTATTGATATATATAGAAAATCCTAAAGATGACACCAAAAATGATTAGAACTAAAGTGAAATTAGTAAAATTATGGGATACAAAAATAATATAAAGAAATCTGTTGCATTTCTACATACAGCGATGAACTATTAGATAGAGAAATTAAGGAATAAATTCTGCTAACCATTGCATTCAAAATAAACAAAAAATACCTAGGGATAACTCTAACCAAGATGGTAAAACACTTGTACTCAGAAACCTATAAGATTCTGATGAAAAAAAGGGTAAGACAACACAAGCAGATGGAAAGAAGTATCGTGTTCATGGGCTGGAAGAATTAATATTGTTAAAATGACAATACTGGGCTTCCCTGGTGGCGCAGTGGTTGAGCGTCCGCCTGCCAATGCAGGGGACGCGGGTTCGTGCCCTGGTCCGGGAAGATCCCACGTGCCGTGGAGCGGCTGGGCCCGTGAGCCATGGCCACTGAGCCTGCGCGTCCGGAGCCTGTGCTCCTCAACAGGAGAGGCCACAACAGTGAGAGCCCCGCGTACCACAAAAAAATAAATAAATAAAATAAAAATGACAATACTATCTAAGGCAATCTACAGATTCAATGCAATCCCTATCAAAAATACCAATGGAATTTTTCAGAGAACTAGAACAAATAGTTCTAAAATCTGTATGGAAACACAAAAGACCTCAAACAGCCAAAATCATACTGAGAAAAAAAGAGCAAATCTGGAGTTATCTTGCTCTGATTTCAAACTATATTACAAAGTTACAGTAATCAAAGTGGTATGATACTGGCACAAAAGCACACATGTAGAACAGAGAGCCCTGAAATGGACTCACATTCATATGGTCAATTAATCTATGACAAAGGAGGGAAGAGTATACAGTGGGAAAAAGACAGCCTCTTCAATAATTGGTATTGGAAAAACTGGACATGCAAAAAAATCAAACTGGAACTCTTTGTCATACTATATGCAAAAATAAACTCAAAATGGATAAAAGACTTAAACATAAGACTCAAAATGATAAAACTGCTAGGAAAAATAAAACAAGACAATATGCTCTTTGATGTTGGTCTTAGCAATATCTTTTCCTTTTCAGGCAAAGGAAACCAAAGCAAAAATAAATAATTGAGATCACATCAAACTCAAAAGCTTTTGCACAGCCAGGGAAACTTATCAACAAATGAAAAGACTGCCTACTGAATGGGAGAAGATATTTGTAAACAATGTATCTGAAAATGGGTTAATTTCCAGAATTTCCAAAGAACTCATACAACTTAATATCAAAAACCAAACAACTTGATTAAAAAATGGACAGAGGACCTGAAGAGACATTTTTCCAAAGAAGACATACAGATGGCCAACAGGCACATGAAAAGATGCCCAGCATTGCCAATCATCAGGGAAATGCAAATCAAAACCACAATGAGATATCACCTCACACTTATCAGAATGACTATTATCAAAACAAAAACAAATAACAAGTGTTGGAAAGGATATGGTGAGAAGAACAGTTGTATATTGTTAGTGGGAATGTAAATAGGCAAAGCCACTATAGAAAACAGATGGAGATTCCTCAAAAAAGTAAAATAGAGCTACCATACAATCCAGCTATTCCACTTCTGGTTATTTTCCAAAGAAAACAAAAACACTAGAAAAGATATATACATCCCTATGTTCACTGCAGCATTATTTGCAATAACCAATACATGGAAGCAACTAATGTCTCCATTAATAAATGAATGAATAAAGAAGATATATATATATATATATATATATATAGATATATAGATATATATATATATACACACACACAATGGAAAATTAATCAGTTACAAAAAGAATGAAATTTTGTCATTTGCAAAAGTATGTATGGACCTCGAGGGTATTATTGTAAGTGAAATAAGTCAGACAGAGGAAGACAAATACATACAATTTCATTTATATGTGGAATTTAAAGAATAAAACAAATGGATAAACAAAATAGAAACAGACTCATAGATACAGCAAAGAAACAGATGGTTGCTACAGGTGCAGGGTGTGGGGGAATGAGTGAAATAGGTGAGGGAGATTAAGAGGTACAAACTTCCAGTTACAAAATAAATGAGTCATGGGGATGAAATATACAGCATGGGGAATATTGTTAATAATATTGTCATAATTTTTATGGTGACATATGGTAACGAGACATTTTTATGATTATTTTGTAATGTATAGCAATTTTTTTTTTTTTTTTTTTTTTTTTTTGCCGTACGCGGGCCTCTCTCTGTTGTGGCCTCTCCAGTTGGGAGGCACAGGCTCCGGACGCACAGGCCCAGCGACCATGGCTCACGGGCCCAGCCGCTCCGCGGCACGTGGGATCCTCCCGGACTAGGGCACGAACCCGCGTCCCCTGCATCGGCAGGCGGACTCTAAACCACTGCGCCACCAGGGAAGCCCTGTATAGCAATTCTGAATCACTACGATTTGCAACTGGAACTAACACAGTGTTCTAGGTCAGTTATACTTCAATTTTAAAAAAGCAAAAACATGTAATCACACTGTTCTAATAGGTTCTGCAGTGGACAACATTTACATTACCATAATGATGCAAATGCTAATTATTGATGTAATTAAAAGTATGATAAAATGGTTAGAGAATGAAGGAGATATTAAATCTTCATCTCTTATACATTTATAAATTTTAAAATAGCTTTTTTTCTTTTTATTGTATCTATTTGCAATGATAGATGTTAACTAAACCTATTATGGCAATCATTTCACAATATGTGTTATCCAAACTATCATGCTGTACATTTTAAACTTATACAGTGACATATGTCAATTATTTCTCAATAAAAATGGACAAAATAGCAATATGTAAAAATGATAATACATCACACCCAACTGGTGTCATCCCAAGAATACAAGATTGGTTTAACTTTTATAAATCAATCAATATGATTTACAATATTAGTAGAATAATGAAAAACATGACAATTTACTAGTCAGCCCCTCTCATTTTATTGTACGCAAGAGCCCTCATTTCTTCTCTCACTTCTCCTTCCTTCCTGCCCCCATTCCTCTCTCCTTCCCTCTCTCCCTCCCTCCTTCTTTCCTTTCTTCCTTCCTTCCTTCCTTCCTCTTTCCCTCCCTTCCCCCTTCCTCCTTTCCTCCCTTCCTTTGTCCCTTTCTTCCACCCTTCCTTCTCTCCTTTACCACCCTCTCCCCTTCTCTCTTTCTCTCACTCTCTTCCTCTCTCTCTCTCTCTCTTTCTTCATTATGGGCTCATGGATACCCATTTTTTAAGGATTTGTAATTCATTTAACTGTTCTTAATTGTCTTCTTCAAATTGTCCTGGATTTGACTACTAGTGCTGCCAAAAATCTTAGCTCCCTGTGCACTGATGTTGGATAGAAATATGGAGACAGAGATTTGGAGGATGAGAAATAGAGAGGCTTTTTATCTTCTTTGCCAGGCAAAGGGAAGATACAGCAGGCTAGCACCTCAAGAACTGTGCCCCCCTCTCCTGGGGAATTACAGGGATTCTTATAGGGGGAGTTTGCAGTCCAAAGTGAGTGATAAGGATCAAAATGGTGAAGGTCTTGTATTCTTCTTCTTTTCGCATTGTTTCAAAACAGTCACCGCTGGCGTCAGGCAACCCAGTAATTGGGTCTGGCAGCCTGGTAATTGGGTCCTTTAGTTTCTGGATTACCTGCCTGTGACCTCCTTTCTGAAATGTAAACAGCTACAAGGGGTGATTTGCTACAAAAGATTACAGGGAGAGTAAATGCCAGGTGCAGGATTTAAATTACACAGAATTAGGGGTGACAGGTTAGCTTGGTGAAGGACTAATCTAGTTAGAGAAACTACAGATTAGTAACAGTTAAAATAAAACTAGCATTGATTAACTCTTTAGGCCAGTTTATGTTTCTTCTCTAGCCTGTTCACTGTCTCCTTTACTTTCCTTGTTTTCAGGAGACAAAAAACTTAATTTCTATTTTTTGTTGTAACAAATTCCACGCTGCTAGTTCATTTCCTCCATATCAATGGAGGAAGGGAAACGCTCATTTTTCTTGTCTGGTTGAGGACAAAATTTCAGTAGTGTAAGCATCTGCATTATCTGTAGTTTGGACTTAATTCTTTAAATCATTCAGAAACAAAGATATATTTCCTGATTCACCTGGTATGAAAGTGCAACACTCAGTATATATGATAGCACATGTTCCCCCTTGGGCTGCAGGTAGGATATCTAAGGCCATCTGGTTTTGTAAGACGGCTTTTCACATTAGTGTAACTTCAGTATTCAGTAAAGACAGACTTTTTTAAGTACCCCTGAGGGCCTGCTTGGTAAATTTAGCTAATGCTTCTATATGTAATGGCACACTTTCTAGGCTGATATTTGGGACAAAGAAATTTAGGTGATCGTACCATTTAAAAATGCATCTGGCCCATCTAGAGTGGATATACTGTAAATTAGCAATCTTGGTTTTGGGTAAGGACTCTTGTCGGTGTCCTTGGGCCCATGGAAATCCTAACGTACATTTGCCTATCCACCCTAGAGGGAGCCAAGGCCACAGGTTGGTTCCACAAAGCCAGCGGGTCCTACTGGGGGCTCTCCAATAAATACCAGGTCTTAGACCCCAACGTGTGTCAAACCAGTCACTATTCCTTAATAGCATGATGTTTTGACAATGTTCTAGAGGCATCCAACCCAGATATCTAGTGGAATTTATCCAGTGCTGGTATGAATGGCTTCTGTTCCCAGCACAACGGTGCCTGTCACTCAGGCAGCCATATTCAGGGCTTAGCCAAAATAGTCCATACCAAATTTGGATGTGCCCTTTTATTATAAGCTATAGGTTTTGTACTGACCCAGGGTTTTTTTTTCTCTAGTGTTTTTGTGGTTGTCACATCTAAGTATATTGTGGCACCACGGGAGAAGGTGAAATTATGGCCTGGCTGATTGATTGTGTCTTTAATTGGCCATTCAGTGGGGAGGAAATTGGTGACTTCAGAAGTGACATCCCCAGCTTCCATTACTTCAAGAACGAATTCTGCCAAATGTTTCTAATCAGAGCCTTTAGGGGGAAAACCCACCAGGGCAATCTGGAGGACGCAGACACAGGTAGTTGGCAACATATCCAGCAATTAGTGTGCTTAAAAGAGTCAGCAAATGAATAAGCCCATTGCAAAAAGATATTTCTTAAACTAGGAGAGAACATAGTTACCAGTATAATACAAAGCTCTAGCCATCATTTCTCTTGCTTAAAGTGATACTTAAGGTCTCCAGTGGGATGTGAAGTCCACTCTTGAGGCTTCCTTTCAGTGGTTGGAGTCAGCTCTGAAGTCCCGGGGTGTGAGTCCATCTCTGGAGGTCTTTTCACCTGGGGTGTGGTGGATCCATGGCTTCACCCCTTCAAGCTTGAGAGAAGATTGTCATATGGTCCCTTCCACTTTTCTTCAAGTTGATGATCAGGCCCTTGTTCTTTCCACACTTTTAATAGCACTTGATCTCCGGCCTTGAAGGGATGTAGAGGAACTTCCAGGTGCAGAGGAGACCTGTAAAATATAAACTCATTCATAGAAATTATAATATCATTGAGCTGTTGGACATAGTGTTTTACTTTGGACTCATGTAAGAGAGTAACATTTCCTAATTCCCTATGATGAGCAAAGAATGGTCTCCCATAAAGAATTTCACAGGGGCTTAAACCTAGCCTTCTTCTAGGGGCCACCTGTATGCGGAGGAGAGCAATAGACAACACTTTGTCCCATTTTAGCTGAGTCTCTTGGCATAGCTTGGCAAGGTTTTCTTTAATGTGTGGTTCATCTTTTTTGTTTTTCCTATTGATCGGGGTCTCCAGGCTGAGTGAAGCTTCCACTTTATTCCTAGAATTCTACTTATGGTTTCAGTTATTTCTGCTATAAAGGCCGATCCGTTATCACTTTGTATGGATGAAGGAAGGCCATACCTGGGTATAATTTCTTTAAGTAAGACTTTTGTCACTTCTTGAGATTTCTCAGTCCAGGTTGGGAAGGCCTCAACCCAACCTGAAAAGGTATCAATAAACACAAGTAAGTATTTTATGCAGCCCCTAGTCTTTGGCATTTGGGTGAAATCTACCTGACAGTCAGCACCTGGGTGTTCTCCAGCACGTTGGATTCCTTCAGGTAGTCCTAGTTTACCTGGCTTAGGATTGCTTTTTATACAAATGGGGCAGCTTTCACTTACCCTTTGTATAGTTTGGTGTAAGTTTGGTCCATGAGGTTTGGTATATGAGGTTTGATATAAACCATTAGTGCCTCTTGGCCGTAGTGAGTGTTGTCATGTAGATGTTTTATTATTGGCCACACTAGGGCAGCAGGCAGCAAGATAAGACCATGTGGGTTAATTTTCCATTGTCCACTCAGGTTTGTGGAATCAAAACCTCACTCTTTTGCTCTCTGATTATCTTCTACAGTATACTGGGGATGGTACTGTGACCAGTCTATTTGGGGAAGCAAGGGTCCCACCATTACCCTTTTTAATGCAGCTTGTTTTGCTGTGGCATCTGTGTTTTGGTTCCCTCTGGCTATGAATTATGTAGGTTTTTGATGTCCTGGGCGGTGCGTTATAGCTATAGCCTTTAGCTCAGTCAGTGCTCTCAAGAGGGCTAGAATTTCTGGAGCATGTTTGATGTCCTTATTGTTTGAATTCAGTAGCCCTCGTTCCTTCCGTATGGCTCCGTGGGCATGCAAAACCATAAAGGCATATTTAGAGTTTGTATAGACGTTGGCCCTTTTCTCTTTTGATAAAGTTAGGGCTCGGGTTAGAGCAATCAGCTCTGCTTTCTGTGCAGAGGTGCCGGGAGGACTGGGGCAGGGCCAACACCTCAATTACCTGTTGTTCCGTAGCCACTATATATCCTGCATATCTTTGTCCCTCCTTCACAAAACTACTGCCGTCAGTAAACAGGTCCCAATCAGCCTCGCTCAGAGGTTTATCAGATAAATCCAGTGAGCTAGAATAAACAGTCTCTAATACCTTCAAACAGTCATGGAGGATGTCCTTTTCAGGGAGTGAGGGAAGCAGGGTAGTAGGATTTAAAGAACTGCTCACTGGAACAGTGACCTTGGGGTCATCAAGGAGAATTGCCTGACATTTTCACATCCTCCGTGATGTCAACCAGTATCCACCCTTTTGTTCCAGGAGCACTAAGACTTGATGTGGGACATATACTGCTGTTGGCTGACCCAAAGTGAATTTTTCTGCCTATTTTAGCAGATCACAGGTGGCGGCTACTGAGCGTAAGCAAGGGGGCCAGCCGGTGGCTGTGGTATCCAGTTGTTTTGAAAGATAAGCCACTGGTCTGGGGATGTCTTCCACTGGTTGCATGAGTGCGCCCAGGGCCAGCCCCTGTACATACAGTTTAAATTCTTTCTGAAGGTCGGGCAGGCCCAGGGCTCGTGCAGTCATGAATTTAAGTTTTAAAGTCTCGTAAGCCTTTTGGCAGTCTCCTGTCCAAACCAAGGGCTCAGAATCTGCGCTTTTCAAATCATGATATAAAGGCTTTGCAATTAACCCGAAGTTGGGTGTCCATATGTGACAAAATCCAGCCATCCCTAGGAAACCCTGGAGTTGTCGGCGGCTTTTTGGAATGTCTAAATTACAGATAGTCTGTTTTCTGTTGGCTAACAAGCTCCGAGTTCCTTCTTGTAATTGGAATCCTAAGTAAGTGACCCGTTGTTGACAGATTTGAGCTTTCTTTTGCGAGACTTTGCAGCCACACCAGGCCAAGTGATTTAATACTGTGACAGTGTTAGATAAGCAGTGTTCTATATCTGAGCTTGCTATTAACAAATCATCCACATATTGTAGGAGGACTCCTTGGTTTAAATGTAGTCCCTGTAAATCTTTGGCCAGAATTTCATTGAAAATAGTTCTTAAATCCTTGGGACAGTACTGACTGATTGCTTTTGTTTTCGGGTCTTACCGTTCAAATGCAAATAGCACCTGTGATTCCTCCTCTACCGGTATGCAAAGAAGGCATCTTTCAAGTCAGGTACTGTACAGTGGAGTACTCATAGTCTCCTGGAATGTTAGTGAACAACGTATATGGGTTGGGGACCATGGGATGAATATCCTGCAAGATCTCGTTAACGGCTTAGGTCCTGCACAAACCGGTATTCATTTGTGTGGGTTTTCTTTACCAGCAATATTGGGATATTGCATGGGCATCTGCAGGGTCTGATGAGATCATGTTCCAAAAATCGTGTCAGCACCGGTTGGATTCCTTGAGTTGCTTCCCTTTTTAATGGATAATGTTTCTTTCTGGGACATTTTATTCTATCCTGTAGGGTGATGGAAACTGGAGTGGCAAATCTGGCATGCCCAGGCACCCCATTGGCCCAGACAGCTGTACTCACTTTTTCTTTGATTTGCTCCAGAATCGGTTCCGTTTTATCTTCTTCCTCTTCCAGTGACTGGTGAAATCTCAGGGCACTTTCCGGCGTTATCTCTAGGCACAAAAGCCACTTTTCAGGTGGGAAAGTTATTTGAGCATTCGGTTTGCACAGCATATCCCTCCCTAATAGAGGAATGGGACAATCAGGCATGTACAGGCTTTTTGTCCCCAATTTGACATTCCAGTGGTTTCAGGAACAGACGGTTTTGCCCATTCCTGCCCTGAGACTCCTGCTACTGATATTGCATTTTTGCTCAGGGAAGTCAGTTTGCAGTTGAGAACTGAGTGGGTGGCCCCAGTATCCACCAAAAAAGTCCATCATTTTGCTCCCCACTGCTGGTTGTACCCAAGGCTCCTCTTTTGCTATGTTAATGGGAGCTGTGGGAAACTGAGCTCCTTCATTCACAGTCACCATACTCTTCCTCAGAGCTTTCTTTACCTGAGACCCCAATTGTTTTGTTTTCCCCAAGCTTCTGGGTCTCTCCATATTGTCTGTTCAGCTTTGGGCATTCCTTTTTCCAATACTCTTTTTCTTTACAATATGCACATTGACCCTGGTCTAATTTGTCCCTATCTTTATTTTCTTGCCTAGGCTCCTGTTTTTGTTCTTTGCCAGGAGCCTTTTCCCTTGTATTTAGAATTGTTTGATTTGTAAGTGCTTACTTATTTTTTAAAGCCAATTAAATAGAGCTCATTTACAAATTAACCTCGGCAATATTACCCAAAGACAAAGACACATACTGAGACATACACATATATCCAGACAGACAGAGACCTCATAGTTTCCACTTGAGATTTAAAATGTCTCTTCGCCTCTTTTTTTTTTTTTTTTTTTTTTCTCCCTTGAAGTTCTACTAATTAACCCAAGGCTGAAGCCTCAGGCAACGTGGGCTGTGTTTGTAGCTCAAGGACATGATAAGAATTAACTTCAAGCTTTGTCCTAGGCAGAGTTTTGTTTTCTCAGGGTCAGAATTTTGAAAAGTATTTTAACAAGATAGCTTTTTCTAATCGCACATGCAAAAAGAACTGGTTTTGCAATTTTAAAAAAGTTTTATTTTAACCAATTTTCTCTGGAGTTTAAAGAATATTGTGGCCATACTGTCAAAAATCATCTTTCTCTTTCTGTGGTCATGGTTTCATAGCTAAAATTTAAACCAGTGCTCAAATTGACTCTGATAACAGGGGCAGACTGGCTGATAAAATATTGTCCCAACAGGAATTTTCCTTCTTGGGAGGTGGGGTCTTAGTTTGATCTCAAGGAGTAAAGGAACTTGCAGAAGTGGGGGAAGCTTTGTTTCCCGCCCCCCGAGAGTTGGGAGAAGTTAGAAGGGGATCATTTAGAATGTGAGGAGAGTTTTTCTGATTGCTCAGGCTTTTGATTATAGGAGAAAGTCCTAGACATAAGGGAGCCTCAGTCCATTTTTCCAATCCTGTGGCAATAAAGATCTAATTGTAGGAGACCTATTTTCAGGCCATTTTTCTTTGTCATTGGATCATAGCTATAGGACGACCAGTCATTTAAAAATTTCCCCGAGGGTTCCCAGGTAGTGGTGAAACCTTAGAGGAAGTGTTTCCCGTTTTAGCTGGAGTTAGTACCAGATGTCTGCGCGCTGAAACCAAAGTAACCAAACCAAACCAAAACCTCGCCAGCAGGAAGTCACAAAGTAAAACAAACAGCAAAGAAATGCCCAGAAATCAAAAGTCAAATGGCAGAAATGCCCCCAAATGTGACTTCCAAGTCCTGCTAAGCCTGTGACGTTTGTCCAAAGTGGTGCCTTGTAAATGGAATTTCCAAGGTTGGAACCGAAGTTACCAAAATGGACAAAGTAAAAAGATCTCGGGGTGCACCCCGGGGACTTACCAAAATGCTGGCGGGTGAGTCGCGAGGTACCAAATGCCCTCTTTCTGATCCTCCAAGAGTTAATGCCTTCTCGGAGTAGAAGTCCGGGCCAATGTGAGGAAGGGGGAAAGAAGCTGTCCTCCAAGCAAAGAAAGCCTCAGCAGCTGCTAGGGCAATCCCTCCACCGTTCCCCGCCGCAGACTCGGAGTTCCGCAGCCGAGTAGGCAGGTCGGGTGTGATCGAGGCATGGTCCTGCCGCAGGGAGGCCCTGCCTATCTGGCTTCAGAGAAATCCCTCAACCCTCTGCTCTCCCAAAGGAGGCTGGTGTGAAGAGAAATCTCCAAGCATCTATTCAAGCCGAGGGGCCCTGCGGGGCCACCTGCCCATTATCAGATCCCAGACGAGCCCCACAAATTTTGTTGTTCCCGGTGCACGATGTTGAATAGAAATAGGGAGGCAGAGATTTGGAGGATGAGAAATAAGAGAGGCTTTTTATTTTCTTTGCCAGGCAAAGGGAAGATACAGCAGGCTAGCACCTCAAGAACTGTGCCCACCTCTCCTGGGGAATTACAGGGATTCTTATAGGGGGAGTTTGCAGTCCAAAGTGAGTGATAAGGATCAACATGGTGAAGGTCTAGCCTTCTTCTTCTTGCATTGTTTCAAAACAGTCACCGCTGGCGTCAGGCAACCCAGTAATTGGGTCTGGCAGCCTGGTAATTGAGCCCGTTAGTTTCTGGATTATCTGCCTGTGACTTCCTTTCTGAATTGTAAACAGCTACAAGGGGTGATTTGCTACAAGAGATTACAGGGAGAGTAAATGCCAGGTGCAGGATGTAAATTACACAGAATTAGGGGTGACAGGTTAGCTTGGTGAAGGACTAATCTAGTTAGAGAAACTACAGATTAGTAACAGTTAAAATAAAACTAGCATTGATTAGGCCAGTTTATGTTTCTTCTCTAGCCTGTTCACTGTCCCCTTTACTTTTTTTGTTTTCAAGATAGGAAAAACTTCATTTCTATTTTTGTTGTAACACTGACAGTCTTAAAGCCAGTTCCCATTTCGTTGAGAAGTACATCATATCATTTATTGGGTATCTTCTTACTTTCTGGCATAACAAGTGTTCCAGGTTCATCTTTATCTACCCTGCCTTAGCCCTGGAATTAACCATTAGCCGGAAGAGCTCTGGTCCCTTTTAAGTTTGAATGGTAGTAGAGACTAAAATCTGGGAGCTGAATATGCTGCTTGCAGTCATTGCTATTGAGGTGTCTTTGTCCTTTCAGTAGAGAGGTCTAAAAATATGTGCATGCATATTCACATGCATACACACTCACATACATCATATATATGATCATGTAGATAATCATACACATAAAGACATATTCATATATACACATACACAGGTAGATAAACATATATACACATTCATATATATGTATATATGTATTTATACACACACACGTATATATACATTATACACGTATTTTGGAAATCATGAATTTAAACTATTATCTGCAATTCCAATCCATCCCCATGGGGTTCTTTCTTGCCTTGCCCCATATCATATTTATATGTCCATTCTTCTAGGTGGGAGGGCATTTTTGTGTTTTGGTTTCATTTTTGGTTTCTAGCTATATTCATTATGATCAAAGAGTGCTTCTGAATAGTTCTAATTCATAGAACTTACTGTTTTTGAATGTGTGTGTCCTAATAACTGTCAATTTTTGTGACTGTTCAAGTGTAGTTGAGAAAAAGATATATTATCTTTTACTGAGGTATAGTATTTGATATATATCCAAAAAAATCTATAGTACTACATTGTGTAGAACTTTTATGTCTTTATTTATTTTTTGGCCACTTGATCTGTCTTGTACTGAGGAGAATATGTTAAAGTCTCCTGTCATTAGTATGTTTCTATTTACTTCTCATTGCATCTCTTGTAGTTTCTGTTATATATAGGTAATTGCTGTGTTACTTGGTGCAAAACATCCATAACTCATATTTTCATTGTAGAATATCCATGGCTTTAATACTTTAATAAAATGGGTCCTTTTAGTCATCTGGCTAAAGTTTTTCCCTTGAATTCTACATTTTATAATTTCAAGATCTCCACTCCTGGAGGACCTTCAAGATGGTGGAGGAGCAAGACATGGAGATCACCTTCCTACCCACAAATACAACAAAAATACATCTACATGTGGAACAACTCCTACAGAACACCTACTGAACACTGGCAGAAGACCTCAGACTTCCCAAAAGCCGTGTGGCTGACAGGGTCATGGTGCTCTGGCTGGGCGTTAGGCCTGAACCTCTGACGTGGGAGAGCCACGTTCAGGACATTGGACTACAGGAGACGTACCGGCCCCACATAGCAATCAGTGAGAGTTCTCCCAGAGATCTCTGTCTCAATGCTAAGACCCAGCTCCACTCAATGACCAGCAAGCTACAGTGCTGGACACACCATGCCAAATAACTAGCAAGACAGGAACACAACCCCTCTCATTAGCAGAGAGGCTGAAATCATAATAAGTTCAAAGACACCCCAAAACACACCACCGGAAGTGGCCTGCCCATCAGAAGACAAGATCCAGCGTCATCCACCAGAACACAGGCAACAGTCCCCTTCACCAGGATTCTACACAACCCTCTGAACTAACCTTACCAACTGAGGGCAAACACCCAAATCAATGGGAACTATGAACCAGCAGCCTGTGAAAAGGAGACCCCAAGCACACTAAGTTAAGCACAATGAGAAGACAGAGAAATACACAGGAGATGAAGGAACAAGGTAAAAACCCACCAGACCAAACAAATGAAGAGGAAATAGGCAGTCTACCTGAAAAAGAATTCAGAATAATGGTAGTAAAGATGATCCAAAATCTTGGAAATAGAGTGGAAAAAATACAAGAAATGTTTAACAAGTAACTAAGAACTAAAGAGCAAACAAACAGTGATGAACAACACAATAAATGAAATTAAAAATTCTCGAGAAGGAATCAATAGCAGAATAACTGAGGCAGAAGAATGGATAAGTGACCTGGAAGATAAAATAGTGGAAATAACTACTGCAGAGCAGAATAAAGAAAAAACAATGAAAAGAACTGAGGACAGTCTCAGAGAACTCTGGGACAACATTAAACACACCAACATTCAAATTATAGGGATTCCAGAACAGGAAGAGAAAAAGAAAGGGACTGAGAAGATATTTGAAGAGATTATAGGTGAAAACTTCCCTAATATGGGAAAGGAAATAGTTAATCAAGTCCAGGAAGTGAAGAGAGTCCCATACAGGATAAATCCAAGGAGAAACACACCAAGACACATATTAATCAAACTATCAAAAATTAAATACAAAGAAAAAATATTAAAAGCAGCAAGGGAAAATCAACAAATAACATACAAGGAATCCCGATAAGGTTAACAGCTGATCTTACAGCAGAAACCCTACAAGCCATAAGGGAATGGCAAGACATATTTAAAGTGATGAAAGGGAAAAACATACCACCAAGATTACTCTACCCAGGAAGGATCTCATTCAGATTCAATGGAGAAATTAAAACCTTTACAGATGATCAAAAGCTAAGATAATTCAGCAGCACCAAACCAGCTTTACAACAAATGCTAAAGGAACTTCTCTAGGTAGGAAACACAAGAGAAGAAAAAAACCTACAATAACAAAACCAAAACAATTAAGAAAATGGTAATAAGAACATACATATCGATAATTACCTTAAATGTAAATGGATTAAGTGCTCCAACCAAAAGACACAGACTGGCTGAATGGATGCAAAAACAAGACCTGTATATATGCTGTCTACAAGAGACCCACTTCAGACCTAGAAACACATACAGACTGAAAGTGAGGGGATGGAAAAAGATATTCCATACAAATGGAAATCAAAAGAAAGCTGGAGTAGCAATACTCATATCAGACAAAATAGATTTTAAAGTAAAGATGATTACAAGAGGCAAAGAAGGACACTACATAATGATCAAAGAATCAATCCAAGAAGAAGATATAATTTTGTAAATATTTATGCACTCAACATAGGAGCACCTCAATACATAAGGAAAATGCTAGCAGCCATAAAAGGGTTAATGAACAATAACACAATAATACTAGGGGACTTTAACACTTCACTTTCACCAATGGACAGATCATCCAAAATGTAAATAAAGTAGGAAACACAAGCTTTAAATGATACATTGAACAAGATGTACTTAGTTGATATTTACAGGACATTCCATCCAACAACAACAGAATACACTTTCTTCTCGAGTGCTCATGGAACATTCTCCAGGATAGATCATGTCTTGGGTCACAAATCAAGCCTTTGTAAATTTAAGAAAATTGAAACATATCAAGTATTTTATCGGAACAAAGCTCTATGAGACTAGATATCAGTTACAGGAAAAAAATCTGTAAGAAATACAAACAAATGGAAGCTAAAGAATACATTAGTAAATAACCAGTGATCACAGAAGAAATCAAAGAGGAAATCAAAAAATACAAGAAACAAATGACAATGAAAACACGATGGCCTAAAACCTATGGGATGCAGCAAAAGCAGTTCTAAGAGGTTTATAAGAAGTTTAAGTTTATTTAAGTTCTAAGAAGGTTATAGCAATAAAATCCTAACTTAAGAAACAAGAAACATCTCAAATAAACCATCTAACCTTACACCTAAAGCAAGGAGAGAAAGAACAAAAAACCCCAAAATTAGCAGAAGGAAAGAAATCATAAAGATCAGATCAGATATAAATGAAAAAGAAATGAAGGAAATGATAGAAAAGATCAATAAAACTAAAAGCTGGTTCTTTAAGAAGATAAACAAAATTGACAAACCATTAGCCAGACTCATCTCAAAAAAAAGGGAGAAGACTCAAATCAATAGAATTAGAAATGAAAAAGGAGAGTAACAACTGACACTGCAGAAATACAAAGGATCATGAGAGATTACTATAAGCAACTATATGCCAATAAAATGGACAACCTGGAGGAAATGGACAAATTCTAAGAAAAGCACAACCTTCCGTGACTGAACAAGGAAGAAATACAAAAACAAACAAACAAACAAAAAAACAGACCAGTCACAAGCACTGAAATTGAAACTGTGATTAACTTCTTCCAACAAACAAAAGCCCAGGATCAGATGGCTTCACCAGCAAATCCTATTGAACATTTAGGGAAGAGCTAACACCTAACCTTTGCAAACTCTTCCAAAATATAACAGAGAGAGGAACACTCCCAAGCTCATTCTACAAGGCCACCATCATCCTGATACCAAAACAAGACAAAGATGTCACATGTAAAGAAAACTACAGACCGATATCACTGATGAACATAGATGCAAAAATCCTCAACAAAATACTAGGAAACCGAATCCAACAGCACATTAAAAGGATCATATGCCATGATCAAATGGGGTTAATCCCAGGAATGCAAGGCTTCTTCAATATATGCAAATCAATCAATGTGATACACCATATTAACAAGTTGAAGGATAAAAACCATATGGTAATCTTAATAGATGGAAAAAAAGCTTTGGACAAAATTCGACACTCATTTATGATAAAAACCCTCCAGAAAGCAGGCAAAGAGGGAACTTACTTCAGCGTAATAAAGGCCATATATGACAAATCCACAGCCAACATAGTCTCAATGGTAAAAGACTGAAACCATTTCCACCAAGATCAGGAACAAGAAAAGGTTGCCCACTCTCACCATTATCATTTAACATAGTTTTGGAATTTTTAGCCAGAGCAATCAGAGAAGAAAAAGAAATAAAAGGAATCCAAATCGGAAAAGAAGAAGTAAAAATGTCACTGTTTGCATATCACATGATACTATATGTAGAGAATCCTAAAGATGCTACCAGAAAATTACACGAGCTAATCAATGAATTTAGTAAAGTAGCAGGATACAAAATTAATGCACAGAACTCTCTTGCATTCCTATACACTAATGATGAAAAATCTGAAAGAGAACTTAAGGAAACACTCCCATTTACCGTTGCAACACAAAGAATAAAATACCTAGGAATAAACCTACCTAAGGAGGCAAAAGACCTGTATGTAGAAAACTATGACAGTGATGAAAGAGATTAAAGATGATACAAACAGATGGAGTGATATACCATGTTCTTAGATTGCAAGAATCAACATTGTGAAAATTACTCTACTACCCAAAGCAATCTACAGATTCAATGCAATCCCTATCAAATTACCAATGACATTTTTCACAGAACTAGAACAAAAAATTGCACAATTTGTACGGCAACACAAAAGACCCCAAATAGCCAAAGCAATCTTGAGAAAGAAAAACGGAGCTGGAGGAATAAGGCTCCCTGACTTCAGACTATATTACAAAGCTACAGTAATCAAGACAGTATGGTACTGGCACAAAAACAGAAATATAGCTCAATGGATCAGGATAGAAAACCCAGAGATAAACCCACGCACATATGGTCACCTTATCTTCGATAAAGGAGGCAAGAATATACAATGGAGAAAAAACAGCCTCTTCAATAAGTGGTGCTGGGAAAACTGGTTAACTAATGTAAAAGAATGAAATTAGAGCACTCTATAACACCATACACAAAAATAAACTCAAAGTGGATTAAAGACCTAAATGTAAGTCCAGTCACTATGAAACTCTTAGAGGAAAACATAGGCAGAACACTCTATGACATAAATCATAGCAAGATCCTTTTTGACCCACCTCCTAGAGAAATGGAAATAAAACCAAAAGTAAACAAATGGGACCTAATGAAACTTAAAAGCTTTTGCAGAGCAAAGGAAACCATAAACAAGATGAAAAGACAACCCTCAGAATGGGAGAAAATATTTGCAAATGAAGCAACTGACAAAGGATTAATCTCCAAAACATAAAAGCAGCTCATGCAGCTCAATAAAAAAAAAAAAAACCCAATCCAAAAATGGGCAAAAGACCTAAATAGTCATTTCTCCAAAGAAGATACACAGATTGCCAACGAACACATAAAAGGATGCTGAACATCACTAATCATTAGAGAAATGAAAATCAAAACTACAATGAGGTATCACCTCATACCAGTCAGAATGGCCATCATCAAAAAACCTACAAACAATAAATGCTGGAGAGAGTTTGGAGAAAACGAACCTTCTTGCACTGTTGGTGGGAATGTAAATGTATATAGCCACTATGGCGAACAGTATGGAGGTTCCTTAAAAAACTACAAATAGAACTACCATATGACCCAGCAATCCCACTACTGGGCATATACCCTGAGAAAACCATAATTCAAAAAGAGTCATGTACCACAATGTTCATTGCAGCTCTATTTATAATAGCCAGGACATGGAATCAACATAATTGTCCATCAACTGTTGAATAGGTAAAGAAGATGTGGCACATATATATAATGGAATATTACTCAGCCATAAAAAGAAATGAAACTGAGTTATTTGTAGTTAGGTGGATGGACCTAGAGTCTGTCATACAGAGTGAAGTAAGTCAGAAAGAG
This sequence comes from Delphinus delphis, assembly GCF_949987515.2. Lineage (NCBI taxonomy): Eukaryota > Metazoa > Chordata > Mammalia > Artiodactyla > Delphinidae > Delphinus > Delphinus delphis. The sequence goes on along the minus strand of NC_082693.1, from coordinate 31,815,236 downwards.
AAAAACAAATACCATATGCTAACACATATATATAGAATCTAAGAAAAAGAAAAAATGGTTCTGAAGAACCTAGGGGCAGGAGAGGAATAAAGACGCAGATGTAGAGAAAGGACATGAGGACATGGGGAAGGGGAAGAGTAAGCTGGGAGCATGTGAGAGAGTAGCACTGACATATATAAACTACCAAATGTAGAATAGATAGCTAGTGGGAAGCAGCTGCATAGGACAGGGAGATTGGCTTGGTGCTTTGTGACCACATAGAAGGGTGGGATAGGGAGGGTGGGAGAGAGACGCAAGAGCGAGGGTATATGGAGATATATGTATATGTATAAGTGATTCACTTTGTTATACATCAGAAACTAACATATACTTTATACTCCAATAAAGATGTTAAAAAAATAACATAAGTCATTAACTGTATAAGGCTCAAATTGCTTATGGGAATCTATTTATTGAAATTGTCACTCTTAGAAAAGAAGTATAAGTTGAAAGAACAGATGATTTTTCTTGTAAGCTGGATAATGTTCCCCAAAGAAAGATGTTAGATCTTTATCCCAGTAATCCAAATTTATACTTGTAAATGCTAATTTATACAGCAAAGACTTTGCAGATGTGATTAAGGATATTGAGATGGGAAGACTCTCCTGGATAATCAGAGTGACCCTACATGCAATCCCTTACAAGAGGGAGGTTGAAGGGCATTTGACTACATATAGAAGAGGAAAATTTGATGTGACTGTGGAGGCAGAGATTGGAATGATGTGGCTACAGGCCAAGAAATGCCAACAGCTACCCAAAACTGGGTAAGAAATGTACAACAAGGAACGTTCTCTCCACTAGGGCCTCCAGAGGGAGTATGGCCCTGACAACACCTTGATTTTAGTTCAGTGATATTGATTTAGGATCACTGGCCTCAATAACTGTGAGAGAATAAATTTAGATTATTTTATGCCACCAAGCTTGTGGTAATTTGTTGTAGCAGCCACAAGAATCTAATACAGTTATCAAAGGAGATGGCAATTATTTTCTAAAGAAATATCAATTTTGCCACCTAAGAGATTATACATTGGAAGTTATCTAATGAGCGATTATTATATGTGATCTACAATTGTATAATTCTTGGATGCCACTGGTTGTGGGAGAAAATAACAGAAATTCACTGTGAAAGTTTAAATAAGTCTATATTTACCTTTGCACACCTTTTGGATCAGCTTCCCAGAGATAATAACCAAAAATCTAACCAAATCCTACCAAATCTGGTAGACTCTTTAAATAAATAAAGAGAAAATATATTTAATTGCTTTAAAATAGTCTGCATTCAAGTGTGTCATGAGGTGCCCTTCAGCTCATGAGAAGCAAATGTTGTCTATTACTCACCTCTCCACCCTCCCTTGAATTTATGGGTCTGCTTCTTTAAAGCCAGAACAGTCCAACCTCCAATCTTTTAAAATTTATTTTCCAAATAGCAATTGCCAGATTTTCTGTGGTTTAGGTTTTTAAGTGGCTGCATATTTAAATAAAATATTGACATCATATAAGCCCCATAGGAACTTTCTAGAACACTAGGTTCTTTAGAAGTATTATCAAATGACTCAGGTAAATGAAAGAATGAATGTTAAGATCTCCTTTTTGATAGCAGATTCTAAAGAATGCGCAGAAAACAAAAGCTGCTCAGGCACCCAATCTTAAGGTGAGCCTGTTTCAGTAGGTAGAGGCAGATGGGACAAGCTGGAGATCAAAGAGCTTCCTGTGACTCTTCCAGACAACTGAAATCTGAGGCAACTCTTTGCTTTTGGTGTTGCCTACCCACGTGGCATTTTATGCTTCTCTAGAATGGCTACTGAAACTAAGCTTTTCTGAGTGCCAGACAACAGATTATGTCATGGAAAAAAAACGGAGATCTAACCATCTTGGTTTTATTTGTGTTGAAGAGACTTCAATAGGAAAAACATTGTTACATTAATTAGAAGTTTTAAAAAAAGGAGTTAGGGGGGGAGAAAAGAAAGAAAAAAAATAAAACTAAAAAGCCAAAACAGATTCTTGGCAAAGAAATATTTTAGGAAGTTGGAAGGGTCACATTCTTTATTTGATCATTAATGAACAAAGATTTTGTATAGTTCTGTAGTGGCCTTGAGGCACCATTTCTCTGGTGAAAGAGAAATGATTATGCTAAATAAACAGGAAAATAAATTCATTGTAGAGTCCTGGGGATAGGTTCTTTTCCTGGGGGTGGCAATAAAAAAGACCAAAATGATTTTTTTTCAAAGATTGAAACAATAAAAACAGCATTATAAAAATATAGTGTATTTCTGCAATTGAAGCACAGAAGTAGCTTGTTTGTCAGTAGTTAAGATTTAGGACACAGGCTCTTAGGAGCAAGCACAATTTTAGGGTGTGATGTTAATACTCTTTATATGATACGTGTGAGATCCAATGGAATAATTATAGGGAGAAATAATTTATTTCTCTTTTTGTTTAATATTAATTTTGGAGAGGTTTACTATGCAGATTAAAGGAAATTTCTTTAGCTGTAGGTTTAACAATACAGAGGAGTTGAGCCCGTGATTATTTTTGCCAACTTCCTCCTGATACAGGGAACAAAACTTAAACCCATAGGAATCATGAAGCTAGCTCAATATCACTAGATCTGGGACTCAGATTTGTGGTTTAAGACTCCGGTAAATTATTTGTGTCAAAGAACTGTTGTATTTCCTAAGATTTTTCAAATGGTAAAATCCTTCCCAAACTGGACTGCTTGGAATATTGTATTTCATACCAAATTAACAATTTCTAAAGTATATAATCTGGCAGTTCTTAATAGAATTATTTAAAAAATAAACATTTCTGTTCAAATCAAAGAAAATCATGAACATGCAGGATCAATGGCGTTTCATATGCCAAAAATGCCAATCATTAAATCTTTTCTGAAAGCTTGTTTGCTTCAGTTAGCAACATAAAAAATTATCTCTGAGGATTGAAACTGTTTATTTTAGAAGTCTACCTCTTTGCTTTTTTGAGTACTTTAATTCTATATCAGCATGGCTGAATTGAATAGAATAATATACTCCATCTATAATATTTACTAATGTCACAAATTTTTTTAAGTATCCATATTATGCTTTACATACTTCCTCAGATCCTTTTTAATCATCTTCTTCTCTCTCCTGTATTATGGTCACTTTGGTCCCTATTACCTAGTGCCTTCTAGTATCTTCTAAAAGTTTCATATCATCATTATAAATTCTTTACTTACAAATGCTTTATTTCCTAACCCCTTAACTCCAGCCAAAGACGATTGTCCTTCTTTTTCTTGAAGGTCTTTTCCTTCTCTACTTTAATTGTTTAAGTTAGAGTGTGAAAAGATCTGGTGTGCTATTCTTTACAAATATTGAATAATATTTGCATTTTAGCTCTTGCCTATCAAGACTTAATCCAGTGTTCCTCAAGCTGGGTCTAGTCAGAGAAATTGCTTTCCACAAATTCTGAGAGTTCTCAAGGAGAATGTAAAAGTTTTGATCATCTTTGGATGATAGCTTTAAAAATAATGTAAACATGTTCTGGATCCTCTGAATGACTGCTGGATAGCTTAATATTGTCTATAATTTTAGCCCTGGAATTTGTATTTATAAATCCATTGGTGCCAAGTTGTACTATTTTATTGTCTCTGGATAATAAGAAATAAAGAGATATGCACTTAATGGTAAATGATGAGCTTGCACTAAGTGATGCCCAAATGTCAGCACTGCTTGCCAGAAATCTTTATTGTAATTAGCATTGAGAAATGGCCGAAGAAGTCAGTCATCTGGTACAGGGCTGCAAGCAGCAAATTAACTATGGCAAAACAACATCAATAACCATATTAAATCAATTATTAATTTCAATATTGCTTGCCTTGTACCTTTGTATATTTATTTATTTATGACTGTGTTGGGTCTTCATTTCTGCGTGCAGGCTTTCTCTAGTTGCGGCGAGCTGGGGCTACTCTTCGTTGCGGTGCGTGGGTTTCTCACCGCAGTGGCTTCTCTTGTTGCAGAGCACCGGCTCTAGGTGCACAGGCTTCAGTAGTTGTAGCATGCAGGCTCAGTAGCTGTGGCTCGCGGGCTCTAGAGCACAGGCTCAGTAGTTGTGGCACACAGGCTTAGTTGCTTCACGGCATGTGGGATCTTCCCAGACCAGGGATCGAACCCGTGTCCCCTGCATTGGCAGGCAGATTCTTAACCACTGTGCTACTAGGGCAGTCCATTGTATAATTTTTAAATGTACTTTGGTGTGAGTTATGAGTACAGTAAATTTATAACTAATTTTATGCTGTATATATTTAGGTAACATTTTAATAATCATAATTTTAGTTAACATGGATAGCTGTGGTTGTTTGATTTTAGCTGTGCTTTTCTCAAGTTTAAGAGCCACAAAGCCAAAAGAATAAATAATACAGAAGTCTAAAATTCATTAGACAGATGTCCTTCTGGCAATTCTCAAATCATACAGTACCAGAAGCTGCCTTCCAATATTTGGCTTTAGAAATGGCCAACATGTAAGCAGTCGATGAATGTTTCTAAGGACAGCAGATTAAATGAGAAAGGGAATGTTAACTTACTCTCTTTTAAAGTATCTGTATGACCATGTTCTCAAGAGAGATCTGAAAGCTCCTCATTGATAAACCACAAAAAAATTAGAGAAACTTTGGAACAATCTGATTTATCTCTGCTTATGTAAGCAAGTTTTTTCAGTCTCATGAAGATATTTCAGACTTTTTCTTTACTTCATCAGGTTATCATGCATTAAGCTGTCCTCCTCCAGACATTTATTATTTTTTTCTAGTCGTGGCCATGAACAGTATGAGCATAATATAAATGCTATAATTATAAAAATTCAGTGCAAATATTTAAAAGTACTCAAAATCATATCTGAAGTCATTTGAAAGCATTGGTTATTTTTTAGGAAAAATAGCTAAACCTGAAACAAGTAAATAATTCTCAACATTTTTCATTTCTTCTACGTACCATATCCAATCAAAGGATGAGTTCTCTTAATTTGGCTTATTAGACATCTCTAAATCCTGTCTACTTTCTTTATTTTCCTCCACGACAAAAGGATTTCAGGCCACCATCCTTTCTACCTGGATTATTGCTACTACTGGCCTCTAACTGGTTTCCCTCACTCCAGTACTACTCATTTCCAAGCCACTGTCTACACTGTAGTCTGAACTAGGCTTAAAAGGCAAACCTTATTATTTCACCCTCCAATGTGGTAAATTAAAGCCCAGTTTACCAGGACTCACAGGGCCCTCATGATCCGCTAAGATATCACTCCAGCCTTGATGCTCATACTCCAGCCATACAGTCCTTTCAACTTCTAAATCTCACCTAGCCACTCTCAGCTTGGTCCCTTCACAGTGACTTTCCCTTGCCAGGCACATTCTTCTCATCTCAGCGTTAACACTCTCTCCCAGCCTCCCCACGCCGCCACCCCACACACACCAGGTAGTACCTTAAACATTATCCTCTCTGAGAAGTTTTTCTTGATTCCTGGACTGCATTGCCAAGCCCACTCTACTCTGATAGCTTCTTGAATTCTCCCTATCATAGGACTTATCGTACTTGATTATAATTTCTTCTTCAGTCATCTTTCTTGTTGATTGAGAATAATGTTTTATAACTCCTTTGTGGGAGATATATGTGAAGTCACATCTCCTAACAATGTTAATTTAAGACATAATTAGAAATGCAGACTTATGCACAATTAGGTTTATTGAATTTTTAACCAAATCTATTTTTTGAAACATACTATGCATATTGAAAAATGCATGAGTTCTAAGTGTAGAGATTAATGAATTTTCACACCGTGCAATTACCACCAAATCAGGAAAAGCCATCACCCCAGAAGTCTCTTCATATTCCCTGCCAGTCACTACCTTTACCCATCTTCTCAAAGGTAAGCAAATATCCTGACTTCTAATGAAACAGATCAGTTTTGAACACTTTAACCTTGAACTTTTTTTTTTTTTAATTTTTATTTATTTATTTATGGCTGTGTTGGGTCTTCGTTTCTGTGTGAGGGCTTTCTCCAGTTGTGGCAAGCGGGGGCCACTCTTCATTGCAGTGCGCGGGCCTCTCACTATCGCGGCCTCTCTTGTTGCAGAGCACAGGCTCCAGACGCGCAGGCTCAGTAGTTGTGGCTCACGGGCCTAGTCGCTCCGCAGCATGTGGGATCTTCCCAGACCAGGGCTCGAACCCATGTCCCCTGTATTGGCAGGCAGATTCTCAATCACTGCGCCACCAGGGAAGCCCTTAACCTTGAATTTTTAAAACAGTACAGCATGTACTCTTTTGTGTCTAGCTTGAAAAACGTGTGCATGTAAAATTCACTCTTATTGTGTGTAGCAGTAGAATATTCATATTATTTACTGTATGATAGTCTATTATATTAAAAATACCATAGTGAATTTATCTAAGTCACTATTGATGGGCATTTGGGTTGATTCCAAGTTTGAGTTATATGAACAATGCTAACATTGGTACTTGCTAACTTGGTACACCTATGCACACATTTTTCTATCACACATACCCATGAGTGAAATTGCTTATTCACAGGATATGCAAATCTTCATCTTCAAGGTTTCTATAGACTGTTAAGATTTTTTTATAGGCAGTTCATAGGAGAAGAATATATGCATCGTAATCATGCAAAGAGATGCTCAGGATATTTAGTAGTCAGGGAAATAAAAATTAAAGCTCTTCACACCTGGTTAGACAGGCTAAACTTTGTATCTATATAACTTTAAGTTTAGATGGGAAAATGGAAGCCATCAGGTGCTGGAAGAAGAAAAATTGGAGCCACCATTTTAAACTGGTGTCACTTTCTTTTGTTTATTGCTATACCTTCAACCACAGGTATAAGACAATATAAGTTATATACTATAACTTAATAAACTTCCACACTGAATATATACCCCAGGAAAGTTCTCCCAGAGGTGCATAAAAAGGCATGTAAAAAGATGTTTGTTTTCAAATTGTTTTTAGTGAGGAGATTTTAAGAGAGAATGGCAATGAAGGAATGAAATGTAATAAAGGCAGCTAGAGGAATAAACTAAACTTACATAGAACAACATGGACAGATTAGAACAAATAATATTAATTGAAAGAACTGAGAAACAGAATAAAATATGCAGTGAAGTATAATTTATGTAAATAAAACCAAATATAACAATACTATTTATTGTTCATACAACAACATGTGTAAATAAAACAAAGAAGATGAACTGAAGTGACAGTGAATGCATGGCAGGATACGGAATTGGAGTTAAATGGAAAAAACATAATACAATATATAAATAAATACATAAATAAATAAATGATAAGTATGAGAGACATTGTGCTCAGGCAGTACTTAGTGTGTGCCACAAATTGCAGAATATTATTGATCATATCAACCTGATCCTGTGCTCCTGAGGTGTGAACATTTAGAAATAAAGTGTTACAGAAATAATACTCAGAGAAGGAGGTACTGGCTATTCCCTGAAAGTACAAGTGTAGATGAATCTCTTCCTCTTTGGTGATGGCCTGTTCCCCACCCAGATGTTTTCACAAACTCACACTTGTAAACACAACATTGTCAAAAGCTTATTATTCTCTTGTAATATTAGAATATTCAAATATTGCAATATTAGAATATTGTTCTCTTATAATATTAGAATATTAGAATATATGTAATTATCATTATTATTATATCAATCAAGTAATATGAAAATTATTTATAGAAATGCACTAAAACACTGAAAACTTAAAAATTTGTTTTTCATTCAATAATCCATTCTATATATATATATATATGTACTGAGTTCTTATTACATACAAGGTCTTATGCTACTCTATGAAGATGAAAAGAAACACACTTCAGCCTGGTAGAACACTTTGAGCTGTAATCTTTATGGTAGATGTAAATGTAGAGAGGCTATTTCCCTTGGCAGCCATGCTCATCTCAGCTCACCACTGCGATTCCAGCCACCTAAGCTGGTGTCTTTCTTCTTCAGTGAACTAAACAAAACAAATTCAGCAACCTAACCTAAACATAACTCTCATCTTTAACTCAAATTTGGTCCAGAAGCTGTAAGTATTCATAAGGGTTGTTAAATACCATATTTTATCATTTATAGTATACCCAGTGATTTCTTCCATGTTAATATCTCTGAAAAGGGAATGTATCTTGCAATTTATGGCACCTCTTAATTGCTGTCAGTCAGAAGACAATAATGACTTAGTTGTCACTGCCTGCGCATATGTGACTTTGGTCATAGCTGTTTATATTGGCATTACTTCAGTTGAGTTAGGAGTATTTTGGAGATAACACATGTTGAGTTTAATTGCTTTTTAAATGTCTTATGATTCATCATTAAAACCAAAAATATTTTATGTACAGAAATTTATGGAAATAGAGCACCTGGACATATAGGGATAACATTTTTTATTCCTGTTGGCCAGATCAGACAATTTCATTTGCTTAAAATTCTTGTCAGCAAGAGTCTTTATTTTATTCTATGTATAACATACTACCCCCAAAACTTAGTGGCCTGAAACATCAAATATTTGTTATCTCATGCAGTTTCTGAGGGTCATGAACCTGGGAGCATTTCTGTTGGGTAGCTCTTGCTCAGTGTCTTTCAAAGACTGCAATTACGCTTTTAGCCAAGGCTGTAGTCATGTGAAAGCTTGACTGGAACTGGAATGTGCTTGCAGGATGGCTCACTCACATGGCTGTTGGTAGGGACCTCAGTTTCTCACTGTGTGGGCATCTTCATAGGGCTGCCTGAATGCTTCCACAACATGGCAGTTAACATTTCCCAGAACAACTGATCTGAGAAGGAGAGACAGACAGACAGACAGACAGACAGACCAAAATGGAAACCATGGAAACCACATTGGCTTTTTATGACCTAGTTTCCAAAGTCCTGCACTGTCACTTCTGCTTTATTCTGTTCACTAGAAATGAGTCATTAAGTCCAGCACAACCTAAGAGGAGAATTAGTTTCTACCTCCTGAAGGGAGAACTATCAAAGAATTTATGGACATATTTTTTAAATGTCTCTAATAACTGTCCATTAATGCCTGATAAGATTGAGAAAGTACTGGCAGAATGAGCATCAGAAGCTTGAAATAAATACTGAAGCATTCTTTTAAGAAATGATGCATATACCAATACCACCAAAGAATAGTATTTTGTGGCAAAACACAAATATCATTTACTGAGTTTAAGATTGATTTAGAAGAGTCATATTCTGAACGTGGAAATATTTAGGATTATATTACACAATTGATTTTGTACATAGTTTCCTTCTTGTCTATGCATAAGAATCACAAGTCATAAAATTTTTGTGTAAATATTTCCATAAATATAAAATAAAATTCTACATGATAAACAAATGTTGTATTATAATTTAATTAGGAGTATTTTTTCTTTCTTAATAGTAGAATTAATGGCCTTTTAGATCCAATGGGATTTGGTAAATGTCTGTGGTAGACTGCATCATTTGCCTCCAATTCGTCAGTATTCCCTATATCCACACCCTTTGCTGGTAACATAAGGTGCCCACCCATATACGTGAATGACCTGCCCTTCTCCTTGGCTCTGGGTTTTATGTGACTTGATTTGGTTAATAGGATATTAGCAGTCATGAGGCAAGCGAAGGCTTGAAAGTGTACCTGCACATTTCCATTTGCTTCCTTGTACCTCTGCCACTGTCATGACAACATGCCAGAATTAGCCTGTTGGAAGATGAGAGAAAAATGGAGCAGATCCAAGTTGCCCTAAAGGTCGCAACTAAAGGCAGCCTCTAACATTTGACAGTCAGACTGCTCTCAAGCGAGTGAGAAAGCCCAGTTCACATTAGCAAAGCCACATTTCTGATCTACTGCTGACCCTGATGTGTGAGCAATTAATGTTTATTGTTACATGTCACTGAGGTTTTGTGGTTGTGTTTCTGCAGCATTATTGTGGTGATAAATAACTAATATAGTTCACTTAAAATGGTGTATGTGTTTTCACCACTTTACTATGGTATGCCTCTTCCCATTGATTAATTGGCATGATAATCTATGTGGATAAGATTTTCCACTGAAGTTCTGAAGTCCCTTGAAAACTTGTACTATGTCTGGATATACACATCATTCTTTCTTAGAAATAATGAAAAAAGTGTAGACAGAACTGTTTGACAGTGGTTTCCCCTCATCCCTCATCATTGAAAACGTTATACATTTAAATGTAGTAAAAGGAAGATTTCAGAGCCAACAGACCCTTTTCCTTATTCTTTTACTTTCTGCTATTGCATTCAGTTCAACTAAATCAGCTCTACCTGACCAAGGATAGGTGACTTTGAGTTGACTGTGAATGCTAAGCTCTGTTCTAGATATAAACAGACAGCTATGCAATCACCTGAATTAAGATTTTTAGAAGCCCTAAATGCTAATTTGCATATATCTGGTGAAAAGTCATGGGGTGGGAGAGGAAATTTAAGATTTTGGGGGAATATATTAATACTATATGCCAGGCATTTTAACTCTATCATCTTTTTAACTCATAGAATTTTAGGAAGAATAAGTGGAGTAGAGAATGTTTTTGTCTGTCCAATACCCTCCTTCTGTTATTAGCACCTGATATTTATTTTAGGGGAATCATCCCTTTCCACTCCATGTGGCCCTGGTGGAATTTCTATTACAGTGCTCTTGCCACCTTCCAATTATTCAGAAGGACAGGCAGGAGGCCAATGATGGCCCCTGATGGCCAACCTCCTGGGCATAATATGAGTCTTTAATGAGATCTGGTATCTGTATTAGGTCAGAAAAAGAGTCCCTATTTCTTTGGGACCACCAGCCAGCAGAATGTAGGCTTGGAACGGTCAGCACCCGTGATTCCTGTCACAAGGAGACAGCCTGCCTAAAAATGAAACGTGTGCACAGAGAGAACTAGAATCAGTGGATGGAGAGACAGTCTGCTGAGAACATTACTTAAGCCTTTAAACCCTGCCCTTATATCTCGCAGATGGCATTATTTGAGCCAATAAATTCCTTGTTTTTCTTAAGCTTATTTGAGTTGAGTATCTGTCCTTTGCAACTGAAAGGATTCTGAATGATTGAAAAGTGTTATCCTCACTTTATGGGAAAGGAAATTATCTTCCAAATGTCACATTACTTGCCCAAGGTCTCACAAGGTATCTCACAAGGTAATAACAGAGTTAGAACATGATCACAGATTTGTCCAATGCCCATGATCTTTGCATAACTGCATTTTAAAAGTTTTTAAAATGTATATGCAGTAAAACTCACCCTTTTGTTGTACAGTTGTATGAGTTTTGACCAATAGATTTGCATCACTGCCACCAGTTTTGCACCCCCAAGACTTCCTTCATGCTGTCCCTTTGTAGTCAAACCCTCCTTTTTTTTTTTTTTTTTTTTTTTTGCGGTACGCGGGCCTCTCCCGTTGCGGAGCACAGGCTCTGGACACGCAGGCTCAGCAGCCATGGCTCACGGGCCCAGCCACTCTGCGGCATGTGGGATCTTCCCGGATCGGGGCACGAACCCGCGTCCCCTGCATCAGCAGGCGGACTCTCAACCACTGCGCCACCAGGGAAGCCCCCTCCTCCTACTCTTAATGCTTGATAACCACTGACTTGTTCTCTGTCCCTAGAGTTTTGTCTTTTCCAGAATGTCATATAAATGGAATCACACAGCCTTTCAAATCTGGCTTCTTTTCATTTAGCCTAATGCATTTGAAATTCATCCATACTGTTGTATGTTATCAACATAAATGTTTTATGAAAGCATGCTTAGAGCAGCTTTTCAATCATATCCTCATTAGTGTGAGTGGGGCATATACAGGTTTTAAAATGATGAAAAGAATGTATACTGGGTTGAATAATATTCTACCAAGATTTATATCCAGCTGGAATCTATTTGAAAATAAGGTCTTTGCAGATGTAATCAAGTTAAGATGATGTCAGACTGGATTAGGGTGGGCCCTAATCCAATGACTCGTGCTCTTATGAGAAGAGAGAAATTTAGACACAAAGATACAAAGGGAGAATGTCACATGACAATAGAAGCAGAGATTGGAGACATGCAGCTGCAAACCAAGAAACACCAAGAATTGCCTGCAACCACAAGAAGCTACAAGAGAAGCATGGAACAGACAGACTGTCCCTCAGAGAACTAACCTTGCTGACACCTTGATTTCTGACTTCCAGCTTCCAGAACTGTAAGAGATAGATTTCTGTTATTGGAAGCACTCAGTTTGTGGTTATTTGTTGTGGCAGCCTTACGAAACTAATACAAGAAGGTATGAAGGTATAGGGGATTGCTTTTAGGGCAGCTTCCATCAAGCAAAAGAGCCCGACTGAGGAGATAGGATAGATGAAGACCAAGTTCTTTCACTTTACAGTTTTGCCTTAGGATGAGCCTGACTGAATTCTAGAGCCAAACTGTAATAGCATCACGGGTACTGGTATATTTCCCCAAGCATCAAATCTATTACTAGTAACTGAAAGTGAAACCTGTTTTTAAAATATGATAAACAATGTACAAACCTAATTTTGGCCTCCTCATCAACTAATTTTGAAGTCAACTCATTCAAAACCGCCATGTTTCCATTGTGAAGGAAAAAAAATATTCAAGCTGGGGAGGGGGCACCTTTCATCAATCTTTTTATTAAGCATCTCCAGAAGATTATAGACTCAGGAAATTAGGTATTAAAATTTAATTAACTTTCCAAGTTACTTGAAGAAAAAAGAAAGAAAAAAGTAAAATCCACATTCCTCTAGAGAAAAAAAATCTTCTGAAGTGCATTTCAGTCTGCTGCTTGGATTTTAGACACAAACAAATTAGAGGATATTTTTAATAGACAGAAAGTATATAGCCTTTTGATACTTAAGACATAGAAGCAAAAGAGAGCAAATGAACAAATTAGCATTTTAGACAAACCAAGAGAATGGATTTTTTTCTAAGAGATATTTAAATTATGTATCCATGATGTTAATATTGTTGATTAAGTTTGAAACATCAGTTAATCTACCTTGTAATAATGATGAAAATCTGTGATTCTTAAACCTGGCTCCTTTTCAGACACTCCTGAACAACCTAGAAAGATCCCTATGTCTCACTGCCCAGATTCTGGTTTGGTAAGTCTGAACTAACACCTAAGGAAGCTATTTATTTTTTCAAATTCTCCAGGTCATCCTGATAGACGACCAGGTTTGAGAACAACTAACATAGAAAATGCTCTCACAGAAAGAAGCTTTGATCTCCCAAAGCCTGGGGAATTAGAGATGGGGTCAATCCAAGGTCAAATACCAAAAGCAAAATATTAGAATGGAAGTAATATAATCCTTAAGGTCAAGAAACAGAGGCAGGGTCTAAAAGGGAAACCAGGATGCAGGGTGGAAGCAAGCTTCATGAAACAGGAAAGGAGGTCAGAATGCCAATGAGAAATCACAATCAGAACACAGGGGAGGATTGTAAGCCAGAAACACAGGAAGCTCTGGCATTTCGAATTTGGGGCTCAGTCTGGCTCAGGACTCAGAGAAAGCTTTACCTGAACCAGATTCCTGTCTGTAGAGTTATGCTTTTATGTAAATTCCTCTATTAAGAGTATCAGTTCATTCAGGATTTATCTAGTCTCTTATTTTTTCAGCATCTAGCAGCTTGCTTTAGTGTCCAGCATTAGACTGAGTGATATGCATTGACCTCTCCATAAACTGAAGTTATCTCCCAGGCGAGAGTATTTCACTGTAATAATGCCTGTGTGTGTCTATGTGTGTAGCTCTATGTTTGTTTGTATATTTTTTGTAGAATGCTTCAAACATTGAACTGTTGTTTAACATGTAATATTTTTTTCCCATGCTATTAAACTTTTAATGAAAACCCTTTAAAAACGAATTTTCAACTTCAGGTAAATTGAAAGGACAATTGTTATTTCTTGGGTAACAGTAAGACATTTATTTCTTTATAATTTGTTTTCATTCATAAAAAGGACAAAGCACAGTCCTATACTACTCCATTGAAAAAATGATAAAAAATAACTAAAAAAATCAATTCAATATTTATCAGTATCAAATAAAACTACTATCACCTTTCCTTGAAATACAAAGAAACAACATATATATCTATATCTATATAAAGTTTAATTAAGAATCTTGCGTCTTAAAGCAGATGATACATTAGTTAGTTTGACAACAGTTTAAAACTGATGGTCCCAGTCAAATTTGTACACTTGTATGAGGAAATGAAAGGCTTGAGTTATCAGTGTATGAGAGATTTTAATCTACCTTATCTCTGCCACAAAGTTAAAATTAAACAAACAACCTCCAAAGTCTGTTTTCTTCTTACCTTTCAGAACCATTTCATGCAAAACCAGTTTTGCTCTTTATTACCATACATTAGAAAATAAAAGGCAAGCATGCATTTGGCAAAAGATTTAGTTGTTGACTATATAAAAATGCCCAACATGGGTCACATTGCAAAAGGAAAACCCCAAGGTGTAACAATGAAGACACAAACATGTGTACAGAAGGCTCACAGAGTATTCGTTTCCCTAAAGTATGAAGAGATTTTTTTTTCAAATAATTAAATATTTTATGAAATCTGGTAACGATCTCAAGACTGTTGACATACTTCCACTGGAGAATCATCCCTTTCACTTATTTTTAAAAAGTTTCATTTTATAACAAAGAGTTAAATGTAAACTAATGAAATATTTATTGGTATTTTCATAATGAAAACTCTAAACATTTATACATAGATATATAGTACAAAAATTATACAAATTAAAGAAAGGGGGGTAAAATAGTAATAGATCTATTTTGCTTCCTGTAAATATTTTTTTTTTATGAACCTATAAGGTATCCTTTCTAAAAAGATAAATTCTATCTCTAATTAGCTAGCAAGGTTGTGCTAATAAAATAGGATTATACCTCTTGAAGCATCAGACATTGCACTATTTCATAAGCCAGGTAATCCTTTATTACTTGATTTCTTTCACATCCATACTCAAACACATTTCCGTGCACACCATGGAGAATGAAGAAATGTGCATCTTCCTTTTCACAACTTATAAAAACCTAAAGCACCAACACTTGGGAGACCACTGGACAGACACGTTATTTGTCTCCTCCTGGCCTTCCAGTTTTGCATACTCTTCAAAGTACCATTAGCAACATCTTGATTTGGTATTCATAGCCAGTTTTCGGTATTGCATTGAAGCAGGAAATGAGTTTAAAACTAAATTAAAAAAAAATAGGGAATACTGTAGTTTTTCCGAGCTACAGGTGATTTCTTGATTCCATACCTTTAATAAAGAGAGGTTTTACTTAGAATGAAGCACAAAAACAAAGTCACTAGAATATTAGATAATTCTGATATTCACTTAACTGTCATTTATTCCTAGCTGTGTAAAGACTGTCACATCTCAAATAAAAAATGGAAGCACTCTACTTCTCAAAATTCATCAGTTCACGTGTGAATAAATACAGCAACATGATGATATTCTAACACAAGAGCTGCAATTTTTTGAGGTTTGAAATTGATGATAAGAAAAACATAAAATAATGTCAGAGTAGAATACAAAAGTAAAAAAAAAACTTCATGTAGTATATTAATTTTATTATTAAAAAACTAACTTAAAAGTATTACTGATTCTGAAGACCAAATATTTAGAAAATTACTTACTTCCAAAACAAGAATACTGAAAGTAAGTTCTAGAATTTGGTTTTCAATATTCAAAATCATCCAACTCATTCAGTAGAATGTTTTGGTATTGGAAATTATGTTAAATGCTTTAGTTATACTTTTTTCTTAAAGAAAACTCAAAATGCCATGAGTGATAGGGGCCATTCAAAAATATGCAGGACCCAAAACAGAGAGGATAGTACAAGAGACTGTATTATTCTTACATTTACCACATACGGTCAACGTTTCAACCTCTATTATATTTCACAACTTGTTATTAAATTTAAAGCACCTGTGTATGGTGATTTTACTTTCACTCTACAGCCTATGGTATTGAATTGAACACTGTAAATTGTCCCATTGGATTAAATCATGCAACTGTCACAGAATTAGGTTAAGTGGTTTATAAGGCATATTGGAACGAGTTAAAAATCATTTTATATCCATTTAAAAGTTTATTCTTTTGGATGAAGGGGTTCCTGAATGCCTCAGTCATAACATATGCTGTAAATCAGTTGGATAGTTTGTTAAAGTATAATTTATTTGGCTTAGGATGGAGTTGCAGGACTTGGAAGGAATTGTAGTCATCACAGAGATGGAGGGTGTCCTCTGAGCTGGGCTGGGAGCAGCAGTTGTCATGCCACATTCAGAATTCCAAGTACACAAGGATGCCAAGGACAGGAAGCAGGAAGCCAAGAAGACATGGTGATAGGATGGATGCACCTATAATGTAAACCAAAAAAGTGCATATTATTTCATTGATAACAGTCACTGTTGCTCATTTACCCTGCTATGGGTATTATGTAACCATGAAACTCAAGTGGTTCCTTTAAAAAAATACTAGCTTCACTTAGTCTTAAGTGACTTAAGAAAAACAAAAATGTTTTATCAAGGATTTTGTGTGTGAGACTGTGTAGACTGTTTATACCAAAAGTTCATATAAATCATTTATGATAATAAGATCACAAATGTTTCTGTTTTTCCTGTGATCCAGCAGTCCCAAACTCCTACCAGAAGGCACTAGGTCAGGAAACATGTATAAATAAGTGAAAAATCGTCAGTAAGCTGTGAACAAATAAGATAAAGAGATGCAGAAAAATGCTAATAATGTTACATGGGGCAATGACATCATAGGTATACTGGAAGGTCCTACATGATTTCATATCCTAATGGTTTTAAAACATTTAGGGGCTTATACGCAATGATTTTAGAAATGTATTTTTGATAATAATAAATAATCTATTCAAATTTTTATCTAAAGAACAATTGCCCTGAGAGATGTTATGTAAATGAAGAATAAAAATGATGTAATATTCTACAGACTTAAATTACGTCTTGAATGACACCTAGAAAGGCTCTTCCTGTGGTCAGGTAAGTTTATGGGTCCAAGTCCAGCTTCACTGGAATTCTTGAGAAAGGGCTGAAAAGTGGGACCAAGAAGGTACACTCTTCCTTTCAACTCTCCACAATTATTAGGTGCTCTCTTCAATGAGCAAAAAATACAGTCAACAGCTTGTAAATATAATAGATTTGTGTCCATTTTTGGAAGTTTATTCTCTAAATTGAAACTTTAAATCATTGTTATCTACTATATCAACAGTTGCCTAAATAGACCTTTCTTTGGAATATTCCTCTTAAGTTTAGGAAGACTCAAGGCCATTTCTCTCGAATTTGGTCATTGAAAGCACAGTCATACTCCCTGTAAGGCGGAAGATGATTGTGTCTACCTGCATTCCACTATTGCCCTGTTAGCAGCATTCAGGGCTGCATGGAAAATATAAGAGAGAAAACATTATCAGACACTGATAAAGGGGTTCTTAGAAATGAGCAGGACAGCGAAGGTAAAAGTGAGGGCAGAAGAGCAAGCACTATATAAACAGCCCTCGAGTAGCTGCTTATAGCCTCTTTATGATAATGCATAACGGCATTATCAGTAGCAATGATGACACAAATAATGACCATGATAATTGCTGTTCTACAGCAGCTACAGCTACAGTTCACTGTTCTACAGCCACAAGACAGACACCACACTGATCATTTATATGTATTATGACATTTATACAATAGATTATGATGGCAGATCTTATTTTCCTGACTTTATAGATTATGTAACTCAGATTCAGGTAAAATGACTTGTTCAAGGTCAGTGGCCAGTAGAAGGCAGAGCCAGGATTAGATCTCAGATTGGCCTGGCTCCAAAGCCCATGCTCTTTCTACCTCTCTGCCACTTTCTACAGATAACTTTGGAAAGGTACCAGTGCTAGAAAAGCATTAGGACATTACATCTTGCATTTAAAGTGTCAAGGCCAGGGCACAGGAGGAAAACAAATGACTTACGGGAAAACAGAGCACCTAAGCTGTTTCAAAGTGTCTTTATTCTTGTAGCATTTTTTCCTTCTATTTTTCTACACAGATATTTTAAAACTATGCCACAGCCCACATATTATTTTATTCAATAAGATGACCAATAATAAACCTTAATCACACAGAAAAACATTAGCTTTCAATGTTTGACCTAATTTAAATGATCTTTCCTAAAGACCTTTGTCTGAGAATGACTGCAGGGTCTCTGCAACACTGTGTCTTTGACCACGAATTACATCAGTGATGGGTACACATTCATGTATTTGCCTGAATATGTGGGTTGGCTAAGTACAAACTGTGGCCAAGGAAAGAAAGTTAGTCAATTATGGATGCCATTTTGAAGTTTTGGTGTTAGTATGAAAACCAAACACAATTTCATAATTTGAGGCTTTAACATCAGGATATTTGATTTATTTAAAATAAACTCTTCATGTTTATGTGTGTTATATTTAATTTCTCTAATGGCTCAAGCTTATGTAACTATGGTCTTCATCTTCAATTCTCTTCCACATTGCAAACACAAATTAGAGACCTGACTGAATTACTATTTTAAAGTCATTTTAAATGTGGGAGCCCTATATTCTTGAGGGGTTTTAAACATATATTGGTTTTCCATCTAACAAAATGTATATCAAGCATAATTTCAGTACTTAACATGGTATATAGTAAACGTATATTTTTCTTTTCACATAGCTACTGAATATCAAACATGAAAAAGTCATCAGTCTGGTTAATTACTTTTGCCTATAAGAACAAATGTAAGGCCAATTTAGAATACTATGTCTCTTCCATTGGATTTCTTGACTTTTTTTAACCTAAACTGCCCAGATTTGTTTTTCCCTCAGGAAGGATTCCTCTAGAGGGAGTTATATATTGAGAAGAGAAATTTAATTAAAAGTTAAGCAGTGCTTAACAATCTCTCCAGGTTTTATGGTAAATAGACCGCCACTCTAGTCAGTTTTTAATACAAATCTCTTTTCTGATGCTTAAGTTTAGATACCATGGTCCAATCCAAATTGCTAATGTTTACTATTAATACTTGGAATTTTCTCCTTGTGGTGTCATGTTTATGATCACACCTGTTAATATCTCTAGATTTTGAACAACTTCAGGACAGGGAATATATCCAAATCATATTTTCAGCTGTGTTGTCTTGAACCATAAAGTTATAATGTGAATAATTCTTCCAGTTAAAAGCCCTGAACCTTTTCTGATTGCAGAACACAAGGTGGGAGAGAAAGTGAAGGGGTAGGACACGGGGGTTTAAAGAAGACAAAGGTAACCACTGTGACATGTCTCTCCTATCAGAGAGATGATATTAAAAATCTGCAGTATCAGAAAGACCTTATTTTACTGCTCAGGCCGAGGGGTTCTCTAACTTTTCTTGATAGGATGTTACTTTGGATTCCTTCAAAGCCTTATAACCCTGGGCTGAGGGAAGAAAGCGTTTTGATAAGATGATTGATCCCCATGCCTAGGGGTATGTTTCATATATATTAGGTGTGTTAGGTACACGTCAGTGGGTGTTTGCTGTTGAAATTTGTCGAATTCAATAAAACTCCTGCTGGGATAGCAGCAAGTTTAGAGAAACATAAGAGTAAAAGTCTGTTTGGGATTGAGAGTAAAAAATCAGCTCAGAGGGAAAAAGAGCAAAGTCACCTGCGTTTATTCAGGTTAGTAGTATGACAGACACAGATAATCCCAGCTTGAACTTAAATGGAGACACTGCCAAGGTCATGCAGCAGCTGGCAAATGCACAAATGACCCCTTCATTGAGTGGCTAGTGCTGTGTTACCAGTGCTACTCCATACCTGCTTTACACTTCCCATCTTTTACTAGGAACACCCAATTGCTAAACTACTCTCCCCTTGAGACGGCTCCCAACCCTAGTTAATTCCTGATACTCCTGCCCTCATCTTAGAAACAGCAACTGATCCAAAACTGATTGCTTCTTCCCTTAGACCTTCCTCTGGATTCTTCAGTAAGAACTCAAACCTTACATAAGATGTTCCTCCTTCTCACTCGAGAGGTGTTCCACAACTGCCCTGGGGTACGTTTCCTTGTTACATCCAGTCAATTACAGGTAGTCCGACTATCTATCAGACTACAGTTTTGTAACTGGTCCTTGGTTGTTTAGATTTTGAGAACAAACAGGCAAATATGAGGGTCTGTAAGCAGGTCACTGTCCTAGCAGGAGATGTAAGGGGATAGTGAATAGTGTAATGGGGCTCTAGAGCCAGGCAAAGAAAGCAAGAGTCCAAATACTGCCTCTGCTTTTTATTGGCTAGGTCATCTTGAGCATGTTCCTTAATATTTTTATGCCCTAGTTCCTTCAAGTACAAAACAGGGGTAATATATCTCATAGCTTTATTGTGAGTATGGAGAAGATGTATATCAATGGTTCTTATATATATTTTAGCAGCATAACCTTTCTTCAGAAACAATCATATGTGGAAGCCCATTTACTGAACAAGCAGGGAGAGGGGATGCTTTATTTAAAGATGGGCCTGGGGCAGGAGACCACAGATTTGTTGCCTCCTTTACGTTCATGCTTGTACCTGTACTCCCCCAAGCCCATCACTCCAGGCAATGTGTAGGGCTCTGCTTATCACAGTTTGAAAACAGCTGCTTTATGTAGAGCACTTCGAAAAGTGCATAGCTGGGAGAAAACTTCTGTAAATGATAGTGATTCATACTACACTTGATGTTGTTCATCTCTTTATACAGTCCTACACTGTATTTTTTGAAAAGTAGTTGGATAAAAACAAAGCAAAACAATAGATAAAGCAGGTGTCCCCTGCAGACAACATACATTTGAGACCTGTATGTCTATTTACTGTTCCCTAGTCACACATTGTGTCCTTTTAGATCACAAACATTCCTGAAATGTCCTTTCACCTATCAACACAGGGCATATTGGACTTTTCTGTAGTAGTCTAGCTCAAGTTGATCTCCTCTGTGACATGGTAGTCTGGGATCTTTGGTTTTAAGTAACTGGAGCTCAACTGAAGAAAAAGCTGATTTTGCACTGCTTTGGGACAACTAGAGCTAGTTAGTTAACTGAATACCTGTGTCTGCTACATTTCTGACTTTCATGTCTTCTTCCTTTGCAGATTGCCTCACATTCTCAGACTGACTTCTCAAGGTAGACAAGAGAGTCAAGTTCACAATCATACATTCTCAAGATCAAAGAGATGATATTTTTTTTACTCCAATTCCAGTGAGAAAACTCTCAAGGAAAGATTCTTATTTGCAAAGTCTGAGTCATATACGTACTTTCAGACCAATACTGTGGCTGAATTAGTGCATGTGTGTGATTGAACTAGCTGGGAACATGTTCCCGTCCCTCAACCAATCACTGTGGCCAAGGAGGAGGGTCACTTAAGAAGACATCAACACTTTCTGATCTCAGGTATTGATTACGAGCTTTGTTTTTGGGGTTAGCCTGACCTGTTGGCAATTCTGGATCTATCATTTACTGGCTGTGTACCCTTTGGAAAATTATTTGTGTCCATTTACCCATTAGATTGTTGTGAGGTTTAAGTGAGGAAATGGCACTTATTTTCTTAAATTTTGTGGCAGAAATGGGTGAAAACAAAAGTTAAAGGAGGAAGAGCTGTTTTTTACTTTCAGATACTGACATATAACTTAATGTATGAATGAATTTTCTGACCAAGAAAATTTTTTAAAAATTCATGTACTCTAATTTTCTTGCAGGACTTAACACTTAAAGGATGTAAAACCATTGAGGCAAAAACAAATACTTCAAAATTTGTCTTGACTACTGGGATTTTACAGAATGTCTGAGACAAAACAATTATAGATTCGTTATTGGTTAATTCATTTCTGGAATTTCTATCTTATATATCTCTCCTCCCTTTCATATTTTCTTTTTCATGATTCCCCCCCCACCCTTTTCCTGATTCCCACCCGATTTTTTACCCTTGACTAGAAACTGGTATAGAATTTGGAATAAAACTTCTGTAACTCAGTGAGGTTAATGTTAAAATTTTCTTTGGGCCATATATCAGAATTTTTATTTTTATAAATTGTCTAATGCTTATTAAGAATTAAAAGACGTATCTCTTTAAAAAGTTAGTTGGCTCTGCTTCAAATAGGTCTCTTGGGGAAAATGCTGTTACAGTTTTCAATTTTAAATCCATTATTATAAGCATAACTACCTGCCTTTGACAAAATGGAGTTATGGATATTTACCCCAATCGGTTTTAAGAGTTTCTGGAAAAGAAAACAAAAGAGAAATCAGAAAATAAGATGGATTTTTTCTTTGAGATAAGAAGACTTTTTATATTTGATGATTTTTTTAGCCTTTGATATCTATTATATTATAGTGTCTATGTGTATCAGCTTGCTTATTCTGTGTTTGAGAATTTTATCTCCTTATGCTTCTTTGAGATAGCAAAATACTAAGCTATGTGAAGAAGAAGAAGAAAAAAAGATAATTTAAGACCTATTTGCAGTTCTGTCAATAGCTAGTTGTGTAACTTTGGGCAAAAGAGAATATTTGGACTCAAAATATGGCTCTGAGGCTGGTGTGATCTTTGGCCATTTTACTTGTCAAGGCTGTGGATTTTTCCTTCTATAAAATGATAGGGTTCAATATTATAACTCCTTAGGTTCCTAGCACTGCCATTAGTCTATGATTCTATGCAAACCATAATGTGTTCAAGAATATCAAGCATTGAGCCTAAAATTTGCAAAGATATTTGTTATATTTCCCCTTATTTATGATAAAGTTGATATGTGTTTATATATATACATTAAAAGCTTGATCATATAAGTGATAGTGGCTCTGATGTTTTTTTTCAAACTGGTGAAACCCACTAATCTTGCTACTCCTACTTACTTGGCAATTATAAACACATATGTCAAACAAAATAGCTTTTGGTTTTTTTTTGGCAAGGGTGTATGGTTTGCTGACAGCTTATCCTGACAGTCATATATTTTCCTTACTCTGGTCCTTTCCCTATCAGGAAATGTGAGATTACAAGGATGCATTTCTTCTTTGAGAAAGGATCAAGCATCTCCATTAGAGTGATGACCAATTATTTGCTGGGAAATATAAAACTAACTTCTAACAGTCCATTCACTAACAAACACATTCTAAATAACCTAATTTTGATATAATTGGGGGGCAAGATGAGAGTATAATTCTGAGGACTTTTAAAACTGGTTTACCTACTTTTTTAGAAATGCAAGGTAAGATTTTCACAAAAGCTTGAGACTTGGCATTAGAAAGAATTCTACTTGAATACTGTTGCCCTCGCTTGAGTGTGTGACCTCCGCAAGGTACTTAACCTCTCAGAGCCTCCATTTCCTTATCTGGAAAATGGGGAGTACAATATTTTCACAGCAGGGTATTTGTGATAATTAAATGAAAAAAAAGTTAAAAATACATAGCAAATGCCATTTGATAATTGTGAATCTGAAATATGAAATTTAGTGTGTTCATTTAAAAATTATTATATAGTGAATATGAGAATACCCTAAGCATGGGATGAGACATAAGAGACTCAGAACTCTCTCCTATTCTATAAAATGTTCAACATACATATAATGCATTTCATGGGTTTAATTTTTTCCTCAACGTATACAAAATCTTTAACAAATAACACTCAAGTTCCTTATTCACAAACAACCAGAGCCAGCTTATTAGATCATCTTTGCATTTGGTATTGGAAATAGCTGTTTGGCAGAATATGCTTACTTGGGTAGCCCTGGTTTTGTGGAATGTATCAAACTAGGACTGGGATCAGTTTTTCTCAACCTCAATAAAATTTAGAGAGCCTGGGGACTTTCAGATGCTCGTTCTATTTTGCAATATTCATAAAAACAAATATTAAGTTATTCCCTCCACTGCCCCAGCCTTGCCTTTCCCCAATCAGTTTTTGAGGCAAAGCAATAACAAGTAGAGCCAGAGAAAAAGTTTAATAATTTGTGTGTGCTCCATGCCAAGGCTAATGGTTCCTCTTTAGTGCTAGGCTTGAGGGCCCAGTTGAACACATCTATGACTAAGACTTCCTAGACAACTTCAGGAGCTACAGACACATACCCTACCAGGTTTACTTAAGAAGAAGTACTGCTCCCTGAACCTCTCCTACATCCCCCACAGACATACTTGCTTCTTCTATAGTTTTGTCACTTTACATTTTTAGGAGAAAAACTGGTGTTTTGCAGTACTGACAATGAAGAGTAGGAGTAAAACTAGCTGGACATGACAGTCAATTTTCCTTAAACTTATCAGTGTATGTAATCAAAAGAAAGCTAAACAAAGGGAAGCAGGCAGGTATGTCTTCTTACAAAGCCCACCGAATTTTTTGTAGCTGTTCTTTTACATAAATTTGAGTAAAGGATATTTTGCTGAGTTTAATACTAATGCTCAAGGTCATCATGAGCACAATGTTTGCTTGTAGGTGAGACCATAGAACTAAAAAGGCTTAGTCTATCATGCTCCTGGATGTCATGACTATTTATTCATGGAGGGTCTATTTTGTTCAGGCATCCCTAAAATTATAGGAGAGATGACGTATTTTTAGCAGACACATACTTGCATGCCTATTTCTAGTACCAATATTTGTGGGACAAATCATTCCCCAGTTCTAGGAAAGGATAGGTATTTTGCCTTTTAAATTTGCTTAGAACAGCAGGCTTTTCAAGAGATGAGAGGATGGGATGACGCAGAAAAACCCCTGTTAAGCTTTGGCATTGTGAGCCCCAAAGTGGCAACTATATCAAGTTTCATGTGACTCTTTTGTGGGACGGAACTAGCAGCCATCATTCACCCAGCTGGCCTTCCTGGGGGTGGTTTCCAATTCACATGTCAGGTTTTATCAAAGTATAGATGCAGATTAATTTCAATTTAAGTATTACCTCTGCTTTTCTTTTAAATCAAATCTTCGTCTGTGAGGAAAACTCCAAAAATTTAAATGTACAGATAACTATGATATAAGAATAATAAGAAGATTTCTTTAAATCATTTATTCATAAGTTTTCTGGACAGTCTGGTCTACAGCATGTCCTCAACAAATATTTGTTCGATGAATTATTATTATTTTTTAATTTATTAAGTGCCTATTCTGTCCAGGGAACTTTTGCAACATGTTATTTTGTTTAATTCTTATAATACAGTTGAAGTATGTCTCATTATCCTCATTTGCAGATTAAAGGTCTAAGAGTCAGATTTGCTGACCTAGCACAAGGCAAAATTGGTTATTGAACTAAAACCTGGTTCTAAGCCCAATGCTATTTTCTCTACCCCAAAGATGCTTCATGAATCCTTCTTAATATGGCCAGACAATGCAGTGGTCCAACTTTCCTTAATGTAATGAGTTGAGAGTTGGATTTTATTACCAGTATATAAATATCCCCATGTCACAACAGCCAAGGATCCTAGTCCCCCACTGGTTTCATGTGGTGGTTCAGAGTCACAAATACCTGGGAAGCTTTCCCAGGGCAAACCAGAGCAGAAGTCCCATTTGATTTTTCTTGATTCATCTTTGCTTTGGGGCTATGACAAATGAATGACTCACCTGTTTGAGGTGGTATTTTGTTATTTAAGGTTTTCATCCCTAATATAATCCTGAACTCATTTGTTTGTCAGACCTCAGGGCCTTACTGTAGGCCCCCTACTTACTGTAGGATTCAGTGTCATCCATCTATCAGCAAGGATTAATTGGTGCTTCTCTGTTTTTCCACATGTACATGAAGTTCTTATAAGAAACAGTCTGAATTCATTGAATCTTCACAACTATTAAGAGGATCAAAATCAACTGAATCTTCTTTTTGTACTTTCACAGAAGAAACAGTTGCTCAGCTATTTTCACAATAGTCTGAAACATGTAAGGAGGTACTGGCTGAAATCAACACTAATTACTCCAAAGGATTTCTAAGAGTTTGTGCTTATTCAGTAGAAGATATAAAATAATTTCAATCACTTTGGATGGCATCTACATGGAATTTTTGTTATTTTTATATATTTTTCAGAGTTCTTTTTTTTCCAGAAGGCTCATTCTTAGTCATGTTTTCATGGTGCTAAACCCTGAAATTTTAAGTTCTTTCCAAATTCTTTTTAGGTTAAAAAAAGTGGAAAAAAAAGAAGGTTGACTTTCATTACGTCTGTAAGGAGTTTATTTTAAAAAATCAATAGAGTAGTTACTCCTTGCTAACCAACAGGAATTCTGGGGAATGCTTTAAGAAACCATTTTGTTTATACTGAACAAATCAAATTCTCTCACTCTGACTGGAAATTGAAATTCTTTTGTCAACATCTATATTTCTAACCAGTAATACCAGTCTTCTCTCAGTCATTTCATTATAAAATTTTGGGAGTCATTATTGACTATCTCTCCATAAGACTTGTGCCTTGTGTCTCCATGACTCGTGAGAGTGTATTTTATACAGAGGGACTTTTGGATGTTGATTGATGATGATATACTAATATGCTTAAAAATAACATAATTAGTTTTCAAGATATTGAAAGAAATATAAAATCTAGAAAGAAGTTTGAGACCAATGATTTGCTTTGACATTTATTTCACCTGGACTGTCTTACCTCTTGTTTCCCTTCCCTGGCTTTTCCATATTAGGTTCTTCAGAGTTTGTCAGAGCACCACTTCTCTTGCCCTCTACACCATCTATTCCATCCTTATTCTTATAGCATTTTCCCATCTTTCTAAATTACTTAGCTCAGTTAATGATTGCCATGCAATCAGAATGTTAAACATAGAGTCACTTTCAAAGTGCTTTTTCCTCTCACTTGCAATACACTGTCTTGGTCACCAAGTACAATTGATTCCATCTCCAACATCGCTCTAGAATCTCTCTGCTCCACTTTCTCTCCTGTCTCTGCCACAGTGATCCAGGACCTCGTCACCTCTTACTTAATCACAAGAAAAGTAAAAAGATGAAAAAACCAAAACCCACAAATCCAATCTGCCCCCTTTTCACAGTCTGTAATAACCTATACTCCAATTATACTACCTCTCTCTCCATTTTGAATCCTGCATTAGAGACTCACTGAATGTGATGCCATTTTTACATATTCTCAGAGTCAACACTTGTTTCCTCAAACTCATATGTCCTATTACCCCCTTTTATGCCTAGAAAATGCTCATTGATCTTAAAAGAGTCATCAAAGTATCATTCTTTTAGGTAACTGTGCATGAATTTAACGACTTCCTCCTCAGTGCTTGCTTGTACAACACTTAATACATTGTGCTGCCAATTATTTTTTCACCTGTCTTATTTATCTGTGACTTTATGGTTCCTTAAGAACAGAGACCATGTTCTTATTCATCTTCCAACTTCCAGGGACCAAGTCTTACCTAAGACATGTGGTGCTCAGTACATTTTTGTTGAATGAGTTGAACTAATGGTCCTGCTTCGGACCCCCCTCTGCTGTCGTTCTACCCATGATCTCTCTTTCTCTAGGCATGTGTGAGAAGGACCATTCCTGAGAAAATGTGGTGCAATGAATTTTTTTCCCTATCAAATCTCCACTTCTTTGTAGACTCAAAATCAAGCAATCATCCCTTTTAACCAACATCTGGTAGAGTGCTCAAGATGTAAATATGAACAAACAAGGCTCTTCACTGATAGTCCATATTCTGAGGATGACTGTTAGCCAGAGGTTATTTTATAATTTGGATCAAAAGGAAATAGAATTCACTGAGAGAAATTAGCTGCACGCCAAAACTTTGCTATTTTTTCCTCTTGTGAGAGTTCTGCTAATAAACTTGTGAGCTTTTAAGTGTTATTTAACATCTTTCTTGCTTTCTGTAGTATCTTGGCCAATTTTAAGTTGCAACTGTGTTCAGAATATAATCTTGGACCAGGAAAACAAGACTGTTCCTTTAAAGGGACATATTTAGATAATATTTTAATTTGAACACATAATTTGTACTTTAAGAATTTTAACTTTAAATCAGGTGAATTTTCCACTTGTACAGATAGAGTCTAAATAATTAAAAGAAAGTAATCTGAGTTTATTTAACTTCTTCAATGACCATTTGGATGCTGCCTCATTAGATAATGGTAGAGGCTGTGACAGATCCTGTCTACATAGTTAACAAAACAAAATGTGGTTTGGGTTTGGTTGCTGGAAATCTCACTTCTTCCTATCTGGCATTTACTACTCATTCTGCAATAATGAATTACTTATAGAAAGACCTTGGTATTTCTGGGTGTTTTCATTTATCCTCCATTGTGCCATTTCATTTCCCAGTATCAGGTTTTTGTTAAAAATTGCCACACAAAATTAATCTTCTCTGGACATAGTATAGAGATTAAGAGTACACATATTAGAGCTATAAATCATTTGAATCCTGATGTCTCTTTAACAGCAATGTGATTCTGGGCAAGTTACTTAAACTCTGATGCTCAGTTACTTCATCAGTCAAATGAGGATAGTTTTACCTAATTGTGTCTTATAACAATAAAAGGTACAGAAAGTGCATTGCTATTATATAAAAATATGTCAGAGTTGGCAGCTCTTCCTATTGAAATTACTGGGAAGTTGTTTTTCTGATCTGTTCCATTTGTCAAGGAATAGATTGCCACTTATCTGTGGTAGCTGCAGGCCACATTCCAAAGAATTCTTTACTGGACTCAGGAAGGAAAAGGTACTGGGCCAAGCCCGAACTGAATGGCATTTGCAAGGTAACAACTAAAGTCTAGAAAACCATTCAAGACTAGCCACAAGGCATCACACTGTACTGACTACAATTTAGCCACCCTGGATATCGAAGGTTGTACAAATTTGAAAACGGATCTTAGGTACTGAAGTGAGGCCTCTGCTTCTTTTAAAGTAAGAGCAGACCCTAGGCTATAATGCCCCAAATAGAAGCTGAGAAGACAGAGAAGGAAGTCACTACTGAGAAAGGTACACAGACATGATCTACCTTGTAGTTAGAGTTACTGGATGTCTTAGCTAAGTAGGCAGTAACCATTTGGATGTGATTGAACTTTAATTCTGATCAACTCTGCTTCGATTTCTTTTTTCTTTTTAAGATAGCTTCTCTAAGGTTTCATAGAAGAAAAAGAGCTTAACTGCCTGATATTTGTTCATGAATTCAATTTACACATAATGAGAGCCTACTACTATTCTGCCCAGTGCTAGGGCAGAAACAGCTTTTCTTCCCCCTGGAGATCACAGCTGAATCACAAGTCAACCACACTGCAGTGTTTTTTGTACTCAGAATGCCCAAGACACCATGGAAGCAAAACTGAAATGAGGGGCAGCTGCAGGTGGTGGCACAAAAGGAGTTTTCTGGAGGAAAAGGGACCTGAGCTAAGAAAGAAGAGATGGGACAAAATATATGTATGTGCTTCACAAATGCCCTTCTATTGTGATAATAAAATATTTACCAAGAAATGCATATTAAAAACGGAGAATCTAATGAAAAGTAATCCTTGATATTCAAAAGGAAATAAACTCTTATTCTAAGCCACTGCTTTATAATAATCTAATTTTACTTAGAGTTAATCCTCTCAGAGATATTAATTTCCATTTCATTAGTCCATAGAACACTCCAAAATTATAAAAACATGAAAATACTTTAAAATTTAAGAAGATATTTCATCATGATATTCTTGAACATAAATTTAATAGAAGATGAATACACATTTTGTTAGACTGTATTTCAAATATAGTTGCTCAATGTAAGAGAAGTTATTAACCTGAGAAAACAGCCACAACAGAAACATCTACTACTTGGAAAAATATGTAATCTTTCATTTTAAAACTGGCAATGTTGCAGTCCATCTACTTTTTAAAGCCTGAGGATAAGCCACAGAGGATATTCTCTTCACTGACCATATAGCATATCGGTATAGAAAATATATTAAACATTAGAGACATGGCATTTTAAAATTAACACAAATAAATAGGAATTTATCAAATTTGCACAAATGCATCCTACGACTTGACAATCTCTAAATCTAAATGTATATAAATACATTTAGTTCATCTTGTCACTAAAAAAATAATTCTCTAAATATGACATGGCAATTGATAATGTGATATGAAGACATTATTCTGTGTAAAGTACATTATTCATGTACTGGCTTGTACTGTTCACTGTAACTGCTGAAGATTAAATAAAATTATTGAGTAATTGCTATGCACTGTGATAAGCGTTCTTGCCTATGTTATCAATAGGTTAATTTTAAAGACAAGAAATTTGCTCAAGTTTAAAGTAAGGAGAGAATACCATTTCATTTCTTGCTAAAGCAAAAACTGTCTGATCATATTCTCACTGTGATTTTCCATCTTTTATATAGCTAACGTTGCCTCATACATCTGACATGACAGCAAAACATATAATCTAGGATACTAGGCATTGACAACAATCATTAATTTATAGAGAAATGATTACAATCAAATGTGCTCTAGGAAATACTTATAACACTGAATTTAATATTGCCTGTAAAATATATGTCTTACTTTTCTTCCCAATATCAATGCTGGAACTCCTAGCATAATTTATTACTAATTTTATTAATCTCAAATTTTAGAAAAATAAATATTCATCCAGAAAGAATAACAAAGAGATTTTAAAATATGATATAATTTCAGGGCTTCCCTGGTGGCGTAGTGGTTGAGAGTCGGCCTGCCGATGCAGGGGACACGGGTTCGTGCCCTGGTCTGGGAAGATCCCACATGCCACGGAGCGGCGGGAGAGGCCACAACAGTGAGAGGCCTGTGTACCGCAAAAAAAAAAAAAAAAAAAAAAAAAAAAAAATCGTTCCTATTTTCACTTTAATTTCTTTGAGAACAATGTAAATTTCCCCCTTTCTGAATTAGGGAACTAGTTTATAAAATTTAGATATAGAATATTTGTATACTTCTTTTATCTGACCTAAAATATTGATTATTTAAATAAAATAACTGAATATAATTAATAGTTACAACTATATCTAATAGAAACTACTCCTTGAAGAATTAGAGAATAAGAAGACAATAGAGTATTTGGGGCTCTTGATTTAGTGATAAATTATATTCAATTGATAAACAGGCAAAAAATAATTTAAAAAATCAAAGCAAGAAAACTATGTTAAATAATTCTCTTATGTTTTAACTGAACCTAAAGTTTTACAAAAGTGTAATAACTGAATAAATATGAGATATCTTTTTTGTAATGTAATGTAAATATACCTTAGTTTAAATATATTAATAATCATTTAAAATTTTTTGATAAAGACAGTGGTTTAATCCTAAGAAAAACACAAAATAATATGTGGCTTCAGAGAGCTGCAAAAAGATGTGTTCAACTATCAAAATCATCCATATAAAGGGCAAAGTTATTAACAAAACCATAAAATAACCAGGGTTCCCAGAAATGAGCAATCTTCTAAAGGACCAACTCTATGTTATCAGCAGAAAAATATATTCAATGAAAACATAAGGGACAGAAGCTAAATAACTTATCCGCATAGTACTTTATTCTCTACATCAAATTCACTTTGGATATCAGGTACCCATGACAATATATTTATATGTTAGGAGAGTTAGGCAGCCACTTATGGTGACAGTATAAAAAGAAAGAACATGTTTTCATTTATAAAAACCAAAGATTTCTCAAAAACCTTAGAATACATGAAGTTACTAAATTACTTGATGTACTTGGATGAATATAAGAATTATGATGGCTATATATTTCAAACGTGATGGCATCACTTTTTTATGCTTCCAATCTTTTTTCTTTTAAATTTGTTTGCTTTATGTTTTGGTTTTCTCCTTGGATTACAATCTCTTTGTAATTTTAGAATCACATATGTCAGTTTTCCATTTGTCATGAAAATTATTATACTAAAAATATAAGAGCACTTTTAAATTGTGTCAATTTTTCTTCATTTTTAGCATTTTTTCTTTAGATTTTATTGGCTCTTACATTTTACAATACATTCTTTATGACTTTATATGTTTTAAGAATTCTTTTTAACTTACATTTTAATCATAAAGCTTATATTGGGAATCAAATACATGTGTCTTATAGTTCTAGAGAGTCAACACATGTTCTTAAGGCATTTATGATCTAAATCTTTGAAGCACTTTAGTACATCAGTATTAATTTAGATCACTTACTTTTGCTAGTTTAATTGAAAAAATAAATATTGAGTCAAAATTCTTTGTCAGGTTCTTTGGAGAATAAAACATAAATATTTACTTATGAGTTATATGCTACCTCATTTTAAAAAGGCTTTAAGATAGTTTACAAAGATACATAAATTATGATAAAGAAAAAATATTAATTGAGGGGAAGGGAAATAAGTTTAGGAAAAATGAGACAAAGCTGAGATAACGATACATAAATAGCAACAACATCCACTAATGCTACTATTGAAGAACACTTTACCTATATTCACCTACATTCAGTTAAAATATACAATGCTCTATGTACTGATACTTTGCTGAAGGTATGTTGGAAATATGGCATTGAGTTTTGGCCAGGCAATTCAAATAGAAAAATAGATCAATCATAAAGTTGATTATCTGAAAGATAAAAACAAGTATTGTGCTCAAGAAAAGTGTTCTACTTCTGGTCCTCAGACCAGATGCAGGTTAAGGGACAGTCTCTCCCAGGGCAGTACTTGGAATAAAGGATGCTACACAATACTGGAAATGCATCTTCTCCCCCTACCATCACCCCTAGATCTTCTAAAGGAGAGTACTGTATTGAAGGAAGATATTGATAATCTATTTAGAGTGTGTATGTGCGGAGAATAAGGTTCTTATTAAATACGGTCCAGTAAGTAATATCTAAGTTGCCTACAGAGGACAATGGATTTATTTAGCTGTATGAATTTTTCTTGTGTGTGTGTGTGAAGCATGGGGTGGTGTTGAGAAGATAAATTTTTCTAGTATTTAGACAGAAGCGGTCTTTCTTCATATACTTCCTCTAATAAGATCTCATCTTCTCCATTAAATTGTGTACAGGAATTTGAAACATACTGATTTAATATTAAATATCAGACATTTTATTTAAATATTTATTTATTAGCCTGGCCCAGTGTCTTCACTTCTCTAAGTTCCACCTCACCTGAGAAAATTTTCAATCATGTTTCCATAAAAGGAGGACACTGTAGTACAGCAAAACATATCCTCAACTACCAAGGAATAATATGGTATCAGATTTCGTGTAATTGTTTTTTGCTTTTGTTGTTTTTTTTCCTATAATGTTCCTCAATATAAGCCAATAGCACAATACCAAAGTACAATTCAATAAAAATCAATCCTATGAAGATGGAAAACACTGTCTTCTAAAGACACAGCTCACTGAAGTTTTAGATTGATCAGTTTATAAAATTGATTGGATCTCCTGGGAACAGATGGAAGGGGGTATCTGCATAGCCCATGCATTCTCTACAGGGACAATATGGCTTCCACGGAGGTGAAAATTGGTTCTTGTGAGGTGAAGAATATCTGGGTTATTACAATGGTTTTTGCATCTCCAAAGGGCTACAGTACATAAACAGATATGCAGTATTTCTGTGGTATTAAAATTACATGGGTGGCAACAGCTGCTAAGAAAAAACATCTAAAAAGGCTTATGAGGGAGAAAAATAATGAAAAAAGATTGAGAAACTCTGGTACAGAGTATTATCTCTCCCAATCATTCTTCTGTTTGGAATTGGGTGGCAAAGTTGTAAGGTACAGGAAAATAGATTTTAATTTATTTATTATTTATTTATTATTATTTATTACTCACATAAAATATGGACACTATTGTTCCCATTCTACATGTAAAATATAGAATATACCTATGCTAAATAATCAAACCATATAAATAATACAAATATATAAGAATATTGTAGGCCTCCTGATTAGAGGAGTTAAATTTGCAAATTTGCAAGATATTGGAAAACCAATTTAAAATCTCACAGAAACAGATTTATGATTTATGAGTTAGAGAGTTAATGGAAATGACCAATGTTGACAAAAATCAGACAGAATATAAGTATGAATATAATTTAGTCCCATTCTGAGAAGATGAAAGTCATTGGAGGTTTTTGCATAGATAAGACCTAACATATTTTTAAATGATCACTGTGGTTGTTCTGCTGAGAATGAATTGTAGGGTTGTAGCTAAGTGTAAATCAGAGAAAACAGTTGGATGGCTAATCAATAATCCTGGAGACAAAGCATGATGGCTGGATCATGATGGTGGCAACAGAGGTGGAGGTTTCTAGATATATTTTAGTGGTATAGGAATAGCCACTAATTCCACTTTAGTGGAATAGGATTTCTTGATGAAATGAAACTAGTATATAGGAGGAAAAAAGAAGTCAAAGATGACTTCCAGGAAGACTGGAGATGCATTGTGGAGACAGGTGAAAGTGTAGGAAAAGTATATATATATAAAGAAAAAAGTTTAATTTAGATATCCACATGGAGATAGTGATTAGACAATTGGAGAAATCAGAGATTTATGTTTGAGAGTTTTTAGCATTTATAACCTTGAAACAATAAGATTGCTTATGGACTAAGAAGGATAGAGTTATTGGAAGGATAATCAAGAACCAGCAAAAGAGACGTAGAACAGCATCTTATTAGGGAGGAGGAAAATTACAAGAGACTGGTGCCCAGAAAGCCAAGAAGGAGAAAGTGATCGACTGTATTCAAGCTGCTAAGAAATGGAGTAGGAGAGAACTAACTTCTGCATTAAAAATATGAAGGTCATTGGTGATCTTGACAAAGTCTATTTTGATAGAGGGTTGGGAGGATGCAAATTCAAAACAGGATTTGAGAAGGGGAATTAGAAACACTGAAGAGGGACAAATTATTTTTTGCATTTTGCTCTATAGAAAATCATAGAACAATGCATTAGTTGCAAGGGGAGATTTTCCTTTTTTCTTGTTGTTGTTGTTTGTTTGTTTTTATTTTCCCTTAACAATGGGAAAAATTGCAGAATTCTTGCATAGTGATGAGACAAATCAAATAGAAAAAAAAAATGATGCAGAAGAGAAAAGAAAGAATGGCTGAAGCAATATTCATGAATTAACAAGAGGCTACGGTATCTGGTTCACATGTGGACGGCTGCCCTTAGATAAGAATATGGAGATCAGCCAGGGCATTAAGAAGGAAGGCAGAGCACATGGACACATATTTATGTGTTGGTTGCTTCCAATTGCTTCTATTTTCTCAGGGAAGCAGGAAGCAAGCTATTGACTAAAAAGGGAAGATAGGAAAGATACTTTGGAAATTTAAGGAAGGAGAAGGAGGTATGTAATTGTTGTCTAAGGGAGAGAAGAATAAAGTTACTAGGAAAACCTAGTGGAATGGCCCAGTAGCACTGTGGGCCCACTTGACATGGTCATGAGTTCAAGGTGTAACCAGTCTTAATTTGGGGTATTTTTCTCTAGCCACCATTAAATGTGAGAGTGTAGGTTTTGAGTAAGTGGACAGTTAGATTTAATCCACAATTTTTCCAAGTGAGTATGATGAAGTGAGAGAAGTAAAAGGGTACCGGTATGTATGCCAAGGAGTAATGATAATTTATGTCTGTGGGATTTCAGCTAGATATGGAGAGATTGAGAAAGGTAGGGGACATAAGAAAAGTGGTGAGATAAAGGGTTTGTTGTTCCTGGTGGGTCAAAATTTTTCAGGAACCTGAGTACCAAAAAAAGTGAGAAGAAAGATAGGTGTCTTTCAGAGATGAGAATATTTGAGATTATGAAGACAGCAGTGATAAGGGTAAAAGTGGAGCCATGGCAAGGACAACACAAATTGGATTAAGTGTTTCAAAGAACTGAGAGGACATTGTGATGTAAGGATCACTGACATGTATATGGAAATCAGCAAAAGGTAGGAGAGAAGTAGTGTTGGAGAGAGTGCCAGTGCACCAAAATCTTCAAGGAATGAGTAGGAATGATCTCAGGGACTCATAGAAAACTTCAGGAAGGGGAAATAAGTGAGAGAAGCGGATGATATGAGGTTGTAAGCAGGGAACTTGAGACAAGAAAGAAGGAGGATACAATGGAAGCATCATCAAGAAGGAAGGAGAGCACCTATCTTGCCACGAGGCCCAGTGTTCAAGGCATATGAATGGACTGCAGGAGGAGCAACATCATTGGGAGCGGCGTGGGCGGGGGGTGGAGTAAGGTTTCTGATAAATTAAGAAGGTGAAGGAAACATTCAGTGAAGAGATGAATATTATAAGAGGCTACTGATGACTGATAATGAATTCCAGAGGCAGAGTAGGAAGGTTTTAAGAACTAAGTTTGGACATAAATGATGCCAGAAAATGGGGCACAGAGTAGTATTAATCTATTAGACTTGAGGGTCTCCAGGCAGTAGTGCTGGGGAAGTGGTGAATGTTGGGGATGGGGATTGAAGAGGAGATCTTGGTGGGAGCACATGGAGTTCTGCTTGTATGCAGGCATAAAATATGAGAAAAGTTGTGTTTAATCAAAATTTGGATTCAACCATGTGAGGCGCATAAAGAGAGAATGAGGCAAGGTACAGTGGTTTTAATTATGAACTATGGAATCTGAGCTCTTTAAGGCCACAACTGAGGACATCAAGGAGAATGAGGGAAAGGAAAACAAGTGATAGGGTCAATGGCAGGTCTGGGTGGGGGAAGGTGAAAGAACTGTTGGAGATGGAAGGAGATTTGAAGGAATGAATTGGAAAGATAACAGTTAGTAGTCAGAGAATAAAAGCTTAAACTTTAATTTTTTGTAGCTATTGGTAAAGCGAAGATTTGAAAGGATTTTTGTGTCATAGACACCTTGGCATACTGTGAATCTCTGAGAACACTGAAAATAATGCTTTTACATACATAAAATACAATACATAGAGTTAAAAGGAAACATTATATTAAAATACATTTTTAAAATATCAAGAAAACAAATATATGTTTGTTAACACATAAAATAGTGTGCTTATTAGAACATTACATAATAAGAAATTGGATACAGTCTAATAAATATATTTTTTGAAGAAGCGATACTGCAACAGGTGAACTATTATATGAGAATATCTGGGATTGTTACTGGTGAGTGATTTGTAGCTTAAATTCATATTTGAAGAAATCATAAATTTTAGTTAGAAATTAATAAAATTTTTTATTAATTATTTCTCAGTCAAGTTTCAGGGACCACTCAAGTTCTAATTCACATTCAAGTCTGTGAAGCCCTGTCTAGACTGTAATCATGGGTGGGTGGCTGAGGCAAGCAGAGGGCAAGATCATCAAGAAACAGGAATTAAGAGGCCAGGACATTGGAAGGATCATCTCCACACATGTTGATATTCAAAGATTTCAGAACTTCCAGGTATATCTAGACTTTGAGGCAATGACTTTGGACTAAGTGTCTTGTTGCGCTACTCCTTTGTAATCTACAGTATCCTTGACTCTTCCTAAGTCCTCTGTAACCTACAACAAACACTCTTCCATCTTTCTGCTTCTCACCGCCACGTGAGGAAGGCTGGCGATTTGCTTTAGAGATGACAGGCAATTATTCAGGGTCTGCCTGGAGTGATAGGTTGTAGAAGAAAGACTACTGGATGGAGAAATTCATACTCTTGGATTATGTTTCAAATGATTTATTTTCTCTTTATCTGGCTCATTTTGCATAGAAAGTGCCCTTGGAATGTCATTTGCTTCATTACATTGCTTTTATACTGTGAATAACCTACCAAAGAATCTGGCTTTTAGCCGTACTCAACTATGAAAAGTACTTTGAGACCTAAACATTCCTTCATCAATCACTAAAGTTGGTCCCTAGTGTAGTATCAAATGGACCATTTTAATATGTTGATATATCACTTGCCAGTTTAAGAGTTATATTCCCTCTTATTGTAGCATTAAAGGTTTCCTGTTCTATTTGTGACAATTTTGCAGGAATTTATTTTTAAAAATAACAAGCTCATTTTCTTTTCTAAATGGTTTTCAGATTTATGTTACAGTGAGTAAGTGTCAAACCTCAGGAGAGAAAATTTAAAACCCAACTCTCTTTCTCAGCACAGACAATTGCCTCTATATATTCCTAAGAAGGTTACAAATTTCAACAGAGCCTATAATTTTTCATAGGAAAATTAATTTTGAAATAGTACTTTAATGGTTGATGTATATATCATTTTAAGATAATATAATTATTTTAATTCACTTATTTGTTGCTCTTCTATCAGGAGAGAATATAAAGTAATATCTTTTAAAAATTTTTTTTAATCTTTTTTTTTTTTTTTACATCTTTATTGGCGTATAATTCCTTTACAATGGTGTGCTACTTTCTGCTTTGTAACAAAGTGAATCAGCTATATGTATACATATATCCCCATTACCCTCCCTCTTGCGTCTTCCTCCCACCCTCCCTATCCCACCACTCTAGGTGGTCGCAAAGCACCGAACTGATCTCCCTGTGCTCTGCGGCTGCTTCCCACTAGCTATCTACCTTACATTTGGTAGCGTATATATGTCCATGCCTCTCTCTCGCTTTGTCCCAGCTTACCCTTCCCCCTCCCCATATCTTCAAGTCCATTCTCTAGTAGGTCTGTGTCTTTATTCCTGTCTTACCCCTAGGTTCTTCATGACATTTTTTTTTTCTTAAATTCCATATATATGTGTTAGCATACAGTATTTGTCTTTCTCTTTCTGACTTACTTCACTCTGTATGACACACTCTAGGTCCATCGACCTCATTACAAATAGCTCAATTTCATTTCTTTTTATGGCTGAGTAATATTCCATTGTGTATATGTGCCACATCTTTTTTATCCATTCATCCGATGATGGACACTTAGGTTGTTTCCATCTCCTGGTTATTGTAAATAGAGCTGCAATGAACATTTTGGTACATGACTCTTTTTGAATTATGGTTTTCTCAGGGTATCTGCCCAGCAGTGGGATTGCTGGGTCATATGGTAGTTCTTTTTGTAGTTTTTTAAGGAACCTCCATAATGTTCTCCATAGTGGCTGTACCAATTCACATTCCTACCAGCAGTGCAAGAGTGTTCCCTTTTTGCCACACCCTCTCCAGCATTTATTGTTTCTAGATTTTTTGATGGTGGCCATTCTGATTGGTGTGAGGTGATATCTCATTATAGTTTTGATTTGCATTTCTCTAATAATTAATGAAGTTGAGCATTCTTTCATGTGTTTGTTGGCAGTCTGTATATCTTCTTTGGAGAAATGTCTATTTAGGTCTTCTGCCCATTTTTGGATTGGGTTGTTTGTTTTTTTGTTATTGAGCTGCATGAGCTGCTTTTAATTTTTGGAGATTAATCTTTGTCAGTTGCTCCACTTGCAAATATTTTCTCCCATTCTGAGGATTCTCTTTGGGACTTGTTTATGGTTTCCTTTGCTTTGCAAAAGCTTTTAAGTTTCATTAGGTCCCATTTGTTTATTTTTGTTTTTATTTCCATTTCTCTAGGAGGTGGGTCAAAAAGGATCTTGCTGTGACTTATGTCATAGAGTGTTCTGCCTATGTTTTCCTCTAAGAGTTTGATAGCTTCTGGCCTTACACTTAGGTCTTTAATCCATTTTGAACTTATTTTTGTGTATGGTGTTAGGGAGTGATCTAATCTCATACTTTTACATGTACCTGTCCAGTTTTTCCAGCACCATTTATTGAAGAGGATGTCTTTTCTCCACTTTACATTCCTACATCCTTTATCAAAGATAAGGTGACCATACGTGTGTGGGTATATCTCTGGGCTTTCTATCCTGTTCCATTGATCTATATTTCTGTTTTTGTGCCAGTACCATACTGTCTTGATTACAGTAGCATTGTAGTATAGTCTGAAGTCAGGGAGCCTGATTCCTCCAGCTCTGTTTTTCTTTCTCAAGATTGCTTTTGCTATTCGGGGTCTTTTGTGTTTCCATACAAATTGTAAAATTTTTTGTTCTAGTTCTCTGAAAAATACCAGTGGTAGTTTGATAGGGATTGCATTGAATCTGTAGATTGCTTTGGGTAGTAGAGTCATTTTCACAATGTTGATTCTTCCAATCCAAGAACATGGTATATCTCTCCATCTCTTTGTGTCATCTTTAATTTCTTTCATCAGTGTCTTATAATTTTCTGCACACAGGTCTTTTGTCTCCTTAGGTAGGTTTATTCCTAGATATTTTATTCTTTTTGTTGCACTGGTAAATGGGAGTGTTTTCTTGATTTCACTTTCAGATTTTTCATCATTAGTGTATAGGAATGCCAGAGATTTCTCTGCATTAATTTTGTATCCTGCTACTTTACCAAATTCATTGATTAGCTCGAGTAGTTTTCTGGTAGCATTTTTAGGATTCTCTATGTATAGTATCATGTCATCTGCAAACAGTGACAGCTATACTTCTTTTCCAATTTGGAATCCTTTTATTTCCTTTTCTTCTCTGATTGCTGTGGCTAAAACTTCCAAAACTATGTTGAATAAGAGTGGTGAGAATGGGCAACCCTGTGTTGCTCCTGATCTTAGTGGAAATGGTTTCAGTTTTTCACCATCGAGGATGATGTTGGCTGTGGGTTTTTCATATATGGCCTTCATTATGTTGAGGAAAGCTCCCTCTATGCCTACTTTCTGGAGGGTTTTTATCATAAATGGGTGTTGAATTTTGTCGAAAGCTTTCTCTGCATCTATTGAGATGATCATATGTTTTTTCTCCTTCAATTTTTTAATATGGTGTATCACATTGGTTGATTTGCGTATATTAAAGAATTCTTGCATTCCTGGAATAAACCCCACTTGATCATGATGTATGATCCTTTTAATGTGCTGTTGGATTCTGTTTGCTAGTATTTTGTTGAGGATTTTTGTGTCTATGTTCATCAGTGATATTGGCCTGTAGTTTTCTTTCTCTGTGACATCCTTGTCTGGTTTTGGTATCAGGGTGATGGTGGCCTCGTAGGATGAGTTTGGGAGTATTCCTCCCTCTGCTATATTTTGGAAGAGTTTGAGAAGGATAGATGTTAGCTCTTCTCTAAATGCTTGGTAGAATTCGCCTGTGAAGGCGTCTGGTCCTGGGCTTTTTTTGTTGTTAGATTTTTAATCACAGTTTCAATTTCAGTGCTTGTGATTGGTCTGTTCATATTTTCTATTTCTTCCTGATTCAGTCTTGGCAGGTTGTGCTTTTCTAAGAATTTGTCCATTTCTTCCAGGTTGTCCATTTTATTGGCATAGAGTTGCTTATAGTAATCTCTCATGATCTTTGGTATTTCTGCAGTGTCAGTTGTTACTTCTCCTTTTACATTTCTAATTCTATTGATTTGAGTCTTCTCCCTTGTTTTTGAGATGAGTTTGGCTAATGGTTTATCAATTTTGTTTATCTTCTCAAAGAACCAGCTTTTAGTTTTATTGATCTTTTCTATCATTTCCTTCATTTCTTTTTCATTTATTACTGATCTGATCTTTATGATTTCTTTCCTTCTGCTAACTTTGGGGTTTTTTTGTTCTTCTTTCTCTAATTGATTTAGGTGCAAGGTTAGGTTGTTTATTCGAGATGTTTCTTGTTTCTTAAGGCAGGATTTTATTGCTATAAACTTCCCTCTTAGAATTACTTTTGCTGCATCCCATAGGTTTTGGGTCGTCATGTCTCCATTGTCATTTGTTTCTAGGTATTTTTTGATTTCCTCTTTGATTTCTTCAGTGATCACTTTGTTATTAAGCAGTGTATTGTTTAGCCATCATGTGTTTGTATTTTTTACAGATCTTTTCCTGTAATTGATATCTAGTCTCATAACGTTTTGGTTGGAAAAGATACTTGAAACAGTTTCAATTTTTTTTAATTTACCAAGGCTTGATTTGTGACCCAAGATATGACCTATCCTGGAGAATGTTCCATGAACACTTGAGAAAAATGTGTTTTCTGTTGTTTTTGAATGGAATGTCCTATAAATATCAACTAAGTCCATCTTGTTTAATGTATCATTTAAAGCTTGTGTTTCCTTATTTATTTTTATTTTGGATGATCTGTCCATTGGTGAAAGTGGGGTGTTAAAGTCCCCTACTCTGAATGTGTTACTGTCGATTTCCCCTTCTGTGGCTGTTAGTATTTGCCTTATGTAT
Source organism: Delphinus delphis (assembly GCF_949987515.2). NCBI lineage: Eukaryota > Metazoa > Chordata > Mammalia > Artiodactyla > Delphinidae > Delphinus > Delphinus delphis. The sequence continues at coordinate 31,773,152 of NC_082693.1, read as the reverse complement.
TGGGGTGCTCCTATGTTGAGTTCATAAATATTTACAATTGTTATGTCTTCTTGGATCGATCCCTTGATCATTATGTAGTGTCCTTCTTTGTCTCTTCTAATAGTCTTTATTTTAAAGTCTATTTTGTCTGATATGAGAATTGCTACTCCAGCTTTCTTCTGATTTCCATTTGCAAGAAATATCTTTTTCCATCCCCTCACTTTCAGTCTGTATGTGTCTCTAGGTCTGAAGTGGGTCTCTTGTAGGCAGCATATATATGGGTCTTGTTTTTGTATCCATTCAGCCAGTCTGTGTCTTTTGGTGGGAGCATTCATCCAGTTATATTTAATGTAATGATTGAAATGTAAGTTCTTATTCCCATTTTCTTATTTGTTTTGGGTTTGTTATTGTAGGTCTTTTCCTTCTCTTGTGTATCTTGACTAGAGAAGGTCCTTTAGCATTTGTTTTAAAGCTGGTTTGGTGGTGCTGAACTCTCTCAGCTTTTGCTTCTCTATAAAGGTTGTAATTTCTCCATCAAATCTGAATGAGATACTTGCTGTGTAGAGTAATCTTGATTGTAGGTTTTTCCCTTTCATCACTTTAAATATGTCCTGCCAGTCCCTTCTGGCTTGCAGAGTTTCTGCTGAAAGATCAGCTGTTAACCTTATGGGGATTCCCCTGTGTGTCATTTGTTGTTTTTACCTTGCTGCTTTTAATATGTTTTCTTTGTATTTAATTTTTGGCAGTTTGATTAATCCGTTTCCTGGTGTGTTTCTCCTTGGATTTATCCTGTATGGGACTTTCTGTGCTTCCTGGACTTGATTAACTATTTCCTTTCCCATATTAGGGAAGTTTTCAACTATAATGTCTTCAAATATATTCTCAGTCCCTTTCTTTTACTCTTCTTCTTCTGGAAGCCCTATAATTTGAATGTTGGTGCATTTAACGTTGTCCCAGAGGTCTCTGAGACTGTCCTCAGTTCTTTTCATTGTTTTTTCTGCTCTGCAGTAGTTATTTCCACTATTTTATCTTCTCGGTCACTTATCTGTTCTTCTGCCTCAGTTATTCTGCTATTGATCCCATCTAGAGTATTTTTAATTTCATTTATTGTGTTGTTCATCATTGGTTGTTTCATCTTTAGTTCTTCTAGGTCCTTGTTAAATGTTTCTTGCATTTTCCCTATTCTATTTCCAAGATTTTGGATCATCTTTACTATCATTATTCTGAATTCTTTTCCAGGTAGACTGCCTATTTCCTCTTCATTTGTTAGGTCTGGTGGGTTTTTATCTTGCTCCTTAATCTGCTGTGTGTTTTTCTGTCTTCTCATTTTGCTTATCTTACTGTGTTTGGGGTCTCCTTTTTGCAGGCTGCAGGTTCATAGTTCCTGTTGTTTTTGGTGTCTGTCCCCAGTGGCTAAATTTGGTTCAGTGGGTTGTGTAGGCTTCCTGGTGGAGGGGAGTAGTGCCTGTGTTCAGGTGGATGAGGCTGGATCTTGTCTTTCTGGTGGGCCGGTCCACGTCTTGTGGTGTGTTTTGAGGTGCCTGTGGACTTATTATGATTTTAGGAAGCCTCTCTGCTAATGGGTGGGGTTTTGTTCCTGTCTTTCTGGTTGTTTGGCATAGGGTGTCCAGCACTGTAGCTTGCTGTTCATTGAGTGAAGCTGGGTGCTGGTTTTGAGATGGAGATCTCTGGGAGATTGTCGCCATTTGATACTATGTGGAGCTGGGAGGTCACTTGTGGACCAGTGTCCTGAAGGTGGCTCTCCCACCTCAGAGGCACAGCCCTGACTCCTGGCTGGAGTACCAAGAGCCTTTCATCCACACAGCTCAGAATAAAAGGGGGAAAAATAAGAAAGAGAGAAAGAAAGAAAGAAAGAAAGAAAGAAAGAAAGAAAGAAAGAAAGAAAGAAAGAAAGAAAGAAAGAAAGAAAGAAAGGAGGGAGGGAGGGAAGGATGGAAGGAAGGAAGGAAGGAGGGAGGGAGGGAAGGAAGGAGGAAAGAAAGAAAAGAAAGGAAGAAAGAAAGAGAGTTAAAGAAAGAAAGAAAGAAAAACAAAGGAAGGAAGGAAGGAGGGAAGGAAGGAAGGAAGGAAGGAGGGAAGGAAGGAAGGAAGAAAGAAAAGAAAGAAAGAAAGAGGAAAGAGGATAAATAAATTAAAGTAAGATAAAATAAAGTTATTAAAATAAAAAATAATTATTAAGAAAACAATTTTTTTAAAGAGAAAAACAAAAAAACGGACGGATAGAACCCTAGGACAAATGGTGACAGCAAAGTTATACAGACAAAATCTCACACAGAAGCATACACATACACACTCACAAAAAGAGGAAAAAATAATAAATCTTGCTTTCAAAGTCCACCTCCTCAATTTGGGATGATTCGTTGTCTATTCATGTATTCCACAGATGCAGGGTACATCAAGTTGATTGTGGAGCTTTAATCCGCTGCTTCTGAGGCTGCTGGGAGAGATTTCCTTTTCTCTTCTTTGTTCGCACAGCTCCCGGGGCTCAGATTTGGATTTGGCCCTGCCTCTGCGTGTAGGTCACCAGAGGGCGTCTTTTTTTCGCTCAGACAGGACGGGGTTAAAGAAGCAGCTGCTTCGGGGACTCAGTCACTCAGGCCGGGGCGGGGGGGGGGGGGGGGGGGGCGGGGAGGGGCATGGAGTGCGGGGCAAGCCTGCAGCGGCAGAGGCCAGCGGGACATTGCACCAGCCTGAGGCGCGCCGTGCGTTCTCCTGGGGAAGTTGTCCCTGCATCCCGGGACCCTGGCAGTGGCAGGCTGAACAGGCTCCCCAGAAGGGAGGTGTGGATAGTGACCTGTGCTCGCACACAGGCTTCTTGGTGGCGGCAGCAACAGCCTTAGCGTCTCATGCCTGTCTCTGGGGTCCGCCCTGTTTAGCCGCGGCTCGCGCCCGTCTCTGGAGCTCCTTTAAGCAGCAATCTTAATCTCCTCTCCTCGCGCACCAGGAAACAAAGAGGAAAGGAAAAGTCTCTTGCCCCTTCGGCAGGTCCAGACTTTTCCCTGGACTCCCTCCCGGCTAGCCGTGGTGCACTAAACCCCTGCAGGCTGTGTTCACGCCGCCAACCCCAGTCCTCTCCCTGGGATGTAAGCTCTGAAGCCCAAGCTTCAGCTCCCAGCCCTGCCCGCCCCAGTGGGTGGGCAGACAAGCCTCTCTGACTGGTGAGTGCTGGTCGGCACCGATCCTCTGTGCAGGAATCTCTCTGCTTTGCCCTCTGCACCCCTGTGGCTGCGCTCTCCTGCGTGGCTCCGAAGCTTTCCCCCTCCGCCACCCGCAGTCTCCGCCTGTGAAGGGGCTTCCTAGTGTGTGGAAAGTTTTCCTCCTTCACAGCTCCCTCCCACTGGTGCAGGTCCCGTCCCTATTCTTTTGTCTCTGTTTATTCTTTTTTCTTTTGCCCTACCCAGGTACGTGGGGGAGTTTCTTGCTTTTGGGGAGGTCTGAGGTCTTCTGCCAGCGTTCAGTAGGTTTTCTGTAGGAGTTGTTCCACGTGTAGATGTATTTCTGGTGTAACTGTGGGGAGGAAGGTGATCTCTGCGTCTTACTCTTCCGCCATCTTCCTGACTCCCCTAAAGTAATATCTTATAATTTGAGGGAGGTACATTTATCCTAATATTCCTTCCTTAGGATCATAGAATATTTCCAACCCACTTGAGTGTACAGAACAGATATCTTAATGTACTATTTTAAGCCAACAATATATAAACATTCATAAAATGCAAAATTGAGTTTACTAACAATTAAAACTATACATTTAAGATATACCATTGCACAAGATTACCCATCTTATGACTAATTTATTGATGCATAATATTATGACCCATTATAATATTTGTTGAAACTTTATATTCCACAAAACTTGGTATTATGCAAACAAGGTAAAATAAACAGATTACTATTTAGTAAGACTGTAATTTTGCTGATACCCAAAATTCAGAAAAAGAAAGCCCATTTTGAATGTACCGTTGGTTCATTTTCTGAAACTTCTTCAATGTACTTACATTCTTCAAAAATGTTAAACTCCTTAATTTACGACTCTGTTTCGGAAAGCACTTATTATATATGGAAATCCCTTCTCAAGCTAGGTTCCAATTTTAGATACATCAACAGTATTCTTTCCAGATTCCATCCTCCTAGTATAATTTCCTAAATGTAGAAAATACCACCAAATGCAGCTCTTGAGGGGAAGGGATTGTCTCACAGATTTAAGTATTGCGGACTATATAATCTAAAATGCAAAACAAAGCAAAGACATGTAGAATTCTCCTGTGATAGTAATAACTTAAACTGTTCCTATGCCTATTTACCTACTTACATGTTCTTTAACAGTGGTAGTGACAAATATATAATTTTAAGGATAAACTTGTGTTTACTGACTTTGGATTAGAGTTCTCGCAACTTAGTTTATTGACATACTCTTTGGTTACTTGTTTGACATCATAAATCTTTATTTTACTCTCAGGATCCATGTTGGTGATCACCGTTTATTACCTAAATAAAAAATAATCCTGCCTAAATTTTCTGCTTTTGAAGCTAACTTTCTATCCTTCCTATAACATTCCTCTCTTCTTCTGCATTTTTATGAAGTTGCCTTTGACTTAGTTTCTTCTTCTTCCTTTTCCTACATCCACGTTTATTTACCTCTCTATTTAACTTTTAATATTAAGCAGAAATCTTTTTTCTCTTTGCTTCCTTGTGAATACAGTCTCGATTTTTTGCTCAGATGTTCATTCCTCAAGGAAGATTTTTCCATCCTCAGATTTGTGGTAAATTTTATCACATTGAGCAATCATGGAAATGCCATATTATTTATTTAAGGGTAGACTTGTGACTCAGTTCTAGACAATATGGGAAAGATTTTCTGAGGGCCTTCTGGGAAAGGTCATTCATTTTAAGAATAAAGTTTCAAAAGAGAGAGACCCCTTCTTTCTCGGACATCATCAGGCCTCTTTGTAATAATTCCTAGCACTGCGGCAGCCATCTTGCAACCACAGAGAGCCTTAGATGAGCCTTAGAATGAACCTGATTCTGAGACCTCCCAAGTAGAGAAAGCTGGGGAGGGGGGAGGGGAAACTGGTCCTTGATTATATGTTTGAGACACTGATTTCACGAAAGACATAAGGCCTACCTATCTCTCAAGCAATTTTGAGTTGAGAGTTTGTTACTGACAGCTGAAAATATTCTAATAGATAAAAACTCTCTGTCCAGCTATTTAAATTTTTCTTTAACTAAAAGTAATGAATCCTTTTTTCCCTTGATCTCCTATTATATTAACAATAACTTTGGGCAACACCAACAACAATCTGCTATCTCTATTTCTGTATCAGACTGGTATGGGTTGTAGATACTTATACAATTATGCCAAGTGGTTCTCTGACAAATTTATTATCTGATCTCAGCTGGATTCTCAGTTTTGCTAGATAATTTTTTAAAAATCATATACACCTGGATGTCTAATAGATGTAGCATGAGGTAGCATACCAAAATTTGAACTCCTAATTATTTTCTCCAGTGATCTATTTTCAGTAGATGATTCTGTTAAGTAGATATTCTGTTGGCCATTTAAGTAGATGATTCCACTGGTTAATCTAAATTCCTAAGAGTTATGCCAATTCCTTTTTCACACCCCTTATCATCAGAAAATATTGTTAGGTCTTCTTCCAAATAAATACTGACTATAACTATTTCTCACTTCTTCTACTGTGACCACACTAGTCAAAGCTGACTTCTTCTCTTACTTGGACTATCACCTTTTGGCTACTATTTCCTGCCCTCCTTATTTTCTGATATTTACAGAGATTTTCCCCACAATTCACAAGATTTCTACTTCCTTCCAAGGAATAGCAAACATACAACTTGTATAATATAAATCTGATCATATCAGTCCACATTTTAAAATACTTCAGTAGTTTCTTGTCACACTTAGAGTAAATCCCAAAGTCCTTAAGCTTGTTATGATTCAGGTCCTATTTACCTCTCCAGACTCGTTGTGCCTACTCTCCCCATGGCTTGCTCGGCCCCAGTCACACTGGTCTCCTTGCTGGAACACTGAACATTCAAACCTACTCTTTGCTTGGGGCTTTTTAATGTTCTTGTAGAAATACTTTTCTTTCCAGATAACTGCATGGACAATTTCCTCACTTCATTTGATTTTCTTTTCCACCCTGTCAGAGCAGGATTTTCCTGCCACTCTTATTGAAAAACATGTTTTGAAAGGATACATGTACCCTAATGTCCATTGCAGCACTCTTTACAATAGCCAAGACATGGAAGCAACCTAAACGTCCATCAACAGATGAATGGGTAAAGAAGATGTGGTACATATATACCATGGAATATTACTCAACCATTAAAAAGAATGAAATCATGCCATTTGCAGCAACCTGGATGGACCTGGAGACTATCATCCTAAATGAAGTAAGTCAGACAGAGAAAGACAAATATCATATGATATCACTTATATGCAGAATCTAAAAAAAAAATATGATACAAATGAGCTTATTTACAAAACAGGAACAGACTCGCAAACTTAGAGAATGAATTTATGGTTACCGGGGGGAAGGGCAGAGGGGAGAGATAGACTGGGGGTTTGGGATTGACATGTACACACTGCTATGTTTAAAATAAAATGTCTTTCCATGGGACAAAAAAGAAAAAGAAAACATAGGCTCTAGCTCTCTTCCATCCCTCCTTACCCACCTGCCTCTGCTTTATTTTCTTCATACATTATCTCTACCTGACAAAATGTTATATATCAATAGATTGATTTTACCTCCTCCCTATAGTATGTAAGTTCTGTGTGGTTTGCTTAGAGAAATAAGACCTTCACCCACACTATTTTATGGAAGTTTTTCTCTTGATATTACCAATGATTTTATTATGGGCTGAATTTTACCCCTGAAAATTCATATGTTGAAGCCCTAATCCTTAGTACCTCATAATGTGACTGTATTGGGAGACAGAGTCTTTAAAGAGGTAATTAAGTTAAAATAGGTTATTGGGGTGGGCTCTAGTCCAATATGATTGGTGTTCTTATAAGAAGGGGAAATTAGAACACAGACCTACACAGAGGGAAGACCATGTGAGGACAGAGGGAGAAAATGGCCATCTACAAGCCAAAAAGAGAGGCCTCCAAAGAAGCCAAACCTGCCAACATCTTCATCTCAGACTTCTAGTCTTCAGAATTGAAAGAAAATACATTTCTGTTGTCTAAACAAGTCAGTGATACTTTGTTATGGCAGGCCTAGCCAACTAATACAGACCTATAAAATACCAAATTCAATAGTCTTTCTCCACTCTTCAATGTTGTCAACCCCCTTTTTAGTCTTACAACTTTGAAATAAATTATGTAAATTAGTATTTTTTAAAATACTATTTAAAAACAACAGAAAACACCTGTATACTTATCAGCAGGCAAACAAATATTGATAACATTGTTACCATCCTATAAGCTTCTTCCTGATTGCCCCTCACAACACTGTGCTGAATTTTGTGTTAATCATTCTCTTTTGGGGGAAGTTTTACAGGTCATATATGTACCTCTTTAAAGGTTGCTTTATTATATTCTTTTTGAACTTAATATAAATAAATTTACATTGTATCTATTATTCTATTACTTCTTGTTTATGTGCAATAAATATTTGAGAATTTTTATAACTGTTCATTATTTTGCTTAAAAATTAAACATATCGGGCTTCCCTGGTGGCGCAGTGGTTGAGAGTCCACCTGCCGATGCAAGGGACACGGGTTTGTGCCCCGGTCCGGGAAGATCTCACATGCCGCGGAGCAGCTGGGCCTGTGAGCCATGGCCACTGAGCCTGCGTGTCTGGAGCCTGTTCTCCACAACGGGAGAGGCCACAACAGTGAGAGGCCCACGTACCGCAAAAAAAATAAAAAATAAAAATAAAACATATCAATCTAGTGTCAATAACATTTAAATACAAGATTGAAAAATATTTGCTACAAATATGGCATGAAAATATTAAAAATCTTGCTTTATAAATTGGTCATAACAATTTAAAGAAAGTAATTAATAGTAAACAAAAAAAGAATATAAACAGAATTTCATAGAACTGAAACTAAGTAGCTATTAAATATAATATATTCATTGCAATAGTAATTAAATAATAAAAATTATGAGATAATATCTTTGCTTAATTAATGAAAAAATTTTGAATAGCAAAATGCTAGTTAAAACAAGACTTGTTTAATGATAAAATGTGGGCCTTGCTATTTGGATAGCAATTTGGCAATTGTCAAGTATTTGCCAAGTCTTTGAAAAGTCCTGCCCTTTAATCCTGTATTTCCACTTCTAGGAATCTTTTCTAAGAAAAACTTGGAAATTCAGAAAAAAGGTCTGTATACAATAATATCCATTATGATGTTATCATAATACTGAAAAAGGAAATATGGGGAGTGACTAAATATAATAGCCACATTGTTATCTGTGAGTCCTAGTGATCAGGTGATATTAATCATTATTTTCCATATCTTGGGCAAATCTCCCTTTCAGATATTTTCATGATATAGCTTTAATATCTTCAGCTTCTCTTATCCTATAATTTTAATGGTGCTTCTAATAATATGAATTTCTGTATCATGAAGTCAGTTTAGAAGTTAAAACATATTTATTTTCTCTCTTTTATTTAATTTAACTTTCCCTAAAAATCCATATTTAGCTTGGTTCTTCTTATTAGTTTTGATGTAAACCTACTTATTTTTGGAGAAGGACATATTTTTCTTGGAATTTCAGCACCATTCCTCTTGCTCCCTATGACCTCCTGACTATCTCTGAGGTAAAAATGTGAAAACAATATTTCCTAGATTCTCTTGACACTGAGAGGCACTAAGGGGGTGAACTGGGAGGTCATAGAAAAGCAGAAGCCACTGCTGCTCTGGCTGTGGTGGGCAGGACTGTGGGCCTCAGCTGATATCAAAGGAAGGTGGTGCCACTGCCTTTGGGATTCATCTGTGGATCCCCTACTTTGGGACTGCAAGCAGATGGAACACCAGTGGGGGTTTCTTTCAACTACTTTGCTTTTCTTAAAGCCAGCAGACATTCATTTTCACAGTTCTTGTAAAAGGTTTTCTTTTTTAAGACTCTAAATTAAATTATCCAGAGAGGTTTCATTTTTCCTGAAAGCTGCACCATCTTTCACTGACAGAAGAGAGAGAGGAAAGAATTTTATAGTATATGTGGGTCGATCCTGATTTTATTGGAAACTAGTTCAATCATTATAGAATTGATCAGAGATCTGTAATCTGTTGATTAAAGCTATTGACAGTCTAAGGGCTGCTTGTAAAATGGGTGAATTCCCTCCTCATCACCAACAGTGTTTAAGCTGATGTTGAGAGAGCATAAGTCATCAATGTCCTGCAGAGAATTCCAGCCCTTGAGAAGGAGTTGAACAAGATGATCTAGACATTTTCCTCCAGCAAGCCTATGAATACTTTTATAATATTTTTATCTCTAACTTTTATATTCCACCTGAAAATTTTTACAAGAAACATTCTAAAATGTACATTTTTACCCTCTGAATAGTATGTAATATCTTCTTTAGTCATTTATCCTCAAAAAGATCTTGTAATTTGCTTTGCTTTGCAGAGCAAGAAAAAAGTAAACTATCCTATATATCGATTCTTTCTGAAGAAGAATCTGCTTGTGCTGATTGGGCTTCATACTTTCTCTTTACTCACCAGCCCCACCAATTCCCCTTTTGTTCCACTCCAGTTTATTTTCTGCAGTATAGCAAAAATGATCTTAAATCAGATTGCATCACTCATCTCCTAAAGGCTCCTCGATGTTTTCCCATTGAACATAGAATAAGGTACAAACTTCTGACAAAAGCCTTTAAGGACGGGATGAGGGAGAGAGTTAAAATGAGAGGAGAAGGGTATGAGATGAGTCTGAGATGGAATCAAGACCGTTCATGGCTTTGCCCCTCTCATCTCTCCAACTCATCCCACACCACTATGTAATGGTCACACTGGTCTCCTTGAACATGTCAGGCTCCTTCCCGGTACCTGGCACTCTTAGCCCCACTTGAGGGGTCTGGCTAGTTCCTTTTCTTTAGGCTTCAGCCCAAACATTTCCTACTTAAAGGAGACTTGAACTGATCATCTCATTTAAATCAGTTTTACCTCTTTTATTCTCTATATTAGCCACTTATATTTTACTTATAATCCTTAATAAAGCTAAATATAAATGAACTTTATTATTTGGTGTTAGTTCTTTATTTTCCTGATATCTACTAGTTTTCTTATTTTTTTAAATTGATTTACAATGTTGTGTTAGCTGCTGGTGTATGGCAAAGTAATTCAGTTTTATATATATATAGTTTTATATTTTTTTCCATTATAGTTTATTACAAGAGACTGAACATAGTTCCCTGTGCTATACAGTAGTTACTTGTTGTTTATCTATTTTATATAGAGTACTGTGTATCTGTTAATCCGAAACTCCTAATTTATCCCTCCCCCACCCCCTTTCCCCTTTGGTAACCATAAGTTTGTTTTCTATGTCTGTGAGTCTTTTTCTGTTTTGTAAATAAGTTCATTTGTATCATATTTTAGAGTCCACATATAAGTGATATCATATGATATCTGTCTTTCTCTGTCTGACTTAGTTCACTTAGTATGATAATTTCTAGGTCTACCCATGTTGCTGCATGTAAGCTTCGGAAGGGCTTGCCAATTATTGTAACCAGTAACCTAGCAGAATGCCTGACATATTGTAGGTGTTCAGTAGATGTTTAATGAATGAATCAATTTCCTGGAGAGCAAAAGTATTATACAAATATGGACTATTTTAAGAGTAAGGTTTATTTATCAGAGGAAAATACTATTTGCACATTGTAACACTGAAGTATAGCTTTAGAGACTAAGACCAAATTTTATAAAACAAAATTATTTTGGTAGTAAGTAAATCTTGGAGTATTATTTTTAATTTTCCCTTCTATTTTTATAATGTATTCCACTGATTAATTTTCCTATCAAATTATGTCTGAATCTAAGTAAACAAATTATGTTGGGACTGTTGTGTGAATTTACTAGTAGCTAAAAAAACCATTGGGGAAGATTCAGGAGAACCTGAGTTAATTTAGATGCAGAGATGCCATCCATGGCCTGACAAAGTGGCAAAATCTGCTTCTAGAACTACTGCTTAAAGCTTCTGAAGGGTAAGTAAACCTCTGAGAATTCCCTTTGCTGGGAGTTCCTAGCCCTATCCATCAACTGCTGAAACAACCCTGAGTCATTCATAGAGCTACATTAACAATAATCAAGGCAGTCACTGTTCTAAGTCAAATTTAGAAATGCGAAAAAATATTAGTTTGTTCAGATAACTTCTCGTCCTTTTTCATGTTTTTTGTAAAACTAGGAGTGCTATACAGTTGGAAAGATTTTAAGTGTGTAGTCAGGACTGAATGGTAATAAAAGGAATTTATATTTTAGAGGTAATTTTCTTTTATTTTTTTTTATTTATTTATTTTTTTTTTTGCAGTACGTGGGCCTCTCACTGCTGTGGCCCCTCCTGCCGCGGAGCACAGGCTCCGTAGGCACAGGCCCAACGGCCATGGCTCACGGGCCCAGCCGCTCCACGGCATGTGGGATCCTCCCAGAGCAGGGCATGAACCCGTGTCCCCTGCATTGGCAGGCAGACTCTCAACTACTGCGCCACCAGGGAAGCCCTAGAGGTAATTTTAAATGTAAGCTACTTGTCAGCCTAGAAATACATAGGTTGAATTCACCCTCTTAAACTCTTGAATCCCACACAACATGTAGCAAAGTAAAGCAAAATATTTGGTAATTTCAAGATAGTTAGGGTGATAGCATTTCATGAATGATAATATCTGATTGTGTCATAATTACAAATACAAGACTTTAAAGTTATGATGATGGACCTACAAGAATGGCAAGCAACTGTAACATTATTGTCATATAATATACCATTCCAAAATTTTAGGTTAGTAGTTAATTTATTTATTGACATCTATTTTTCCGAATGATACAGGACATTTACAAAGTTACAGATTTGGGGATCACTTAATTATATAGCATCCTGTCATTAAAGAAGGCAGGATAAAGTAAACCTAAGACCACCATGCATATTACCCTCTCCTTCTATATACAGGCTATTGTACAAAATTAGATGCTCAAACTATTTTTGATTTTTGAAAATGCTTACCAAGGATATTTTGCAAAATTGCTGACATTAATTCTTTATGAATTTTAATTTCATAAAGCATGAATTAAATCTAAACATTCCGACTATCCTCTTGTTCCTTTTATACTACACTACTTACATGGGTAATGGAGAAAGGAGCATGTGAGTAATGGAATCAAACATCTAAAGGTTCCACCTAAAGACTGGGTTACTAGCCCTTTGTCTTCTGCTACTGGGAAGAAAGGACAAAGTGAAAAAAAAATGTGTTTTTCATCAGTATTGAAGTCAGTGGCTTTGGTTTTATATATATAGTTTAACTTAATAGCTTGGAGTTACCAAAAATAGTAGGTTAAATGTTTAGATTACATCATCTATGGTGACATGAGGATAAATTACAGATTTATTCAAAGACATGAAGTCAACAAAATAAATATATAGTACCTTTAAATCAAGTGGAAAAGATGCCTTGTTCTTTTAGAACCTACCCTAGACTTTACCACTACCCTTTTTCCAGTCCAGACCATCATCATCTTAATCCTTCTATGGCAATAACCTTGTAATTCATCTCCTTATATCTTACTCTCCTACTATATATATTTTCCATAATCACGAAAGTTATTTTTCAAGTGCAAATATCTTATCATATTACTCCCACCTTAAAGATTTCAAATGACTACTTTTTGCCCTCAGGAAGAAGTCCAGACTCTAAAATGTCCTTGAAAGTCTTCATTTGACTAAGATAGCTATAGTGTGTTTAAAACTAAAAGGAAAATAAAAGCTCAAAGTATGCACATTCACACATTAGTAATGAAATACACGCTTCTCTGTGGACATTTATTTATGACCAAAGGTCCTTGTTAATCTATGTTCTAACATTTGTAAGTGAATATGTCATAAACTAAATTAATTTATTAAAATTTATATTTAGAATATTGTAGCTATCTTCACCAGATTCTTAATTTAACTCACAATGATCTATAAAACAAAAGATTCTTAAAAGACAATATAGAATGTATTAGACATAGTATGTTTGTGACGAAACATTTACAGTATTATGTTTGCCTCACTGTGAGCTATAAACATCTGATAGGGAACAATTTATTAAGACAGCAGCTGACAGTGTTCAGGTCAGAGATAAGTGGAGTTACAGATTACCATGTCTAATAAATTTTCTAGAATATCTCTAAGTCTTAATCTTTGTAAGAATCAAACTTGTGGATGAGTATGTCATAATGTAAATCACGTACCCAATGGGAAAGCATTATCAACATTCTAGACATCTAAATTATAGTTTAAGTTGCCAAATTATTCTTACTCTATACAGAAATCATGAATTTATTCAAGAATTATTTGTTAAAACCCTGTTATGTGCCAGATATGTCCTCTGAGTGCTGGGGATTCAAGGGTTGAACAAGGCAGGCAAGAACTTGCCTCCTCAGAGCTTACATTCAAGTAAAGATAAAGATAGACAATAAACAGTATAAATTAATAAGATAATTCTAAATAGCTATAAATATTATGAATAAATTTTAAAAGTGACATGATATGACAAAACATTGGAGTAGAGGGCTATCTTACATTGATGGCTGTATAATAATTCTTCATTGAGAAGGTGACATCTGAGCAGAAACAAAAATGACAAGAATGACCTGCTGTGCCAAGATCCAGAGAATCCCAGGCAGCAGCAAGAAAAAGTACAGGTGATTAAAGGTAATACGAACAATGTTGGTATGTTCAAGAAGCAAAAAGAGGTCAATGGACCAAGGGTGAAATCAATTAACTGAGGGGAGAGAGTTTGGCAGGGCCAGATTATAAAGGTAGGTGGTGAGGAATTTAGATTTCATTTTATAGGATATCTTTCTAAGAGGAAAGTTATATGATTTGACATGTTTGAAAGGATCAGTCTGGCTGCTGCATAGGGAATGGACTATAGGAAGTCAAAACTGGCAGCCTAAAAAAATTTTTAGAATTGTCATAGAGCCAGCGAGGAATGATTGTGATGTGGACTTGAAGGCATGTGGAAATGTACAAATGGTAGTACATTTTAAGTATGTAAACTATGCCTCACATATTTTAGGCATTTAATGTATATTTGTTGAATGAATGAATCAATGAATGGACAGCATAATGTTATAAATATGAAAATGTAGCAGTGTATTATATTCATGGCTACATATTTTAGGCATGAAAACTGAAACAAATGAAAGTACTGGGAATCTTTTAAACTTATGAGAAAGCTTAAAATTTTCATTTGTATTTAAATGCTTTTCTCACTACAAATAATTTAAAAAATTTGAAAATAAATCCAAACTTAAATGAGAAAATTCTAGAATGGTGCTATTCACCAAACATCTGACATTTCCTAATGTTAATTCTACAGTTTTTTTTTTTTTGTACAGTTATGGTCAGATTGAGATAAATAATAGAAATTCTGCATTAATAAGAATATTTTCCATTATTTAGCAAAAAAAGAGGAAACTATGTTTGAGGTTTCTAAAAAACCATACTCTGTGTCTTCTGCACATGGGCTGTTTACACTGGGCAATCAGACTATAAACTTGGTGTGCTGCAGCTGGTCCATACTACCTTCCAAAAGGCAACCATCACATTTTAAGGAAGTTTAAGTTAGTTGTTGAAAACACTGTTATTAAAATTGAAATTATGTAAACTTATTAGTTAAATGAAAAAGTTTAAAACAAAGGTAGTAAATATTCAGTCTCTTCACTTCGTAATTATTTACTACATTTTAATTGTCTTCAGTGCTCTTGAGGTTATGCCTGTTGCGTCTGTATGGTGACAATCCTATCACAGTGTGCTCCTAACCACTTCTTTCCAACTCCACATTTAGTGACATCATGTGGGAAGCTTGAAATCGGACATGATGAAATATTTGCATCACAAAAATTGGCAAACACTATAAACCAGGGCTTCCTCCTACCCAGGAGAGTCAATTGTTTAACATTTACCAGCACACCACTAATGTACTAATGCTACTGTCACTGCTACAGCATCTGTCCCTGCTAAGAACTTCTATAGTCTAAATTCCAGAAACTACGTTCTGCTTTGCATTAGGAATGAATCAAGGGTAAAAATGAAGAGAGCAACAGTGTTCCACTGCTGGCTTTTAGACAGGGAAGGTCAGTGTTCAAAAGTACTTTACTTAGTTCGTTTGCATTTTACCACCCTCAAAATAATGTCCACATTTGCCTCTCATTTCCTTTTGTGAAACAGCCCTGCTAAGTGTGAAACTATGGAAGCTGTGTGTTATCAAATTTCAAAATTTAGAAAAAGTTTCAAAGATAAAAAGATGCCATTTTCTCCTATTAAAATAGTGATGACTTTAAAGAAAGAGACTAATGTTGGAATGGTGCAACATTAGTACTCATACACAATGATAATAGGAATATAAGTTGATAAATATTTTAAAATAAATTTTGAAATATAGAAGTAAAACTCTTTAACTTATTGTTTAAATTTAACCTGCAGAAAGATTATTTAAATTTAACCTGCAGAAATATTTATAAAAATGCACTCAAAATAGTGTTATTTATGATAGGAAAAACTGAAATGGGTAGATAACTTTTGTACATTTGTTTGAGAGAATATTATGTATAATTTTAAATAAAATGCATAAAGTTTTCAATGACATGGGAGATGTTCATAGAACATAATTGATAAAATTTGGATATGACACAATATATTAAATCACATGAAACTATATATGTATATAGGGTAACTAAAAGTAAATTCCACTGAACATTAGTTAAGCAGTTAGTGTTTGGAATATGACTATTTTCTTTTCCTTTCATATTTTCGCAATTTTCTAAAAAGACATAATAATACTGTCTAAACTAAAAGTATTTTCAATGTAAATAATTTGAATTTATAAGAAAACCTAAAATTTCCATTTGTATTTACATGCTTTCTCACTGTAAATAATTTAAATAATTTGCAAATAAATCCAAACATATTTTTAAAAAGTCTAGAATAGTACTATTCACCTAACATCTGACATTTCCTAATGTTAATTCAACAGTTTCTTTGCATAACCATGATTGGACAAAAAACACCGGAATTGTTTCAAAGGGTTTTTATTTTAGGTTCATATGTAACATATTCACCTATTTAGCTATAAATCACCAAATTTTCTTCTAAATCAATTATTGCCATCTTTGCTTTAGCATATTCTAGCACTTCATAGTCTCATAAAATTCTCAAAATGACCTCAATTTTAATTCAGTATAATTAAACTATACCATGCATACAGCGTGAGTGAAAATATCAAAATTTTTAAAATTAGTAGAGTTCTACAGGAAGAAATAACTGCCTTAAATATTTGTTTCAAATTAACCAATGCTGTGAGAAATAATTAGAGTCTGCAGAAAAGGAATAGCTATACTGAGACAAATAGACATACTGGTAAAGGAAGGAACTATCATCTACTGTCTTTCTATCTTATTATATTAATATGTGTAAGATAAAGAAAAGGGGGTGAGAAGAATACTGATAGTTGTCCAGTGAATTTCCTTTTGATATAAGAGAATTTTGGATATTATTATCTAATGATCTAGTATTATGTACCATTTTAATGCATTATGGTATTTTAATTGTGCTTTGCTGTCCAGATAATAACCAATAGGTATCTGATAGGTTGCAAATGTACTTTGTGACTCATAAAGGGAGAAGTTTCAAGTTTCAGGGCATCCTTACCATTTCAAATCTCCTTACAAATGATACTGATATTAGTGTGAATATCAGTCCCACATTTACCCTTGAGAAGTCATATGGGCCTAGAACTTACGAGTACTTAATTAAAACGTGCCTTAAATGATTGGCTTACCTGAAATTTTGACTTGAGACACCACTCCATCTCCTCCATCACTGTGTGCACGAACCTCTACAACATATTCTCCATCCCTGGGGATTGGGACTTCTATGGAGTGTTTATGAGTTGAATACAGCTTGCCATCATGCTGGCCATCAGGTCTATAGAGTACCTTTAAAAGTTTCAAAATATTTATGTTTAATAAATTGGCAATAAGGAGTCAATGCCCTAACATTAAAACCAGAATAAAAACGCTTATACTTTTATTAATTAAAAAAAAATCTTAGGGAACTGTGTGTAATACTAGCTGGAAAATTCATGTTATTTTTAATTCACAGAAATTGATTTCATGTATTTTTAGGGTGATCCAAGAGGATGCATCTTAAGCATCTAAATTTTATTTTTTGAAATTACCAAAATAGAGAGAATGTGTCTTTTTATGAAAAAGGTAAAAAAATGAGGGCTCTTTCAATATATTAAATTAGTCTAAAAATTGCCTAGTAATTAAAATTTTTTCACACTGTTTCTAAAAGTTAGTGTTGACTGAAAAATGTGATAGTGTGATATAGAGAATATATAGAAATAACCTTTTTTTCCATTTTTGTTCATTTACAGAGGGTACCTCATACATCAAAGAATTCACTGTGTGCTTGGTGACACTATCTTAATCATTGTCAAACAAAAATGGATTCTTTCTTTCTCTCTTTTTTAAACACCAATTATTCTAACAACTCTATTCTTTAAAGCAGTTATTCTATCTTGCTCATTTGACATAGTATTTTTCTAGAATTCACTGAAGATCTTTTCTCATTTCAAAATTTATCATGTCATCTGATTCTGCTTCACAGCTAGAATAAAAGAGAGCTGGATGGGTTTTGGCAAAAAAAAAAAAAAAAAAAAAAAAACATCAGTCACTCTTTGTAAGAATGAAGCTTGTGTGGGAAATAATCTAGTAATCTTTTATATACCTTATATCCTGTCACTGTGGATTCATTTGACAGTGCAACCACATGATCCCAGGTGATTATGTAGCGTGAACCAGACCTTACGGAACTGATGATCCTTGGAGGCTGGCTTGGAGCTGTGAAAGTAATAACATGCAACTGATAGTCACCATATCCAATTTCAATTCTGCAAGCTGTATCACATTGGGAATTATAATACTGATAATGACGTGACAACAACAATGGCTAATTCTGATTTTGTACTGTTTGCCTGGCACTATGGTATGCACTTTACATCCATGGGTTCATTTAATGCACTGGGACCCTGGGAGGTAGGTAATAAAATGATCTCTTATTCTCTTCTCATCAACCTTCATTTGGATGTCTCTCTCCACCAGTCTTTTTCTTTTTCTTTTTTTTTTTTTTGCAATATGTGGGCCTCTCACTGTTGTGGCCTCTCCCGTTGAGGAGCACAGGCTCCGGACGCGCAGGCTCAGCGGCCATGGCTCACGGGCCCAGGCGCTCCGCAGCATGTGGGATCCTCCTGGACCGGGGCACGAACCCGCGTCCCCTGCATCGGCAGGCTGACTCTCAACCACTGCGCCACCAGGGAAGCCCCTCCACCAGTCTTTTGAAACTTCTGTTTTCAAGGTCTTCAATCATCTCCACTTGGCCAAATCTAATGTCACTTTTTTATTCTTTTAAAACTTAGCATCTTTGCAGTATTTCACAGAGTTGACCTTCCAATTCTTTCTTGAATATCTTTTCTTAAATTTCATAATCTCTTATAATCTTTCCTCCTATCTCTCAGGTTCTTCCTTCTCATTAATCATCCTTTGCTAGCTCCATGTCCTCTCCCCAGTTTCCAAATGGTGGAATGACTTAGGACTTGATTCTGAGCACACTCCTCTCCTCTATATATGAATCTTCTTTAAACCTCTCACCTGGGCCCATGGTTTTGAGTACACACAATTTTATCTCAAGCTCGTCTCTCTCTCGACCTCTAGACATGTATGTGCAACTTCCTATCTCCTCCTAAATGTCTAAAAGGTTTCTCAAATGCAATATAATCAAGACAGAACATTTACTATGTACCCCCAAATCTGTCTTTCTGTGAGACTTTACCATATTTACTAAATGGTACAACCAAACCCCCAATTTCTCAAGCCAAAATCGATTCAGTCTTCCATTCCATTTATTGCCAACATCCAAATTAGCTGCAAATTTTCAACTCTGCCTGCTGAAAATTTTCCACTTCTTTCTATCTCCATTATCACCTAATGCTGGCTACCAACGTTTCTTCCTCAAATACTAAAAAAGGTCTCCTAATTTGCTATTCTGCTTTCACTTTTATTCCACCAATATGCATTGTCTACCCAGAATAATTTAAAAAAACCATAAATTAGATATCACTCTCTGCCTTACTATCTTCCAATGATTTCTTATCACACTTAGAAAGAATTTAAACTCCTTACTATGATGTATAAGACCCTTCTTATTATGACTCCAGCACACTTCTTCCTCCTCAACTCAGAGCCTATGCTCTGGAACTATTGGCCTTTCTACAAGTAAAGCATACCGCACTCTTTTCATATAAAGGCTTTGTGCTAGTTATTTTATCTGCCTGATAGAATCTCCTCTGCAAAGACTTCCTTCTTATTACTCATATCCTAGGTCAAATGTCATCTTCTCTAAGAGGATATTCCCAACCATCAGATTCGAATTTGGCTCCCACCCAGGCAGTTTTAAATTGTATTATCTGTTTATTTATTGTATTTTATTTATTACTTAATTCTAATTGAAGTGTAGTTGATTTACTATATTATATTACTTTCAGGTGTACAACAGTGATTCAATATTTTTATTGATTCTACCGCTTTAGAAGTTACAAAATATTGGCTATATTCCCTATGCTGTACAATATAGCCTTGCAGTTCATTTATTTTATATATAGCAGTCTGTACCTCTTAATCCTACCCCTATTTTACTCCACCCCCTTTCCCTCTCTGCACTGGCAACCACTGGTTTGTTCCCTGTATCTGTGAGTCTGCTTCTATATTGTTATGTTCGTTCATCTGTTTTATATTTTATTCCACATGTAAGTGCTAGCATTAAGTATTTGACTTTGTCTGACTTACTTCACTAAGCACAATACCCTCCAGGTCCAACCACATTGTTGCAAATGGCAAAATTTCATTCCTTCTTTAATGGCTGATTAATACTCCATTGTATATATATATACCACAACTACTTTGTCCCTTCATCTATTGATGGACATTTAGGTTGCTTCCATATCTTGGCTGTTATAAATAATGCTATGAAGGCTGGAGTGCATGCATCTTTTCAAATTAGTGTTTTTATTTTCTTCAGATATATATCTAGGAGTGGAATTGCTGGATTTAAGTTTTTTGAGGACCTTCATATCACTTACCATAGTGGCTGCATCAATTTACATTCCAACCAATGATATACTAGGGTTCCCTTTTCTTCACATCCTTGCCAACATTTGATATTTGCAGTATTTTTGATGACAGCCATTCTGACAACTGTGAGGTGATAACTCATTGTGGTTTTGATTTGACTTGGTCAGTGATTAGTGATGTTGAGCATCTTTTCATGTGCCTATTGGCCATCTGTATGTCTTTTTGGAAAAATGCCTATTCAGATCTTCTGCCCATTTTTTTAATGGGTTGTTTGTTGTTTTGATATTGAGTTAAATGAGCTGTTTACATATTTTTGATATTAGTTGCTTATCTGTCATATAATATGCACATATTTTCTCCCACTCAGTAGGTTATCTTTTCATTTTTTCAATGATTTCCTTTGTTGAGCAAAAACTTTTAGGTTTAATATGGTTCCATTTGTTTATTTTTGCTTTTGTTTCCTTTGCCTAAGGAAACAGACCCCAAAAAATGTCAAATAGTATTCAGCCTATCTTTTCTTATAGGAATTTTATGGTTTCTGGTCTTACATTTAGCTCTTTAATCCATTTTGAGCTTATTTTTGGATATGGTATTAAGAAAATCTTCTAATTTCATTCTTTTGCATGTATCTATCCAGTTTTCCCAGTACCACTTATTGAAGAGACTGTCTTTTCCCCTTTGTACACTCTTTTTTTTTTTTTTGTGGTACGTGGACCTCTCACTGTTGTGGCCTCTCCCGTTGCGGAGCACAGGCTCCGGACGCGCAGGCTCAGCAGCCATGGCTCACGGGACAAGCCACGCTGTGGCATGTGGGATCTTCCCAGACTGGGGCACGAACCTGTGTCCCCTGCATCAGCAGGCGGACTCTCAACCACTGCGCCACCAGGGAAGCTCCTCCTCTTTGTATACTTTTGTTTCCTTTATCATATATTAATCGACTATAAGAACATGAGTTTATCTCTGGGCTCTCTATTCTGTTCTATTGACCTATGTGTCTGTATTGTGCCACTACCATGCTGTTTTGATTACTGTAGCTTTGTAGTATAGTCTGAAGTCAGCAAGCATGGTACCTCCAGCTCTGATTCTTCATTCTCAAAATTATTTTGGCCACTCAGGGTATTTGTGGTTCCATAAAATTTTAGAATTATTTCTTCTAGTTGTGTGAAAATGTCATGGGTATTTTGATACAAATTTGCATTAAATCTTCTCTATTGATTTGTTTTGGTCTGAATTTTATTTATTTCCTCTCTTATCTTTATTATTTCCTTCTTTCTGTTGATTTTAGGCTCTGTTTCCTCTTCTTTTTCTAATTCCTTTAGATGGTAGTTTAAGTTGTTTATTCAGATAGTTCTCCTTTCTTCAGGTAGGCCTGTATGGCTACGAACTTCCCTCTTAGAACTACTTTTGCTGTGTCCCATAGATTTTGAAAAGCTGTGTTTTTATTTTCATTTGTCTCTAGGTATTTTCTGATTTTCTCTTTGATTTCCTTCATTGACCCATTGGTTTTTCAGTAGTATGCTTTTTAGATCCTTAGGTTTATGTTTTTCCCATTTTTCTTCCTGTAATTGTTTTCTAGTTTCATACCATTTTCACTATAAAAGATGATTGATATAATTTTTATCCTCTTAAGTTTTTTGAGATTTGTTTTTTGGCCTAGCATGTGATCTACTCTGGGAAGCATGCCATTTGAACTTGAAAGAAATGTGTACTCTGCTGTTTTTGGGTGGAATGTTCTATAGATATCTATTAAGTGCAACTGGTCTAATGTGTCATTTAAGGCCACTGTTTCTTTTTTTTTTAATCTTTTTTTTTAACATTGTTATTGGAGTATAATTGCTTTACAATGTTGTATTAGTTTCTGCTGTATAACAAAGTGAATTAGCTATATATATACACATATATCCCCATATCCACTCCCTCTTGTGTCTCCCTCCCACCCTCCCTTCTCCACCCCTCTAGGTGGTCACAAAGCACCGAGCTGATCTCCCTGTGCTATGCAGCTGCTTCCCACTAGCTATCTATTTTACATTTGGTAGTGTATATATGTCAATGCCACTCTCGCACTTCATCCCAGCTTATGCTTGCCCCTCCCTGTGTCCTCAAGTCCATTCTCTATGTCTGAGTCCTTATTCCTGTCCTTCCCCTAGGTTCTTCAGAATCATTTTTTTTTTTTTTTTTGGATTCCATATATATGTGTTAGCATACGGTATTTGTTTATCTCTTTCTTTTTTTTTTTTTTTTTGCGGTATGCGGGCCTCTCACTTCTGTGGCCTCTCCTGCTGCGGAGCACAGGCTCCGGACATGCAGGCTCAGCAGCCACGGCTCACGGGCCCAGCCGCTCCACGGCATGTGGGATCTTCCCAGACCAGGTCACGAACCTGTGTCCCCTGCATCGGCAGGCGGATTCTCAACCACTGCGCCACCAGGGAAGCCCTGTTTTTCTCTTTCTGACTTACTTCACTCTGTATGACAGGCTCTAGGTCCATCCACCTCACTACAAATAACTCAATTCCGTTTCTTTTTATGGCTGAGTAATATTCCATTGTATATATGTGCCACATCTTCTTTATCCATTCATCTGTTGATGGACACTTAGGTTGCTTCCATGTTCTGGCTATTGTAAATAGTGCTGCAATGAACACTGGGGTGCATGTGTCTTTTTGAATTATGGTTTTCTCAGGGTATATGCCCAGTACTGGGATTTCTGGGTCATATGGTAGCTCTATTTTTAGTTTTTTAAGGAACCTCCATACTCTTCTCCATAGTGGCTGTATCAATTTACATTCCCACCAACAGTGCAAGAAGGTTCCCTTTTCTCCACACCCTCTCCAGCATTTATTGTTTGTAGATTTTTTTGATGATGAAGGCCACTGTTTCTTTATTGATAATCTGTCTGGATAATCTACCCATTGATGTAAGTGGGATGTTAAAGTTCCCTACTGTTATTGTATTAGTGTCAATTTCTCCCTTTATGTCTGTTAATATTTGATTTATATGTTTAGGTGCATACATGATAACAAATGTTATACCCTTTTCTTGTATCACTTCCTTTACCATTTCATTATATTATGCACTTCTCTATCTTTGTTATAGACTGTATCTGTTATGAGTATTGCTACCTCAGCTTTCTTTTAGTTTCCATTTGCATGAATCTCTTTCCATCTCCTCACTTTCAGTCTCTGTGTGTCTTTAGCTCTGAAGTGAGTCTCTTGTAAGTAACAGATAGATGGGACTTTTTCCCTATTTAATCAACCACTCTGTGTCTTTTAATTGGAGCATTTAGTGTATTAACATTTGAAGTGATTATTGATAGATATATACGTATTGCCATCCTGTTACTTGTTTTCTGGTTGTTTTGTAGTTGTCTTTTAGTTTCTTCCCTTGTGGTTTGATTTTCTTTATTGGTGTGCTCGTGTTCCTTTCTCTCCAGTTTTTGTGTATCTATAATTGTGGGTTTTGACTTGTAGTTACCATGGAGTCCATATATGTTGACCTACAACTATAACTACTTGTTTTAAACTGATAATCATTTAAATTCAAACACATTCTAAAAGATCTACTTTTTAAACTCCCCTCCACAAATTTTCTGTTTTGATGTCATATTTTGCTTCTTCATGTTTATCCTTTAAAAGTCTATTGTGGTTATAGTTGATTTTACAATTTTTGTTTTTTAATCTTCATAGTTGCTTATTTAAGTGGTGATCCACAGCCTTTACTATATATTGGCTCTTACTAGTAGGGTTTTTTCTTTCATATCAACTCTTACTACTTGTTGTAACCTTTTCTTTTCCACTTAGAGAAGACCCTCTAAAATTTTTTGCAAGGTTGGCTTTGTATTGATAAACTCTTTTAGTTTTTGCTTCTCCTATCTCTCCTTCAATTCTGAATGATAACCTTGCTGAGTAGAGTACCCTAGTTTGTAGGTTTTTCCCTTTCAGCACTTTAAATATATTATGCCACTCCCTTCTGGCCTGCAAAGCTTCTGTAGAAATATCAGCTAATAGCCTTATGGGGGTTCCCTTGTAAGTGATTCTTTGTTTTTCTCTTGCTGCCTTTAGAATTCTCTCCTTATCTTTAACTTTTGCCATTTCTTTATGATACATCTTGGGTCTCTTTGGGTTCATCTTGTTTGGGATCCTCTGTGCTTCCTGTATCTGGATATCTGTTTCCTTCTTCAGGTTTGGGAAGTTTTCAGCCATCATTTCATCAAATACACTTTTGACCCCCTTCTCTCTTCTTCTGGGACCCGCATAATAAAAATGTTAGTATGGGGGCTTCCCTGGTGGCGCAGTGGTTAAGAATCTGCCTGCCAATGCAGGGGACACGGGTTTGAGCCCTGGTCTGGGAAGATCCCACATGCCGCGGAGCAACTAGGCCTGTGAGCCACAACTACTGAGCCTGCACGTCTGAAGCTTGTGCTCTGCAACAATAGAGGCCGCAACAGTGAGAGGCCCATGCACCAAGACGAAGAGTGGCCCCTGCTTGCTGCAACTAGAGAAAGCCCTCTCACAGAAACAAAGACCCAACACAGACAAAAATAAATAAATAAATTTAAAAAAATGTTAGTATGCTTGATATTGTCACAGAGGTCCCTTAAACTGTTCTCAATTTTTTAAAATATGTTTTTCTTTTGCTGTTCTGATTGGATTATTTCCATTATTCTATCGTCCAGATTGCTTATGTGTTCTTCTGTATCATGTAGTCAGCTGCTAATTCCATCTAGTGTTTTTCATTTCAGTTATTGCATTCTTCAGTTGTGACTTGTTCTTTTTAACATTTTCTAATTCCTAGTTAAGATCTTCACTGTCTTCATCTATTCTTTTCCCAAGTTCAGTTAGCATTCTTATTACTAATGCTTTAAACTCTTTATCTCTGCTTCATTAGTTGTTTTTTTACAGAGGTTCTTTTCTTTCTCTTTTGTTTGAAACTAATTTCTCTGTCTTCATATTTAACTTTCTCAGTCTCTTTGAAATTAGGTGAAACATTTAACTATTCAGTTCTTGAAGGAGTGTTCTTGTGTTGTAGTGCCCCTACCAATCTCTGTGTGTCCAGTGGCTTTGGTGGGAGAACTGGATCTGAAGTGAGCATGGGTCACATCTCCTCTTACAGTGTGCTGGTAACTATCATTCTGCTGGAATGTGGGGCTGGAGACAGAAGGACTAGATCCAGAGCCAGATGTGTACTGGAGCTTCTCCTATGCTCAGTGGCCATCACCATCTTACTGGGGGCAGTTTTGAGTCCCAAGGTGCTGGAGCAGAAGCCCTGAGGTTCAGGTCTAAGCTGGTTCCATTCCCTCTAAATGTGTCTTCTCCCTCCCCACAGCAACAGAATCATTGCCTCAGAGGGGAGCAGTGCTAGAGCAAGGGGGCCAGAGTGGGTGCCCAGTGCAGGCCAGAGCATGTGATAAGACAGTCCTGGCAAGCCAGTCAGAGCTTGAGATAGCTCCCAATTCGGAGCCTCTGTGAGCACAAGTAATGGCTGCCCTTGCCCCATTCAGAGGCAGTGCTGTTTCTTTTCCAGTTCCTTCCCCCATAACTGCACACTCTCCTTGGCAATGTAGCCTTTGTCCTATCTGGGAACTTTTCTAAAGAAGGCAACTGGTGCAGATTGGGACACATGCTGGGAAAGCCCAAGGAAAGCCATCAGAGGATTTTCAATCTGATTTCTCTCTCTTGTTACCAGGAGTAAGCAACTGTGTGTGCACACTCTTCGTGAGTGGAGTCTTGTTTTCTACAGCCCTCTTGTAAGTCCCACTGGTGGTTTAATCTGCTATGGGGACTCATCTTCCTGGTGTTGAACTCCAGGGTTGGAGTGTCTGATATGTGGCTCAAAGCCCTCACTCCCCAGGAGATCTCTGACTCTGTGATATCCCCCTCCTCTTTTATGTCCTGTACTAGGGTCATGAGTCCCAACCTGATTACTTCTTCTCCCCTCCTACTTGACTCCATGTGGATATTACTTTACAGCCTTGGTCGTAGAAGAGTATTTCTGCCAATCTTCAGTTTGTTTTCAGTGAGAATTGCTCCATGTCTAGATGTATTTTTAATGTGTTCATGGGGGGAGGTGAGCTCAGGTCCTCTACTCTGCCATCTTCGTCTCCTCCTCACATATCTGTTTATTCACTTTATTGTTCTGTCATCTGATGTTATACTTATTTATTTGTCATATTTCTCTCCCTCTCTCTCTCTTCCTCTCTTTCCATTAGTTTGTTAAAGCCTGTGAGAAGAGGATCTGGGTCTTGCTTCATCCTTTCTGTATTGTCAACACTTAGACCTGTTCTGGGCATGTAGCATATTTTTGATGAATGAATAAATTGAAAAAAGAACAAAGGAATGAATGCTCTTTTTACAAATTAAAAAGCTGAGGTTTAAAGATTTGATGTAATATGTCTACTGTCACACATTGAGTAAGTGATGGAGACAGATTTGAAACCCCTGTCTGATACCAAAGCCTGGATCTTACCACCATGTTCTATTATTTCATTAGAACTTTCTTTTCCCCCAAGTGAATTTCATTAATTTTCAAACTCTAATGGTAATCCTGTCTTCAAATTCTTGTGAAGTTTCCCTGAATTCTGAATATAAGTTCTCCTCCTCCATCTGTTCAACTTGGGTTCAAAAAAGAGCTATCATAGTGAAGTCAGGGAGATGGGTATGACAAAAAATGTGAGCAGGGTAGGTGGTCTTGTTATATTAACAATGAGAACATACAGTAATAAGAGAGTGAACATAATGCTACAACATTTAACTTGTATTTGCATTGTACAGTGACGAAGGTTTTTAAATCAAAGCATAGAAAAATTATAGAATTTTCATTTTCTCATCTTGTTGATGCATTCCTATAAAACCAAGTTTAAAACAATAACAAATTAATTGTCTAATGATACAAAATTTTGTGGGCAGTCTTTACAAAGGGAGATTCTGTAATGGAACATTAAATGTGTGAAGGTATTCTCCACATTTTTTCATCATCTACAATAACTATCAATGTTTTTGTTTGTTTTTGTTTTTGTTTTTTTAAATCTTGTGTGATTTTAAAGGTTAAAATTGAAAACCAAAAGTGCTCAGACTGCTAGGTAGTAATTTTCTCTCAAATATACCTGCATCATCACTGAATCAATTGGGAGTTTTTGACAAGTATAAAATGCAAATATTGAGACTCACGTGCTTTCTTGGTGAAGGTCTCAATCATATCACTGGGAGGTCCACACCCTGCGCTATTGCAGGCCCTGACTTCCATAAAGTACTGGGTGTCAGGCAGAAGGTTCTCCAGCCTGGCAGAGTATTCTTGGCTAGTGACTTGCACTCTGTGTGCAGCTGCTTCTTTATCATGGACAGCCCAGTACCGAATCTGCAAACATACAAGTTGAGTAATATTTTTTCATGATTCAGACACTTCAGTTGCAAAAAATTCTTTTCAAGTTGTTCTGACACTTGATGTTGGCTGAGCATCATATTCTCAAATGTTACTTAATGTTACTTACATTTCTATCAGTCTTAGAAAATGGCAAGGCACACAATGCATATCTGATTAGAAGTGTCAAAAGCAAATTAAAGGCTCACCTCATTGCCTGAAATAGTCACACACAGACGAAAAAAGAGAAAAAGCCAAAAAAATGTGCAAAGATTTGCTCTCAAACTATAAAACTGGTTTCTGTTTGGAAGTATTTGCCACAATAATTTATATAATTTATTTCCAACATGATTGCAAATTTGTTAAGACAAAAATAGTCATGAGGCCTAAAACATGCTAGCTTAATTACTTTCTGCCAGCTTATTTCAGAAGTATGTATATAAAATTATTTCCTTTGAACTTATATAGAGGGCAGATATCAAAGAAATATTATACCTAATAGCTTGATTAGTTGTAGAAGTTATCTTTAAAATAAGGTTTAAAAAATTTCATTCATGTTGTGATTAGAAATGATTACTTTTACCAACTAGCATATCAATGACAGCCTTCCTTGTCTCTTAAAGTTTAAGTAAAAGCTATGAATTATAATATTCATTCTTCTAATAAGGCTGTTTTATTGGTTAAAAATCTATAATTACATCTCAGTTATAAATAAAAAGGAGAGGATTGTTTATAAGTATACTGCAATTTTATATTTTAGATGCTCTGTCTATAAAACAATGGGATTTTAATTTCACAATTAACCAACATACTAGAAGATAATATCTAATATTTATATAATCCTGAAATGTTTATTTACATAAACACATAAAAAAACATTATAAAATGGAACTGGATGGCTCAAATTCCCTTAGTAACAAAGTGAGGTTTATATGAAGAATGAGCACATTTCAGAACAAAGGCTAGTTACCACTTGCTTATTGGTTTCCTTTGTGACATTTTTATTTTGTATACTAGGGCTCATTTTTTCTGATGCCAATAATATATTTCCTAATAGTTTTGATGGAATCTCTTTGGCTTTTCTATCCTCTGACCAGAAGGATGGCTTCAGAACCGAGGAAGTGGAATAGTACAAGCGGCTCCAAAGGCAGATCTCAGTTGGCAGAGAAAAGACTTTATGAGGATGGGACCCTCCTTGTGAAGGCATGAGTTTCCTGGTGTTGGAAGCATCCAGGCAGTGCCTACATTCATCTGAGAAGGAGGAAGACGGCCTATATTTTAGTGGAAATTTGAACTGTGTGACACGTAAGGCCTCTTCCACTGTTTGACTGAAGAGAAATAAAATGAACATTTATATCCTAGTGAAATGCCAGGTACTAAAGTAGGATCATCCATGTATATTATTTTCTCAACAAACCAATAATGGTAGTATTTAGCCTGTTTTATAGCAATCAAGACTGACGTCCCCGAGGTTCAGACATTTTTATGTGGATACTTGTTGACTGAGAGCACATTTTAAAATTTTATTTATTCATTATAACAACTTTTCTATCCCGTTTAAAGAGGAGAAGATTTTTAACTAGACCATTTCTAAAAGACACTAAGTACTAAAATGAGGACTTAAAGTGACAAACTTTTTTGACAGTTTACCCAAAATTCCATGAGGCATTTTGGCAATACAAAAGGAAAGAACAAAATTTTCTTTAATTTACTCTTTGCATCTATATCTTAAATGGCCAATTACTTTATTCATCTGATTTTGGCAGGGATCTATATTACACAGTCTCCATTGAAATTCACAATAAATTTAAGCAGTGCCTTAGTTATGCCCTGGTAACTAGAGAACAGAGAGAGTTATTGAGTGTATCAAATAATCTCTGACTTTCTTATTTTAGAATATGAGATTTTTTACAGACACTTTTACAGTATTTTAAACCTCTACTAATGAAAGCATCTGATACAAAATTATTTTGGTTGAATAATCTGTCTCTCCTTAATTTAAAGCATACCTTTAGATTTAACTTACAATGTTTTCAAAGAATTCTAAAATAAATAGTGGATATATGTAAAATGTAGCATTATTATTTTTTTTCATCTGAACTAGGCACTGGCCATGCACTTAGAAATAATTTCCAAATAGATAATTTGGACCACTCTGTTTGATCCCTGCAGTAAGTTGCCCATTGTGGTGAAGAACCAATATTAATCTGTGAGAAAATTGTTTGGAGTGAAGGGTTGAACCTGTAGTCATGCAGCAGAACAAATGCACTCCTTTTGATTAATCACTAGGGAGACCAAAAGGCAGCCTGGATGAACTAGTGGAAAAAAATAAATAAATGAAGCAGGTCCTGCTTTATGGACAGCAGACCATAAATTCATTTTCACATGCTAGAGCAACATATAGTATATTTATTTCTATTTAACACTGTGGCATTATATAAATTTAATTCTTTATTTACATGTTCCTAAAATCTCCACAACACCCCATGTCTAGTGTTAACTTATCTTAGTGCTTATTAAACAATTATGGAATTACCCCATTACTGGTCTCTACTATTGCTAGGTTATAAACTCCTTGAGGACAGGTATTCATTATTTCGAATGCTGTGTACATAGGACTGCATTTGATGTATGGCACTCATTCATTCATTGAACAAATATTTTCTGGGTATCTACTTTGTACCAGCTATGTGCTAGATGCTAGGAATATAGTAGTGAACCAAGCAAACATGTTTTTTTCCTCCATAGATCTTATAAATAAAGTAAGAAATCAAAATGTTTAAGTTCACATAAAATTACTAATATATTTGAGAGGATGATCTAAGTGTATAATTTTGTCCCAAGAAAATTTACTCTTTATAACAGTATTGGGAAGCTGGAAAGAAAAGCCTCAGAAAAAGGGCTAAATCATATAACAAAGAATAATTATAATTTCCATACATTTATGAACTACAATAATACCACTTTTGTACAAAGATAATAGTTATATCCCTTCTGAGGAAAATTTAAGAAATTTGTAGGAAAAACAGCTCTTTAATCTCATTTTCTCCAAAGAGGCTTAGAATAAAACCTGGATGTTACAATTGTGGAAGTATTTAAAGATATTTAGTACTTTTGAAAATTAGGCTTGCTCCATTTTATTATTTTCCACTTCAGTAAACTTTTGTATCAGATTTCCAAACTTTCTTCTTCAAATTCTGAATTTTCTGAAAAAAATATCTTCTGACAGCTGAATATTCTTTTGTTATGGATTTAATATAGTTTTTAGGGAAAAAAATCTAAATACAGTTATTTAAGTGAAAAATATCTAAAAAAGATATTATATAATAACTTTATATTATCCAGATCCCAGACTAATTCAAGTATTAGTACATTCTATGGGTTAGGAATAGTAATAATATATATCACTCAAAATCTGTATTCTCACACTTCTTGGAACCTATTCAAAGTTCTTTTTTATTCTAGCCATTGGTGCAGGAACCAAACAATTCTATGTAGGCTTCAACCAGCTTCCCATAAGTACTACCAGTTAGCAGTTTTCCTCTGCTATTGCTGCTAACTTCTCACTCCCTGTCTTGGGTCATCCTTGATGCTGCAGTGTGAACCTTGTCCTGCAATCATTGCAGGGAGGGGAGGTAATGCCCCTGGGGCCACTCTTAACCAATGGGGAATAGCAGTGGATGAACGCTTCCCCTTTCATTCTATGTGGGGTAATTCTCAACCACATTTATGAAGCTCCTTAAAGATCACAAGGGATGGAGTACCAGTGCCCACAGTGGTTGCCAACAAGATAAAGCATTTTTCTAACCCTCTCCTGTTCATTCTGCTTTTTCCTCATATCTGCTCCCTGGGATCATATTTAAAACAAACAACAATAACAACAAAAACACTAACTTCTTCTATACCTGTGTGTCAGACTTTGCTTTGGGGAGATCCAGATGAAGATAGATGCCTTCTCCAAAATAAGAAAATACAGCACTTCCTAAATATGAGCTTATGCTCACCATAATAATTTAACTTTTAAAGACATCTGTGTAAACTACTCAGGATGGTTAATCTTTTAAGATAGTTGTGAAATCAATCATCAGCATTAATCTCCAATTCAGCTGCTAAGAGGTTTTGTATTTATTATTCCTGATAGAATATTTTACTTGTTTTCATTAAGTGAATTCTTTACCTGCTGGGTGAGTAAACTAAGTCTTTTGTGGATTCCTGGGCAGGAGCCCAAATTTCTAATAAGCCTTTGATAAGAAATACTTCTTGCATTCTTCTAGTTCACCTACACTGCAGGAAATTAAGATTAAAAGTGGGGAGCTCTTTAACTAGGCCAGGGAGGGAAAAGAATAAAACTTAAACTTTCTACAAGATACACTTTAAAACCACAAGGGATTTTTTTAAATCCAATTGCCAACAGTTCTCACTTGAAATGTCAGGAAATTAACCTTGAGATGGGGTCAATCACACAGGACTTGGGCTTTTCCAATTTTTAATTTATCTTATTTTATTAATGTTCTGCTTTTTTTCTCTGTTTCTTTATAACTTAGACCCATAGTACATTTTCATAGGAAGTGCAGTAGGATATTAGTTTTCTTGATCGTCTATCTTGTTAAACCACCGGCTTCTTCCTTCACATTTAAAAATAGTAACAATAACCGCATTATAGTGAGTCAAGCTTTTCCCCCATAAAGGGGCATTTTCTTACAAGAGAATAAATGTTACAGATTTTCTCTTTTAAGCTTTCATGCTTGTCTCTTTGATATTTAAAGCTCTGTATGAAAGACTTAAAGGCTTTTTAAAGAAAGAATAAATTGAAACAATAATTCTATGATTTATTTCCAACTTTTTTTCTTTTTTTTTTTTGAGGTATGTGGCCTCTCACTGTTGTGGCCTCTCCCGTTGCGGAGCACAGGATCCGGACACGCAGGCTCAGCAGCCAGGGCTCACAGGCCCAGCCGCTCTGCGGCATGTGGGATCCTCCTAGACCGGGGCACGAACCCGTGTCCCCCACATCGGCAGGCGGACTCTCAACCACTGCGCCACCAGGGAATCCCTTCCAACATTTTTAATTAACCATTCTCTGGAGAGGCAAGACCTAGGTTCAAGTCAGTTTATACCAATTATTACTCAGATAAATGTTTTTAACTTCAAGTTCTTCACCTTTAAAATGGAGAAAATAATAGTGTTTATCTCCTGGGATTGTGTGGATTCAATACGATGAGCTTAATTTAATGTTTGACATCATAGGGCTCAACAAATATTATCATTCTTATCATTATTAACATTATCATCATTGTCATCATCATCATCGTCATCATTGTCTTCAAATGTCCAATGATATAAAACAGGGAAAAGCGTTAAACACAGGTTATTTCATTTATTCCACACAACAGGATATGAGGCATTGATTACTCTCAGCTTAAAACGTGAGGAAACTAGGGCCCAGAAAGTTTGAATAAATTTTCCACGGTTTCTAAGTGACAGAGCTGAGAGATAACCCCACGTCTGTTCAGCAGCAGAGCTCATAATTTTCTAGTATGGAGTTGTGAAACGTCAGAAATCTGTGAAACTAAACTTCTCCACGGCATACAGTTTGTGATCATTTGAGAAAATCTTAGCTGTTAAGATTATTTTTTGCTATTTAATTGAGAATCCTCTACTTAGCTTATTCCGCATCAAGAGTGTATATTCTGATTATTGTCTAAATTCACTGGTGCCAGTGCATTGTTTCACATCTCATATTTCCATTTTACTCTGCATGTCAGAAGTTATAAAATAGTCAACATATAATTCTCAGACAAAGAAAATACCTATTTCTGTGGCATGTTTTTAGCAAAGTAATAATACATCTTTAGCACTTTGAGTTAATGCATGGGTTATATATTAAATAATCACTTTTTTCTCTTTTTTGTTGCTTACAAATGAACAATATTAAAAAAAGAAGAAACCCTAAGTCCAAAATATGGCTTGAAAACTCTAAATATTGATGTGTTCTCCCAAGATACCTCAGACTTATTTATTACAGTGCTTTCTAACATCTAGTGAATTTCTCTCTCTTTTCCGTTTCCATTTCTTTTCTACCAGATGCAAATGTAAGTTTAATAAGTTATGAATATTGGAACTTCACAGTCCACTCCTATAATTCCACTCTCTTGGTGACAACTTCAGCTGATCACTTGCAAAGATGATCTGAAAACACTTTAACATCTACCCAAATCATAACCTATGATACCAAGAAAAAAAGCTTCCTGTTAGTTTGTGAGTTTAAAACTTAAAACCTGGGGCTGCTTTTGTGGTTCTATCTCAGAAACAGGGTCTTGAGAAAGCCAGGTTGCAGCACTTTATTTAAGTATATTAGTGCTAACTAAGGCCAGTTGTTGAATCTCTTTGGCATCCATTTTCTCATCTGCAAAGGTAGGACGATGTCAGTTCCTCTTAATTTTCACTCTTTGTGCTTAAAAATATGAGACGACTTCACTTTTCCTACAAAATCAAGTCTAAATTTCATATTAAAGATCCCAGCAGAACTAGCTTCAATTCCCCAGGTCTTATTTCCGTTGACTAAGACAAGTCCTCCCCTATCCTTCTGGATAAATCCTACTACACTTTTAAGACTTATTTTGAAGGAAGTTTCCTTTGAGACATTTTGAATGTTGTCAATTTTCTGCCTTCATAGATAACATAATGGGATACATATTTAGTATATTTAGAAGTGTTTCCTTTGGAGGGCTTTTTGGAAGTGGAACTAATGAGTCAAATAGGGTAAAAAAAATTAAATTACCAAACTACCAAAATGATTTCCCAAAAACTTGAGATTTACCAGCATTTTATGAGAATGTTTGTTTCAAAAGATTGTGCTTAAGCCCGAGTGTTATTACCTTAGTTTTTATTTTGGCCAATTGTTTACCTATATACAGGACTCTACATCTCTTATAGATAAGTCAGTTTGGAACCCCTGCTTTACTCATAAGTTAGTTAATAAATATCCAACATATTAAACACAGAGAATATAGTGTTAGTTGTCACATAAATCAGAAGGACACAGAACGTTGAGGGATGCAACATATTTGAAAAGGTATGCTGATAATTATGAGCAAGTGTATTTAGTTTGGTAAAAATTGAACTCACCTGATAGCTTTCCACTATTTTTTCTACAACATGCTCCCAATGAACAGATATCTCAGAAGATGATAAGACTTTTACGCCTACTGCTGTTGGGGCTTCACTAGGAGCTGAAATTTGATGAGAACATTACATTCTTACGTAAGATGCTTATTTCGTGGTCATCAGTAATACATGCACACACACATATTCATATACATGAATGTTAATACAGACAGATACATACACATATATACACACACTTATACAAAATATGGAAATCCATAAGGATTTCTCTGATATCTGTGAGCAAGAACCATACTAATATTTTTGTATTTCTTTTAACTAACCTGTTTATGAAAGCCTGTGGATGCAAATTAAAATTTATTATGTTTAGCTTATCAACTCTATATTGTCAAAGATAGGAAATTTGGTATTTATTATAGAAAATTAGTCATTACAATTAATTTTCAACTCTCTCACACTTCCTATTTAATATGAGCTAAAGATATACAGCTTTATATACAGCTGTATATATAGAGATATACAGCTTTATACAACCTCTTTGTCTTATATGTTTAAGCTAAGATCTTTTTTTTTTTTTTTTTTTTAAGATCCTTTGAAACAAGTTGTGACATCCACCGCTTCTTGTGCTCAGGAAAGCCTTTATAAGTCTAATTGTCCAACTGGGCATCTAGTCAAATATGTATCAAAAGGCTCTGTTCAGTGAAAAAAAAAAGTAATTTACATCCCTTACAAAAATTACACAAAGTAACTAAGGAAATCTTAAGCAGGAGTGATCAGTTTTTATTGTCTTTTATTAACAAGCCATAATCCTCTTTTATGCTAAAATGTCCTGCACATGAACACTGTCGTCTTTCCAAATCAAGGTAAACGTGTGGCACTGTGACTGATTTCTTAGCAGTAGCAGTGAAGATGAACACTTAAACAAATTTTGTCACATGCATGTTTTATGAGACTCATGAAATATTTAGGAAAGAAATGTAATTAAATACAGATGGCCATAACCAAAGAGATGACAAGCATGGCTTTTGCCTGATTACTTTAGCATCGAGTAAAAAAAAAATCATATTGGGTGAGAAGGTAACTTGTAAAATGCTTTACACTTTCATTTTCTCTGTGAGATGTACTTAAGTTGTTCAAACTATTGAGTCAAGTTATCATACTTCTGCCAAATCAGAATGAGTGTAGAAAATGTGGGATTAATTACTCAGGATTAAATAGTCCTGAATTGATTATTAACTTAGAAATTTCTACTTGTTATTCTTTCTATGTATTTCATTGAGCTAACTTTAGAAAAGTATGCACGTGTTTATGTGTGTGTGTAAACATATATACATATATATGATTGTCTTTCATGTTTGTATTGAAAGTAAAGGTCATGGGATGATTTGAATAGATATTAAATTTTTAACAAATATGAAAGCTAATAACTCTATGACTGAAGAGCATAAATTCTAAGGGATAGCTAAATGTTTATTGTGGACTAAAATTAGTGTAAATTGGGTAAATTAATAGATAGTGTTTTTCCTCTAAGAGATCAGAAGAGTACTTCACATAGTTTTAAGTTTTAAAACCTTCCATTTTTACTTCTCACACATGTGCAAAGGGAAACTTGTCCAAGCACAAATGTGTTAGGTCAGAAGGCAACGAAAATCTCTACTTGCCTTTCTAGCCATTAATTATTTGCATAATGCATGTGAGTACAAAGGTATAATAAGGAAGTCTTACTTTTTTAAATAGGAAAATAAATAATAAAAAAAGTGTAGCAGCTTAAATGGGAAATCATAGAAATCAATGTAATTAAGTTTAATATAAAAATATGTATCATTTAGCAGAGATATATAAAGTCCTCCAGAAGCATGCTCAGTTCAGTTAAAGTTTCTAGAAAAACAAAGAGCCAGTATCTGTATTTTTTTTCCCCTGAATAGCCTTTCAGATATCTTTTTTTCTTTCCAAGAAAAAAATTTCAACTTGCTTTCTGACTCCTTTTTCATAGAATTATGCCTAAGTTCACTTTAATGAAATTCTAGCATGCTACTGTAATGACAAAAGAAGTTACATAAATGATACAATACATAATTTTGAGTTAAAAGGAGAAATTTTATCAAAAAAAAGTGTATGTTAAGATTCCATCAAGTCTGGAGAATTTCTGACTGCAAAATTATAGTCAAGAGTCCAGGAACAGCGGTCTAAGCCAAGGATTTTAGTGGAGATTTCCTAACTACCATAAACATGATCTAAAGAATGAAAGAGATTTTGGCAACGTTCCTGTCATTTAAATAAAGAGACTGACATTTTAATTTGGCTCAAAATTTACTAACTCATTTACAAAATGTGTGGTATCTTAAAAAGATCTTAATAAGTAGGCTCGAAAGACAGCAAACAAAATGCCTACTGGAGAAACAATCCCTCATCAGGTCAGTGGGGTCTTTCTTTCACCTACCATCTTGTGCGGAGTGGATGACGGCTGTGAGGCTGTATGGTCCATCTCCTTTGTTGTTGAAAGCTTTGACTTTGACTTGAAATGCAGTGGAAGGGCGCATGGTCTCATCTTTATGAACGTAGCGGCCAGTATCTGGGTTAGTAACTGTCACTTTTTTCCATTCTTCCCCATCAAATGGCTTAAATGCCACTATGTAACCAAAATTGTTGCCGTAGTGGTATTCTCTTGACAAAGGCTGAATAGAAATTGAAATATTTAATAGGTTTAAGCAATATGGTTAACACGGGGAAAATCCTATGCAAACAATAAATATGTTACACATGGAAGCATGCTTTCTGTAAAAACATTCTTATTTCATAAGTGAGAGCTGCCTGAAAAGGCCAGGGCACAAATGTGCTCCAACATGTGGTGACTTCATTTACCAAATTCGTTATTTCTGGAACACCCCATGGGGGCTCCCACTCTGGGCTTTTTTACTTTCAGTTCCTTCCTTCTAGGATGCTTTCCCATTTGTCAGAAGGTCCCTCTCTCACTTTCTTGAGGTTAAAATGCCACTTGATGTTTTCCCTGGCCACAGGATCTGCCATTTCAAGACTCTGCAATAATCCATATAGAATCCCCCCACTTTATTTTTTTCTCTTTAATACAATAATAATGATCTACACTACATATTCTACTTATTGTCTACTTTACTGTCTCTGTCCACTAGTATAACATAAGTTTCATGAGGGCAGGGTTATTGTCAGTTTCATTTACCTAGACTCTAGAACAAAGCCTCAAGTAGTATTTATTCAATGGATAAGTAAATGAATTTCTTTAGAGTTGAAAGGCTATGGTAAGACAGTTAACAATACTCTGGAATATCTGTATTGTAACCAAGCAATAGAAACTGGTCAGAGGAAAAAGAATGAGAAAGGAGGAAGGGATAACATTGAACTGATCTGTAGGAGGCTGGCTATGGGTCCCGTCTGACTCCAGGGCTGAAGTAAGAGCTCTGTTTTGCATTATTTTCTCAGAGTTATTATTATATAACAATTGCTCAATAAAGAAGTCTGTGTCAGCCCTAACAATCCATTATTTATAAATACTGACTCAAAGCAAGTTCTACTGAGTAGCCATCATTTAGTCTTTTTTAGCCAATAAAGTAAATGTGCCCATTGTATATTGACTTTTTTCACCAGAATATCAAAGTTACGATGTCTTGAGGAAAAACCTTGAACTAAATACAACACAGTAGCTTGAATATCCATAGGTTAAACAGGAATGTCTGTAAATGTACAAAGTTCAAAGGGAAAAGAAGTTGTTCTTGGTTGCACAATATAGAAATCCTGAAGCATGATCACAAGGATATACAAAATATGATTTTACATTATTAATAGAATAGCCTAACATTCCCACCATAATTTAAATATTTTTTCTTATTGATAGTTCTATACTTAGTTTTTGCAATTTAGTAGATCAGAATTAGCTATGGAGTTTTCAAAAATTAGTGATTCTCAGGCCCTAGTCTCAGAGAATTGATTTCAAATTTTTGAAATAGGAATTCCCAATTCTGAACTTTTTGACAAGCTCCTCATCTTATTGTGACACACATATCTACATAGTTTAAGAAAATCAAGCCTAAAGAAAGGAGAAAGATGTTAAAATTTTTCCAATATCTTTGCTTTTGTGTGATACACTGACACTAGAACTGACAAATCATTTGAGATTTGAATGAAGAAAAGGCAATTTTTTTCTAAATCTTACTTAAAAATGTGATTTAAATGCCAAGTATAAAATATGACTGCAGAGCACAGAGTGAAGTCAATTTCTGCTAAATATCCATTTATTATATAAATCAATTTAACTCATGTAAAGAATAAAACCTGTCATTTTTCCTGTAGTTCTCAGAATCCTTTGGAGCCTTAGTTGTGTTCTTTGATTTTCTGCAGTGATTAAATACTAAAAATATTTAATGGATACATAGAGCTATACAAAACATGTTACCTAGATAAATGCCAGGTGTCTAATTCAGGTAAATCTATGTTATCAAAGCCTTTCCCACCCCCAGTATCTCTCTCACTTCAAAAATTCAGCTAAGACGCATTGTATTCCAGACATCATAGTCTCTGAAAAAAAACTCCCCTTTGGGTCATAAAAATTTAATACAATGTTTTGGACACCTTAATAACAAGTCATTTGGGGGGACTTCTAAGACTGACCAATGATAGATTACACATGGTGATGAAAGTAAGTCTCAAGTGAGAAAGCAAGCTCCAATTTTAAAACAGATGCTGATACAAAAGATTTTTTAACTGAATCGTTGGAGTTCTGAAAGTCCAGAGCAAATGTGAATTGCAATTGGGTTACCAGGCCACAGAGAGTACAAAATATCTCTGGAATGAGAGAGTTGAATGTTTGTTTAATCTTTAAACCTACAGATACTTTAGCATCAATAATCTGTTTTGGTATAAGAATTGCACTAAGCCATAGTAAGCCAGGTAAAATCTGGCATGCATTTAAGAAAAAAAAATAATTTTAGTAATTTATTCTTGTTTGGGTTTGGGGCATTGTCTTTTATTTCAATTTATTTCAGGAAACAAAATGCGTTTGAGATTAAGTGTAGGTAAAGCAGCCTATTAACATATGCAACTTCTTAGCACTTACCGCCCATGTTATGGTCAGTTCTCTGTTGCTTCCACCCCCACCTCCTACATCTGAAGGAGCCACATTAGGTGCTGAAACAAATAAACAAAGCTACAAATGAGAGGCCCTGTAATTATTTTCTTATGTTAGAGTTCTTATTCACTTAGAAACTGTACATGTTTTCTTTCACCAGGAAAGACAAGCTGCACACATGATCCAATGCCGCATAGTTGCTGTAATAATGTTTTACTGCCAAGAAAAGAATTGGTTCAGTGCCACAGGAAATGTACTAGTTTCCTTCAACAAAGTAGTGAAGCAAATTTGCCTTCCCATCTTTTTTTTTCTGTGTCCTTTTATTTAATATGGTTTTGAAAGATTAGATGTATTTTATTGGTTAAATATTTCACAGCTCGCTTTGAACTCTATGACCTAACAACTTACTGTTGTGTT
Source organism: Delphinus delphis (assembly GCF_949987515.2). Taxonomy (NCBI): domain Eukaryota; kingdom Metazoa; phylum Chordata; class Mammalia; order Artiodactyla; family Delphinidae; genus Delphinus; species Delphinus delphis. Next base: position 31,732,810 of record NC_082693.1, on the reverse strand, counting down.
AGTTTTATGCCTCAATCTACAAATAACTGTTAAGAAACAGTGCATGTGCATTAACATAGGATTATGCTTCCCTGAGATATTTGGAAACAGAAATCTAATGCTGTTCTTATGCTCTTATTTTCAATGCCTAAATCTCTTCTGGAACCCTGTCCCATCAGTGACTCCAGTTCTCACCTACTTCCATCTTTTTATATTATCCTTCTATTTTTCAGTCTCTACTGTAATGACTATCCTTTTCAGTCTCTCCAGCCTTAAAAATCATCCTGTAATACTGTTTTCCTCTTAATCTCACCCTTTCCTGTCACTGAACTGCAAAGAATGATATATGACTATTTTTATACTTCACTCCATAATCACTTTTTAACAACCCATAATCTGTTTCCACTTCATATTACTGAAATCACTCTCTCAAAAATCACAAAATTTCTTTTAACTACCAAGTGCAATGGCCTCTTTGTTTTTCTCCAAGTTATTCTCTCTCCTTGGAAGTCCTTCAAGGTGGGTGCTATATCTTATCAGATTTGCGTACTCTACCTTATTGTAGCCTTTACCTTATTGGATTTGCATCTAATTGGAGTTGTACAGATAATACTAAAGCATAGTTTGTTCCTGCACTCCAGGCAGTTGGAGATCAGCTACCCAGCTACGCAGGTGAAGACCATGTTTTTACTGAGGACATACATTTTCCCACACAACCGCTGTGGTTCAGTCTGAAATATCATTCCCGGCTCTTTTAACATTTTAAAGAACAGATGACATGTCAGTTCTTCCATGACTCCCCAAATAGTCCTTCCCTAAAGGAAACTGTCACACCTTCTACAGAGTACTCATTTACTGAGTTACAGATCCTAACAAGTAATTGTGATTCACAGATAAATACTTCAAAACTTCCTCTATGTTAGCCACATAAATTCTTTGCTGAACTATGCACATTAATTGCACAGAAACAAACAAAATACAGGCTTTTCTTTATATCTATAAAACTATATGGTTTCCTTTCCTGATTAAGAAATTAATGTGAAGCTTGAGAGATTATATTTTATTATTCTATTTTATTTTATTATTTTATTATTTATTATTAACTGTCACCACTTGAGTGTTAGAAATTAAACTGAGTGCATGGGGGTGTTAAAAGGTAATTTACTTGCAGCACTTTAGATGAAATACATATTGAAGGCTGGGACATTAAAATACTGCTGGAAACCCTTTAAGCCCCATAACTCATATTCTGAGGTTAAAATTTTACATGCTATACAGAAACAAAGAACATGTCTTATAATCAATGAATAAATCAAATTTTGTGTTTAAGTACAAATATTGTGGTCACAGGCAAATAATTTCAAAGATAACTCTAGAATAATTTAATTTATTATATTGCAATTTGTTGAATCAAATATTGCCTTCATCAGGACAAGTATTATTTACCAAAGCATTTCACTATAATCTTTTAAATTATAATCAATATTAACCTTTGTTATTTAGAACAGAGCTAAAAATAGAGTATGTTTATGCTAGAGTGAATATTTTTCACATTTCGTCACTTTTAGTTTCAGGTCTAACACATTTCAAGTAAGTGATGATTCAAGATTATTTTCCTCCTCAAAGATCATCCATTGAGTTCACAATGCTGAAAATAAGACAGAACAAAAGCACAGAAATAAAGGTAGCTATAACTCTTTTTCCTTTTTTTTTGCGGTACGTGGGCCTCTCACTGTTGTGGCCTCTCCCGTTGTGGAGCACAGGCTCCAGATGCGCAGGCTCAGCAGCCATGGCTCACGGGCCCAGCCACTCTGCGGCATATGGGATCTTCCCAGACCGGGGCACGAACCCGTGTCCCCTGCATCAGCAGGCGGACTCTCAACCAGTGTGCCATCAGGGAAGCCCTAGCTATATCTCTTTATATAGAGTTTTATATCTTACTTGGAAAAATAGAGTGTTTTATATTTTAATTTCCTTCTTTAAGCTTTGAATGTTCATTTGTAGCTTTAGGAGCTAAGGGACATTTTTTCACAAGTGGAATTGGCAAATAACCTACATATTTGACATGTGTCTGAATACCTAACTATTCTGTATTTGTATTCAGCCCTGCAGAAAACAGGAGGACTTGGCCAAATACTGATTCCTTTCAGGGAAGTAAATCACCCTGAGCACAAGGAAGTTTACTTAACTTTAGGCTCCAGGGCATCTGACAGTGAGCAAAATAGACTTTCTCTTAACAATAAATTATTAAAAAGAATTTAAACAAATATTTAGGAAAAATACAAAATTCTTGAATTAACAATGAATAAACAATTTAAAATAGTGAGGCTTTTAAACTTGTCTTTTTGCAATGATTTCAGTCTAATAATGATTCCTTAATGATGTTTATAGGAAGGCTTTTGTATTTCAGTTGTAGATCTAAAAAATATTTAAAAAGAAAATCAAGCCAATGTCATGATTATTCTTTCCTATGAAAAGAAACTGTTGCCAATTTTACTTGTAAATTTGAATGCTTAAGTATTTGCATATAAGCAACATTTTGGGCTTTGGCGTTTTATTTAACAATGTACAAACTGCCCTGTGACAAATCCTAATTTATAAAAATCATGGAGTATAGGAAGAAAGGCCCTTGATTTAAAATATATGGACTACTCAATTTTTGTTAATTATTGCTTTCCAGTTTTACAGAAATAAAGTTACCATGAATGTAGCTTCTCATTTCAATTTGCATCAGAATTTCACTGTGATTTAAAACAAATTTTTTAGTAAGAGATTCAAAATGGTATGTAAGTAATGCTCTAGGGTCTAGATAAACAAAGGGATTAAAGCCTTACATCTGCTTTTATTCTATCTATAAATATATTTTCTTTCTGAAGTCATTAATAAAATCAAATTAACTGTATAATATTTAGATATTCAAATGAGTTCTTCATAATTCTTATGATCTCCTGCTCTGCTGGTGGACCAGATTGCTAACATTCTTTACGCATCTACCATGTTAAATTGATGCTCTTCCCAGGCAAAAATTATATAGGGTCTGAAATTGTTCACAAAAACATTAATGTCTTTAGATCTTATCAGGCCAAAATTGTAGTTTGCTTATTAATGTAGATTTTGTTCTCAAACAGGAAAGTTAAATGGGCGTAGCAGAGTAAATTCGTTAACTGCTCAATAGAATGATAGTCTAAACACAAGTCATCTGGGGGAATGTTTAGATGGGCAGAAAAGAATGCTACAAACTGAAATAAGCATAATGCATAGTAAATTTATTATAAAGAACCCAAACTGATTATGCACTTGTCTGAAACCAAAGAATATACCCAACTGTGCCTGGCAATCTTAAAATTAAGTAATTGGACAGATAAGGGCATATGCCGCACTAGATAATGTCCTGTCTTTCAATCAGTATAATGAGGCACAGGAGCAACCTTTCCATCAAATGGGAACCAGCCTTTATCCCACATAACATATGCTGGCATCTCTTAGAGAGTTGTTATAATGGTACGTGACAAGACAAACATCCCCCTGTTTCAGAAAGTATTTTTATTTTTTTGTAAGGATAAAAAATGTAAATGGCCAATTTTATGAATATTCAATTTTTCAAAAACAGGATGAAATGAAAAACAAATTAAAGAGAAAGTCTGTTGGATTGTATTGTATTAAATATATAAATTATTCCTTTAAGATGATTAAAATTACATGAAATTATATGATCCTCTTTTATGTTAATAAAAATGGAAATATATTGCCAAAAGAGGTGATCAATATTTTCTTATAAGCATATTAAAGCTTAAAATGAGCATTAATGGCATAATAAAAATTTTATTCAGAAAATATTATGCACTAGACAGCACTAACTTTGCTTTCCTTACATGTTTTTAATCATAAAAAATTCATAAGATAAATAATTTCCACTTAGAGATGAGAAACCTGAGGCTCAGAGAGGTTAAGTAACATGCCTCTAATCACAGAGTTTTAAATGATGGAACCAGTATTCTACTAAAGGATCAGTGTCTCAGAGCTTTAATACTGCATACTGCCCTCCTAGAAAATTATTTAGGAATGAAGCTTTTATATTGCAAAGCCCTGAATTTGAATACTAGCTCTGCTTCACATTAACCAAGTGTAATCTTGACTTCTTTGTCTGTAAAATTAGAATAAATAATACCAGTTGCATAAAGTCATTGTGGGAATTAAGTGGAGCAATGCAAGTAGAGAGTTTAGCACTCTGTGATAACATACAGCAAGTGCATAAATGATAGTAGCCACAAAACTTGATTAATAAAGGATCCAAAAATATTTTCTTATGAAAGATTAACAAATGTATTAGAGGTTATAGGATTTATTTTTTCACAACTGAAAGGAAGGCATCATCTTATTATATCACGATTGGGCCAAATCTTGCATTGTGAATAAGACCGTTATCACTTCATATGTTTGTTTTGTGTGTGAAGGCCTTTAAGAGAAGTTATTTTCCAAGTACACTAGAGAGAGAATGAATTCCTTAACAAAATACCATTTGAGCAAACATGTTAGAGGTCATGCTTAATGAAGGTGATGCCAAAAGTTGTTAGTTGAAAGTAACAACCTTACCAAAATTTTAGGTTTGATATCACTAAAACAAATTTTTCCCAGCATTTCTAAAGATAAGAAGACATTAAGGTTGGAAAGCCTTCAGAGTTACATACAAACTACAGGTAGCAAGCACATCAAAAAGTATTCTTATCTTCTAAATATGATACTAAATATAAATTATATTTATAGATTCACAGATGAAAGAATCAGATTGAATCTTTCTTTCTGAAACATGGTTTGCTGTTGCTGTTCTTAAAAACATTTAATTTAATCAAATATACACTGAGATTAAAAAAAAAATCCAAGTTCTTATAATTCTGTCCAGACAATCAACCGAAGTATACTAAAGCAATCATTTTTGAAATAAATAATACATAATTTTTTAGTAACAGAGTTCCTACAACTTTTTGGTAACAGCGGGGAGGGTCTACTCCTATCATCAATGCCAGAGAAAGTATCTTCCCTCCCCATGAACAATGTTGTTTTTGGATCAGAATTAATTCATATTGTGCTAGTCAACAGATCACAGAAAATTAACCAAGCTCAATGAGGTAAAAAAAAGGCCTATATCTGAGATAAGCATGTTATAATTTTTAACTGAAATAAGTTTGCTTAGACCAACTTAATCATTTGATATTTTTGCAATTTTATTTTGAAAATGAATACTTGTTATATCAAAGCAAGTGCATGATTTCTCAGCATGAATTATGTGGTTGAAACCACCAGTCAGATAATGTGCCAGTTCGTTTTTATTTTTGTTTTTCAAGAAAGGGCAACTGTGTTCAGTCCATCACACAGAAACTTCTATTACAAACATAGGAGGCTCTAGGGAATAATCAAAACGAAACAAACACAAGGATCCTGGCTATGTGGTATCTGTGTTCTCTAAAGCTGCAACATATATTACCTCCGTATCCTAATGAGATTTCTGCAAGGCAGAGAAAAAGGAACAATTGTGTTCATTTCACAGGTGGATATAGTAAAACAAAAAACGGTGTTTAAGTCATATCTAGCTCTGTAACTTAGAATGAAATATGAGCTTCTACTAGAATGCAAAAATAAAGGTTCATATAAATGGCTGTGTGTTTAGGAGTCCTGCTTGAGAAAACACCTTTAAGAGAGAAAGTTGAATGTATCAGGTCTGTGTTTGAATTCTGAATCTTGCAAGTAGTTATATTAACCTAGGTAAACTGTTCAGTGTTTCTGAGTCTACTGCCTATTAACGAGCATTGGATTGTAATACCTACCTCAAAATATTATTGTGAGGATTAACTGAAATGTATCTGAAAATGCTCAGCACAGATCAGTATTTTAGTGTTTCTGTTCTTCCTTTATTACAGAATCATCAGTTTTATCTGATAAATTACATGAAATTACATGAAACTTTAAGAGATAATTTATTGATGGCAGTCTCTGTGAATAACTTGGCTTTAAAAACTAATGACAGTACAATTCATAATTCTATTTAGAAGTTAGACCAAGGAATTGACATAGCCAGAAATGTGGATAAGTGATATTAAGATATCACAGCAGAATTTTAATGGCATTCTGTCATCCATTTAAAATATTTTCCCCCAAATAAAGCACTGAAGTTTGGCAAGGTGCAGTAAAAATAAACTCAGAGAGTCTACAAAACATTTTCTTTTTCATAGACAGGGAATAATAAAGAAGAGTTATTATTAGAATCAGAACAATATTTTTGCCTAGAAATTCAAGGGTGAAGGAAAACAGAGTGGGGTATTTCTTGTATAAAAGGCTATTAAAATGGAGTTGGTATTTAGCATAAAAATGTGAACCTAAATTGGAAGAATAGCCATGGTTGAGCTGTGATAAAAGAGCACATTTAGAGTGACACCTAATATTAAAAGAACACATTATAGCTATTTCTGAGATGCTCTGACTCCCCAGGTGGTATAGATCCAAGAGACCCCATCACATTCCCTCCTTACCAGGCTCACCCTGCTCTCCTGCCCATACCCTCCATCCACGTCGCTGTTCGGTTATCCATGTCTTTGAGAGATAAAACAAATTGTGAGCCTTCTAAATCATGGAATCTGCTTAACCATGACTCTGCCCGGTTAAGACTCACAATTTACATTAAAGTTTATATTCTAAACACCAACTTCATTTAAGTGGTGTTCAGTGGATCATATAGTTGCCTCTATTTACGTCTTTTCCATTAATTATGTAAGAATATTCTAAAGCTTTATATTTTCTCTTTTGGTTTTTGACTGTCTTGACACAGAATGCACACACCTGTGTGAGATACATATACACACATTTTTTAGATAAATTACTTTTACCTCAGAGCATTATTTCCAAGTACATTCAATTATATGCTAAAGTGTCACTGAATTTATAAACCTTTTAAATTTTAAAAAGTTTCTTCTACATACCGGCACCATCTGTTTTAATTTTGCTTGATGGTATACTGGGCTCTCCTATACCCAGTGTATTGGTTGCTAGCACACGAAATTCATATTCCATCCACGGGATTAAATCCACTGCTCTTGCTGCCTCCATGTTTCCTTCAATAATCGGAGGATCTAAATAAAATAAATATTAAATAGAGAATATTAGTTGAGTAACATCATTCTTATAATTCTCTCTTTTTATTTTACTGTTTTGAGAAAATGGCACATGTTCCATTGAGTTGAAATAAAAATAAAAAGTAGGAATGACAAAATGTTAAGTTCAAGGGAGTGAGAGGAGAGGTCCTTAATAGATAACACGCTAGAAAGAGCGATATGCACATGGATCATTTATTTATTAAGTACAGGGTGGGAGCACTGAGATTCTGCATTTCTAACCGGCTCCCAGCTCTTGCTTCTGCAGCTCGTCCACTGTCTACAACCCGAACAGCGAGGGGCTGTATTTTGAGGCAAAGGTACAACTTGTGCAGTTAAAATTTTTATGGACTGCCACTGATGTAGTGTATGGGTAGTGAATGATTTATTACTAGGGTACCTGTATGTTTATACTCTTTTGTAGTTAGCTTTTTAGATTTATACCCAAATCCTTTGGGGCACTGATAATAAAGGTTATAATAATTCATTCAGATTTATTAAGTATTTCTCAGAATTGATGCCACTAGATACTAACAGGAAAATTATAACTAAGGGTAAGATACGTTCAAGACTGCTTATTTAATTGAGGTATGATAAAACATACAACCAAGGCAGGATTATACATTATTTTAAGCTCCCCTAAAATATTCTCACATGTGTTTTTAATAATTAACTTACACATACATATGCATGTAAATACCTGTACATCACTTATTGGAAAATGTGTTCCTTTAGGCTTATATATGACTCATTATCTTATTACTCAAGGAATTTTTATCTGGCACTGCAGACCATGAATAAATAGCTTTTTAAGATGTTGTACCCATCATCACAATAAATGTTAAGCATCCCAGTGCCCAGTTTCTACTTTTAGACAAATTCCTAACGGCTCAGACTATCCCATGCCTCACACTGTCATGTGTGGCACGTGTGGCATAACTCTCCTAGACACTAATTTTGCCATCCAGTCTCTTATTTTGTTAAGAATTTGTTTTATATATATTGACATATATTTTTGACTTTCTGATTAAAAGTTTGGCTTTCCTTCTCCTCTGTTTTAATTCTGCTTCTTTATCTCCTGTTTTCTCTACCCCTTCCTCACACCAAATTGGGATTTGTTTGTCTTACTTCGTGTACATAGGAAGTTATTTTAGGTAATTGGAAGAGGGAAGATGAATTTTTGATTTGCAAAGGACTCTTCATGGAGAAAAGGAAAACACAGAGCTGGTTGTTATGACACTGGGTAGAGTGGCCTCCTTCTTCACTAGATGCCTTTTTATGATTTTGAGCCTCCTATAGAAGGAGCCATTGTAGTGGGTTGAATGGTGACTCCCCCCACACAAGAGATATGTCTATGTTCAAATCACCAGAACCTATGAATGTGAGCTTATTTGGAGAAAGGGTCTTGTAGACCATTTTAATTTTAAGACAAATTAAGTTAAGAATCTTTGGATAAGATATCCTGGATTATCTAGATGGGCCCTAAATCCAATGACAAGTGTCCTTATAAAAGAAACACAGCAAAGAGACATATAAAAGAGTGAAATGTGACCACAAAGGCAGAAATTGAAGTGAGGCAGCCACAAGCCAAGGAGTATTTGGAGCCTCTGGAAGCTAGAAGAGGCAAGGAATGGGTTGTTCCCTAAGATCCTTGGAGAAGGTGCAGCCCTTTCAACACCTTAGTTTTGTACTTCTGTTGTTTCAAACCATCAGATCTGTGGTAATGTGTTATGACAGACATAGGGAATTAATACAGAGGTTTAGAGGCTGAAGCTGATGGAAATATTTGTGAGTTTGTGAGTCCGGGGTGTCCAAGTAAAAAAGTATAATAGAAGGGTCAAGGAGGCAGTCTGATCCTCTCTCCTGCTTCTTATGCTGCAAAACCCCAGCACCATTTAAATGCTTGAAGAATGGAAATACGGGAACCATTCTAAAGGGTCCCTCTTGACAAAGGCATGGTGTTCTCACGATGGTAAAGGCTACCCTGGGGCTTCTTCCAAGCAGCTGGGCAGTCAACAAGTAGGGGCAGGTGAAGGCTGGATCAGACAGGAAGAGCCAGATGGATGTGCAGTGAAAACTACAGCTGACAGACTGATTCTGAGCATGTATGAGGATCCAGTATGAAAATATCTCCAAACAAATGGAAGATCAGGAATATGTTCAAAGGGTAGAAATTCATACTTTACTACAGAAAACATTTGGAAGAATGGGGAGAGAAAAAGAAAGAAAAGTCAACTGGTGTCATTTTAGGGTAGGTTTTAGATTCCAGATGAGGAGTAAGGCCTGTGACTAAATGAAGTCTGAGATGAAGAGAGGAAGATGAATAAGCAGAAAGCCTTGGAGTTACAACCATGAGAAGACAGACCTCAGTGGGAAACCCTTGACACAGTGATGCAAACAACTTTCAAAAGGGGAAGCTGGAAGTGGATGTTAGGAAGATGGACTTCCAGAATGTAACTTCCAAATGATTAAGGAAAGAATTTGATATCTATAAGTTAATAATATAGTCTAAAAGGATAGCTAACAGTTGTGAACACCTCTCTTTTTAGAAGAAAACCAATTATGATCATTGTTAATACACACTGACATCAATACTTATGAGAAAATAAGTATCTAAAACAAATAAGTTTTTGACATATCTTTATAATACCCCCTCTATAAAACCATTTATATAAGTAATAGGGCTAACTTAGCAAAAAATGACTAAAGCCAATCATTTTATAAAAATGTATTTAGAATTAAAAATGGCTCTGTATATGGCCTGCTTTCCTTCCCCAGAGGGGGACAGGACTTTGGATGCATACCACATCATAAGAACAGGGTTTAAAAGTTTTCTTTCTAACTTTTTTCCAGTCCAATCTTGAGCTCGGTAGCCCATATCACCACTTTACAACTTGAACTTCAAGACCGGCTATGTCCATACCAGGCCACACCTATAATATGTCTCTATGTTGCCCCTTGTTTGTTCCTGGTTATTATTTATGGACATACATATGTTTCTTTTACTTCTTATTCATGTTTGGGAACCACTCAGTGCCTGGTACACCTAGAATGATGTTTTGTAAGTAGAAGTACTTTATAAATATTTGTAAAAGATACAAATAAACTACAAATACAAAAGTTGTGCTTATTTAGAGTCGACAATGTCTTAATGCAAGAAGCACAACCGTGTGTATAACTTTATTGTCTCCTTCAACCCTGAATCAGGCAGGCAACTTGTAGAAGAAAAGAGGGCACTCTGTTACCTTGTCCCACTACAAAATATCCATGCTCTATGGCTCTTATGCCTGTAGTTAGCTCATAAATCATCCTGCCCTGTCTAAAGCAGAGGGTAGACCTCATCGCCATCCTCTTAAGCTCTCTCCCACCCTCTTTAACTCTGATTTGATCCTTTTCAATTTCTCTCCTCCACTGCTACTGTGTTTTACCTCTAGTACACATTTTTATTTATTTTATTCTGAGCCTTAAATGTCCCTATAAAAGGATTTGTACCTTCTCCAACCCCTTCAGCCCTGGTAGGAACTATTGGATGGATTTTATTTTTCCAAAACCACCCACATAGATAGGTTGGAAGCAAAGGTCATCTTTGCTTTGGAAAGAGATTCTTGCTCCAAGCCAAATGCACAATAATCAGGAGAAGAGGGACTTTGTGTTCCCTCTCTTCAGCCAAGTTCCTTGCAACCTGTTTGCTATTCCTGGAGTCAGAAAGAGAGGAGAGTACTTGGCAAAATAGAGGCAAGTACCAGGAATCAGGACTATGGTCTCAAGTTCCTGAGTTTTAACTGGGTCATTTCTGAGTCAGGCCACTTTTTACAGACAATTTCAGTTTTGGAAATCATATTTTAACTGTATAAAGGCTGTCAGAGGCTTCTTTCTATAAAAAACTAAAATGTTGTATATTAACCTGGTAGCTATTTGAATCTTGGTTTTACTTCTAAGTGTAAATTTCAAGCAAAGGGATACAGAATAAGAGACATACTCCTTACTTTAATATTCAGGTCAAAAGACCCCCTTTAGAAGGTTTTATTTTGATAACCAGCCATGAGTACTAATCTACAGGTCTATTTTCAAATACCTTTAGTCCATAAGGCTCAGAATAAAAAAAATTCTGACTATTCTTTGGAGGAAAAGAGAAGCAAGCCTCATGGGTATCCCAAGGCCAATAGTCACAATTGCCTGGCAACCATGCTTTGTGGTGCTCTGCCTTCAGACCACAACAACTAGTTCCCTGAGCAGCTTCAGAACTAGGCACAATGACCTCCAGACTAAAAAGCAGATGTTTCAAAAATAACTCCAGGCAATATAATCACACCTGTTCTAGATTCTTGGAAGTTGCCATAGTGAGTTCTGCTATTTCCTCGGGGTTTAAATACAGTTTGAACCCTTAGGATCCTCCATCTAAATCTAAAACCCACGTATTTGGAACTATTCAGAAAGAATTACCCACTTGGGGATCTAGCTGAAAAAGTTGGTCCATTGTTTCAGAATGAAAATGGACAATTAAAGGCCTCTCTCTGGCTCTGACACAACTACTCAGTGTGATGTTAGAGGCTCTAGACCCAACCTGTAGATCATCTGGCAGGACTCAGAGAAGAGCCAGAGGTGTGACAATGTTCCTTGCAGAGAAAGAGAATCGGATTGTTCTCTGAATTCCCAGAAAATGTGATTCATTGTTTCTTCTCTATGGAAAGTTTGCATGCTGCCTCATAAAAACCCAGAAGTTTATCTTTGAAATAAGAGCAACAAAAGTGAAGCTATGGAAAGGCAAAAAATAAAACAGTAAATTCTAAAATGTAAATGTCCTACAAGGAGCCTAATGCTTTTTCATTTTTTTAACCTATCAATTTGACAAAGATTTAAAAAGAAAATACTAAGTAAAGGTATGGTGGAAGAGACACTTATATATTGTTGATTGGAATAAAACTTATTCCACCTTTCTACAGCGTAATTTTGTAGTAAGCTCATGGGCTTAAGCATGCGTACACTCAATAATTTAACTCACAAACGTCTATTCTGAGGAAATAATCTAAAATTCAGAGGAACATTTATGTGCCACGACGAAAATTGCAGAGGATTGGTAACAATTAATTCTAGTCTTCCACAAGACAAAACTTTAAATATAAAGACACTTTTCTTCTCCTTTTTCAAGAACATATCTGAGGTTCTCTCAATTGCTCCTCATAGCACAGTTTCCAGGCCATTTTATATTCTGGCCAACATTCCTTTTCCACACAAACACACACACACACACACACACACACACACACACACACACACACACACCCCATCACCAAGAATATTCTATATTTCTTCCTCTGAAAGTAGCAGCACGGAATCCAACACACATTCTAAACGTGACCTGAGCATCTTGTAGAACCCTAGGAATGGTATCAGGTTTCTGTTGTCCATCCCCAAAAATGTTCCAGAGAAGTAATGCTTACAGTTGATTGTTTTAAAGATCTACAGTCTATTATTCTCATTATTCTAAATTTAATCATTGGAATGCTGAAAGTTGGTATCTTTGAAAAATATTTATTGGACACCTTAACTAATTACCTGCATGAAATTGAATTTAATCCTATACCTTCTTTTTTCAGTGGACACCACTGTAAATAAGAACCACGTGATTTTTATTTCTACATTGGCTATAATTTTTTTTTCCACTTCCACTTAGAACACAGTCACAATAACTTTACTGACCAACAAACAGGAAGAACATGCAAGATAATCTACAAAATAATAGTTTTTTTTTAGAGGCCATTGGAGAGCTGAGTTTGTGAAGAAATCCAATGAACTAAAGTCATCATCAGTAGAGTCATGGGGAGAGGAGGATTTAGTCATAGACGTTCATAAGAAAAAGGCAGTTTAACTTTTCATAGATATTTAAAGATAAAGTGCAGTCTGGCATGGCTATTTTGAATCCCTGGGAGCCCCAAATCAAGGAGAGTCCTTACCTGTTGACTAATTCTTTCTCCGTAGGCTTTACCAGATGCATTCAAGAAAGTTCGGAAGCCGGACAAGAGTGCTGAGAGACCACCCTTAAAGGCACAGACACCTCAGATCTGCTCAAATCTAAGAGCACAGCAGGAAAATTGAGACCCTGCATGCACTCTGAGCCTTACACTGGATATAAGTGAGTGCCCACGTGTGGCTGGGTGAGTGGTAAGAGGGTAACAGAGATTTGCCTCCCATCTGAGGAGCAGGTGCTTTGGATCTGTGAAGTCTGAGGGAAGGATAGGAGAACTGAGAAAATTCTCCCCCACCGTCCCAGCACTCTGTGCTTTAGACTGATTATCAGACAACAGCTGTCTGGGGCAGGAGCAGGGGAGGAGCAAGAGCTCTCTCTGTTGTCCAAGCTGGAGAAGAAAGCTGAAGTCTGATAGGAAGACTGGAAAACCTCCAGACATGCAATATGGGGGAAAGGTTGTGATCCTGTACTCAAAACACTTATTAAAGCCTGTATAGAACTGAATTTAACAGCAAAGCTCAGATCATCTCAATGACAGATTAGATTGACTCAACCCCTGAAAGAATGACATGAATTTTCCTGGGAAAAAATATTTACTCAGCCTCTTCTGTTCTTTTACACACAATGTTTGAAAATCAATCAACACACACACACACACACACACACACACACACACACACAGTGTCCACGATCTGTGGAACACATCAAACAATCTAACATATATTTCACTAGAGACCAAGAAGAGCGAGAGTGGGACAGAGGAATATCTAAAGGGATAATGTCTGAGAATTTCCAAGGCTGAAGGAAGATATCACCTCAAAGGTCTAAGATGCCAGTAAACTGCATCTGGATAAATATATTCTCATCAAGCTGAAAAGCAAATACAAAGGGAAATCTTGAGAGCAGCTAGAGAATATGGACACATTAAATACAGGAATATAAGGTAAAAAGAATAGTTGACTTCTTGTCAGAAACAATGAAGGCAAAAAGACAAAGACACTTTATTAAGTGCTCAAAAAAAGCAGCTTAGAACATATATCCAAAAAATCACTTAAATATTAAAAGAAAACTATTTGTTAGTGTAAAAAAAAGCTGAAGGTCTTTGACTTCAGCAACCTGAAGAGTTAGACATGTTAAAAGAAGTTCCTTACTTAGAAAAATTATAACAGATAGAAATCCAGTTCTATAGAAAGCAATGGAAAACCCAGAAATAGAAAATATATTGGTTAAGTATGAAGGACTTAGAAACAACTTTCAGCAACTGAGAATAGAAAAGAACTTCCATCCAAGATGCCCTTTATCACCAGGGGCATAAAGGGGGGAAAAAAGCTGTCAACCAAGAAAATAAAACTACCTTTTAAAAATGAAAGCAAAATAAAGACAGTCCCAGATAAACAAAAACAGAATTTGTTGGGAGCAGACCTGACTTACAAGAAATATTCCAAAAAGTTCTTCAGGCTGAAAGCAGTTGACCATTGACAGTAATTTGAAAAAAACATCCCAAAAAAATAAGGAGCACTGGTAAAGGTAATTATGTAATTAGAAAAGTATAAATACATATTTCTTCTTTCTTCTCTTATCTGATTTAAAGGCCATTGTAGAGAATATCTATTTATCTATCTTTATCTATCTACTTATGCATCTACCCATACACATATACATATGTATAAATGTATATATACAGTGTGTGTATGTAATAAAATTGTGTTGTTGGGCTTACAGCATATAGAAATGTAATATATTTGACATAACTTTAAGGGACAGGTAGAAGCGAAGTTGTATTACAGTAAGAAAATAACATAAGATGATAATTCAAATTGACAGAAACAAATGAGGAGGATCAGAAATGTTAAATATTTAATATGTTACTTAATATAACAAACTATAAATATATACTTGTTTTCCTTTCTTCTCTTAGCTTCTTTAAAAGACATTCAAATTATAGAAAGCAATTTCAGCAGTTTATTGAATTTGCAACATACATAGGTGTATAATATATATAATATAGATGTATGAATAATAATCCATAGCACAAAAAAGGGGCAGAATGGAATAGTGCTAAGAGTAATGTTTCTATATCTCTCTGATATTGTTGGTAAAAATATGAAGTTTATTGTGATAAATTCCATTATACCAGGTAAGCTCTAGAGTAATCATTAAGTTTTTATATTTAGAGAATTTCATTAAATTAGTTGAATTTTTATGCTAGAAAATATTCATTTAATGCAAAAGAAAGCAATAAAGAAGAAATAAAATGACATAAACAAATGGAACATTTAGAAAACAAAAATACAGTGGCAGATATAAATTCAGCTACATCCATGATAATATTAAATATCAATGGATTAAATAATCTAATCAAAAGGCAGAGATTGTCAGACTGGATAAAAAATAAGATCCAACTATATGCTGTCAACAGAAAATATACTTTAGATTCAATATACAAATAGGTTGGCAATTGTAAAAGATATAACATGCAAACAGGTACCATAACAAATTGGAGTGGCTATGCTAATATTAGAAGCATCCTATTTAAATGCAAGTCTTGCCCCCCATCTCCCTTCTCTGTTGTTTATCTTTATCACTAATCACCATGTGACTTATTATATATTTTAATTAGTTGTTTATTATCATCTCTCCTACTAGAATGTAAGCTCCTTGAAGGTAGGGTTGTGGCTTTTCTTTTGACTTTTTTTTTCTCTCTGTTTTATTCAGTGCTGGTCAACTATGTATCTAGGACAGGTTCAGGCCCACAGTGGGAGTTCAATAAATATGTATTTAATGAATGAGCACTATGGGCTCTGATCTAGTTGCTAGGGATAGCACAGTGAATCAAACAAAAGTCTTCCCCCTCATGCAACTTAATTTATAGTGGAAAAATTTTTTTAATGGGAAGCATATTTTAATTGAGCCATATGTTAAGCATAATGTGGTAAGCATGGTAAGAACTAATGGAGATGATTGCAATCATTATTCTTTTTTCAAAGCCAAACCAAATTTTAACCATATGTTTATTTCATTTGCTCTCTAGTATCTATAATTAATGTAAATTTGGCTAGATATAAATTATCATCTATTGTTTTATCATTATCATCCATTTTCATTCTATTTAGAGAAGTAGAAACTGCTCATGCTTTATCAAATATCTATACGGTTTTTAAAATTGTTTTTCAAAAGGTCTGATTTTGCCAAGTATATTTATAGATAATTCTTACACTCACAAGCATAATGTAATAGAAATGTTTCACTTGTTTCTAATTCTTCTGAACTTCATACACTTATGTGGAGAATTACTTAATGGTAAAATATATCCTAAACCCTTGTAACAGATTTCAAGTTTATATTTCATTTATTTCCCATGATAGGAAGAAATTATCAAAAAAAAGAGGTGAATCTAAATTAAAACTTCTCAGGGAGCGAAACAAATAAATTCTGTTATGTTAAGATTAAAGTGAGCAGGTTTAAGATATGCTGGGATTAATTCTTTTTCATTTTTTAAAAAACAGGAACACTCTATTCACTTTTGTTTTTTTTTTTTCTCCCCTCTGGTGACAACTGAGAACATATTTCTATGCCTCTTCTTTATGCATGTAAAAGAAATTCTAACAACTGCAAGTTTGGTTAAAAATATTGTCAACAATGACAAAGATAAACAGGTTATTTTATCAAAACAATCCTCTATCTTCCTTCATGTTCTATGAGAAAATACGCTGATGTGTGATATTTGAAGACAAATGGCAATGGTAATAACTTATACACAAGGAAAAGTACCCACTTGCTCTTAATTAGTTTTTGTCTGTTAGAAAATCTTAATATGAGAGAAAAAAAAAGGTTGAGGTGCTAGACTTCTTTAAAAACCTGTTTTGAGGAAATTCAAGCCAGATAAGAACATATTCAGAAAGTAAAAAGTTATGGTAGTAAGATTTAGGTGCTTAATCTTTATGATTAATTGTACCTTATTTTAGAATGCAGAACTATAGTGCCTATATAATTGGATAAAAAGGGTCATAAATAATAAGTTATAGATGCCATTTTCCAAATCTACCTTCCTTATAATTTTTTCTTAGTACATTTTAGACTTAACACGTAGCTCAAATAAGAAACCCAGGAGACCTCTCTTTGCTTCCCCATTATAGATTTAGACATGCTGCTTCTTCCCCTATAGCTTTAAAACATTTAGTTTGCTGTGGTTTTCTTTACTACTAAAACATTGGGATTGTCTGTTTTAAGAAAATTTTCAGGGTCGATGATAAAATTATTAAAACATCCAGGTTTTTTTTTGTTTGTTTTTGATGAAAGAATTCATCTCAAGGGCTTCCCTGGTGGCGCAGTGGTTGAGAGTCCGCCTGCCGATGCAGGGGACACAGGTTCGTGCCCCGGTCCGGGAAGATCCCACATGCCACGGAGCGGCTGGGCCTGTGAGCCATGGCCGCTGAGCCTGCACGTCTGGAGCCTGTGCTCCGCAACGAGAGAGGCCACAACAATGAGAGGCCCGCGTACCGCAAAAAAAAAAAAAAAAAAAAAAAAAAAATCATCTCAAAATATGAACAGATTAATCAAACAAAAAAAACTCACCTGTCTTTGCATCTTTCCAGTCATCTGAAAGAATAGTCTTGGTCTGGATAGTGTATTTAGATATAGGACTATGATTGTCTGAACCACGGCTCCAAGTAAGTCCCACAGAAGTGGCCCTAATGTCTTCTATTCTCAGAC
Organism: Delphinus delphis; assembly: GCF_949987515.2. Lineage (NCBI taxonomy): Eukaryota > Metazoa > Chordata > Mammalia > Artiodactyla > Delphinidae > Delphinus > Delphinus delphis. The sequence continues at coordinate 31,715,008 of NC_082693.1, read as the reverse complement.
CACCTGGAGGGCCTGGAGGGCCTGAAATGAAAATTTGAGTAATGAATCAATGAATCCCAGCTAGTGAATTAAGTACACATTAGAATACAAAAATGCCCTCTTTGCAATTAATCTAAAGAACATATACACGATGAAATCAGTGGTGTCATAGTCCATTTAAACATAAACTATAAGAAGCAGTAATAATGGTGTTTATGGTTTTTACTAAATGCTTTCGTGATGTCTCTTTTTATGAAAGGAGATAAATTCTGTCCTTTAAAAACGGCATTATTATTATAACAAACATATGATACTCCTTGACTCATAAAATGCATTTGGCATCAAATGAACCTGACATAACAGATTGTAGCATAGCGATAGTTAATGGATGTTTGCTGAATACATGGATCAGAGCTGACAGCACAGTCCAGATATGAGGGTAGTCAGTCGTATGTTTCATTCTGTCTACCCAAAAGGAGGCAGGACATATAATTCTAAACGTTATAGATAATTTATGTTACTTGGAGTAGAAATTTCTGAGAATGCTTGTATGCATCATTTTGGATAATACATTTCATGTTAGTTAAACTAATAGAAATAAATAATATTAAAAGAAATATTTCTATTTATATAAAATGTAGAAAACAACTGTCAATTCAGATAAACGAGGAATGATCTGAAAACATCAAATAATATACTGAAGAGTCTTAGGCCAGAAGAATTATTACTGCAGAACATAAAACAATGTTAAAAATAGGCTTTCAGAGATGCTTCGTAATTCAGTATTAATATTCTTCTCTAAACTGAGAACACTGTTCTGGGTGGTAGAGATGACAAGATAAATGAGACATAACTTTTAGATTTTGAACAGCACTTTGTCTTGAAAAGGGTGAATTGGCCCGGTAAATAAATAACAGTAATAGACAGTAGTGAATGCCAGGATTATGGCATACATGGTATACAAGATACTTATACTTTGCATCATGATTTCTTCTTTGTAAAACTGTAACAAAATGTCCTTTAGGTGGTAATGTGGCATCTATCACTTACAATGCTAAAGAAGGCTCTCAGTTGCCAGAGAACTCCTAGAATAGACATTTCAGACAGTGACATCACTTGTTTTCTTTGTACCAGAAAGGAGGCCATCCCCAACTGAATAGGCATAGTGAGTATAATAATCAACAACTTTTTTAAGTGGCAACTTTTTTTGTTGAAAAAGTATTAAATAAAACAAAGTTTTAATCTTTTAGCTGAAAATAAGTGCCTTCCTATTTAAATGTCAGATCAGATGCTTTGTCTACTTGGCCTTTTTTCTCCGCATGGGCTTTGGTCTTTGCAAAGGTATAGAGAACATCACAAACCTTCACCAATTTCCTTGCGGTTGGTCCCAAGGAGGAAAACGTGTGTGTAGATCGACAAAACTGCATTACTACTAATATTAAAATAACACAGGACACAGCCTATTGATGGTAGTAAATTTTATTTGGAATTAAATAACAAATTAATAAAGGTAAATAAATTTTTGTAAATGTATAATCTGTAATAGTATTCTTGTACTTCCTGATGTTAATTAAAAGTAATAATAATACACCATCACAATTAATGAAAATAGCCACATAAATTATATAAAACACATTTGATATTCAGAAAGAACACATTGTATTTTTCATATGTAAAAAACACATTGAAATACTATGCACATTCTTGATCAGAACCACCAAGTTCCTTATTTCACATGAAGTATCATCCCAAGTCAATTACTGAGTGGAATATTTCAGAGTTTTAAAATTAAAAATTAGAAATGAAAAATAAAAATTTTAAAAGGAAGAGAAAGTCTTATAGTGAAGGCATTCAGACACCTTTTCTGAGCATAAAGTTATGGCATTCAGAAAATGTTAAAGGGAATTTAAGGCAAAATTGCCATAGGTTAGTCTTTTACCATTAAAGTGAAAATCATTTCCCTACTATTATTCTGTGAAGTTCTTTGATGGCAAATGAATGACCTTCGCAAAGTCAGATTAAAGTCACATACTATTAGTGTATTTGTTGGGACATTATATGCATGATAATTTATCCAGTCACCCATTCACTGAAGAACAATATTTTTGAGCAAAAGACTGTAATTATACTTATGCATTTTTTTCTCTGATACATGCCTGGTCTATAGTGAGTTCTTAGTAAATATTTGGTGGAGACATAAATAAATTTATCACATTGACCTTCAGACAGTTCTGTAAACATAACAGTCATTCACAATACAATCTGTATTGAAATACTGTATCATCATAAGAAGGTGAAATTGAGAAAACAAATGGAAAGGAGTTGGTTGATATTCCCAAAACCACTGTGTGGCAATATTATTTGGTAATGGCTCACTTTGATATAAAGTAGATTTTTCCATCTAGTAATTAAATACAAATATCCCCCAGAAAATACCTGAGAGAAAATATACTATTAAAGAACAGAGATTTTAGAGTTAAAAAAGGCTTGACTTTAAATCCAGTTCCTTGATCTATCTTGGGCAAGTTTCTCAAATTTACTCAACTTTCATTTTCTCATCTATAAAATAGGAGTAATAAAAATTGACCAGATAGGATTGTTGTTAGGATTGAAAAAAAACCTTTAAAGAATGTAGTGTTAGGCCTGGTCCACAGGAAGTCCTTAGTAAATTTTAGCTATTAATGTTATTATTGTTACACCTGTAAGAGCTTTCTGGGCATCTGAACTATAGGACAGGAGTAATACTTGTTAATAATTAACAGGGATTTGTTTACCCGATTGTTCATTTATCACTTGTTTCCACTCAAAAGTAAGGTATTTCTAGTAAATTTGATGGAGGTGAGGAATGGCTGGGGATGTGAAGGCCCTCTAATGTATACTAAGGAATCAAGATGCAGAAAAAATAGAGTGGTTCTATGGAGACAAACTGGGCCAGCCCTGCACTGTCTCCCAGAAGGAAGGTTTTCTAAGCAGTGTAGCTGATGTTACTTGTTCAGATTTTCTGTTCAGAATGGAGAAAAAAGTGTTGTGGTAGAAAATGAAATAATGCAGCCACTAGTTCCTCAGCACAAAGGCAGGCATTTAGGAACTGGCAGTCCTTCTGATTCTTTCTTCAGTGACAAAAAAGCAATACATAATTCTGACTCAGAGTCTGTTTGTTTCTTTTTTAAGCTCTCATCACTGTGCAAACACTTTCAAGAAATCTTTAAGGAAAGAATTGAAGCTAGGGAAAATGTAAGCGAATAGACAGCTAGATACAGGTTATTTCACTATTACTCTATCGGTATACCTTTCCAGTTTCTTAGGTGTCCTCAGGCAGATAGCTAATGATTGCTAAGAACACTATATATACCAAATTTAAATTATCATGAAACAGAGAAATTGGTCAGAGGGAAAGGACCTTTGGAATTTGACCTGTATTTTAAATGCATAAGTATATTAGATGACAGATTATTTTATTCATCCATTTTTTTCTGTCTTTTGTTTTTATCATTAATGATCCATAGTGGGAATAAAAAAAGAAGGAACTGGAATATTTCTCTGACTAACCCTGCAAAGGCTTTTCATCAGTTCTCACTATTAGTAAATACTAAAGGAGTTGGAAAGAGAAGAAAATGAGAAAAAGAGATAGGAAGGAGGGGATAAAAAGTTATTCCAAGTATGCTTTTTGGTTTTAGTTTTTATGAATATGGTTTTATCTATACTACTTGCATACTCCCCATGCCCTGGAGTTCTGATATTCATTTTATTAAGCTTATGTATCATGTCCATAAAACAGTGCTGCTATTTTTGTTTTCCGATTCTTCCAAATGCTGACAGATGTCGTTAAGTGTGGACATCACTAACTGTGTTAGGCCTGTCCAGCTGACTAAATTCCTCCTTTATAAATTAACAGTACAGACTTCAATGTTGATTCTTTACATCTTCTTTTCCTTTTCAATATCATAGTGTTCAACCACTACCTTTCTGTACTTCTTCAGGTAGAGGCTGCCACTATGGACTGTTCTTCCTTTTTTATTTGCATTACCTTCTATCTTTCAATTCTTGTTTTTCACCATTATAACCTTTCTCTCTGGCTTTAAATATCTCTCTCAGAGATTACTGACTGAGAAAGCTCCAAAAAATCTCACCTATGGGGGATAATTAGTAGTCTATCAAGATCCTTGTTAGTGTTATGTTTCTACATTGTGAGTTCTTCAAAATCAGGCAAAAGGAGTCTATAATTACTGAGGCTTTTTTCTGTCACTTTTTTTTTTACATAGTGGAGGCTTTGGAAATAGCCAGAATGGTCCTTTATCATCTGTGGTTCAATGCAGTTTCACTGGCCACATCCATATTCTCTTTTCCTAAATTTTTCTAGGTTCTCAATGTTTTTACTATTAAATCACTGACTACAGGCAAATATTGAAAACATTTGGCTATGTAATGCAGGTCACACACACTTTAGAGATCACTGAAGCCAATACCTGTACATTTTACAAAACGTTGCTGCAGTTCAGAAAGGTTATTGCCAGAATGAAACAGTTGGTCTGTGACAGTACAGAAAAAGACAAGAGACTGAGTTTCCTGGTACAACCCAGGCAAAGCGAGAAGAAGCCCGTTTGAAATTCAAATCATGCAGCCCAAACGTGTCTGTCCACAAAAAGCCTGCAGAGAACTACCTGATAACTAGCACATTTATACTGTGCTTCTCTTGGATTTGCCTGCATTTTTAAAAAAGTATGAACTCATAAGAGCATAAAATGTTAGTGAATCCAAAAAAGGAAATTTATATTGTTTATTTTAATAAAAGTAATATATTTTACTAAGTAAGGAAATTTATATTGTCTATTTTAATAAAAGTAGTATATTTTACTAAGTCCTTATTATATCTGAGTCATTGCTAAATCTTTTATAATTATTACAAATAATGCTATGATGTAGGCACTATTATTTTCACTATTTTACAAATGAGGATACCCAGATATGGACAGATTAAATAAAATAGCCACAGTCATCCAGCTAGCAAACGGCAAAGCTAAGACTTGAACTCAACTGATTTGCCATGAGACTTTTCATTAACTATAGTAAAAACAATCATTTAAAAACAGCATTAGCAGCTTCAAATTCAAAAATGGTATTTACTGCTTTTTTTTAGAGACCTTTTTTGTTGGGGAGAATATGAATTACTTGGGCACTAGTGCATATTGTGAGTAAAATGACAAAAACTGCGATATATTGACTGCAGCTTTTTAAATCATTTTGTGATCTGTTAATTCAGATAAGTGAAGGTAAAGATATCACCCATTTATAAATTCCTACTACATGCCTAGTTTTTTTTTATTATCATGAAGGGATTTGCTAAACTTTCCTGAATTTTACTAGTGTTTTTAGAAAAAAATACCTATGTGTGAACAAAATACAGATGTGATTTCCACTCAGTTTTCTTTCACATGTAAAGTAATTAGAAGGAAAAATGAACATAAATACAATTATTTCTCAATTCTGCCATTTCTTCTTTAGGAATGTAGTAACACTCAGTGAAGTAGTTTTTAGACATTTGAGGAAAAATAGCAGGAAAAAAATTTTCAAAATGATTATTCACACATTATAAGCTGACTGTATTTTCTTAATCAATAACTGAGACTAATTTTCCCATAAGTCCAGTGGGATAGAAGATTTGAAACTGGGATCCTCCAGGATTAAACACGATGGATGCATAGTACCCATGACTATACCCCAGGCGTCACTTGAGTCAGCGCCAATACTTAGGCAGTAACCCTAACGCACCTTCTCCCTCCAAAAGGCTGACTGGCTCTCTAAATACCTGTAGTTAGAACTGGACCCCAAAAAACTGCTGGTCCTTCTTGGACTCCACTCCGCATAGCACACATTTAATGCAAGGCTTGGCACTAAGCAGGAAAGACATCTCAGTGTCATCTTATTTCCATTTGTAATTACTCCATAAGTAATTAAAAGCAAAGCACCACATATGAGTATCTCGTGGTTCACTGTTTATTTTTACCAAAAGAGCAAATTTTAATGAAAAGTTTAAATGTTAAGAAAACAAAAAACTTTCAGTACAAATTATCATCCCTTTTAAAATAAAATAATCTGAAAATAACAATGCTGAAACAACATCAGTTATTATCAAGGCACATGGCTTCTTCTTTACCAAAACATGTCAGTTAGAGTCTCTTTATTACTACATGCCCGTTCTTGCTCTGAAAATTAGTTAAGACAACAGCTTTATTATAAGGTAATAAAACACAAATTTGTGTGCTCTTGTTAAAGTGTTAAGACTGTACTAAGATGAAACTGAATATTAAACATCTCTACCATTTAATAGGAATATAGTAGTTTTTCAACCTCTAAAATTGGTATTTTAACCTCTTACATTGTTAAAAATGAACATAGATCACTATTAGAAATGAGAATGAGGATAAAGGAGCTAAATGAATCTATGTAATTCTAGTTGATATTGAAGCAGTTTATCTAAACAAAAATATTCTCCTTTTCCTGCCACTTGTCATAATTGTTATGTGGTTTCCTTTCTAATTTTTATTCTGTCTTTCCAAAACTATATTCCTATCTGATCTTGATGGTATACTTTCAGTGATGGACTATGGACCACAATGCTCGTTTATGCACATCTCCATGGCAACATTTATGGATATGTGACAATTTTGAATTATTTTAAAATATCTTATTAAAATGACAGTTGCCCTAGATCTCCAGTCTAAATCCTAAGATGCTTCCTTCTATGACAATAATTAACACTAGAAAATGAAAAATGGTGGAAATAAGTAACATTTTGAGCCAGAGGCATGTATTCCTTTACGATGACTAATCAATTATTTTTTAACTACATACATATTTAGGGGTCATTACATATCTCTCAAAGCTTTCCTAAGAGTTCTTCCAACCACAGATGGGAATTTTAGAGTTACTAAATGAGAAGTTCATATAATATCCCACCCTTAACCATAAACCTGTTTAAGAAGAGCAAATTATTTCTTGTGAAGAAATAAGAATTTTAAGCATGTCTCTTTGACCAAAGGGCAGAAATGAAAATATTTTCAAATAATGAAATTCAAGCAGTTCCAGAAAGAATTATATACACTTCAATTTTAATCTGCCATTTCTGTTCATGTCCTTCCAAAAAGTCTTGACCTTCCTCTCAAAACAAAAGATCCAAGAAGGCTGATGCTAGGAGTTAACAGAATTAAATATGCATACGTGCTGTTAATGGCTTAGTCATCTTCACTTAAATCTTGCTACTGAGATGACAGTTTTCTCCACATGCTGACCAATTTCACTTCCCAGTCCCAGGAATTGTTCCAAAAACCTTACAGAGCCATGGGTGGTCTTCAGTTGTTTATTGCTGCTTTTGATCTTTTCTTGCCAAAGAATATATATGGCACCAGGATACAAAAGGCCACTGGAATAATGCCCCTTAGCTTACATCCTAATTAAGATGACTCATTAGTGAATTTGACAACAACAGTGTTCATTACCTGCTTGGGTAAATCAAACAGTCCATTCAGTGGCAACACTCCTGTATTATAATTCACCAGTTCTTCATTTTTTTTTTCAGATAATGAGCTAATTTCTGAGATATGTAATTTCAAAGAAAAACAGGATATGAAAACACGAAAATTTTACTTGGCCATTATATGATGTACTGGGTTAGTTCAGTAGGCATTTTTCAGATATTAATGAAGCTATACAATTATATTTTAAAATATCATTCTGCTCAAAGTATGTTTAGATGTTCAAAAGGGAAAAAAAATCCTCTAAGAACTAAATTTTGGCAGGGGGAACTGCAGAAGCTACAAGATTGAGTTAATTAGTAAAATCTAATATAATATGTTAAAAAAAAAAAAAAAAGGTTTTCCCACAAAGAGTGAGTGTCAACGATCACCAGGTTGGAGGCAGGCTTGCACAGACGGGGAGAAAAGGATCCGCCATGTTTTTCTCTCCATCTTTTCTGTTTTTACCTGCAAGAGGAAAGATCAAGGCTGAAGGGCAAGTGTGGATGCCCATTTAGGAGCAGGAAGCCATATACTTCAGGAATTTGCCAAGTATCCTTAATGGGTAAGTTGAAATAATGAACAAAGAAAAACATCTTCTAGACACTGTAGATGGGAGTCCAAAAAGGAGAAGGCTGAAGTGACAAGCTTTGGCCCAATCAAACCTGTTTCCCTCAGAAACAGTGACTGACTTTGTAAGGAACAAGAGTTGTAACTGGATCCCTTCCTCCCCTTAAAAAAAAACCTCAAATTCCTAGAGCCTTTGTAATTCCACTCCACATAGTACAAGTCTACCTACCCAAACCTATGCTCATGCCTTCAAGGCTTCTAAGTAAGAAAAAAATCCTGAGGATAAATTTAAGCAGTGATTTATGAAATTTAATCAGAGGTTGGGGCTGGAAGTCATGGGAACCTGTGTCTTGATTAATATTATATTTATTGTTTATGTCTATATAGACGTTAATAGCAAAAGGGAGGGAAGTAAAAGAAAATGTTTATAGAAAGTCATCATGGGCAACGTGTGAACTGGAGCTGTTCTTCTCTTTCATAAATATGGACTCTGAGGCTTATGATGATTAACCGACTGGCCTAAGACCACAGGTTATTCAGCAAGTGAAGTGCATTTCTAATCTATGTTTGCCTAATGCCAAAAGCCACACATTTTCCATTGTGCCATGCGGATCTTTTAATGACTATATGCATATATTAGTATAACTATATTATTATAGAAAAGTATGGTATTAACAAGATGATCATCCTCCTATGTTCCCTAAACATAACTAGGGATAGTTTGATTATTATAATTGGACCACTTTGTAACTACTAGTGCCCCCTTAGTTATAGTTATTTAAGTAGGAGAAATAGTATCTAGGAAAACTGCTGACTGCTTATTGCAAATTTAGTCCTATGATAAATGGTAACAAAGGTCACCAAAACGCACTTGTCTCTTACATTTGTCTTTCAAACATAAGAGATTTCCAAGTCTTTTGATGAGAATTGAAATTGCTAATTTTAAATATATTCTTTTTTTCTCCCTTTTAAATGAAGTTTTGGTAGTTTTGTGGAGAGAGGGGGCTGTGAACAGTCACACAGGGAGCCTCCCCAAACTGTTGCACATTGGAGTGCCATTTCTTGAATTAGTAACAGAGGCTTCCAACCTCTGCAGGAACATATCAAACAGTGGTCCTCCAACTTGTTTAAACCACAAACATCAGAAGTACCTGGTGTGTTCCAAACAGGGACAGTCCCTTGCCCCAGAGAAATTCTCAGGGATGTGCGGGGGGGCTCAAGCACTAGCTGTTGAGAGCCATTAAGACTGTAGTGAGATGATGCTCAGAAGCATATTCCTCAGTGTGACAGAGCCCAGACTGTTCAATGACACACAAGGGATTGCTACCTTCTAGTGAGTCACAAGTTATTTGCTACTAAGAATATTGAAAATTCATAAGTTTGTACATTATTTTTTTGTGTAAAAATGAAGTGTATTCAAGGTTATCCTTTTAATTATGCTAGCTCTTGTTCACTGTTCACTTTCATCCCAATGCATTTTCAGATAAGGGAGTTGGTATTCCAGCAGTGCCCTGGGAAATGCATGTGGGCCACAACGAAGTCCCTCACCTCATCCCATGTCAACAGAGTGACCATGACAAGCATTGGGCAATTAGAAATTAAAATGGTGTTTTAATTTTTTGAAAAAAAAAAAGACCCTTTGGATTTATTCCACAATCTTCATTCACTCATGAGTGTATTGGGCAGTTAAAATTATAATAGAAAGGTACTGTGGCAGAGAGAAGATTGGGAGCTCCCTGCTGTGTTGATCTAATGAGATGTCCTAAGCCAAATTTACATAACAGATGGGAGACGGGGTTCTGTCACACAAGGACCGGATCCTGTAGTCACCTCTGAAGAGGAAATAGGGAAGGCGCAAACTATGGAATAGCTGGATTTGTAGGATACCAATGGAGATTCCATAGTTGCTTGTAGTACCCTTTTACATTTCTCCCTTTCCCTTTGAGTATGTCTCTATTAATCCCAGTGATGATGGCAGTTTGGACCTGTGTGATAGGAATTTAAAAGGACTAAAATGGAATTTAAAAGGACTAAAAGGACCTATGTGATAGGAATTTAAAAGGACTAAAATCTCCTCTCTACAGCTTGTTATACTGACCACAGGTTTAGAGGGTAAAAGTTTTCTCTGAGTTTCCTTCATTTTCATTTACTTAGGTGTAAGAAATTCTGTGACCCAATCAAATTCCCAGGGCCTGGTCTGATGAGGTTGGCTGGTGGGAAGGAGATAGATGGTGGTGGCAGGAAACCAGTCTGCAAAAGGTACCATGAGGAAATAATTGCACATTCCTGAGACTTGAAATGGCAGACTTTACAAAAATCACACCAAAAAAATAATTTTGCTTAAAAGGGATTTTATACCATTGAGTCTTCTATTGGTTATTTTTTCAATAATGAAGCTAAAGCATTTTGTCTTCTTTTTTAAATAAAATGAACCAAAAAGAGAAGATATTATGAAATTCTAATTTCAAATAACTTAAAATTTTACTCTCTGAATTAACTTTGAATTATCAATGCTTCAGAGTATTTGGGTGGACAGTTTAACAAACAAACCATATACCAATGTGAAACAGATGTACAATAAAATTATCTGATCTGATTTTTATATTTGGGAAGTTAAACACTAAAGAGAAGTGAGAAAAAGTAAGTTATGTAGTGAATTTGAAACACTGATAACTGGCCAAGTTCTGGCTTGATCATGTGAACTCTGAGGAATATTTTCATTTTCTTTTTCTTCTTGTTTTAAACTTCCTTTGCCTATGAATGGATTACCAGTCCTTGCATGACTACCACACAGCAGTTTTGTTAGGATGACATGATAAAATTTATATGAAAGTCCTGTAGACACATACATTTTAATCTAAAACACTTAAACATTTTGAATGTACTATTTTTAAGGCCAAAGAACACATTATAAAATCAAGCTTAAAACCATCTACTATGATTTATTGTTTTTGCTGTTGTAATTACAATTGTATGACATTGACTACATGAAAATAATTTTAATTATTATGCCTTTCCCTTTTTATTATACCAGTCATAAATATATTATGGGCAAAAATAAAATTGCAAAATCTGTATCAGTAACTTTTCTATAGAATAAACATTTCTTACCAAAAAAGAAAAAAGCCTACATTTTAATTTTTCCACATTGATTATTTTATCTCATTGAATATATCTGAATTAGTGTTTGATTATATTATGTTACAGCAATGAACTGGGTGTTATATGTGAAGCCAGACTGCTTATATTCAAATCTTGTCCTTTTACTTAGTAGCTAAATGACCTTGGGCAAGTAACTTAGCCTCTCTTGTACTCAATTTCCTTATGTGTAAAATGGGGATAATGATCGTATCCATCTCTTAAAATAGTGTTGTTAAAATTAGCCTTTAGAGACTTCTCTGGTGGCGCAGTGGATAAGAATCTGCCCACAAATGCAGGGGGCACGGGTTGGATCCCTGGTCTGGGAGGATCCCACATGCTGCAGAGCAACTAAGTCTGTGCGCCACAACTACTGAGCCTGTGCTCTAGAGCCCACGAGCCACAACTACTGAGCCCGCATGCCACAACTACTGAAGCCCGTGTGCCTAGAACCCATGCTCTGCAACAAGAGAAGCCACAGTAATGGGAAGCCTGAGCACCACGCGAAGAGTAGACCCTGCTCATCGCAACTAGAGAAAGCCCATGCACAGCAACAAAGACCCAACGCAGCCAAAAAATAAATAAAATAAAATAAATTTAAAAAAAAATAAGGCTTTAATAAATATTACATATCCTAACATAATATAATAAATATATGCTATGTAATTTGTATTTTGTTATAAAATATACTATATAATTATGTCATATATTGTACATTAATATATAATTACATATCTTTATTTTTAAATTTTATATTCATAATATATGTCTTTTCACAGGATATAGATTAGAGTTGGAAACATATTTTGCCAGCATAATTTAAAATTTTTTTTTAAAATATGAACTAATTGCCATTTATTCATGTCCATAAAGACTTTTGGATATCACTGGTTATCTGTACTGCTTGTAATTTGATGTAATTGTCAGCATAATTTGACATTACTGTCTGGTAAGTAGACACTGATGTATAAAGCCCATGATGGGTCAGTGAAGTGGAGTGTCTAAAAGCCTGCCAGACTATTAAGTTCTGTAAATCTTTCCTGCTTTCCCTCCTGGAATCAGAGTGAGGAGAAGCAAGTTTGCTGATTATTTTTTAAGGGAATCATGGATACAGACTGACTGTGTAGCAAAGAATAAATTCCAGTTTGCCAAAAGCTGATCAGTTTGATTATAAGACAAAGAGAGTCAGGAGCAATTAATTGAAGAAGAGAAGAAATCCTACAAGGAAACTTCTCTCACTGTACTCCAGTGAGGAAAAAGAAAAGTAATCTAAATTTATATCAGTGCATCCTTCACATCTACCAGTTTATAACCCTCACACAGTTATGTTTCAATTTTTGAATTTGTAAAATGAAGGGATAAACTAAATCACTTTCAAGATCCATCTTAAAGCTTAAAATATCATGACTCATTCTGAATGAACTACATACTTTGTTGATATATTTGAACACTTCCTTGAATTTATGTCAATTTACAGCTAACTGACTTTGAAAAATACAGTTTCAAATTATTGATGTACTTCATAACTTTAATAGTAATTGGGAAAGCTGCTACTTTTACTAGAGCTTTTATCAAATAGAACTACGTGTAAGTTCTAGCTTTGAAACAATCAGGCTACCTTGTAAATTCAGATACACCTTTCAGCTCATTATTTCAGCTTTAGCTTACAACAGTTATGGAGAACTGGCCCTTAGCAGCTTTTGAATTTGTTGATTCTCAATGGAAATGAGAAAGCTTAATTTCTGGGCAGGCTTCACTATTAATAGATGTATGGCTGTGGTTTAGTGCCAAGTGGGGTCAGGATGCCTCCGAATGGCGCCCTGTCAGTCGTTGCTCCAGCCAATGTGGGCAATGAGGGCCATTTTCCTGTCTCAGTCCTGCAAGGACTGACGAGATGGAATCTTTAGTCTGTCTCTGTGGCAAACTTTCTTGGCCAAAGCAAGTGGAAAGCAGAGGCAATTATCCAAGTATCTGAGGTAAATGTGTGTTTTTCTGACCCAAATACTTGAAAAACTACCTCAACTATTCTCTTTGATTTGACTCTTATGATCTGGACACATCTTTCTGCCTGTATAAATGAATCTCTTTTCTGGATGTCTTCACATATGCATGTGTGTGTGAGGCAGGTGGAGGTGGTAAGCTGTGCGTGTACTCGTGCATCTGTCTGGCTTTGTGTGCAACTGTTTAATCTGTTCTTCCTAATTTTATAGTGATTAAATTAATTAATTTAAAAGTCCTTTTGAATTAATTTAGGCATGCCATGCTTAAATAATAATTTTGAACATAAATCCACATTTGGTTATTAATAATAACTTGAATATAGGAATTCTTGAACACTGGGTAAATATTTATACCAGATACCACAGAAATCTAAACCCTGATTTAACACTAACTTTTAGCATGACAGCAGACTCACCGTCTTTTTGCTTTCACAAATAGCCAGGGTCGCTGAGTTAGCCATACAAATAGAATGCTAAATAATCCAACAGGTGGTAATTTAACCTTTTAAAATAAATGTCTTTGGCTTTATTTTTCCCACAATGTTTTAAAAACCCAACTACTATTTCTTAGCATGTTCTGGACAATGGATGGGAAAACAAGAAGAGCAGAACTGCAGTCAGTAACTTTCACCATTTAGTAGCAGCAATTCTAGAACAGACTTGGTAATCGTTTGGGTACTATACCAAATTAACTATTGAAAGTTTTAGTGTATTAAACTATTAAAATTTTAAAGCACTAACTACAGAAGTTTTAGAAATTAACTATAGATTTTATTTATTCTTACAGTCTGGAAGAAGCCTAGGTTCCAAAATAATTATTATGAAATAGATGGGTAATACAAGACAAGTCTCTTTCTCTTGAAGTCTAAATTTTGTAGTATAAAGGAATGGAAATTTTCTAGATGACCTCCAGGATTAATTCTAGATTTAAAATTGTATATTCCAATTTTAACATAAATGCAGATATTTCATGTAGCTACTCTGAAGAAGTTGGAAGAAAAAAAGATATAACTGGTGCATGATTTTCCAATAATAGGACCATTAGAACTCTTTTATTTGAGACAAAGAAAATGTTTACTTCCTATTTTTTAAGAAAGAGTACTAATTAATCTGGAACAACGTCTCTAAGTAAATGGTTCAAAATTGTTTGCCTGGATAGCGAAGAGAGGTGTGCTCTGGATATGAACTCTGCTAACATAGAACATCTGGGAGTAACAAATACTCAAGAGCATTTTCTGTAGAAAAGACCATTGGCCAACCATTATGATTGTTTAAAATACAGCAGTATTTTCAGACTAAAAAGTATATTGACAGCTTCCAGCAGGTTATTTATTTGGTTATATTACCTTAACTTAGCCAACACAGGATTTAAAAGTGGGTTAGTCATCAACCAAAATGACCTCCTTAAGAAAGAATCTGGTAACCATGTCATTAGGCCAAGTACTAAAAACTTCAGGGGATTACATCAAATAAAGATGACATCTAACATATCCATTTCCATTCTGCAACTGTATTTTGGCATTAGAAATACACACACACACATTTTGGCATTCATACATACACACATGCACACACACAATATTCTAATCTAAATGAAAATCTACATAAAACTATGAATATAAACTTTTAATATAAAAATATAAACAATACAAACTTAATTTGAGGATGCAATGATTTACACAGTTTTGTATTATCCACTGGACCTTTAGTTACACTTTTTCCTAAATGTTTCCAAATTTCACATAGCACAGGTTAGTGTTGAGAATCAGACTAAAGTCTTTTTCTTTTGTTTGTTTTTAAATCTCAGCCTTGTATTAACAAATTTTGTTTAATATGGTATATAAGATGTAAAAGAGGGGGCAGATGTGAAAAGTATAATCATGTTTGCATTTTCTGTTTTGGCAATTTTAGTGACAAACATTATGTTCAGCCAGGTGTCAGGAAGGTCCTCCTAACGGTCGGTAGCATTACCAAGGATATTTATAATACAGCAGAAATGCCGTGGAAAGTAGTAAAAAACAGACGTCAAAGCCTCATTTCTTGCTTTTGTGGCCTAATTTTATGGTCCATTTTTGAATGCTGTCCAAAAGTGCACTCATAAAAGAGAATTTAGATTTGGCAAGCTACATAAATGTTCCCACAGGTGCTGTCAGATAAATCCTGAAACACCTTTCCTTCTAAATGACACTTTTTTTTTAACTGAAAAGCACTAAGTCCTCCAGAAACATTTTTTGCTAAAAACATTCATACAGGGCTGTTGATGTGCATCAAAACTTACTTGATGAAACAACCTGAAATACACTTTTGTGGGACCTATTTAGTACAACCTTTATTACAATAACAACAACAAAAAGGAAATTTGTATCGATCCTCTTGATTTGGATTTTTATATAAGAAGCCTAAAACCATTTGAAGTCTAATAGCTGGTTCTTTTTTTTTTAACTAAAAATAGTTTTAAACTGTAAAGGTCTTCTAGATATTAAGCAATTTGTAGCTGTTTGAGTTCTAAATCCCTTTGGCTATATTATATGCACCTCTGTTTTAAAGTTTTATTCTGAAATTTCCTCTTTCACTAATACAATAATAATTTAAATTGATGTCAATATGTGCTCTGATAGAAAAAAAATTAGTAAAATCTTTTATAAATTACTTGAAATGCCATATTACCAAGAAATGGCATTACAATCTCTTGTAAAGTTATCTTCATTTTTATATCAGTGCTCTAGCTGGGAAATATTTCATCATATTTTGTTTTTGTTTTTTTATTTACTTACTGTTGATACATAGATTGAGTGGTTCTTGATTAACTTTAGAGTTTTTGAAGCTATCTTATTTGGTGTGACTTAAGGCTTAAGTGTAGCTGTGCTAAAATTATATGAGGGTAAGGGAAAAAGGAGTTAACTCTTTTTCTCACCACCTGGGCTACCTTCCTGCATTTCCATGCCACTCCTGTCCTTACATCAGAGCTCCCTTCCCTGACTTCTAGCCAAATATTCATAACAGTTTTTCAATTGTCTGTTGATTGACTTCTATTTGGTTTGAACAGGATGAATTGGAGGAAAAGGGGACCTTACCATCTTTTTGAAACACATTTCTAATGTAATTTACCCATTCCATAAACAAAATAATAGGACTTTCAAACTATTTTCCAAGAATTCCCTAGAACAATAATTTCCAAAAACCATTTAAAGACCACTTCATCACAAGCATCATGGGGCATTATTAAAAATACAGATTTGCCAGCCCAGGCCAGGTTTAAACACTTGGTCACTCTGGAATGCTGTAATTTGATGCCCTCCGTAATGACATTCTTTAAAAATATATCCAGTATTTATTTAAAGGGGAGACAGACATGCATAGGGAAAAAGGAGTGAAGGAGGGTTCTGGGGAAAGCAGTAGAACACACTCTCTTCTACTGCCTTCAGTAATTCAACCCCGGTTCCAAAGCTGCAACCCCACTAGGTCCTTCCCA
The DNA here is from genome assembly GCF_949987515.2 of Delphinus delphis. NCBI lineage: Eukaryota > Metazoa > Chordata > Mammalia > Artiodactyla > Delphinidae > Delphinus > Delphinus delphis. Next base: position 31,698,338 of record NC_082693.1, on the reverse strand, counting down.
GGCCTGGATCCACTTCCTCAGAAGGCAGTTTGGTGGCCACCACTTGTTCAAACATTACCTCTGGGTGTGCCATACTCTTTGCCTTCTAGTAATATTATACTATTTTTGAAAAAAGAGCCCATATGTACATATTTTCTTTATATTTTCAGTGTATTTTATGTCCAGTGATTTTTTTCTTAAACTTTTTTTTGGAGATAATTATAGATTCACATGCAACTGTGAAAATTAATACAGGAAGGTCCTGCATATCCTTCACTCATTTACTCACCATAACTTTCTGTATAACTAAATACAATAACAGAACCAGAAAATTGACATCGACATAATCCATCAACCTTATAGTACAGATTTTGCTAGTTTTACATTCATTCATTTGTGTGTTTATGTGTTTGTTTAGTTCTAAGAAACTTTTAGTTTTATCACATGCGTAGACTTCTGGGACCATGACCACAGTTAAAATACAGAACAATTTCATCATGAGGATCCCCTGTTGTACACTTTCATGGCTACAGCTACTCCCCTTCCTCTAGCCTCCCTAAGCCACCATTAATCTACTCTCCATCTCTATAATTTTGTCATTACAAGAATGCTAAATAAATGGAATCATACAGTATGTAACCTTTTGAGGTTGGCTTTCTTTCACTCAGCATTAATTCCCTTGATATATATCCAAATTACACACATCAATAGATCATTCTTCTCTTATTGCTAAGTAATAGTCCATGGTACTAATATACCACATTTTGTTTAACCACTCACCTGTTTAAGGGCATTTGTTTCCAGTGTTGGGCTATCATGAATAAAACAGCTATGAACATGTGTGTATATATATTTTATGTGGACATAAGTTTTAATGTCTTTAAATGTCCAAGAGTGCAACTACTGGGTCCTGTAGTAAGCACATGTTTAGAAACAGCCATACTCTTTTCCAGGGTGGCTGTACAATTCTACATTTTCACCAGCAATGTGTGAGTGAGTGACTCTGTTGTTTTGCATCACTATTTCTTTTTTATTTTAGCCATTCTTATAGGTATGTAGTGATATATCACTGTGGCTTTAAATGTGCATTTCCCTAATGGTTAATGACATTGAACATCTTTTATGTGTTTATCTACCATTTGTATATCATCTTCAATGAAATGTCTGTTCACATCTTTTATCTTTTTTCATATTAGGTTATTTTAATTTTGAGTTTTGAGAGTTATTTATATGTTTTACATACAAACCTTTCTTGGATATATGGTTTGCAAATATTTTCTCCCAGTCTGTTGCTTGTCTTTTCATCATCTTCACAGGGACTTTCACAAAGCAAAAGTTTTAAATTTTGATGAAGTTCAGTTTATCACTTTTTCATTTTATGCATTATGCTTTTGGTGTCAAGTCTAAGAACTCTTCATCTAGCCCTAAGAGCTGAAGATTTTCACCTATACTTTATTTTTCTAAAAGTTTCATAGTTTAAAATTTACAAATAAGTCCATGATCCATTTCAAGTTAATTATGTATAAGGTCCTTTTTTTTTTTTTTGAACTGTGAATCCTCATTTGTTCTAGCACCATTTATTGCAAAGGCTAATCTTCCTCCACTGAATTAATTTTCATTTTTGTTATAAATCAGTTGAGCATATGTGTATGGGTCAATTTCTGTGTCCGTTGTTGATGCACCATGGTTCACCAGGCCAATCTTTAAGCTAGCTTTGCTAAACCCATCCCAGAGCTATTAATTTAGAAACTTCCAAGAGAGGCTTAGAATTGTGTATTTAAAATTAATTGTAGTAGTAAATCTGATGTACAGCCAAGTCTGGCACCTGCACCCAGAGGTTACACAAAGATTTTTCATGAATCTTTGCTGAAAAGGTTGGTGGAGAGGAAGTAGGGGATAGCAGGTCACCCTGTTTAATTAAATTAAATATATTGAGAAATATTTAACATTTAGGTAAAGCTGTATAAAGTAAGAAATGACCACCTAAAAACTCACCATTCAGGTTAAGAAATAAAACATTACTTATTCAGATGTAGCCTTTTGTGGGTCCCCTCCCTCCTTAACCACACTCACCTCCTCTCCTATCTCCAACCCAGGGGTAACAACTCCCCTATATTTCGTGATTATCATTTTCATGCATTCTCTATATTTGACCATATAAAATATGCACACATATTCATATACATACATACATACATACATATATATGTCAGATTTGTTGTTTTAATAGAAACTTGAAGTAAAAGCAACTATCAACTTGATCAGTGTGCAACTTATTCTTGCCAGTTCTCAAACCCAGACCACAGCATATTCTGAAGTCTAGTTTAGCTCTGTTTGCTTAGATTTGGGTATTTTTACTGTTTTCTTTGTTCATCATGCTATTTGATGTCTCAGAACTTTACTCTGGCATTATTTTCCTTCCTGAAATTTACCCATTAAATATTCCTTTAGACATAAGAGTCTCTTGGGAAATAAACTCTGTTTCTGTTGGTCTAAATATAACTATTTTTCCTCATTATGAAATGATAACTTGTCTGTATATATACTTCTTGGTGGAGAGTTATTTTTCTTTCAGCACATTCCATGGTTGTATTAGTTATCTACTGCTGCATAACAAATTACCCCAGGCCTGAGTGGCTTAAAACAATAGTAAACAGTTATCTTTTTTTTTTTTTTTAACATGTTTATTGGAGTATAGTTGCTTTACAATTGTATGTTAGTTTCTGCTTTATAACAAAGTGAATCAGCTATACTTATAAACAGTTATCTCTTACAGTTTCTGTGGATTAAGAATTTTTGAGTGGCTTAGCTGAATAATTCTTGATCAGGGTCTGCCATGAAAGTTATAATCAAACTGTTGGCCAAGGCTACAGTCATCTGAAAGCTTGACTGGAAGATCTGCTCTCTAGATGACTCACTCAAATGACTGGGAAGTTGGTATTGGTTATTAATAGGAGGTCTCATTTCCTTTTCATGTGGGCTTCTCTACAAGATTGCTGAAATATCCTCATGACATGGTAGTTGGCTTCCTCCAAAATGAGAATTCCAAAAACCAAGGCAGAAGCAGCAATGTGATTTATGACAATGTTCAGCGCTGTCATTTCTGCTGGCACATACACCAACCCTAAGTGTTAGAGGGATTACACAGGGGTTGGTTTATCAGAAAGCAAGGATCACTGAGGGTCACCTTGAAGTCTGGATCCCCCAATTACCTTGTGACTTTTATTACTGCTGCTGAGTAGTTGGCCATCAGAATGCAGCTATGCAGAAATGTATTTGACTATTTGAATTGCAAATTTCTCTTGATATAAAATGAATACCTTTTATATTATTAGAAATAACATTTGGAGAATGATTACAACTTTCAGACTTTTATCAGTGTTAAGCAATACTTTTTATCTACCTGTATAGCTTTTTCAACACCCTGCTATAGTGCAGGGACTTAAAATGCTATATCATATTTCTACTACGTGCACTTGCCAGATTGCTTTGCTTTAAGTTATATTTCCTATGACTAAAGGGCTTTAGAAAAAAAAAACTTTATATTTTCACATAATACCTGCTATACCTTTTTCATATTGGTTTTTCTGTAAAAAATACAGAGTATGATGATTCTTAATTACCTAAGTATGAGTGGATAAGGTTATTAATATTCTTTGACTACATCTGTAAAACTTCGTCTTCCCTGTGAGTACTGGGATTTTGCTGCAATGTCATTATATGAAGACACTGATGCCCAGGCATTGTAACATAACCCCTATTGTAACACTAATGATAATCTTTTAATATGCAAATAATTTCAATTAAATACAAGCATAGAGTATTGCTGGAAGTGACTTAACAGCTAGTGGTCTGACTAGAAAGAACAGTGAATAGTCCTTCTCCCTGATAACTCTCACAGACAGTAGATGTTCCAGATAACAAAATATTCCTAATGGAAATACTGAACCTAAATGAACTTCCTTTAATTTAGCATTTTGTAGCCTTGGAGTTTTATTAATTTTCAATTAATCCAGAATGGGTATTAAGACAAACCATGAATATCATCTCATTTACTAATTGTTTATCTGATTGCGCAAAAGCTGACTGAAAAAAGAAGTGCAATAAATAATGGTCAATAAATATTTCTAGTAGGTAAAATGTGAAAAAAACCAAAATTTAACATGTCACTGAGACAGAGGGAAAAAGAGAACAATGAAACTATGAGATAGAATTCTGCAACTCACTAAATATTAATAAAAATGCATATGTGAATTTCACAACTTAGTAGAGAAGGTAACTCATATGTACAGATTGCTATAAAATACGTTAGAGAAAGTAATAATTGTTATGAGAGTTTAGAAGAGAGGGCTCATATTTGGGACCTCATAAAAATGACTCATGAGTTTGTTACTTCTTGAGCCAAGTCTTGAAGGATGGATAAGATTTGGGCAACAATCAATGAAAACAGCATGTAGAAGGAATGCTGTGAACCAAGGAACAGAGGTAGAAATCCTAGGGTATTTCTGCGGACTAGTTGGTCAGGAGGAATGGTGAGAGATTAAAGCTAAACAGGCCGAGGTCACCACACCTCATGGAACTACTTGGGCACTTAGCTAAAAGGAATGGTCTACATTCTGTAGGCAGGGAGTAAAGAGCCGATGAATGATTTTAAATAAAGTAAGGCATATTCTGAGCTGGCCTCACAGCTATATAGCAGAGGCCAGTAGCAAAGGTGTTGTATTTTCAATAAGCATGTATCCAAGCACATTCTCAATCATTTATAAGAACAAAAGCACTAGTCTGAAAATCAGTAACAAATAGAAACATGAGACATGTACAAAGCATTTTTTATTCTAAGATGATACTGGTAAATGTATAACACTTGAGGTTTTAATAAACAGCACCAGTGTATTTTTTCCATAAAAAGTAAAAAAGGAAACAAAACTCTACTCAACACATGAAAAGTATTAGCAGGAACTGAGAACTTCTGGTAAGTACTAAGTTTAAAAGCACAAACATTTAGTAGGAGGTATGTGGTGTAAGTTGCTAAAAAAATACGTAGTTCGTAAAACAAACAAAATTAGTTCTGTTTACTACTTGGCTGGCATAAATCAGGCATGGGTGAAGAACTGTTCTCAAGGATCGAGACTCTAAATATATAAGAATTCGTACCAGAGTTACCAGAAGATTATACATATTTATGTAAGTCATATAGCTTTGGTTTTGTGATTCCAAAATGTTGAAACTCTTACCTCGCACAACAAGGTCAGCTGAGGCTGAAGAATTGTCCACAATTGTCTGAGCGGTGCATGTGTACCTCCCAGCGTGTTTTAGCTGGGCATTTCGGATGAGCAGTTCCCCATTGGAATCCAGCTGTCGGCAAAAACAGCAGCCATTCAAATCAGTACATTTTTTTCACCAATTAAATGGTATTTAGGATATGAGAGGTACATTTTCCCCTAACAAAATGAACACCTGTTCGAGATGTGCTAACTGTCTGTGTGTTCTTAGGTTACTTAAACTCTGGGCTTTGGTATCCCAAGTGAAAAATAGAGTGAATTACCTAAGGTCATTTTTAGCTCTAATGTCTTTAGTATTCTATTATTTATATAATCAGAGGGCATTTTGAGAGAAAACACAGGATGAAAATATTTCATTGATGTCTTTTAAAAAGAAATGTGAAGGTCCAAAAATCTTGATGCTCAATATCAATGAAGATACATAAATGCTGTATGGCTAGGGAGAATTATTAATTTGGTTATGTAAAACCAATCTAAACAACTAATTTCAAGACGTGCCACAGTTCATTTTACAAAGATACTAAAAGTGTGCAGAAACTGTCAAAATGGACAATTCTACTAACATGTTCTGTTTTGGCCAAATATAACCTCCTTGTGGGCAAGGATTTTTGTCTTGTTCACTGCTCTATTCCCAGTGCTTAAAATAGTGTTTAACATATGTTTTTTTTAAGGAGGCTTGAGGGAATTTTGCTTGTGAATGATAAGGCACCATCCCAATGCAATTTCTAAAAATAGCTAATATTTATAGAATGCCTCCTCTATACAGATCCTAGGATTCTCTTCTGAAAACACTCCTATGAGATAGGTCCTATTTTGTCCATTTTACTAAAGATAAAAGTGAGACTTAGAGTAGCCAAGTAATTTAACTATGGTTACTTGGTTTGCTTGGCTGGAGGAGCATAACATAGTCCATGCTCATTATCTCCAAAATACTCTCTTAAGAGAAAAATTTGGAAAACTCGATTTTTAAATAGACATTTGGTTTCCCTGAGAAACAAAAATATTGATTTACTATTGCAATTATAGATATCCAGATAGATTAAAGTGAAAAACTAATGATTAGGTTAATATTTCACATAATAGATGAAGGTATTGTTTCTGTTATATGACAGACCTGCAAATTTTAATTATTTAATGACAATATATGGAATAAATGCTCTGCTTCACCATTGGTTCTGCTGGTGGCCCCTTCACATATTAAATTCCCTGCTGGTCTTGGAAAGTATTTGGGTTGCAATCCTTGCTTGATTAATAAGATTAATTAAAAATAATAGCTAGTTATCATCTGAGCAGATTGATTCAATTGGTTGTAATAGAATACTATCTCCATATAAAGAACTGGTCAGTGGCCACACACCTTGTTCCTTGGTTTCAGTAATTAAAATCTCTGAAAAATGAAACTAGGGGTCATACAATTTAATGTTAGTTGGGGTCTTCCTGTCCCTTGAGGTCTAAGATTGGGTAAAAATCCAGTTTCCAAGATTTCTTCAAATTCCTAAGGTAGGGGAATTCTTTCCTTCTGTTCTCTTGACCAAGGAGCTCCAGACCAACCTTTTCTCTATTTTGCCATGAAACCTATTAGCATGAAGTATTGCCTAGTAAAGTAGGTGTACTAAAGAGTTAAAGGTCATGGAATTGGTTGTATCCCACAAAGTAGGGCAATTATCATCCACTGTATATTTCTATTTTTAAAAGTCCTGCTGGTCATAATTTTACTAAGGATTTCTCAGTGATCTTCACCTGTCTCTGTTCCCTATCATTTTGTTGGCACTCACTCTCACTCCCATATCTTACCTCTCTCTGCTCTTCTCTTCTTTCCCTTGGAAACAAACAACTATTCTTCTTTCCTCATGTTAAGCTGCTTAATTATTGGATCGTTGCTTGGATTCTGACAATACTTCTTCCTCAAACCCTTACTTTCTGTTTTTAGCTTTTGCCGTTTCTTTACCTCTTACCCCTCAGTCCATTTTAATCTGGTTCCCAACTCTTCAACTCATTTTACTTGACTTCTAATAGCATTTGACCTTTCTTCCCCAAACACCCAACTTTTCTAGTCATCTGTGACAGCACATTTTCCAGAAAGTTTGAGAAAATTCTTAACCTCTCATCTTCTTCAACTTCCTTATAATTCCAAAATAAATTATTGAATTTATCCCTTCCTTTTCTTCAACACTTCCTCTGTCCTTGTCCAAGCTACCAACATCTTTCACTGAACTACTATGTCTTATTTGGTCATGACCCTCACCCCTGTCCCATCTATTCTTTTCTCTACTTAGCACTCAGGGTGACCTTTAAAAAATGCAAATTAGATCAAATCATCCCTTTCTATAAAAACAAACTAAAACCTTTAAAAATGTCCCACTTCTTGGAATAAAAGCCGTAAGTGTTATGATAGTCAACTTGGCTCCATTCTCTAAATTCTGTCCAATATTCCAGCTCAACTAGTGCCACCATTGCACTTACACTCTGCTCTCCAGAAGAACATTCCCTTTTTAAGACCTTAAATGTATCTTGTTATCTCCTATCTCTGGTTCTCCAAGGTGTTTCCTTTCCTGGAATTTGATCTCTTCATACCCCACCATCTTACCACCTTCATCTAAATAACATTTACCCTCCCCCACCAATATCAGTTCAAATCATTTCCTTAAGCAAGTCTTTCTGTTTTCTGTTGTTACATTTTGCCATAGCACATTTTACTTAATGTGATATTATATATATCATTTACAATAAAATATTTTTGCAATTATATGATTAAAGTTGGTTTCCCTGAAGGATTGTAAATTTTATGAGAGGAGGAAACATGCCTGATTTCTTCAGCATTGTATCCCTGTGTTACATGTGTACAGCTGTATGTGCTGTATCCCTAAGACCAGCACAGTCCCAGGGATATAACAACACCAAATATACATTGTTTGAGTGAATTTTTCAGCATGCTTTTAAGACTTCTGGCATCTGCTCTTAAGATAATACATGTTTACTTCTTTTCAGGTACAAGCAGAGTTAGGATAGCAAGTTCATATAGCCCATCACAATGGCAGAATTTTGTAAGCACATAATGAGACATTTTGATGTCAGGATGAAGTACACACTCTTGTCACCTCTTTTCCCACTTCCTGTGCCCCAGAAACTTACATTTTACCATGTGTTCTCTTTCCTGCAGACCTTTGTACATATCACTTGCATTGCCTGGATTCTCCCATCTCCCACTTCTATCACTTGGTTAACTTCAAGTCGTGGTTTAGATGCCCCTTTCTTCTCTAGAATCCAAAGTCCTGGTTAGGGGATTGCCCCTTGCATATTTTCATTTTAACTATCCCTTTCTATTCTAATTATTTAGTTGTTCATTTCTTCTACTAGACTGTAATTCTTTGAGGAAGGGACTAGGTCTTATTTATTATTACATACAAATTATGTATTGTGATATCTGACATACAGGAGGAATTCAACAAATAAATATTGCATAAATGAATTAAAATACCTATTATCTAAAATGTTTTTTATTAAATTCTTTTAGTAATTTCATATGATTTTTCAGGTAAGATAATGATATTATAAGATAAAATAGCTGAATTGAGAACAACTATTGCTATCCATATACCCAAGTTCAGCTATCAATTAATAATATATTTCAAATTATTTGTAAACAATTTCATGAGTAAATATAAACGTTTTAGGAATAATATGTAAATTTATAGAGAAAAGAATGCAGTTGACATATAAGAAAATGGATACCTCTAAGTTTTTCAACCACCCATATTTGTTGTAAAGAATTAGGCCTTTACAAATTCAAAATTTGTAATACAAATCACAAATTTACAGAGCGATCTGCCCTTTCTGTCAGCTTCTGGAAGGTAACCTGTAGTATTCTTTCTTTGCCTGGGCATCTTGGGTCATACTGAATAGTTCTAACCATGTGATTTAGGGTGGAAGTTAGACACACCTGTATAGTTTTAGAGTAGGGGCTGACCATGCCAAAAAGACTAACATTGTGGCTTAGGGTAGGGGCTTTGGGTCATGTGTTATCAATTAACCTAGATATTGAGATTAACCATTTGGGCAATCAATCAGTCAATCAATGCCTACATGATTAAGCCCTGGTTAAATCTCTATATATCAAAGCTCAGGAAAGCATCCCTGTTGGCAATACTCTGTGCCTACTGCCACAGACCATAGCTGGTAGAGTAATGCATCCTGACTCCATGGGGAGAGAACAATGGAAGCTCTATGTTTGGTACGTCTCCTGGGCTCTGCCCCATGCATTTCTTCCCTTCGTTGCTTTTAATCTGCATGCTATTTGGGTAATAAATTGTAACCATGAGCATAATAGCTTTCAGGGAATTCTGTGAGTTCCCTCTAGCACAAGGAAACTGAGGCTGGTTTTGGCAACTCCTGGAACTTGCAGTTGGTTTCAGAACTGAAGATGGTCTTGAGGACTCTGCCTGACTTTGTAGTTGACCAATTCTACATATCATACTAAATAGAATTCACCTAAGGGGGGAGGGGTAAAGAAATATTATTTTATTACCTATAGCTATCTTTTTAAAAATATTTAAAGTAAGAAGAGAGTAAAGTTGTGTATATGGGGAAGGTAATAATAAAAGAGTTTTTCTTTAGCCATTGTAGGTGCTAACTGACATATTTCTGAGACAATTTCTAGTGAGAAAAAATAAAATAATATAAAATAATTACCATAAAATAAAATAATTTAAACACTATATTAATAAAACAGACTGCTTTAATGTGCTTTAACATCCTTAAAGTTCAATACATCATAGTACTGAACTTTGACATTAAATATTCATTAATGGAAAGATATTAAAAAATATTTTTAAACTATCATGACACAAGATAATAGCTATATTTGAGAAAGAATAATGTTTGCATAAAATTAAAAACACTTAGCTCTATTGCATGCTTTTATTATGTTAACTCACTACTTGGGTTGCTCCATGTATCCAAATGAAAGATAATCCTGTTGCTAAACTTCCACTATTTCAATGAACCATGGGATTAGATTGGAATTTAAAAAATAAAATACTTCAGAAATTAAAATTAAAAAAAAATTCAACCTTAAAAAAAAAATTCAACCTTATAATAAAAAAATGAAAGCAGGAAAATAATATAAAAATAATTTGTGACACCATAATTACCCTTTGTAAAATATTTGAATGCTGTACACCTAATAATCTTCTTTAATGAAATTGCTATAATTTTCCCCAAAATCTCAGTTTGAAACACAGTGCTGTTTTCATATTCACTTATTTAATCCTGAGAGGAATAATGTTGTTATGCTTTTCATACTTTTCACATGTAATGAAAAACACAAACTATTTTGTCTTAAAATATCATATTAAAGTTATACTTACTGAATCTTCATAATAAACTCCTTAAAAACTTTTAATTAAACTATTCTAAAAGTTTAATGCTAAACTCATTTTAAAAGTTAGGCTTGTTTTAAACATTAGGACTTAGGTAGGTAATGATAGGCCGATTTGCATAAAGCAGTTATAAGCGACTTTAACATTTATTCTCATTCGATCTATATTTGGTGAAGGTGTGGCACTGAAACACCTCAAAAGGAAAATAAAGAAAAAATATGCTATATTATTTCCAATTGAGTTGTGTATGTATAAAAGCTTTGCTGACGTTTTTATAAATGGCACTAGCCCTTTCCATACCTCAGGAGAAGTTGAGGTTCTCAGTGGTCGACAGAACGCTTACAAAGCAAGTAAAGATCATGGCTCTCAGCACATTCTAGCCACAAATTAGATACGAATGCTCTCTCTATTTTCACTAAAAGCCACAGCTTGGCTGAATTACAAAATGCTTCCCTTCATATGAGGAGAGTTGAATCACATACTGGAAATTGTGATAGCACAGCTCAGGGATGTTCCAAAGTGTATATGTGGTTTACCACTTAGAAACTTCCCAAGTTTAAATCAAAAGACTTCCAAAATATAAATGCCTATTCCTTCCTTTCCACTCCCCCATGAACTAACTTTGAAAAATCAGTCCTGCAGTATAAATGAGTCTGAATTACTAAGTTGTATTAACAAATTCAGTTAATCATAATGAACAAAGAAATATGCCATAAAGTATATACAAGGTCTAGATAAAGCTTAGAGGTCATAATGGCTCTATAAAAACATCTCTTTTGTTCCATTGAAGTTCAGAATGAAGAGACAAATATGGAAGACTGGAGGAAAGCATAGCCTTTAAAGAGAATACTCTAGAAACCTGTAAGCAAAAATTATTAAATATGTATGATACATGCTATATCCATGAAAAATAAACATTTTTCTTTTTTACTTTTGGCTTCCTAGGTTAAAGAAAGAATAAATGTAGCAAATTCATCAGATGCAACTGCAAACTTTAACACCACCATCACCAACACACGAGCAAAAAAAAAAAAAAAAGAAAAAAAGTAAGGGTTTTATAGGTGCCAGGGGCTATTATAAATACTTTACATGTGCAAATTCACTTATAACAACAACCCTGGGAAAGGGGTACTATTCTTAACTGTATTTTAGAGATGAGGACACAATAATACTGTAACTACAACCACCACTACTGCTACCACTGTTGCCGTTAATAGGATACTACTACTGCTGCTATTAATATCATTATTAAGATTGCTACTACAACTTCTGCTATTGTTACTGCCATTGCTGTAGCTACTATGAACTCCTACTAATACCTGATCTAGCTTATTAAATGCCCTTAAGATGCCTTGCAATGTGCTAGCTACTTTACATATATGTTTCCTATTTAATTTTTATAAGACTCAGGGAGATATGTTTAATCTTTCCATTTTACAGATAAGGAATTTTAGATTTTAAGTTAAGCTACTGGTAGAAGGCTCAATAGTTAACCTGTTTTCCCCAAGTTAAGCTGTTGCCAAAGTAGTGCTTCATGGATCAAACAATTGAACTTAGATTCACAGTTTGGTAGGTAAAAGTGGATATTTTCTCATAACAGGAAAAATACAATATGTTATATTTTCTTTCTTTAATTTTTAACCTATTTAAATGCTCAAACATAAGAAAATAGAAAGAATAGTACAATGGCCACCCATATACTAACCAATTAGATTCAACAGTTGTAAACTTCTTGCCATATTTTATCTAATTATCTAGCTGTCTATCTATTGTTGAATCCTTAAAGAACAAATTACTGATACCATCGTAATTCATTCGTCAAAATATTAAATTGAATCTCCAAAACGGTAAAACCATTCTCTTAAATAATCACAGACACACAATCACACACAACATAATTAACATTAATTTCCTAATATGATCTAATATTCAAGTTAGTGTTATTTTAAGTAATGCATCAGCATTAAGTTTGCCTGAATGTAAAAAAAATTTAAAAAGACATAACTTACAAAATCTTATGAAAATGAGTATTATCATTACAAATATACATACTTAAATATATTAGGGAAATAGTTTAGGATAATTACTGAGAGGTCACCCCGTACTTACTTGATCAATGGAGATGTTGAATATCCCTGAATCTGGCTATTTTGATGGCTGAAGAGTTCAATTTTGATCAATCGGACCATTTTAAATTAAAACTCATAAGGAAGGAAATTTTCTTTTCGATGTCTACTAAGCATTTTAAATGATGGACAAAACCATCAAAGCCTTGGGTTTAGAACCCATATTTTTGAGTTGAAAGAAAACTTGAACACTGTTTAATTTATATGGTTTTTAAATTGGTTTCCATTAGCCTTAGGGTTCTGAAGACCTTCATGGATCACTTGGTAGAAAGAAGGGATCAGAATGGGATGTGTTTTGGGACAGGAAGATGTGAGATGCCCTATAGTTAAGGCTTTGGTCTCCTACACATGCTCACAAACATGGGTACAATTTTTTCAGTCAGACCAACTTTACCTTCATCTTTGATATTTATTGGGGTTCTAATTTAAATTTTCTTTGCAAAAAGAATTCTGCTGCTAAAAACCTTCTGTTGCTGTTTTTCAAAACTTCTGGTGTGGCCCAACTTCCTCATATGACAGATGAGAAGCCTGAGGCACAGATTGACTGTTTTGCCCAAGATCATATAACTTGTCAAGGGCAAAACAACAACAAAATTCCAGATCTTTAGATAATGTTCTGTTTTAAAAACTAGTTTTTTAAAAAATTAGTTAGTTTTTTGGGAATATGAGAGCTAATGACAAAATAGGATATTTCTAATGTGATATAGTAAATAAAACATCAAAATTGACAATGTAAAATTATAAAATAAAATTCCTAAGACACCAAAAGTTTATATGTTTATTTCCCCTTCTTTTTATTTTATATACACACTGTATTTTGCAAGCATAAAGAGCCAGAATAATTATTCCAGTGATGATTAAGTATGCAAGGAGTTCTATGTAAAACAAATGGGACTTTAATTTTGAATGAATTTTTAGAAATTTCTCCAAACCAGTACATTTCTGAAGAAAAAAGACTTGCTGCTATATGTGCTTAATTCCAAATATTTAACCTTATCTTTGACAAATGCTTCCTAAAGTCTAGACTCTGGGATTCTGCTAGAGAATAACTTTAGCTGGCATGATCTCTGCCCTGGAAGTGTGATGATCTAGAAAATAGCAAAATAAAATAGAATAGTTAGGTGTAAGTCAAGTCTTATTAGGGTAATGAAAGGGAGGTAGAGAAAGTTCAGACAGAATGAGGGATGATAGAATTCTCTCTTTTCCAGTTAATTACCCTTAGTAGAGAAACAGTTTGGGCACAGGTAGCCTGCCTTTGTGGGTTTTGTGTGGACCACAGAACTATGTCAGGGGACATTTCACATATTTCTTTCTCTCTCCCAAAATTTAAAGAGTCTTGAATTCGCGAAACACATGCAGTCTATCCTCTACTTCTGATAATATTTTGAAAAATGCTTTATCTATCCTCTTATAATTTCTTTTTTTGTCTTCAGCACTCTCATTTGCTCAAAATAATATAACTTCTCTTTGTTTCCAACATACTATGCTTAAAACTTTTCAGTCCCTTTTTTCTTAAGTCTTTTTAAAAAAAATCTCCCTTGAGAACAGCATTTCTCAATCTTGACCCTATGGATAATTTGGATCAGTTAATTCTCTGTCGTGGAGGACTGTCCTCAGCATTATGGGATATTTAGCAGCACCCGTGCTAGACAGGTGCCCGTAATACACCACTTGCCTGCAGTTGTGATAAACAAAAATGTCTCCAAATATGACCAAATTTCCCTAGGGAGAAAAATTGTTCCTGGTTTAGAATAACCATTTTAGGGCTTACATCATCTCACTGTGCCCTCTTGGTTTTCTGCTATTTCTTCAGCTCTAATTTGATTCTTGTCTTAGTCTGGATTATGGCCTAACACTCCTTTTCTGCTGTAACCTGTTGCCCCATAACTCTGGACAATCTTTACCTTCTTGTTCAATAATGACAGAGAGCCAATGAAATTGAAAAAACAAAAAAAATGACTTCTGTTTATTACTGCTTCTCTTTCTCTCTTTTTGCATGCACAGAAGCAAAACATCTGTTCAAATTCTGTTCTTCTAGTATGAGATACATGTTTCAGATTTAAACACATTTCTGTGACATGTTCAGTAGAATTAATATTTTCTTTCAGCCTTAGGGTAAGAAATCTGTCTACTTTGGTTTTGAATGCTGTCTATACAGTCAGAACAAATGCATGTCCACACACCTGCAAACACACACACATAACCTATCTCTCTAAAGGAGATCACTAAGAACTGCCTAGAGTTTTATAGTTAGGCAATCTGAAACTCTGTAGACTTGACTTACAATGTGATGCAAAGGTTTCTAATCGTGTAGGGAGAATAAAGTAATTTGGATAACTTTGAACATAAAATGTTCATTAAACAAGATTATAGAATAAGTTAGGAGTTGAACTGCTCTTCAACTGCTGTCTTATAGTGTTTCAAATAATGGGAGGGAGGTTATTTAAATAGATATAGACATGAGTACCAGTCAATGGATTAGAAACAAGTGGTGAAGACCACAGGGTCTACAATCAAACCACCTTGGTTTCAAATCCTCTGTCTGCCACCAGTAAGTTGTATGACTTTAGACAAGTTACTTAACGTTTCAAATCTTGTTTCCCCACCTCAGAAATTGAGAAAAAAATCACAGTAATATGTGCTCCATAGAGGACTGCTATGAAGATCACCTGAGAAATACATGAAAAGCATTTAATCCAATGCTGGCTAAACAGCAAGCACTCAGTAAAATGTTGACTATTATTACCTCTCCATTGCCCTCAGCAAGGAAATACCTAGAATCTTTTGTCTCAAACTAGGTATCCAGTAGAGCAAGCAGTGCAAAATATCAATCATGAAAAATGAGATCTATAACCAGAAAAAAACTATCTGGCAAAAGCTTCTGGAATTTTCGATGTAGAATGATTGCTCTATTATAAAAAGTATTAGTAATAACCTGCCAGATCTTGTGCCAAGAACTTTATAGGCATTCTCTCATTGAATTCTCACAAAAATATTATGAAGTAACCAGTATTGCAAACCCAATGAAGTAAGCTGAATGAAATAAGTGAATTACTAATAAAAGTTTACAGAGGGGGAAATTTGAAACTTAGAGAGGCTTAATCACTGACTCTAGATTAAGCTTAATGGAGCCTAGAGCTCTGGTTGTGGCAAAGCCTCTGAACAATTCATATGATATTTATGAATTCAAAGCAGGTATGTAAAATCTTCTAACTGAACTTTAATTTTAACATTTATTTGTAAACAGAAAAAAAGGTATTATAGCAGCAATACCAGAATTAGAAAGTTTAAGAAACTCAACGTGGTTAACTAAAATAATGGCTCTGACAGGGAGAACTGTCAAATAGTTGAAGGAAAATGACTCAAAGTGGGTGTCAAAAGTTAGATAGCTCCTGAAAAAAAATTTCTGCAGATCAAGAACCACCATGAGAAAGGAATAAAATGATATATTACAAATACATATTTTTTGGTAGATAGTCTTACATCCTTTATAGAACAAAAGGGATTATAAATTAAATTGGTAAGTAAAATGACTCCGCTTTTGTATTTACTCTAAACGAGTAAGTAGCTATTGAACTGGAAAATCAAAATAGAAATCATTTTATATTTGGACTTGAAAAATATAGGTATTTGCCATATAAATTTGACAGAATAAAAGAATGCCAGATAAACTACTTATAAGCTTATTGTATCAAAGCTCCAAAGTTATGAAATTTGTAATTCATATATATATGTATATATACATATATATACTTAACATCAACGCATAAATTCAAGTTCAAATGAAACATTTACTGACCCTAGTTACATAATGATGTAACACTCAGTGAATATTTATTGAATAGTGAAAGAATAAATAACATTACAGGTAAATTAGATATTTAACTTCTTAATATTTTTTCTATAATCGGTATTGTTTACTTACAACTTTAAAATTAATAGCTACATTTTAAAACTAATTAATTCAAAAGAGTTTTACATAAAGTAGGATCATAAATGTAATAGAAATGTTACTTATATATTTAACTTTTATAGGTCACTATAAATTCTTAAAAGAAATGCACATCTTCAAAAATATATAGTTACTTTTTTCCTGATAATTATATTAATATAATTGGAAAAAGTATAAAGAAAAAAATTTAAATCACACATCTTAGATATAATTAATTTGATATAGATATATTAGATATATTATAATTATATATATATGATAGATATATTATAATTTGTTTAATTTCATAAAGCTTCAAGTTCCAAGTAGGTCAGGCTGTGAAATTTGAAACCTTAGGCACGGTTGCCACATGGTGGTCAAGATCAAGAATAGCAAGCTAAACTCACAGCATGCTTGATTATTAAATATAATGTATTATTGAAGCCAAACTTGAAAATAAAAACTTAGGTTCTTAAAATTAAAAGTGTAAATTTTTATGTCTATATTCTTCATGAATTAGAGTTTCTGATATTAATTTTTAGCAATTAAAATTATTAAAACATGATGGTGACAATGACATCAGTTTTGTTAACTGTGATAGCTACCAAGTCATTTATATTTAAATTTTAAACTCATAGGATAGCTCTGATTTATTTTGGATCAGAGTCTGTGCTTGTCTTTTGTTCCTACAAAAAGTGTAAAGAGTTTTTTGTTATTATGTGTAACACAGGCAAAATTATTTAAGTCAATACATTTTTAAGGAATTTCACATGTTCTGATTCCTTCCACTGCCAATCACCTTGGTTTCTCCAATGTTTGATCCATAATTTTCAAGATAACCCTTTCAAAAAGAATTTTGTCTCAATCCACAGTTGTCATGTTGTCGGTCCACAATTCTTTTAGTTGGGCTTCTTTGATCTCCAGTGGAATATGGACACACTTCAAAATTCCCCACCTGTAATCTTTGGGATCCAATTTCCTCAAGCAATTTACTTTAGGACCATGTTTAGGGTCAAAGGAGATGGATCTGCCTGGCACTGAATTTTAGACACCCTCTAAACATGCATTAAGTTCAAACCATATTTACTCTTAAGCTTTCACACCTTAGAACAGTACAGATCGTTGGGATATGCCAATACCCAAGATAAAAAGTTTGACTGTTAGGTTTTTCATAGTTTATTAGCAGCTATCTTGAAGTTCTTTCCCACAGATCTAACACGTAGTTCTCTCAGTAAAGGAAACCACACGGTTACTCTGTGAGGCATTTCCAACAATGTAGGTCTGCAGAAAAAGTCCCATTGGGATAGACCTCAACAGTGCCTGTGTTCGTCTTATTCACTGTTTTATACACCCTAGTGCCTATCACTATTCCTGCTGTGGTATGGGTTCAGTACTATATTTTTAAACGAACAAGTGATATTCAATAATTGAAATATTGCCAGAATTAAATAAAATATAAAAACATGATTTAAAAAACCAAAAAATTATATACTGACATATTTGCTAGTGCAATTTGAATAACAGACAAACGCAGGCAGCAGTGTTCCTTCCTTCGAATTTGCTTTCCCCAATACCTGCCATCCCTGTTATGTTTTCATTCACTGAGCTTTAGGTTGGAAGAACCCCTCCTTCTGAGTGTTCTATTAGTGACCCCAGGAGCAATTACTAGCCATTAGGACTGGCTTCCAAAAGGTAGATCAAACCCATATGGTGTTTTAGTCAAATTTGTGTGGTACATTTAGCAGTGAAGTGTGACTTTGAAGTTTGCTTTAAAAGAGAAGGAGGATGCAAGGGAAAGCTTCATAGATCTTTCTTAGGTTCAAAAGGCAGAATTAAGTTTAATAATTCAAAATACATTTCTTATCTGGGTTTTTTAATTATTTACAGAGTTAAATCGACTTGTCCATCTACAAAGTGCTAAAAATGTGTCTTTGATACTTTTACTCACTGAAGTTGCATACTTAACCAGTGAGTATGTTTTATGCCGCTGATTGTTATTATGCTTCTTATATGGTGGAATGAAGCTGAAACTGAGCCCCTGAAGCCAGAGTATGGGCTCAGAGTCAGGGTCTGCTCTGGCTTCCCTGAGGGGCAACAACCTGAACCCCTGTGGCTAACATCCACAAAAGGAAGGAGTACAGTTGGTGATGACCAAAGTCTCTTACATTGTTATGACCTAATGTAATAATTATTTCTTAATTAGTCTTTCAGTGGTTTACTTTTCTCTTTTTTCAAGCCATGGGTCTCTTTTATCTTATTTCTCTTTTTTTGTCTTTTTCTCTCTCCTCCTCCTCCCCCCGCACCTCTCTCTTTCTTTCTCTTCTTTCCATCCCTCCCTCCCTTCCTTCCTTCCTTCATTTCTTTTTTTGAAATGTTTATTTACGTCAATCAACATAAAGTAACTTATTTTAAAGAACATAAAGAGGCTCCACATATGAAGTTTCAGCTTAACTTAGGGTAAGTTATACCTTCAAATCTATTTTCAGAGACTCTACTGCAGCTATAAGTAACTACTTGTATAAACTATGCTTGTTGCATTTTAGAAAATATTCAATATATAACATCAAGCAAATTCAAAAGTCTACTTTTTTAAAATAAAATCTCTGTTTAGCTCACTTCTTTTCTTCAAATGAGTAAAAACTGAGTGGTATTTGCTTTTCTTGCAAAACAAAACACAATTTGAAGAAATTATTAAAGACAATGGTGCCAAATTTATTAATGTTGGGCATTCTTATAATTAAGCACATCAAAATAGATACATAAAGAAAAAATATCACATGGTATAATGTTAAAATCATTCTCTACAAATTCCCAGTTGTTTATTTTTAAAGTATAAATTTGTTTCAGAAACTGAAAGACAGTAGATTCACTGTAGATGTACAGTTTTAGCTAGATCTGTTAGATTAAAAAGAAAGAAACTGGAATTACAGTTAACATATAGAAGGCACAAACATTGATACTGTATTGATAATTGTTCTATGAATCTATCTAATAAAAATTTAAGAATAAATGTTTCCATCCAGTTAAAAACAATCTTAACCTGACTGAAAACTTGTTTTGGCTTTTTAAAGTGGAAAGTTCTAGAAGAATTTTTTTGAAAGAGTTAGACAATTTGAAAACATAATATTATAATAGATACATATCAAACTTCAGAGTTCGTAGGACTTGAAAATCTTAAATACTCTACTGAGTTAATTCAAACTTTTATTAAAAATTGACTTCTAAAATTAGAATTAAAGTTTTCTTGACTAAATGTATGTTCTAAATAGGTCTTTAGGTTCCTAAATGATTGCCTTTCTAAAGAACAGACTGGAAGAAGAAGTGATCAATTTGCCCTTTAAATACACTGTAATTTAGGCAGCCCTATCAGTGCAACAAGTGTGTTCCTATGCAAGTTGTTATACTTGCGTTACTTCCCAGTCTTTTTCCTCTATTTTCATTTCTATACAACGATACCACTATGCTTAATTATAGGACTTGTAACATGTAAGCTTTCTTATTCTTAAAATACAGCCATTTAACCCTTTTAAAAATTGCATGGACTAGTTCTCCAAACCCTCCCACATATATAGCTTGTCTATTTCTTACCCTCAAAGAATAAAATAAATGCCATAAAGTCATCACTATAACAAAGGATAAGTTCTGTGCTCTTACTTAGTTTAAAATGAATGTGAAGGCACTTAGAACCTATAGTACAGATATAATGAGGCAGAGTACACATTAATATAAAAATTGTATTATAATAAAGAGGAAGTGGACCTAAAGCACAATGAATATTTATTGATTAATATCGCTACCAAAATCCTCAGGGCTAGCCATTTTTAGAAAGGTTCAGGAATACTACAATTAATATAAGGAGACCCATGAAAAACTTTTACCTGTTTTCCAGTCTCATGTACATGATTATGGTAATAGCAGGTGCAATGCAGACACATGGGGGGTGTTGGGATGTTAATAAGATGAAAAATAAAACACATACCATAAAATTCCGCTGGTAATGAATGTTCTCTTTGTTAAAGTCGATCACATAGCCATTGAAGGACCAAACAAATGTGAGATCCAGTGCAGGATCAAAGGAAGCGGCACACTGCATGGTTGCATTTTCTCCAACAGTGATATCGGCATTAATTGGAGCCAATATAATTCGTGTGGGATCTATACATTTTTAAATAAAGGAGTAAACCACAATTCAAAAAAATATGAGACACCATATTATCTAGTACATTAAAAAATAAAAATCAATATAGTTGAAATATCTGTGCAAAACAATAAGATGTTTACAAATTTAAATTCCAAGAATAGTTTCATCAAACAAGAGATTTGCACAGAAGCCTTTTGAAATGGAAACATCAAAACATGGATTGTCTTATAAGCTTAGTGCTGAATCATGTCTTATAGTACATTAGAAATTAAGCACTGTCAAACTTAAAAAAAAAAAGTAAAGTTAATCAAATGGTTTCCTACCTGTGATAACAAGAGTCCCAGTGCTATTAGCCTTCCCTTTATTATTTTCTACAAAGCATGTATAGACACCTCCATCATTCCTTGTAATGTTATTGATTTCCAAGCTGCCATCTTCCCAAATGACTATTCTATTGAAATGAAAGAAATACATATTTCACAAAATTAATTTAATGAAATACGTTACTATTCTATGTCTTAGATTAAAAACACTAACATCTTAGTATCATTAAAGTTTTACATAAATTGCTTGACAGAGACTTTTTTCAAGATGAAACATTCTAGCCTTTGTTTAGAATATTCTTTCTCAGCATCAAGTTTTTTTGGAAAACCACCTTCATCTTTTTCTTGGACTTATCACAGTAATCTCGAACTGTCCTCCTGCTGCCAACCTTGCCTCTACACAGTTTCTTTTCCCACATGTCAGCCAGACATGAAGACATACACCACATAAGTAATACAATGTCACTCTTTGGCTCAGTGATGTCACTCTACAGCTCAGAAGCCTCCAGTGAGTTTTCCATCTCATGCATAGTAAAAGCCACAGCCCTTGGTTTGCCCTTTTAGGCCCTGGTCGTTTTCACAATCTGTTTCTCACAACCTTCAGGGTTTTGCACAGTGGCACCTTCAGTAAAGCTTTGTCTGATAAATTCTAGTTAGTATGGCATGCACACACCCACCCATGGCACTGCTGCTGTCCTGGCATTCCCCATGATATCCCTCTTCCCAGATTTTTCTTCCTAACACATATTTCATCAGACATACTTCAGCTTTACTTGTTAATCTATCCTTGCATTAGATGGTAGCATCCTGATGTCAGGAATTTGTATCTGCTTTGTTTGTGGCCCCATCTCAAGGTAACATATTCATTAACATATACAATCATTAGGAAAAAACAAAAAACTATGTTCCAGGAATTCCTTAAGGAGTGAGACATGAAACAATGAGTAGGCACTCGATCAACCTGTTTTTGAATGTATGAACTACATAGAGTTTAACTGAAGCAGTGGCTCTCTACATGCCACCATAAAATGACTTTTAAACCACTGTGAGACAGACTTAGATCAGTCATAGGCCTGAAAAAAGTGAGCCCAGATCTTCCAGGAATGTGACCCCAGGACTTCAGCCTTGGTAGTTAGAATAGACTGTCATTTCCACAGCCACAGAGGAATACAAACATATTTTAATTTTAGGAAATTTCAAAGGATGATACTGTAAAACCTACCTTAGTAAAAGCTTCTGTAACAGATTACTTTTAGGAAATTCTTCTATGAACAGAAACTAAATCTTTCATACTAATAGAACTTAAATGTATTCCCTCTGCCTGTCTGCCTCTTCCTTGGAGTCAGGAGACCGAAAACTCATTATTTGTAACCTTATTATACCTAACTCTTACATATAATTTATATTACATTAGTATTACATATATTATGATATATTACATATAATTTATATATTTATTATATAACTTTACTATATAATGCCTTGCACTTACATTCAATATTGGATTGCCTGTCATTGGATTTTATTTTATTTTTAAATTTTTGATATTCTTTTCCATTATGGTTTACTACAGAATATTGACTATCCCGTGCTTTACAGTAGGACCTTATTGTGTATCCATCCTATATATAATACTTTGCATCTGCTGATCCCAAACTCCCCATCCATCCCCCCACATCTCCTTCCGCCTTGGCAACCACAAGTCTGTTCTCTATGTCTGTGAATGTGTTTCTGTTCTGTAAATAAGTTCATTTGTGTCATAGTTTCGATTTCACATACAAGTGACATTATATAGTATCTTTCTCTTTTTCACTTATTTCATTTAGTATGATAATCTCTAGGCCCATCCATATTACTGCAAATGGCATTATTTCATTCTTCTGTATGGCTGAGTAATATTCCATTGTATATATATATACTACATCTTTATCCATTTATCTGTCAATGGACATTTAGCTTGCTTCCATGTCTTGGCTATTGTAAATAATGCTGTATGAACATTGGGGTGCATGTATCTTTTCAAATTATAGTTTTGTCTGGATATATGCTCAGGATTGGGATTGCTGCATCATACGGAAACTCTATTTTTAGTTTTTTGAGGAACCTCCACACCCTCAAAAGGGTGGAGTTTTGCCACGCTTTTGGGTGTGGCAAAGGGTGTAGGAGGGTTGCCTTTTCTCCACACCCTCTCCAGCATTTACTATTTGTAGAGTTTTTAATGATGGCTATTCTGATCAGTGTAAGTGGTACCTCATTGTAGTTTTGATTTGCATTCCTCTAATAATTAGCAATGCTGAGCATCTTTTCATTTGCCTATTGGCCATCTGTATGTCTTCTTTGGAGAAATGTCTATTTAGATCTGATTTTTACTTTCCTTAAATATATAATTTCCAAAACCTTAATTTATCTCTGAAGCTTTGTACAAACACATGCCAACAATTCTCCATATATTCCATTTTAAGAGCAGAGCTTCATAAAGGACAATTACTACATACATACTTTATTAATAAAAATCTCCATATAAGAAAACACCAAAAATTTCACCAATAATATATTCCATAATTTCCTTGCTCGTCTTTAACTCTCCAGTTCCAACTTAAGCTCATTTCAGAATACTTTTTACTTATTGAAGAAATAATGTAATAGCATAATATAAACATAAACATAAAAGTAATTATTTGATATTGTGGAAGCTATGCCAATGTCCCTCTATGTTCTCTCACTGTGAGGAGTGTAACTGATCCACACCTCTAGCTGCTGCACTCAGAAATCCATCACTGTGTTTGAGCCAAAACAACAATTTCCACAGGTTGCTCTCAGCCAATGACTGAGTCCAGGAGGAATTTTAAGGCTGCATATTCCAGGTAGACATCAGGCTCCTCTGATGGGCATTTTTAGCTGGAACGCTTTCCAGTGGTCTTACCACACTCTATTAAATCTGCACGGCAGTCCATTTCTACCCAGCCTCTCTTCCTTCCTTCCCTTTCCCCTTCATTTGGAAGCAGACCTGAATCTCAGATGGCTGTCCCAGGCTTCACCAAGAGTCTTCTCTGTTTTCCTTCCTAGGCATTGCCATTAATAAATCTCTTGCATGGCTAATCCCGCATTGTCATCTGCTTCTCATAGAACTCATATTAACACAGTACTAACATTAATGTGTCTCATTTTTTCTCACTAAGCTCTAGTGTAAGTCCTTAGCCAATTTTCCACCCCACCCCATTTAATTATTTTGTACGTAAAGCAATGAAAATTATCATCAAGTTGCAATGGAAACAACAATAGCAACAATTAATCTTTCTAAAACCCACATTATATTCTTAGTTTTCTCATGTATATTAGCTCTCAATTGATCATTGTCATCTTTAAAGGGTATACTTCCTTGTGTTGTTCAGCTCACCTACACTTTCAGGTACTTTGTCCATGACATTAAAATTAATTTCAGTAAGAGTATTTAGGGAACTTGATGTTTTTGAATAATGATCCATATTCTAAAGTCAATGTAGTTAAATTATCAGAATCTTATCCTTATTTTCAGATTAGATCATATAGATAAACAGTCAAACAAGCCAGGAACCATCTGGTCTTTAATAAAGTAGTCACTTATTGTTGCCAAAATTATTCCAGTATAACCTCCATCTTATTTGTTAATGTTTAAAGCACACCAACTCTGGGGTAGAAAAGAATCTTGGAGAGACTCTCATATAAAAGGCTCAGATAAAGACCATTTTAGAGTTGATAGCAGTCCATTGGTTATAAATGAACAACTACAAAGAAATTCTGTTGGAGAATGCATATCATTTTAACTTTAAATAAAATCATACAATTGAGAACTTAATTACAACTTATCAAGATTTATGTTTCCTCTCTCCTGATTGCAAGTACTGCATATGCCATTTTACAAACCATTTACCAGGCACAGAGATAACTTAGTAATGTGGAACAGTTTTTAGGTAATTATATTAATCAGAATGAGATTATAGTTATGCTCAAAGACAGTTATTCAGTTACTCGTTAATATTATTTTCAACAGAAATGTTTCTCTAAAAGTAATTATTAGTTTAACTTTTCTTAATACATACTATTTTATAACATTCAAACTTATTTTTACATGAAATACCAAATCTATAATAAAGAGATACTTAAATAATCTGAGCTACTAGTGGGTTAACATAGTGAGCAAAAATTAGATTTATAGACTCTTTCATCAAAAGGTCATACAATTTGATTCAAATACTTTAAAAATATTGACAGGACTAGAATAATAAGATTTTAGGAGCTAGACTTTTCTTTTTTTGAACACATGTTTGTATTTAGGAAAAACAAATCCATGAAGCATGGTTCTGAGAAATTTGTGGTTGCAGAGGCCCATGGCATGAGTCCTCATCAGAATTAGAGCAAGATTCTTTTCATTAAGGAGAGAGAGCTAATAGTGCAGCCAACAGGAAATGCTATGCTCTAGGCTGTTGCAGTAGTGAATACCTAAAATTGGAACTACCTTATGATCATGGTCTGCATCACTCATTATCTGACTGCTAAAGCTTCAACCCTGTATTGCACAGATTGACTTTTCCTTTAACACTGATTCTTCTAGTATCATTTTGTTAAAGTGTTAATAAATCTTAGTCAGACATATTACCTGTAGAATTTAATGTATTCAGGGAAGCAGCTGCTGTCCTTGCACACCCCTCCCCAACCACAGCTTTGTCTCATGCACAACCATACTTGTGATTATCCTAGTAAGAAAACTGTGTTGCCATGTGTTCATTCCATATCAGCATGGCACAAGTTCAAGTTCTGGCTTGGAGATTACTGATACATTTTCAGAAGCCCACTTTAACCTTTCCAGGCTTTAGATACATCAAAACAGAGATGACACTCACCTTACATTCTTTATTGGATTACTGTAAAGATTTATCTTTTATACTTTTGCTAGAATATTTTTTTAAAGGCAAAAACTACTTTTTTCCTCCCCTATTTAAGCCTTTAGACAGATTTCTACTACTCTTAGATGAAGCCACAGAAAATGTTGTTACTAATGACCTGGCTTACTATGTGTCATCCCTTAAAACTGTTCTCCATTTTATTCTAAAGACAGCCATGTTGGTTTTAGTTCTTACATTCCTTATACATCCTCTTCTCTCTGCCTTAGGGCCTTTGCACATGCTGTGCTCTCTGCTTGAAATATTTGCTGCTCCCCAACCTTCATATCCCAATTCTCCTATTTCCCAACATTCCTTCTCCCCATAGATAGTTAGGAAGATTAGAAGTTCCTGTTCACTTCAGAAGAGGGAAGAGGTGATTTGTACTTTAAAATCACCTTTTATTTCCCTACCGAAATATTTAATAGGCTAATTGCATAAAATTAAATCAAATATGAATGGCTATAGAAGCCCTTGTTAGGGGAAAAATTATAAAGACCCTATTTTATTTCCCATTGTTAATTAGTTTTGTGGCCTTGGGCAATTTGTCACAAATCTCTGAGCCTCAATTTTTAAAATTCCTTATAAACTCTAGAAGTCTAAAAATTGAATTCTGTTTATAATAGATACTGACAGTGATGGGTGTTTCTGTTTACCTTAGAGCTGTGATATCTTCTGGGGAGAAAAGTTAGAACAAAAATTATTTACGCTATGAATATGAAAACAAGTTCTCTACAAAGTAAACTTTCCCAAGTACTGAGTTGCAATCGGATTTCTAGTTTCTGGACTGACCTGCTGCTATTGACAAGCCACTCTGTACCTTTACTCCATAAAAATTTTGGTTTGGGTGCAGCTTTAGGTTTGCATTCAATTATAACTCTTCCTCCTTTAGCAGCCAGGATCTTTTTCTTCATAGGATTCATTTCAAAAGTTGGAGCCAAAGCTAAAAGAAAGTAAACTATTATTTGTCTCTTTTGCTAAAAAAAGAAACAGAAGTTTCTTCTATACTATAGCATCTTTTATTCCCTTTTGATTAATAATCAATAGAAAAGATTAATCTCACCAAATGTTATCAGCAATGACCAACAGACATTCCATGCCTAATAATAATAATTGTTTTCTTTTATTTAAAATTTTATTGAGGTATATTTTACTTACCAAAATTTATCCATTTTAAATGTATAATTCTTGGTGATAACTGAATTAATTATTACACATTTAAGTTGTAATCAAATGCTGTATGAATATTTACCTTGAAGGTAATACCTAATTCAAGTGTCTTGACTCAGTTGCGCAAGGGAAGTTAAGTGA
This sequence comes from Delphinus delphis, assembly GCF_949987515.2. NCBI lineage: Eukaryota > Metazoa > Chordata > Mammalia > Artiodactyla > Delphinidae > Delphinus > Delphinus delphis. The sequence continues at coordinate 31,670,948 of NC_082693.1, read as the reverse complement.
AAGGATAGAGGAAATTGAGCAATTATTAATATTGGCACATATTCATAATCCGTAATCATAGTCACACTTTGAATGAACTGTCCCCAGCTTACGGATGAAAGAACTGATATCTATTAAGATTCTATAATTTGCCAAATGTGCCACAGGCAGTAAGGTATAAAATGGGATTTACATTTGAATCTAGATCTGTCTGATTTGCAAGCATGCTCTTTTCAGTAAACAATATGACTCCTCCTTCATTATACAAACATTTATTGAGTACCAACTGCATGCAGACACTATGAGATGCCTTAATAAACAGAGAGACCCCTGCCTTCAGGACCAACCTACAAACAGTTATGGGAATGATGTTTTCAATTAATTGAGAAGTACATAATGCACCTGTAGCTCATCCTTACTTCAAAGTACAGATCAATAATTATGAAAACAGGCTATAGAGTCTCAAAAAATATTACTCTCTTGATGATATGCTCTAATTTTCTTTAGTGTCCCCACATCTAGCTCATTTCTCAATCTCTTTGTCATTTTGCAGACTCCAGGGGGATTCCATCTTTTTATTTCCACACATCCCAATCATCTATAAAACTGTCCTTTCTGGGGGCTTTTCTAGGCCTAAGTATATGTTTATCCAGGTCTTGACCCTTCATCATCTAGTCCCATGATTCTCAAATTTTATTTGTGCATCATAATCATCTGAGGATCTTGGTAAAATGCTATTTAATAGATCTGGGGTGGACCTGAGATTCAGCACTTCTAACAAGCTCTGAAGAACACACTTTTTATAAAAATGATTTAGGTTATCCCATTGTTTTTTAGGTTATCCCATTGTATTTTAGTCCCATTTTTTTATAATTGGAAATAAATAAGTAAACAACCAACCTGTGTTGTACACCTAACACAGCATGTGGTATTTTGTATAGGCTAAATAAATATTGTGGGTGACATATTGCTTATAAAATATGAGAGAAATTTTCATCAGATTATATTTAGAAAGTCTAAATTTATCTAGAAAATAAGACTTTTTTCTGAATCTGTTCAGTCTTAATAAAATCGTTGATTTGGTGCAGTCATTTAAATGACCCATGCTTACCTAATGTTTGAATTTCTAGTGACAGAATCTAGACCATGTTCATGTATACATACATATATATATATTTTTTCTTTTGTTCTTTATTGAGCTTATTACAGACTAGTATCTGGTGCACAGTAAGCACTCAATAATCATTTGGTGGATGAATAAATGAATTAATTAAATAACTCAGGAAAGAAGAGAGAGAAACACTGTTCCTAAAGGTAATAAACAAAAATAGATTGAAACAAATATAAAGATGGTCAAGAATTAATCTCAGTCTCAAAATGATCAATTTGCTTAATTACTGCCTTAATAGATTAATGATTGCAAGATTTAGGTTTGAAGACAGAAAGATCTTTCAGTCTGAGCTGTTAAATTTTCATTTTCTCTTGTAATATATAACAATTAACAAGAAATTTTAACAGAAAACAAAAGCATTTACATTTGGAAGGAATTGAAATTCACCTCATATCTTCTCTAAGAGTCAAAATGATTTTACTGCACTTCATACCAAAGTGATAGGGTATGAAGCCTAAGCCTAAGTGTTTCCTTGATACCCAAAGAAACTAGATTAAATATATTAGCAAGGAATTTTGACTTTAGGGGGAAGAAATGGAATATGATACTCAGCATTATAAGAAGAGGCAGGAAAAGTTAAAATCAAGAAGGCCTCAACTCTTTTTAAAGATAGCTTTCTTTAATACTTTCCTATAACTGTCTCAGTGTCTTTCATGTTCTTTTAGTGTCACTCAATTTGCAGTGATACCAATGTTTTAAAAAATTTCCCTTTGGTGTCTCAAGAATAAAAGAGACTGCACTGAGTCATTGTTTTATCTTTTCAGTAATCATTTCTAGCAGAGAAATCCTGCCCACCTGATTCATTACTTACAATATTACTAAACTTGGTGACAGCCACTTCAAATAGTATGAAAAGGACATGATAGTATGAAAAGGACATGATACTTTTAATTAAAGTAGTTGTAATGAAAATAAAAAGAAAGTAAAAAATCTCAGAGATTTATGGGATAAAAATGAGAAATTTAATAGATGTAATGGGGGGAAAGTATGTAATGGGATTGTGTCATTCTTTAGAACAGTAAATATTTCAGGAGGAGATGATGTGAATGAGTGAGAAATAATGAATTCGGTTTCAGACATGCTGAGTTTGGGATATCTGTGAAGTTACCCAGATGACCATTTCTACCAAGAAGCTTTTATAGTGAGCTTGAAGCTGAGGATAAAATTCTGGGCCAGATGTGTAAATTAAGGTGTCCTTGATAGTTAATGGGCAAAGAAGAAGATATCATCCAGGTTTTTTTAAAAATTTAAAAATAATAATAATTGAGGAATAATATTATAAAATACATGAAAGAATGAGTAAGAAAATGGAATGCAACCAGAGGAATGGAACTCTAGAAGAGAGAAAGATTTCCAACTGAGCAGGGAAGGAGTAAAAAGGAAAATGAAGGCAATCAAGACAAAATAATCTGGGAGGTATCAGAGCATGGCATCACCAAGGACAAAAGAGGGGAGAATTAAAGAGGAAAGCATGACCAGAAAGAGAGGCAGCCTGAGGATATGCACACACACTCACACACACACACACACACACACACATACACATGCACACGAAGAAAGGTTGTCTGTTGAGGGCAGAGACAAAGGGATTATTTTGGGACAAGATACATCGTCCTCTGGATAAAGAGTATCAAAAGGACAAGTGTAATAAAGATTCAGATAGTTTTGAAGAGGGATGGGAAGTTGAAATGTTTTATTTCAGTGGTTTTCAATTTTCATGGAGAAGTAAGAAAGTAATATGAAAGTAGGAGTGAGTGTGGGGTAAGGGGATTGAGGAATGTCTCGAAGGTTTTCAATAGCAATTTTAACCCAGAGACCCAGGGACTGATAAAGCTACCAAGTGCTAAACACTCATCTGAGGCTGGCTCACAGGCATTGCGGAAGCATCAATCTTCACTATGTGATGTCCTGGCAGTGTTTAGCTGCCCAAACATAGGAGAGAACAAGACATAAAAATTGGCATGTGTAAAGTTTGCTTTACCATTAAAAAAGCCTTAAAAACCTTTATACTCCATGTTGCCTCCAATTTATTTACTGTTCATGAATGAAAGGAAAATAATAATATCATTCTATTTCAAACCACATTTTAGAAATGTTTAACTTCTAATTCAAGAAAGTAACGTGAAATTAAATATAATCTGTATATAATGAAGGATCATTTTAACATGTTGCTTTCTTGCTGATTGTTAACAGAAACCAGAAATAATACTGACCCAAGATCTTCAACTCCGCGTTTGCATAAATGGCTCCATGTGTATTTTCAGCTATGCACTGATACATGCCAGCATTTTCAAAGGTCACGTCATACAGTCTCAATTCCCCTCTATGATACTGGAAAGAACACAAAGTGAAACACATTTTCTTGATAGACTTTAATAGAAATGGTTTCATTTGGGTTTGGGCTTGGTTGTCTTTCCATTTAGGTACATTATTTTTGCCCCCACTGTTAACTAAGTCTAGTGGAGTGGGGTTTTCATGGTATGGGGAAGTAAAACCCACTTACCATGCCCAGTGGCTCTTGTTCTATTCATCCTACAGAGAAGAGAGTCCACCTTTTTCCCTCTTGGCCCAGCTGTGAGATTACAGTGGGAAGGTAGAGAAGGACCCCACTGCTGCTACTTGTCCCCAGGGCTAAAGGTAGGACCTTCATTCTTACCTCTGTTTCTGTGGGGTCAGGGAAACAGTGGCAAGAAAAAGAGGACAATATCAGGTAGTAGAGATGGATGCATAGAAAGAGGGTGAAAAGTGGAACAAAGGAAACAATAAGGAGAGAGAGAGAGAAGGTAGACATAAGAAAATGTTTAAGCTGAAAAAAGACACTTTATGTTCACTTTCTGGTTTTTTCTTTTAAAGGAGACTTTTATATTTCAGGGACTAGATGCCCTTAATCTATTGACACTCCTGCTAACTTTATCCCAGGATCACCCAGAAATGTTACCGGAACATAGGCTCAAGAACTGCAAAGCACTTGAACATACATACCAAATATCCATTCTTCAGCCATCGGATGCTAGGGATGGGCTTCCCTGTGGCCACACAAGGCCAGTAGAGATCACTGCCTATATCCACCTCTGTGTCATTGATGTGTTCTACCCACTCAGGAAATGCTTAAAAGTAAAGGACATTGAAAATTGTCAAATGCAAGTCAACATTCATCATCATCTCAAGAGGACAAATATTACACTTAGTTGATCTTCCTCTAGAAAATACATCAAATACTCTGTGTGTCATAAAATCAATGATTGAGTCAGTGAAATTGTATTTCTACAGGTCAGCAGGTAAACTTTATCTTACAATATTACAGCACTAGGTAACTGTAATTAAATTCATAATTGTTTTTCTGTTTGTGAACCACGTTTTGTTGGAAAGCTAATTCACGAATAGCACTAAAATAATTTATCTTTTTCTTATAATGTAAATCTTTCAAAATTACATATAAAGTTTTAAAGAATTATGTGTTAATTTATTATGTAAGAGGGGTAGAGTCTAGGGTACAAGTGGAGATGTTGACCTCAGAGAGCAGCTGAACCTAGAATATAAAGAGATAAAGGTAGAGAAGTAGGTGTCAGTAGATGTGGAGTGGGAGTTTGTGAAAGCTCCAATTTAATTACTACCATTTTCTCTGTGAAATAAGAAGCCAAGTTATTAGCTGAGAGAAAGGTTGAAGGAGGAGGTACTGTGGGTTTGAAGGAAATCACGAAGGCATGAAATGGTCATCTAAGAGAGTGAGAGGTAAGTGAATCTGGAGAAATGTAGTCTAGTTGCCAGGCGACATTAAGGGTAAAAATAAGGTCTGAAGCATGGCAGTGGGAGTGAGTTGCTGAGGAAGGTTGTAGGACAAGATCATTGGAGGAAAGGAGTTCAAAGGAACTGAGAGGGCAAACTATTGGAAAAGTTATTATAGTCTACATGATTTTTTTTTAATTAATTAATTTATTTATTTTTGGCTGTGTTGGGTCTTCGTTTCTGTGTGAGGGCTTTCTCTAGTTGCGGTGAGCGGGAGCCACTCTTCATCGTGGTACGCAGGCCTCTCACTGTCGCGGCCTCTCTTGTTGCGGAGCACAGGCTCCAGATGCGCAGGCTCAGTAGTTGTGGCTCATGGGCCCAGTTGCTCCGCGGCATGTGGGATCCTCCCAGACCAGGGCTCGAACCCGTGTCCCCTGCACTGGCAGGCAGACTCTCAACCACTGCGCCACCAGGGAAGCCCCTAGTCTACATGATTTTATGTCACCAAGAATGAAGTCAGGAGTAGAGTTGTAGTTGGTGAGAGTTGTCAATAGTGAAAATCTTAGGGCAATGAGTGGGGAGGGGCGACCTAACATAAGATTGTAAACTGGATGATTAAAGGAAAAGAAAGATAGTCTAGCAATGGCAGTGAAGAGCAGGGAGGCAGGTACTGGCAGTACTGCCAGTCACTCCTGGGGATGAGGGCTGTGAAAGAAAAATCAGCCACTGCTTGAGTGGTCTACAGGGGAAAGTGTCTTTAAGGGAGAGCCAAGTTTCAGTTAGAGCAAGAGAATAAAGGGAATGTTCAAAGAAGTTGAGAATATAGGGGATTCTGATAATGGACTATGTGCTCTAGAAGCATAGTGTAAAGACATCAGAAGTTGGGAATGAAGGGGAAATAGAGACTAAGTAGGACATGTGCGGAGCTCTGTGGGTATTAAAGTGCAGGTCATAAGGAGGCCCTGGACCAAGGGCTTCTTAAGGCAAATGAAATGCACAGGGTGAAGGTAAAATGATCCTAATCTTAGTGGACTTTATGAGATGGTGGTGGTGAGGCTGCAAATCCTGGGTCATCGGAGACACTTACTTTATTCCGATATAGACAGAGGCCTGAGGTCTGAGAGATAGGGGTAGGGGTCGGACTTGACCCTGTCACAGTACTCTTTCAGCCTTCTGGTATTCCAGTTCAGCTGAGGCATCATCTCCAGTTTTTCCTATCATGTATCTTTTTGATGAGACTAAGGTACCCCTTTGCCATATGCTTTATCAATATCTTATGTAATTTTCCATATCGCACTCTCACTATTTTCTTTATAATTATATATATTGGGGGTATATATTTATTTGACTGTATATGCTTGTATACATTTGGGGGTTTTGTATGATATGACTAGAGTATGAATTCCTCAAGGACAGAATATTTCCTTTAAGTCCTTGCTCCTATCATAGTGTCTGCCTCTGAGGACACACTCAGTATACACTTGTTGAAGACTTAGATGTTTATTTAGATGTTTATTTAGACCTGCAAACTTCACATTGTAGATTTGTGAATGGATTTGTAGGGATGATTTCAGCCTGAAAAGTTTCAAGCACTGACTGAGAAACAACATTCTCTCCTCCCAAACATAAGCTTATTTTAATGTGTGAGAATCAAACACTTGTGCCAAGAAAATTATATTAAAGAAAACTTTTCCTTAGACCAGTTGTTCTCTAAGTGTGCGTCCTGAACCAGTAACATCAACATCTCCCAAGAATTTGTTAGACATACAAATTCTTGGGTCCCAAATAGACCTTCTAACTCAGAAACTCTGAGGGTGGGAACCAGCAATTTGTGTTTTTAATGAGCCCCCAGATGATTTTAAAACATGCTAAAGTTTGTGAACCACTGGGTTAAACTAAATCATAATGCCTAGGTTCTTGTACAAATAAAAAAGAGAGCTTGAAGAAAGTCTACAAGCTATATGAATTATATTTTCTGAAAATTATCAATAACACTACTATTGATCCATTGGTGTTCCTATGATACCAGTGGCATAAACTCTTAACTTATATACTCATATTTGTGACTTAATTAGACATAAAGATGAATATTTTATCCTTTTGCATAATGTAGTTCACATCACTATTTTTAAACTAATCATTTTATGCTAGTTTTTCAAGTATGAAAGTGGCTTTCAATAAGATATTGATTAAATGTATGGAAAATTAAAACAATATCTCTACCTTGAACATAAATTCTTGCCTGGTGTTTATCCTTTCCTCTAATGTTCTCAGCCTCACATTCATATGTGCCTTCATCTTCTAGCTGAATATTGAAGATCTTCAGGACAGCTCCAGATGTGCTGATCTCAGCCGTGCTTGGCATTGGTTCTAGGACCTTCCGCCAACGGATATCAGGAACAGGACTTAAATAGGAGAAAGTAAGAGCTAATGGTCCACAATTCTTAAAAGACAATTTACTCTATGTTTGTAGCTAAACATTTACAACATTTATTTCCTAACAATACAAAATTTAATGTATTTCTATATATGTTAATAAAAACTGTGAGTATACTTACTTGCCAAGTGCAAAACACTCTAAAGTCACATTTTGGCCCATCAATGCATATATGTCCTTGAACTGAACTACAATATCAGCAGGATATGGTTTTGTTGTTCCTAATTTAAGAAAAACAAAAATATCAACTAATTAGTAAGCAGAGTAGTGTTTGTTTAACATCGTGGTTTTTATAGGATTAGAATTGCTTCAGTATGGAAGACTTTTCTCTGTACAAGTACTGGAAAATATCTGATCATGTCACAATGTATAGATTTGTTTATTTATGCATAGTATGCATACAGTATGAATTTTATTAAGCATTTTCAATCATATTGGCTCATTCTGACAACGGTGTAACCAATTTGACTCAAATAACTAAAAAATTCAACAATTCTTTAGGAAGCATCAAATAGGTATAAAACAAGCATAAAATAGGTATGAAAGGAGCATCCCAGGCGATTCTGATAAATTGGATTTTTGATCTGTACCTTGAGAAAACATTGACCCAAGGGGCATTCCTTTTGATTCTGCCTCTAAAATACAACTTGGATCTGCCAGGTACTCTATGGGAATCAGGAAAAAAGAGAAAAAGGAAGGAAATGAGGGATAAGGGAAGAAAGAAGAGAGAAGAGTGCAAAAGAAGGAGGCAAGGGAAGAAAGAGGAAGAAAAGAATAAAGGAGTGTCCATGGAGATGAAGGAAAAGAGAAAACAATTTTAAAAGAGGGAAGGAGAGAAGGAAAGAAGAAAATTGTTTATTTAAACATCACCGTGTTCATCAATGACAACATTTATTTAGCATGTCGGTATTGAAGGATGTAATTCCCTCTATCTTACAGTGGAAGAAATAGGCTCAGAAAGGCTAAATACACTGTTTAGGATCACAACATGAGTGTGTATTTTACACTGTATAACACTATAAAGACAAATAGATACACAAAGACCTGAAATACAAGCCAAAACAAAAGTAAATGCTCTGAAAGAGTGGCAGCCAAGGAGGATTGTTGGAAGTATATAGGGGCCAAGGGAATTGCAAGCAAAGAGGGCATTTGAACCAGACCAGTTCAAGTTGAGGAAATAGCATATTATGACACAACTTCAGGAGTGTGCAGGGAATTATAAAAGGTCTAGGAATCAAAATGATATTGAAGCATATGTAGTTGAAGATGAGCTTGAACCTACAACATAGAAGACTTGAAACTGTGATATTAAACATTTTGAAGCTAATTTCCTCAATGGGTAACTACTAATAGGTTTTGATAAAAAAAGTGATATGAATCTTAATTTTGGTTTAAGTAGAAGACCTTGTTGTCAGTTTTAAAGGAAGGAATATGGAGAAGAAAAATAGCAGAGAGTCAGAGATCTAAGGGAGTGTGTTTCATAAATTCAGAAAAATAGATGAGGGACTAAACGAGGGCACAGTTGCAGTGGGACCAGAAAGGAAAGGGCAGATCCAAGTTGTATTTTACAGGCAAAATCAAAAGAACTGCCCCTTGGATCAATGTTTTCTCAAGGTACAGATCAAAAATCCAATTAATCAGAATCACCTGGGATGCTCGTTGAACTTACAGATCACTTCCTAGGGGTCTAGGATGGGTCACATCATAGGTCTGCTGAATCACTATCTTTGGGTTCCACATTTTCCTCAAACTTCCCAAGTGCTTATGTCCTAAATGGGAACCGCTGTGCTCACTGTCCTGAGGATGGCAGTGGAGAGGAGATGATGATTAAAAATGCTCCCCCGAATTATTGCTAAAAGAGAAATATGACAGTATTGCTAAATGAGATGAAGAACGCCAGAAGAGGAGGTTTAGAGAGGAGATAAAAGATGTGCTTGGAATATTTCAAACTTAACATCCTTGGGAACTTTCTGTGTGTCAAGCCCAGGATGTAGGTAGAATTCAGGATTAAATATAGGGAAAAGTTTTGGAGATGCAAATTTAGAGTCATCACATAGGGCTACTAGAGAAAAAGGTGTAAATGAGTGAGAATATTTGAAAAAGATTAGAAAGAAATATTAGAAGGAGGAAGATCTGATGAAGGATACTGCATAGAATTTGTCAGCAAGGCAGGTGGGAGATGAACGGAGGCAGAAGTAGTCAGAAAAAATAGGAAAAGAAGGGAGAGTTCAAGAGAGGCAGAGAGATCAACAAGTGTCAAAATTCATACAGTATCAGGCCTGAAAATATCCTTTGGATTTAGCAAATAAGAAGTGGTTTCACTTATTCACTGAATACAAAATAATACGCAGAGGGAAAGGAATGGAGGAGAGTTTGAAGATTCAGAAAAGAAAGGAAAGAGTGTGTAGTGATGTCCTTAAATGAATCAAATGGACTGTGAACCAGGGCAACTGGAGGAGGCAGCCTGAGCAGCAGGAGAAGCACTTCTTCCACCGAGAAAGAAAGAAGCATTGAATGTCGAGGGAAGCATAGGGAAGAAAGTTAGGGAAATTTTTACATGATGGCTCCTTTTCACTCTGCGAAGTAGTGGTGAGAGTATCTCCTAAGATTTGGGAGGGGAAAAAAAGCCAGAAAATCAGAAAATATTTATTGAATTCTAACCATGTGACTGCTATCTTGAGAAGAATAATAAAAATAGAATCTTTATGGTAGGATGGACTTTTCCCCATTGTTATATACAACTTAAGGTTAGTGGTAGGAACCAAACCTAAGTCTGCCAACAACAGTGCCGGTATTTCTTCAGAAGCTTGAACTCAGCGATATGAGTGTAGCAGCAGGACTGAGATAAAAATAATGTGAAGTAAGAAAACATATTGTGATCTGATTTCTCAGGAAGTGGTACATTAAAAAACGGAATGCAGTTCATTCAATTGAAGCCTGAGAAAAGGCCAGTCAAGAATGTTAGTGGTCATCAAATATGGCACCACGGTAGTCATACCCTACACTACTTACAGTAGAAAGGCAATTTATGTACTTATTTGCGTCATGTAAATAGTTCTTAAAAATATCAAAATAATCCAATTGCCTTCTTCCCCCCCGCCCCCAATTCTGTAATCACTATAGTTTGTTTTGATCTAATCATTCATTCTCTTTCATGAATTTACTAGGAAGTAGGATTGGACATGAAACAAAAAACAGTTGCTGGTGATTCCCATTGTAAATGATATATTGGTATTTTGCTTGAATTGATTGGTTCTCTATGCATTCCCTGAGCTAGAGGCAACCAGTCCAAACTCAACCACCTTAGGGACACTTTTATGATGTAAATCTTCTCTATGGGAAAAACTAAGGAAGGGCAAGGCTTACAAAGTATGTATCCTCTGTTTTCTCCGACAGAGCATTCAGCTGTTCTCCCCACTGGATATCTCTTTTCATTATTGTAAGTATGCCATAAGCAGACAAACTTGCAAAAACAGAGGAACAAATATGATACTTACGTTCAGGTAGTGGAATGAGTGGGATAAATTTGCTGAACACACTCTTTGTAATAGAGGGACTGGATACAAAGCAGGAATAATTCCCTTTGTCTGATGCCTCAACATTAGCAATGTAGAGATTGCCATTTGTCTGAGACACAAATCTTCGTTTATCCATTGTGATAAATACAGGAAATTCATTTAGAAGCCAGCGGTAGCTAAGATCATCTAGAAGAAAATATTGTTGACTAAGTATTAACCTCTTCTCCAAAGGCAAAGATTTTGTTTTCTAATAATAAGCTAGCCCATAACCTAATGTAGGCTTTTAAAATATTGTTGACTAAGTATTAATCTCTTCTCCAAAAGCAAAGATTTTGCTTTCTAGTAATAAGCACATAATCTAATCTAAGCTTTTATAGAGCCAAGAAGTTGGAAATAGGCCAAGATAAACTGAAAATTTTCTAAAAGCTACTGTAGTTTGAGTGAGTATAAAGCGATGCTAAGCAATTATATCTATCTCTCAATTATTTATGGATTACTAGTTTTTATTTTTTATTTCATTGATGGGCAAAACGAAACTCAGAGAGGTTAAATGACTTGCTTAGAATTTCATGGCTAAGAAGAATTAGGATTCTGAATCCAGGTCTAATAATTCCAAATTCCATCTTCCCTACTGCATTTAAAAGATAAAATCAAGATTACTAACCATACTGTGGCTCTATATCTTTTTATTTTTATACTCCTATTTTAAATGATTGATTTAGGAATGAGGTTACATAGCCTATTCTGGCCACATTAAAAAAGTGAAAACTACAGAAAGAGAGGAAGGCATCTTTTTTTTTTTTTTTTTTTTGCGGTATGCGGGCTTCTCACCGCTGTGGTCTCTCCCGTTGCGCGGAGCACAGGCTCCAGACGCGCAGGCTCAGCGGCCATGGCTCACAGGCCCAGCCGCTCCGCGGCATGTGGTATCTTTCCGAACCGGGGCACGAACCCGTGTCCCCTGCGTCGGCAGGCGGACTCTCAACCACTGCACCACCAGGGAAGCCCGAGGAAGGCATCTTATTTGTTTTCTTAAATATTAGGAAGCAGATCATATGGTAACTTTTAACTGTAGGAAATTCCTTTGGCTAAACATACTGGCTGGCTAGGCCAAAAGTTGAATTTCCTCATTAAATTGCTATTTTTCATGCAGTTTTCTATTCCTATATCCCCTTGCAGTTTTGAGGAATGACCCCCCAGTAGTCATGTGCAGCAGTAATGTGCAAGAGGGAACTCTGGGCAATGAGTATTTCTCAGTCACAATATGCTGATTCCCTTTAAAACATCATAACCATGTGAAGACAACTGCCACTAGGAAGATCACCTCAGAAAAAGAGGGGATCTCTTAGTTCAAGTTAGAAAGGATTTTAGATGTAAGATGGTGGAAAGTCATGATCTTTTAAAAATGAAATAATCGTGACATGGGGCTTCCCTGGTGGCGCAGTGGTTGAGAGTCCGCCTGCCAATGCAGGGGACACAGGTTTGTGCCCCGGCCTGGGAAGATACCACGTGCCGCGGAGCGGCTGGGCCCGTGAGCCATGGCCGCTGAGCCTGCGCGTCCGGAGCCTGTGCTCCGCAACGGGAGAGGCCCCAACAGTGAGAGGCCCGCGTACCACACACACACAGAAAAAATCGTGACATAATATCCTTTTGCTATAGGGAACTCAAGGTGATTGGTGAAGCTGCTAATGGGAGTGTGAAAGAGAGCTGAATAGGAAAAACTATAAGAATTGCACACTATATACATTCAGCATGCTTGAGAATAATAATCCAGGGGATTCCATTTAGATTAGCTATGTAATTTTCTCCAGCAATATACAATATTATAAAAGCGAATGAAGATGATTATTCTGTTTTTTCATCTTAACTTTTTAATTATAGAAGTTTATTTTTATTAAAATAATAGGAAATACAGATAAAGTTAAAAAGAGAACGAAAATTAAACCACCATAATTCTCCAACTCAGAGTTATCATTGTTAGCATACATCTTTCTAGGCATTTATATCTGTGAATGATTCTATTATCTTAATTGTTATTCTTATGCTGATTTAAGGTCAGGTAAAAACCACAGGAGAAACAAAATAAGAAGAAACTTTGGGGGCTGCTTAAATTGCTGAAATCAGGTTCTTGGAATTGGGCAACAAATAATTCCATGTAATCTTTGATCCAAAATAATATTTATAGTATATTTTAACAACTGTAAACCTGTCTAATTTTGAAATATTTTTTTGTATTCTCACTTAAAAAGAAAATTAATAGTTTTGTAACGATTTCTGCACAAAATTAAATTCCAAAAAGTCAGAAAGAGTCAGGAAAGTATAGATTTCCTTACAGAAGAAGGATTTTCTTAGCTATACAATGATTTCAAGATACCACACACAAAATGCATTCAGAATAGTCTGAGTACCCCTAGTTATGTGAATATGGAGAACTGTATTTTAAATCTAGACTAAATATGACTTTGGTCAGTCTATTTTAATTACTATATTTTTCAGTTTCTGTAAATTTTAAGAAAGTTTTCTGTTTACCACTCATTAGAAAAGAGGAATGGGATAATGTTTTACTATTTGAATCTTCAAGGGAGAAACGCTAGGTCAGAGAAGTTATTTCCATGATGTTGATAGAAACATAAGTGTTGGACTACAGAGCAACTGGTCTGGCTGATTTAATGCCCAATGTGGATTCTCCAGTTTACTGAGTTATCGTCTATGTGTCACTAAACAAGACAGATTTGGCCTTTGCCCTTAAGGGACTTGTAATATTAATAGTTAATCTAAATTTATTTAACGAATTTTTGCCTACTGATAAGCCATCTACTTGGATGAAAGAATAATTGAAATATATTGGAAGCTATCATTTCTCATTAAAATAAAGGTAGGAATTGCTATTGCTATTTTTAAACAGGGACACAGAGCTTTAGCTGGTTGACTTCCCTGGGGATATAGAGCAGTAGGGAGGCAGAACAGATCTTCCAACTTCCCTTTCCACCCCAGAACTACAAAAACGGTTCCACGACTGGTGTGGTAGCTGTCCTGCTGCTCGGACTTAAGAATAAGACTGAATTTAGGCAATCAAGAGCCTAACCCTGACCAAGTTCTCACAGGGGCTCAATCGATTATCTATCTGTCTTCCCCTGCCCCATGCAGATGGTAAAATTAACCATCTCTGAAGAAGCCAACACCTGCTTTCTTCATAGCCCTGCTGTCTGGCTTAAAAAATAAATTATTATAAAATTACTTTTTTAGAAAAAGTAATAAGTACCAGCACCTGTTTCAAAAACATTACTTTTATTGATAGATGTCTGGGATGTTTTTACTTTGCCTCAAGAGAGTCTGGACCATATTACAGGGGGATTTGTTTTGGCCAATTATACTGCATTTGACTAGTTTCATTGTATTACTTTGAAATACATCACTTATCTAACCTTGATAAATAATATATATTTCTCCTTGAAATAGATTTAAAGTACTTAAGTGTTCCCTGGAAGAATAATTCACAAACTTTTTAGAAGATGTTTGTACTTTTTTTGTTAATTAACCTCAATAGAACAGAATTTACCTATACCAATAAAATCACTATAGCTCCTAATTTTTCTTTGATACTCACAGTAAACTATACATTAAACTCTTTTAGAAAGAAATTTATACCAACTTATACCGTGGGCTCACATATTCCCTACGATGCTCTGGCATTCATGTCTATTTTTGTGCTTACCTTTTTAGTCTATTGAGATTCCTTCAATATCATATTCACCATTTCATGAATTATTTTTCTTAGGAGTATTCCCACTTTCTTATTCATTAAAAAAATTCCCACCATATCTATTACTAGGTATTCCATATTTTGTCAATAGTATCCACCCTTTGAACAATGGATTTCATCTTTATTCTCTCACTTAATATGCACATATATGATTTCTATTTTGTGAGATGTATAACTCAATTTCTGATGGTTCTGAAAATTGGCCAGAAACAAAGCATCATGTTTTCATTTTCTGAGGGTCTAGGGGTTTAGGAAGTCTTACACATTCATGAATTATTGATTGCTATTTAATAAAACAAAATCTTAACAGGAAAATTTATCTTTTAATGAAATTGTAATCACTACATATCCACCAATTTAATGAACACATTTATTTACTCTTTCACTCTCTCAGTCCTCAAATATTTTTTGGACACTTATTCTGTGCTATGCATTAGGCAATCCGTTGTATATCAAATGTTGTTATAAAATTGAATCAACATCTGTACTGATATAGTTACGTATAAGTATTCTTGATAAATAAGTAAACTGGTTCAAATCAGAGTTCTCCCCTTTGCAAGAAACTGTAGAACACCCAAATCCATAGAAAAATGTAATGGATTGTAAACATGAGACTTCCCTTCTAGATCTTTTTCCTGTGCATAAATGAGAAAGACAACATTGCTATAATCGTGAATAAAAAATTCTTAGTAGAGTAAGAAGTACTTTATTTGCTTTCATAATAAGTTTCAAAATACTAAATGTACTAAATGTATTTTATTTACTTTAATAATAATCCATGTTAATTATATATCCATTTTATCATTTAAAAATATATTATTAAATTTAAATCTCACAACAAGGTCTATGAAGTAGGTGGCACAGGAATTATTATTCCCAAATTTTAAACAAGGAAATTGAGATGTAGATATGTCTAAGTTGACTTGACTTAGTAAGGACTAAATCCTAGGTTATCAGATCACCAAGTAGAGCAGCAGGGTTTGACAACTATAAATAGTTGCGTATATAACATTCTTTGAGGCTCAGAATCCAAAGGCAGGTTCCTTTACACCTTCAACGCCATTAAGTTTTAAACTGCAAACACAAAACCTTAACTTAACTGCATATAGGAGGAAGATAGATTTATGGCATGGAGATGGTAAAATAGTACACATACATACACACATTATGGTTTTGAAGCATATGTCCATTCTTATGTTTGAAGATGGCATGTCTAATGTTCAAAGAGGTCATAATCCGCTAAGAACACAAGCGGACAAAAGGAGATGAAGAGCAGCTCAGATTCTATTCTATGATTAATGATGTTTCTCCATCTTATTTAAAAGACCTACTTAATTCCCTGCCCTGCCCCTGCCCATATAAACATATGTATCTTTATCAGGATGAAGAGGTAATTAGTCATTTCGCTTAATGATTTGAAGCTTCTATCAACCTTGTTTTGGTCCATGAAATTCTTCATTCGGCACAGTAGTAAAGATGTCACAGAGACTTGAAAACAAGACTTATCTCAGAAAAATCTCAAAGCCTGTTCCCTGGACATTTTCCCCCTTTCTATTTGTACTAATTCCCCAAGTTATCACATGCATTCCTATGGCTTTTAAAACTATAAAATGATGTATCACAAACTGATATTCCTAGCTCAGATGTTGCCCCTGGGTTCCACATTCACAGAAATGCCAATCTGACAGCTCCTTTTGAAAGTTTAAATCAGGCACCTCACTCTTATGTCCATAGCTATTCCTCCAGGCAATTGCAGCTGCATCCTCTCAAGAGCTCATGACAAAAACTTTGATGTCATCCTTGACTCCTGTTTTTCTCTTATATCTCACAGAAAGTCTACCAGCCAGTCCTCTTGGCTTTTCCTTCAAAATATATCTTGAATTTAACCATTTCTTTCCACCTCCAGTGCCACTGCTCTGGTCCTCCATTCATTGCCCAGATGATTGCAATACCTTTGAACTGATCTCCTGGTTTCACCTTTACCCTCCCCTGAGTCTTTTCTTACAGCAGTAGCCAGATTTAACTTTCTGTAACTTAAGTGATGTCATATGACTCTTCTGTTTAAATCCCTTCAATGTAACTCTCACTCAAAGTAAAAGCCAATGTAATTGCTATGGATTATAAGGTTCCAACCAATATATCTCTTGTATCGCTTTAATTTCATTCCTTGCTACCCTGTATCTCATTCAGCAACCTGGCTCACTTTGTCTTCCTCCATACTCCCATTTTGGAACTTTGTTCTTGCTGTGGCATATATCTGGCATGTCCTTCCTTCAAATATCTTCATTTTAGCTTCTTCATTTCCTTCAGGCTTTATTTCAAAGTTACCATCTCAGTGATGCCCTTTATAAAAGTTTAGTCATCCCTTCAACACTTCCTCTTCCCATTTTCCTGGATTATTTTTTCTCCCTTTCACTTATCTATTAATATCTAACATGCTATGTCTATTAACTATTTATCTTGTCTATTGTCTCTCTCCCTGTAGAAGGTCTCTGAGGGAGAGTAGCTTTTTCTATTTTGCTCAATGAGGTATTTCTGTGGTGTAAACAGTGCCTGATACATAACAAATGCTCACAAGAGATTTGTTGAGTGAATGAGTGATTGAATGAAGCCCATCCAGTGTTGAATATGGTCAAATGTAGACACTGGTGACTTATGGTCATTCGGTTTGTGGGAAACACTATGAACATGATAGGATTTTTTTTTTCATAGTTTTGTCAGTTCTTCAAAAAAAAGACTACTCCCTCTTTGAAATTTTTTTTACAACATTTTGGATTCATAAATTCCTCCTATGTTTATCAATTAATTATCTTTCTCCCATAGCTATTAGAAAGAAAATGATCAAAAAAAATTTGAATTTATATATACATAATTGGAATAGTATATATATATATATGTATATATATGCCACACTAATATATTCCATAGAAAATGATTTATACTAGCCTGTTATGAATCATTCTCTATGGAGATATTTAAAGATATAATATTTTATGTCTTTATGACATAATATTAAAACTATAAGAACCCAAAACATTTTTTTCTGTGAGAAAAGTGGTATTAATATATTGTCTGAAGAGGATATTTGATAAATAAAACAAGTGAAATGTATGCAATGTTCATCTTTTAATTAACACTTTGGTGGCTTTTCTTTTAGCCATATCAAATTACTGAAAACATGAATTCAAAAGTTGAATCTTCTAATAGGTGACATTCGATTTAGCCCCTTTCTTCTGGATTGGTACTCCTACAGAGATTAATAATTTATTATGCCTTTATTCCTTTCTAGTGTTTAATTACAGTTCACAGTATACTGTAGATGCTAAATTGTTAATAAAATGGTTGATTATATATTCTTCCTTGGTACTATTCTATTTCAGAGTTCATTTGTAGAAAATCTACAGTGTTTTCTCCTGTGTACCAGGAACTTTAATAGGGACATAATCCAACATATATATTGTTTATAAACTGAAATGACCATAGATTTTTTGGAATTAAGGCCCAGTTATTAAGGAATTAAAAAAGCAAGCATCTATAATCACTAGTAAGTCATGCATTATAAGGTTACACAAATATTGAGTCTTATTTAATTATAAATGTTCCATTATTATTAAGAAAATAAAACAAAAAAATAGAAAACAGAAACTTCCCCATTTCATTTCCTAGGTGCTTATAATCACAGAAGAGCTAAGTTTACCTGGGAAATGGTATGGAGGGTCACAGAGCAACACCATTCCTTTCCCTTCTTTCACTCTGACCTCGGGACGTTCCTCAGGTGGGAAAGGATCAAGATCTAATCATGAAAACAAAAAGGAGAACATTCACTCTCTGGGCAATAGAAAGATTGATACTCATTAAAGTTTATTTTTCAGCTACTAACTCACTTTTAGATTGATACTCATTAAAGTTTATTTTTCAGCTACTAACTCACTTTTAGATAGCTACTAACTCACTTTTAATAGTTCTCTGTTGGTTTGGTGAAACCTATCAAAGTCAATTAATTCCCTTTTACACACACTGGGATGTGCACACACTACAGAAGAGTATGGACATTGGTAGCACCTGATAACTATTTGGACAACCCTGAAGATTGAGCATTTCCTAAACTTTGTTTCAGATTTAGGAAGAATCTCCATAAGAGTATCTGGAAATAGTGTGTTCAGAAAAACCCAGGGCTCTACCAGAGAAAGTTTTAGGGAGGACTCCAATGGGGAGAAGGAATAAAGATGAAGGGCAGGATGCTAGATGAGGAATGTTAAGGTCAACTATCTCTTGCTCTTTTCCAAATTCTGGGTTTTCCTGTTTTATTTCCTCTACTCTCTCCTGTGTATTTGGAACTCACATTTTGCTTGGTTTTTTGATAGCCTACTATTTGATTCTTCATTTGTTTTACTGGTTCTCTTTCTGTTTCAGTCTTGCCTCATCTCTTATTCCTTACATGTGATCAGTACTCGAATTATAAAATCTAGTTTTTACTTCTCTCAGTATACTTATGTCCCTGAAAATTTATCATTCCAATAACTACCTTTTTGCAAAGAACGCTTCAAATCTACTTTTCTTGTCCTGATGCCTCACTGGAATGCCATCCCTGTCCTCAAAACTTAGCTGACATCTATCTCACTGTGGATAACTTAATGTCACCTCTGCATGTGAAGCGACAATTTAAATGCTTCCTCCCATCCTTGAAATTGGTCTTACTTGCGCCCATCCCATTTTAAAGAGAGCAGAATGTTTCTGCCTTTTGACTAGACTTTCCTTAAGAAAATATTGAAGGTCTTTTTCTTTCAATGCAATGCAATCTGTTGTGTATTTCTTCAAGGACTGAGTTTATTATTTTCATTCCCACTGTCACCACACCAATTTAATCGGACTGCACTTCCTGACCCTGTCTCACTCCCTCCTGGTAATCACTACCACTTGGGTCCTTTTAAAATGTCACTTTCATCCTATAATTCACTTTGTAGAATATTTAAACGCTGACATAAAATCACGCACGGAGAACACCTAGTCCAGCTCCTCTCCCAACACACATTTCTCTTTCAGAATAACCTCTAACTTTTAGTTTACCACAATGTTTCTCAAAATATTTTCATTATTATTGTCCCCAAAATGAGAAATTTTATTTAATTTATTCTTAACAAGAAAAATTAAATAGTAAGGAATAAAAGTTTTGTTGGGTGGGGCTGAGCGTTGGAGAGCCATAGACCATTATGTTGTAATATCTAAGATGGTTCCCCCCACCGCAAAAACCAATTTTCACTACCTTGGGGGTGATATCACCCCCACTGAGAATGCATAGCTTAGCATTTCCATTGATAGTAATCTTTAGAAACTTATTCAAGATCTTTTTGAACATGGCCTTAGTTTATTTTCCAGTGTTATCTTTCACTACTTCAAGTACATTCATAACACCCCTCGTGACATTTTGCTCTCCTGAAATTTTTTCTTCTCCACACAATTAAGACCCACTAATCTGGTAAGACACACCTCATCTATGGAGTCCTTCACTTTCTTTTTTTCTTGATTTCTCCTTTTGTTAAACTCTTATGATAACATCTAAGTTTTACTTCTCCCAAATGCATTTGCCCTTTTTAAAGTTACAATTACTTACATCCAAAGCTCAAGGTTGCTTCAGTGCTTCTGACCATTCCGTAGTTATTTGATGCTAAACAGTAATATACTCCAGCATCTTTCTGTTTGTCAGGATTGTTGATAACAAGGTTTCCTCCTACCATACTGTACCGATCACTTGTCAGATCAATATCCCCATTATTCATTCTCCATCTGTGAAAAAAAGAAATAAATGTCATATCAAAGGCCAAGAGGACTGCAAACAGTGTACTGGGCTAACATTGTTCTAAAATAATATGAGTATAGCTCCATGTGAAGTCAGGTGATTAAGTAGTTGACTCAGAGTGGTATTTATTCACATCCTATAATTCTGTGCCTCTGGGCTCATGATTTATAATTCAGCTCAGGCACAGAAAGGTAAATGTTCAAGTGTATGAATAATTTCCTTTTTTTTCATGAGGCATCCCAAAGGACAAATATTTCATTGAATTTTGCTGCATAAACTGGTTTCTTAGCAGATATACATGGATTATAAATGATAATCTTTTATGCACTAGTTTAGATTAATGCATATAGATATATTGTATAAAATATTAAAAACATTCATATAGCAGAAATAAAATATAAAATATCAATATCTGATTCTAAATATGAGTCATTTTTGAAAAAAACATACTAATTGAAATCAGGATTCTTCTCAGTAAATGTCATATTCTGACCACTAGAGGTCGATCACACTATTTGAACATGATTAAAGTCAACTGGGTCTTCGTTTCCAAGCCACAAGTACACTATTGAAGGTATATTTACATGGAGATGACGTTATGAATAAACCAACTAGAAACAGGAATCTAAGTTTCTTGGTGAGATGATGAGAAGATTGCATATATAAAATAATTGTCAATTAAGTTGACCACCTGCATAATTTTATACTCATGTTCTATCAGGGTTAAGGTTCCATGTCTTCTGCAATGTTATAAGACGAGCCATGGTGAACCAGTGGGCTGTGGTCCCATCATTCATTGCCTGGCTGCACAATTCTGATTAGGGTCAGAATCTTGCCAAAGAGGTCTAATGATTTTATAATATTTTTTAATAAATCAAATTACTGGAACATTTTTAGTTTTAATTTTTACTGTGTAGGAAGTAATTCAAAAGCGAACAACAGAAAACTGTGCTTTGCTTCTGAAAACCTACCAAATACCAACCCAATGAATAAATCATCCCCCTCACCCCAGCTGATGGCAATATTGTCCCTGACTGAACCATCCAATGTCAAGTCACTTAGTACTTGCCAAGGCAATGGGTTTCTTTGTTAGGCAGTTCCCATTGTTATGTTTTACGCCCCCTCATTATATTTACTTTAAATTTTTATTTATTGCTTTAACTTCTTCCCAGTGGGACTGATTCTGCCCTTGATGTTATATAATGATTAAGTTTGGCTGTGTTAAGGTAAGTTCACAGGTCTATTTTATTTTCAGGAAGATTCACCTTTGCTGTAATTCCTTTTACACAGCTTTAAACACAATTTTTATTGGAGTTCTTGTTATTGTGGGAGACAAGGCAAGATAATGAAAACCTCAAGGCTGATGAGTGAAAGGTAAAGTTCCCTGTTGTAACGTTCATGATGTTGCCACAAATAACAAATTATCATAGAACATGCCATAAATATAAAAGTACTATGTGAATGACAAATTACATGATTACCAAGGTAAGTATGGCTTGCCCTGAATATTAAGTAATATTAAGTAAGTTCATAACTGCAAGTGTTCTTCTGTCAGACAAGCTGCATCATGAGCTGAATATTTTTTATTTTGATGTCAAATGCAGATCACCTTCCTAACAATTAAACGTCTACTTCTCCCCTTCAGCTCTCTACATTAACGTGTAGATAATCAGGCCGTACTTGTCCTGGGGACTTATGTGCTGATGCAACCTTTGGGGGGGAGTTGGTGATGTATTTGCCAAGCAAAGTTTTGCTTTTCATTGTTCTTTTTTATATTTTAATGAGAAGACTAAGTGGGACTAGCAGGAGGGAGCTAGAGAGAGATGCTAATCAACATGTACAAAATTTTATTGATGTAAAACTTTGCTTTTTACTGTCTCTGCTGGATGGTGGTAGTGGCGGCAGCAAAGAGAAGTACACGTTCGTAGAACACTATCTGAGAACAGCCTCTGCTGTTCTTTTCTCTTCCATTGGAGCCTGGAGGCTGATTTGCTTAAGTTCCGTGTATGAATGTCAAGGACAGACTGTCACAGAATAACCATCACTGAAATAGTTTTTGAAATGCTATTGACCCGTCTAGATAGATAAATACTGAAAAAAATTATATGTTTCTTTGAAAGTCATAAAACCTGTATTTCAGCCCTGGATCTGTGATTTACTAGCTCTGGAGAAGAGCAAGTCAACTTACTTATTCAGGACTCAGCTTCCTCTCCTATAAAATTTTGTACCTGGATTAAATCTTCTCTAGAGCCCCCATTAGTTATACTATGCCATGTCCACAGTTATGTACATAAATGCCCATTATATGTGACTTAAGGGTAGAAATAAATCTAGCCCATCAAATATTTTCAGAACAAATGTGTTATTTATAATTTATAAAATATCTACTTCTACTTTTATAAAATTATAAAAATAATTTTAAAGAGATGGTGATTTTATATATAAATTTATATTTATTTTAAGAAAATTTTTGTAATTATAGCCAGAGGCAAGAGAAAATGAGTTCAAGTATAATTAAATGGGGGGAAGGGGTATTCTCCATGATAACAACTTTTTAATAAAAATAGAAAGTTATTTTTCTATCCATGAGAAGAAAAATCTAGTACTAAAATCAACTTTATTGAATGACAACCTTCAATTAACTCAGGTGACATTAACACACTAGAGACCCAATTTCCCCATCAATCACTTCCTTTGTTTTCCTGGAACCAAAATCCATTGGCATTTGCTTAAGTTTTAAATCTTATTCTTTACATCAGGCTAGAAACTGTTAGTATACTTTTCTGAACACTCTGAAGCAAGAGAACCAAATGTTACTTTTTATAAAGTTATTTTTGATAGCATAAATATGTACCCCAGAAAAACATAAAGAGGTATGTTATATAGATTGTCCGATAAGTAGAGACATTTAAGGAATTTGCTTTGTTGTCTGGAATATAGATTTGAGACTACTGAAAAAATAGTGCTTTCTAGAGTTATCTATGTAAGAAGCTCTTTAAATGTAGTTAATATAGAAATACTATCCATCATTTGTAGGTATGAGTTATCCAGGCCAATACATACAAAACCAGCTTATCCTCAAATGCATATATTTAAATTGTGCATATTATTCATATAACCATTTTCTTACTTAATAGCATGATCTCCATTAGCCAGTTTTTAAGTGGATAATGTCAAATGACACTGGCATTATCTCTGCAGGAAATAGGAAGTGAATTATTTGCATATATTTGCGAAAACTATCTATTTGGGTATTAACAACTTTAAAAACATAACCTGTATGACAATATTTTTGTTAATGTTCCTGGACTTCGTAGAAAGCTTTATGCCATAGCTTTCTCTATAGATACAGGGTCATAGATGCTGATCTGTAATCTTTAGTCCAACACTTCTTTCTGAAAAGAGCAATGAGGTACATTACTTGTAAACTGGGAAAGGGCTGGCTCGTGCCCTACAGTTTAGTGAAACTTTTCCTTCCGGTGACTCCTCTGGATAAATGGTATTGATTGGTTGTTCTTCAAAAATTGGTCCAAATCCTTTGTCTTCCTCAGAAACTATAAGAAAAATACAATTATTTTATATTGTTCTATTTTACAAATCAAAGATAATTTGGGTACATTAAAAAGTTTTTTGAAAAAAAGGTCAGAAACATGGAATCTCCATTTTCATTCAAACCAAAGATATTTGCCACTATAATCTTGAGGAAAATGTTCAGGTTCTTTATTCAAAATTCTTTTCTGCCCATCTCTCAGCATTTCTCCAAAAGCACTCTGCGGTGCCATGCTTCACTATTTACGGCTCCTCACGCAAGTCATGCTTTCTATGCCTCTGACACTTTGCACATACTTTTCCTCTTTCTGGAATCACCATCTGACTTTTCTCCTCTTATCAAAATTTGTACACTCCTGGAATCCCTGGTGGCGCAGTTGTTGAGAATCTCCCTGCCAATGCAGGGGACATGGGTTCGAGCCCTGGTCTGGGAAGATCCCACATGCTGCAGAGCAACTAGGTCCGTGAGCCACAACTACTGAGCCCACGTGCCACAACTACTGAAGCCCATACGCCTAGAGCCGGTGCTCCGCAACAAGAGAAGCCACCGCAATGAGAAGCCCGAGCGCCACAACAAAGAGTAGCCCCTGCTCACCGCGACTAGAGAAAGCCCGTGCACGGCAACAAAGACCCAATGTAGCCAAAAATAAATAAATAAATTAGAAAAAAAGAAAAAAAAGTTTAAATCTAAAAAAAAAAAAAAAACTTTGTACACTCCTTTATGATTTAGTCATAGCGTTAGTTCCTTCACTAAGCCACCTCTCCAACCCCTCCTAGCTTTAGTTGGTCCTCATTTATGTTCTCATAACTCCCTATCAGGCTTATGACACTTAACACACCTGCTGTGATTCTTGATACAACTTTCTGTTTCACTAGATTGCAGATGCCTGGGGACAGGTCTGGAACATACTAGGTACTTAACAACTTTTGAACAACATAACGAATGAATTTCTAGATGCTCTGGGGAAATGAGTCCTTTTTGGGGGTCAGTTCTTGTTTAATTTTTGTTTTTGTCTTTAAACATGTGACCAGCACTAGTACTTAGCAACATCTAGAACAATCAGTAAACTAATTACATGATATGGGATCTGGCCAACTCATTTAAAATCTACCACAAAAATACCACAAAATCTACCACACACACACAAAAAATCTACCACAAAAATAGTGTTGAGAAGCAGTTGTTCCTGACTGTGTATCCTCTCTGAAGGGCAGGTGTGACACATCATAGCAGGATGAGGAGAAGAGATTCACTCCCATGTCATCAGTGTGGCACCATTTACAGAGCACAGCTAAGAGCCATATACCCCAAATGAATTAATACTGATGTATATGACTAGAAATGAGGAATAGTCTTACATGGGATCATTGTAATGTCTCTGCTTGATCAAAAGCTATGGTTCACTCCTCCAATTTACTTTTTAAGAGAGAGTGTAAGGCAAATGCTACACTGAAATTTTGGTTGTTCTAACATCAAACTTAAGGATAAAAGCTTTCTCCCAGTTTCTCTTAACAAGAAGTTTAATTACGTCTTTTAAATCTTGCTTTAGTACTGTTTAGCAGTGCTTTTGGAAAAATTATTTAATGTCTCCAAGACTCAATATCATGCTTTATAAAATGTGGATAATAATAAAATCTATCTCATTGGACTATTGTGAGAATTACATTGAGACAACCCGTGTAGTCAGTAATCAATAACTACTGATTCTCATGAATTTGCCAATGCTTTCAAAATTTAATTTAAATATCTTATGTATATCATCTCTTAGACTAATTCCAAAAACTTCAGGGGCCAAATTTTATTCATTCTTGTAGCTATGGTGCCATAAGCATTATGTCAATACATATTTCTGTGTACATAGATGACTAACAAAAACCTTCAGTTAGTTTCTCCCAGTATGAAGCATTAATTTTTCTAAACTGACCTGAAATATTTCAAAGGGAGAAGCCTCATTTTTAGTTGGAATTTGCTGAAATTGCCATTCAAGAATTTATAGACCTTAGTTACATTCCAAAACCACCATTCTATTTCAGACCGCAGATAAATTGCTGGATCAGAATTGGAGGAACCAGAGAAACTGGGATTTAGCTCCAGCTGTGCAGTGTTCTAGCCGTTGTTTTATATAAGTTTGTTCTACATGGTATCTACAGTTTAAAAAAAAGAAAGGAATAGGGGCACATGCCCTAAGGACTTCACAGGCCTACTGCAGCCATAAGTAAGACAATGAGTGCAAGGTGTTCACAGAAGTCCTCTGCTAATGCTCTTGAAGTCCTGCTCTGAGCTGTGTCTAGTTCCATATCCCTGAGGTTATAAAAACTAGAAATGCATATAATGTTTTCTGCTTTGCTTCTATAATTTTCCTGATGATGGCCAATGTTTTCTGGCCTTTCAGGATATAATAGCACACCAGAGAAAAATGAGGAATGAAACCCAAATCCCTGATAACTAGACCTTCGTTTGGATGTAGGGTCTAGATATTCTAATCTCTGAAAGAAACGACCTTGTGCTTATCTATGGTAAAAATCATATGCTATTTTTTCTTCCCACTTGGACAATCTCATAAGCTCTTCCTTGAATCTCTCCCAGTTGCACAGCTTTTCTGACTGGAGCAATTTAGTAACACTGCTGCCCTGGAGAGTCTGTTGTTTCTTCCCAACTACGCCCCCCCCCCAAAAAAAAAACAAAAAAGCTTACAAAGACAAGCAGAGGAGTTCAATTTTATTAACATATTTTGATTCTCTTCTGGAAGGTAAGATGACTTCTATTCTCACTTTACGCCCTGATGAATTATGAGTTTAGTATGAAATTTTTTGAACAATTAAAAAAAAAATACCTAAATAGACTAAATATTTAGAATACTAAAAATAAAGTGTTTAGGGGAGTTTAAAGCTCATGAATATCTTCTAAGTACACTGTATTTATATACAAGCCTGATGATTATGGTATTACTATCATTACTAATAGAAAAGATCATCAAATTTAAAGAGGAATGGATGTTTGGTGCAATTATGCATATAATTTAAGCAGAAACCCCCTGATCTGCACTGGATTAGATCTTGAGTTTCCATTTGTTACATCAGTGGCAGCATAAGAATTTTAGATGGTCATCTGTGAGGCTGTTGGTCATCTGTTGAGGTGTTGGTTGTCCTTAATTCAGTCAATGACTTGATTCTGACTTTGCATATGGTGAAGTTTTGAGATATAATGCCAAAAGCATGATCCATGAAAGAAAAAATTTTGATAAGTTGGACTTTATTAAAATTTAAAAGTTATGCTCTGTGAAAGACACTGTTTTAAAAAATTTATTTTTAAAATTAATTAATTCATTCATTTTTGGCTGCCTTGGTTCTTCGTTGCTGCATGTGGGCTTTCTCTAGCTGCAGTGAGTGGAGGCTATTCTTTGTTGCGGTGCGCAGGCTTCTCATTGCGGTAGTTTCTCTTGTTGCGGAGCACGGGCTCTAGGTGCACAGGCTTCAGTAGTTGTGGACCGTGGGCTCAGTAGTTATGGCTAGCAGGCTCTAGAGTGCAGGCTCAGTAGTTGTGGCACATGTTAGTTGCCCCGTGGCATGTGGGATCCTCCAGGACCAGGGCTCGAACCTCTGTTCCTTGCATTGGCAGGTGGATTCTTAACCACTGTGCCACCAGGGAAGTCCCCTATGAAAGACACTTTTAATAGAATTTCAGGTCTTTAAGGTTAGGGATTTTTCTTTAGGTCGACTCCAACTTGCATCGGAAAATTTTGCATTAAGCAGCAAATTGAAAAGACTGTCAACTTAATTAAGTATCTACTTCGTTTAATAATGGTGATTACACACTATTTCACAAAATTTGAACTCATCTCAATAGGTGCAGGGTTTCATTACCTAAAGATTCTTCAACAGTATTGTATTTCCAATGTAGAAATAGTTAATCCTGGCCTGCTAGCACCTGCTTCTAGAGTGTCGTCTGGTAGTGCCAGTATTGGGTTTGTAATAATTCTGAATTCTCAATTTAATTTATAATTTTATTAGCCTTCTTGAAATAACTACTTTTATCACTTTGAAATAAAGTGAGTTTTGTTCATTCCAAGTTGCCTTGATTATTTAAAGTACTGTACAGTGCTTTGAAATACAACAAAGACAGTTGCACATAAACATACATCAATATGGAGGTAGAGATTAGTAGATTTGCATATTTTCATAAAATGCATATTTTTTGATAGTGTATCTTTTTTCATTTTTACTTTATTTTATTTCTTAATATTTTTTTATTGTGGTAAGTCACATAGTATAAAACATACTATTTTAACCATATTTAACTGTACAGTTCAGTGGCACTAAGTACATTCACACTGTTGTGCAACTCTCACAATCATCTGTCTCCTGAATTTTTCACCTTCCTAAGCTGAAACTTTGTCCCTGTTAAACACTAACAACTCCCCATTCGCCCTCTCCACCCCCCCACCTCCTGGCCCCTGGCATCTACCAACATACTTTCTGACTCTATGATTTTAAGGTATATGCCTTTGAGATAAAAATCGGTCATCTTTTAGTAAACTGAAAATATTGTTTATAGTTTCTTCATCATGATCATAATGCTTAGTTTTTTTTTTGTTTTTCTGGAAAAGATACCAGCAATGAATATTTCCATTGAAAATAATGGAATGCCACATGTTAATAATGATGGGACTATATCTATTGATAGGCAATCCCTCAAAGGATAGATGTAAAAATAAAACACTTTTGGGATGAGCTGGGTTGAAGTTTATAGGCCAAACTGTATATTATCAGTGCCCCATGCTATTTTTTCTCAATGACAAGTGCTTTTCCAAAATTATATGCAGATATTTTCTAGTACTCCACTTCCATCTGCCCTTTATAGGAAGAGACAACAAAACATTTAAGGGATAAAAATATGAAGCTAATTTCCAATAAAATATTTAATTTATTTTTCACTTGAGAAAATATTACATTTAAGATATTTCCCTTTGCCCACTTTCTAGATCAAAAAGCAGAATATGACACACCACATCACATTAGTGTTTCTACTCAGTATATATTATAAATGTGCATTTCTAGCTTTTGTAAAATTTTCGAGCCTGATTAAAATAATGCATAATATTCCATTAGGTGGTTTACCAATTACTCTATACATTTTATTTTGAGAACATATTTGGGCTCTGGGAAGATAAATCACTCAACACAAGGTTTTGAATTGTTGTGGCATGCTCAGTGTGAACTTCTGAATGTGAACTTCATAACCCCCTTGAATACTACCTGAGCTCATTGCTCTGTTAGCTCAGCTAGGGAGCCCAGATCAAGGAAAAAGAACTTTCAGGGGGAATACAACACAAGGTTCAGCAAAGGATCCATTAATATAAGCATTATAATCTCCATTAACAAGAATTAAGCCATCCATTGCTTTTCTTCTAGGGCCATGGAAATAATTAGATGACAAATGATCATGCTTTGGAAGTATTATGGGCTTGAAGGGTACAAGAAACACATGGATAATATGTTAAAAAAAATAAGATTATTTTTAAAACACATGCTCTTTTTTGTACTGGATATATTCTTCTAAAAAGGAGCACACAATTATATAGATGACTTCTCAAGCTAATTGAAGACAGCACTTCACTCTTTTTTTGATCTGCTCAATGCAAATTTGTGTATTTTCTACCATATAGTGGTAATATATTGCAGAAGTAAGTTCATTTCTTAAATCTGATCAAGAAGATTAACAGAAAAAGAGAAATCATGTATGAATATTTGCTGTCAAATTCACAGATGTGAGCAACAGGCAAAAACTGCTGCTTTTTTCAGTAGCATTCTCAGTTTCATGGTTAGTGTAATCACTTAGTTGTATGATCTTAAATGGTATTACTTCACCTCTCACTATATAGAGATGGTCCACTGTAACCTTGCTATCCTATTTTATCTCTGGAAATTGAAAGTATAATTACTATCTGTGCTTGAGAGTTATTTTTTTTTGAGAGTTATTTTTTATTCATTTTATATTCATTATGAATCAAATCCTATTTCTCACTCTGTAATATGTCATCTCAATCTGATAGTTTTCAAACATAATTTTATATGAGTATGCTGTAATAAGATTCTCAGGAAAAAAATCTATTAGAAAAAAGCGATGAAAACAAAATTTTAACGCAGTCTAATATTAGAATTTTTACAATATTTACAATGCTACAGTGGTTATGGGACAGGGAGTATTGTAGGCTCTCTTGAAATACAATAAACCCTCCAAATGAAACAATATTTAAATTGTCTCAAAGCATGCTTCTTGTCTTCATTGTCAATCGTTCCCCACTGATAAGAGAACAAGGACATTTAGGGCTTAGGCTTTGAATACTCTGGTGCCCTAATTCTTTAGTCTCATGGGTAATAGGTAACATTGCAGTAATTTATCATAACTAAAATATAAGGAGTTGGCCTTGAGAATGTGCAGAAATCCAATAATTAGAAGGAAGATTAGGATCTGGTTAGCAGAATGGTTAAGTTGACTAAATTTTCCTTAGCATGGCATTACCTGCCTAAGAAGAGCCTATCACATTTCTTGATAGCAACCATTTCCTTGACCTATGGTCCAACCCTGAAGCCCTAGACACTGTGTTTTGCATAACTATCTAGGCATCTGTCCACACCTACCTTATGTCTACCTATGTATGCTGCCACAAGCCAAGGAATGATGGGGATACCAGAAGCTGAAAGAGGCGAGGAAGGAGCTTTCCCCTACAGGTTTTAGCAGAAGCATGACCCTGATATCTCCTCGGTTTGGGACTTTTGGAACTGTGAGACAATAAATTTCTGTTGTTCTAAGCCACCCAGTTGGTGGCACGTTATTATAGCTATAGCTGTCCAAGGAAACTAATACATATATTACACTTAATAATAAACTGTTGAACTTTTATGAACTAGCCTTTCTCAAATTTACTTGACAATGAAGTCCTACTAACATCCTGCAGAACAAGAGTTCTTTGAATTAGTGATCTAACACAGCCCATATTTGCCCACATCTGCACTTTATTTGTGCCACTGCCTCTAAGAATTAGCTCCATTTCTAATAATTGAAATACTTCGAGTTTCCCTTACCTACTAGCTCCATCATTAAATACTCATTTATTCCTCAAAGTAATTGTTTTAAAATGCTTATTTCTCTTATAAATCTGTTAATCTTCCTTTTATTATTCCCTATTATATGTAAGGTTCTTGAAGTCAAGAAACATATCTCACTGATCTTTATATAGCCTAAATGTTATTTCTAACTCACAAGGAGGAAACAGAAATAGCTTTGATGTGCTTCATGCTAGGACTGTCCTTTTTCTTAATTCCCTACAGACGGAAATTCAGACCCACTCTGGCATGAATATCTTGCTTTGGCATGGAAGTTGTTGCATTGGTTGCTCAGTGATTCTTCCTAATTATTTATTCTCCTACCACTGTGCTGTGGCTTTTATTGGTTACCAGTTTTACTATGTTTACTGAGCACTTACTATGTATGTCACTGTGCTGGAAGCTATTGTCACATTATTATTTTTTATTTTTTATTTTTTTGCGGTACGCGGGCCTCTCACAGTTGTGGCCTCTCCCGTTGCGGAGCACAGGCTCCAGACGCACAGGCTCAGCAGCCATGGCTCACAGGCCTAGCCACTCCACGGCATGTGGGATCTTCCCGGACCGGGGCACGAACCCGTGTCCCCTGCATCGGAAGGTGGACTCCCAACCACGCGCCACCAGGGAAGCCCTGTCACATTATTTTTCTAGTTCTCACAAGAATCCTGTGATTGTTACATGTTGGAAACTTGAGTCTCATAGAAGTTGAATAATTTGCACAAGATCACATAACTAGTGAATACCAGGTTGACTATGTAAATGCAGGCTGGCCTTACTCTAGATTCTCTTTTTTGCAGTCTACTATATTGCCTATATTTCTGGCAAGAACTGTTCAGTGGTTGAAATAGAATCTAAACTAGCAGGATTGCTAATTATATTCAATAAAAAATAAACAATAAATTTTGCAAGGTCTTTGGTTTCTAATTAAACTGAATCTTAAGGTTCCAAGTTCATTAACTTTAGTTAAAGAGATGTGTGCAGCAAAGCAGGAGGCTTTCAAAATAAGCTAGATTTTTACAATATTGAAAATATTGCTTCAAAGTTTAGTAGCATAGGATTGTTACAAAGCATGCAGGAAAAAATACAGGTTGTGTTGAATATATTCCATCTGCTACAATCTTCTAGTTGGATATTTGTTCGTGGTGTATCCATTCATTCATTCTGGCAATCAAACAAGTTGCCTGAAGACCCTAGATAAATCATCTTACAAAATTTCCAAGTGCTCTAACATTAATCACTTGCTTGAAGTTTGAAGAATTAATAGCTTAAAGCAGGATGAAATATGATTTATTTGAGGAAAGCTATTTAAAAATTAACCCTTTCATCAACTTACCTCCATGACCATACCTTCTGTGCCATGTAAACTCTAAAAAGAAAAAAAGAAAAAAAATTAATCCCCAACTCTTCAGGTTGTGGTCTCAAACATTACTCAGATAACTGAGATATTAGTTAATGAAATAAGGTTACTGGCCTGTCACTATTAAGGCTGAAGTATCACCATATCTTTGCAAATATTTAATTCTTGTCTTTGCAATTTTATAGTTGTAGCACTAAAATTTATGGTCAACAGAATTAGTATGGATTTTCAGTACTAATAAGATTATTTTTGTTTTATTTTATTCATAAAGGTAATACAGCAATAATAACCTTACCACAAAATTTTTCTTTCTTATATTTATATAATATATAAGCATATAATTATATATGTGTGTGTGTATAATTACGTGGTTATATCAATGTCATTAAAATTCTTAAGTACTGATAAAATTATTATATTTTTTCTTGATTTTGAAGTCATCATAATAAAAATTACTCCCAAAATTAAAATAACTTTTTTATTCCCTTAATAATACATAAGAAATACAATAAGATGCCTATCAAGTTCATCATTAAAGCAATCAAGGGGGACTGATAAATGATAAAATGATATCCAACTAAGTCTTGAACTTAATAACAACTCAACAAGCACTGACCTAAGGTAATTGAGACAAAGGTATCAGAAAAAACTGATTGTAGAAAACATGCTGCTTCAGATAAAAATACAACATACCTCTCCTTGTAGAAAATATTTCTGAATCTTTCACACTTGTCTTTGAAAGATAGAAATATAGTATTTGTTTGTCCTAAAACTATAGCATTCTTAAAACTGCTTTGTTATTAAGTCCCTGAATACATTGTAGATTATTTCTGAATTGTTTTTCATAAGATTGACCAGCCAATAATAAAAATTAAATTATATTAACTTATAAATAAAAAAGAACAAAGGTAACAAAAGCTTAAAATCCATTATTTTCTAATTATTTTACTGTATTTTACTTTTATGTATGCTAATGAGGTTAAGTCTATTATAATTATATAGTGAACATACTGTATAATGGTGAGCTGCTACATATCTTTTCTGCCACCACATTAAATGATTTCAAGTCGAAATTGAGAATAGTAGGATGACTTACTCTATAGGAATTGGCAAATGCTACACAGCAGGGATTTTTCTTTTCCTCCCAGAGATCCAGATTTTAAACATTTACCAGCACATCACTATATAAGACTGATTAACTAAATCTTGTGAATTTTAATTGAAACTAAAAAAAAAAAAAAGAAAAGAAAACAAGGGCCAACCTTAATATATATGAATTTACTTGTCTGACCCAGGTGTCAAAAGAAAATATTAATTCTAACTTTATACATCAGATTCAATGAAGTGAACAGCATATTGTTTACATTGGCATAATTTTTGGAGATTATACAAAGGATATTTCTTACCTGATAGACAGGTTGTAAAAGATACAATCACAAGGTGATTGACCAGCAACCACATTTTCATCTTGTGTTCAGTAGAGTTTAGGTTCAATTTTCAAAAAAAGCTTTAACTTTATGGCAGTTGGAGAATATTAAACACCTGCATAAAAAGATGAGAGAGAAGAGAAGAGAAGAAAAGAAAAGAGAAAGAAGAGAAGGAAAAGGGAAGAAAAGGAAGGGAAAATGTTCATCATTTGGGGTCAACAATATTACCAATTCTATTTTATTTTATATTTCTTTTTTTTTTTTTTTTTTTTTTGCAGTACGCAGACCTCGGCACGAACCCGTGTCCCCTGCATCGGCAGGCGGACTCTCAACCACTGTGCCACCAGGGAAGTCCCTATTTTATATTTCTTATTTGTAGAATGTTTTAGTTTTTTTATGTACATTTGTAAACCCCATGTTGTAATGAAAAGAGTAGATTCTGCATCAGGGCTTCAGCTGCCTCCCAGTATTGACATGGTAAGAAACATGAGCATGTCACTCAATTCATATGTTTTAGTTTTTAACTTTTTAATAATTGAGCATAGTAATATGTTTTTTACAAATAGCACAGTTGTGAACATTTCAATGTCAATTATTTAAATTGAAGATTAAATTTACTTGAAGGGCTGGTAGAAAGATTTAATAAAAGATATATTTGTATAAGGGCTTTGTAAATGCATAGACACTGTACAAGAGTTATACGTTAACATTGCCTGTTGGTGGCTTATGGAAAAATTTTGCCAGAAATGCTAATTTTTAGACATTAAAATGTATTGATTAATAATATATTCATTCCCTTTCCCCTTCTTCATTTCTTTCTTTTATTCATTTAACAGAAAGTAAATAATTACTCCTTATAAGGAAGAATCTAGGTTTTGTGTGGCCAAATCTTTAAAATTTGGAGAACCATCTTTAAAGATAAAAAGATAAAATTACTAATATAAACTAAGCTATGAAACTATGCAGCAGTCTAAATAAAATATTTTGCTTTTATAAATTCTGCAAAAACTTATGACCACGTGATTATACTGGTGAGGTTTCAGAACGTTGAAATAGCCCCATGTAAGTGAGGGGTCCCATGACTTAAGCTTCATCATCTTCTTTGTAAATCCATCTGCGACCAAGCATACAGATAAAGGAATCTGTAAGAAAGACATAGTCTGCTTACCCTTAAGAATTTCACAGATCAATAGGAACACTTATGTGTACACAAGTCAGTGCAGTGAAACTTTTTTGGATCTACATGCTATTAAACTTGAAAGCATGTTGCTAATTTTAATTAAAAGCATTGCAGGGCTTCCCTGGTGGTGCAGTGGTTGAGAGTCCGCCTGCCGATGCAGGGGACACGGGCTCGTGCCCCAGTCCGGGAAGATCCCACATGCCGCGGAGCGGCTAGGCCTGTGAGCCATGGCCACTGAGCCTGCGCGTCAGGAGCCTGTGCTCCGCAACGGGAGAGGCCACAGCAGTGAGAGGCCCGCGTACCTCAAAAAAAAAAAAAAAAAAAGCATTGTAAAATACATCACAGTGGGAATGGGCCTGGTGGTGACAGGCAGGGCATTATGGTGGAGGTATAACAAATTTTTTAATGTTCCAGGGCATTAGAAAGAGACTTCTTCAATTGGGACACAGTAGGCCCTTCAATTTGAAAGGATATTAAATCAAGTTTTCAAAGAATATATAAGAAATAGGATAGAAAAAACGCAAGACATAAAATTGAATGTAAAATTTTAAGATAGAGCATAAAAGCAATTCTGAAAAGAAAATATGTAATGTTATGATAATCAATATATAAATATATTTAAATATTATCCAAAACAGCAAAAATAAAATGGTACTTATTTGTTGCATCATAATGACATTTAAAGGTATTACTTATTTTTTTTTAATATGTTGGATTTAAAAACTATATTTACCTACCCCCCCCCCGCCCCCAATTTGCCAGAATCCTAACATTTGCAGAGACTGGTAAAAATATTTAGTTGGTACTACATGGACCAGGAAAAACATATTTGTCCCTTTTGGTGTATAGGTTATTTTACAGTGAAAAATCATTTATTTCTAGAAAGAAATTGAGTTGAATTCTTAGAGAAAACATAGCAGAAATGGGTCAACCTAGCAACAGGAGATATTTAAAATATCTTTGAAAGAGGAAAAATATTCAAAAGATAATTTTTAAATGCCAGGATTGATTTATGACCAATTTATTTCTCTTGGACATATGTAAGAAGGTGAGAACTACACATCTCTATAAACTGTATTAAATCTACACTTATAAATTTAAATTTTATTTTATTTCTTTTACTAAGCAGAACTGATCAGAGAGAAATAGAAACAGGTAAATAAATGTGAAGAATAAAAAAAAAATCCTTCAGGAGGCAGGGAAATCAATGAAATGATCTATGGAAGGATATTAGCTTTTTATTTTGTTATCATTAATATTTAAATATAACCTAATTTAAAATTATTGAAACCTGTGCACATTGTTTATGTCTTCTAAAGTTTGTCTCGAAAAATGTACATTTCAGCATTTTCTTGGCCTATTGGTTTCTAATTCCTTTCATTGAGTTATGCACACTATTAGGACAAGTTCCTTTAATGAGGAGGAAGGTAGAAAGGCAAACATAAACTGTGCCAAAACTGCTGTGTCAAACAGTTCTTTTTGTAAAGATTAATTTAGATAATATATTTGCAAACATTTTGCAAATTACAAAGCATGTTCGGTTTAATGTGGCAGTAATTATTGGATTTTAAATAGTTCAAATTTATCGATTAATAAACTGTTATAAATTGATAATTGTAAAGTAATTCTGAACAGTAACTCTACATACTAATAATATTCAATGTAAGAGCAAGGGATGCTGCTGCAGTTTTTGTATTGTGTGTAGAGGAAGCAGTACTGACCAGAAAGAAAAAGAATCAGGTAAAAATGAAGGACAGGGGCTTCCCTGGTGGCGCAGTGGTTGAGAGTCCGCCTGCCGATGCAGGGGACACAGGTTCGTGCGCCAGTTTGGGAAGATCCCACATGCCGCGGAGCGGCTGGGCCCGTGAGCCACGGCCGCTGAGCCTGCGTGTCCGGAGCCTGTGCTCCGCAACGGGAGAGGCCACAACAGTGAGAGGCCAGCGTACCGCAAAAAAAAAAAAAAAAAAAAAAAAAAAAAAAAATGAAGGACAATTACAGTGAGAATATCCTTCAGATTATTAATTTTGATGAATTGTGTGAGTGAGATTTTGGTCTGTTTACCTCATTGAGTCTACAGGGAATCTGGGAAAGAAAAAGGGAAGGTCTAAAGGAAGGTTAGCTGTGTCTACACAGAGCAAGTGATTTCAGGAAATTGTAAATAAGGTACAGAAGGAGTTTCTAGGTCAAGGATATTATTTTACATTTCCTTCTTAGACAACACCCACAGTATATGGGAAAGTGAGATAAGGCATAGTAAAAAGAGATCTGGGGAAGTCAGCCAGACCTTGTCTGAAGTTTGGCTCAACCATTATTTAGCTTGTAACTTTGGGCAAATCACTCAAGCTCTGACTCTAGTTTTCCTCATGCACAAAGTATGAAAAAAATGTCTATTTCATAGGACTATTACAAGCATTGCATAAGATTGTGCAATGTGAAATGTTTACTGTGAAAGTATTCGATAAATATTAACTATTGTTCTACGAGATCTTAGGTCCATCAGGCTGCAGGAGAAAACAACATGTCATTGTTTATTGTTATGCCTCTAATGCCTGGCACATAGAAGCCATTTGATATATATTTATTGAATAAATGAAGAAATGACTGGACCATTCCATAACTGTATTCCAAAACACTTGCCACAAACAAAATTAAACTTTAATTCCTTAGAATAAGGATAGGATGCTGACAATAGGTAATAAGGAGTATCTCTTAATGGGGCTCTGGTCTTTGATAGGGATTATTGCTGCATATAAATACACTCTAGAAGAGGAATATTCTAAGCAGCAATATTTTAAAGCATTTTTATTATGCACTTTATTGAGTGTTGGAAGTCTCTGTCTTCTGATTTCAATATGCTCACTGTAGTCAGAAGGAAACATTTTTCATTATTTTGAGCCACACTATCTTTTCCTTCACTCCAAAATATTGCCTATTTCAATAGGATAGTGAGTCCTCATTCTGGCAGAACGTATTTTATTTTATTTAATGGGTTTCTTGTTGTTTCAGTATAAAAG
The DNA here is from genome assembly GCF_949987515.2 of Delphinus delphis. Taxonomy (NCBI): domain Eukaryota; kingdom Metazoa; phylum Chordata; class Mammalia; order Artiodactyla; family Delphinidae; genus Delphinus; species Delphinus delphis. The sequence continues at coordinate 31,632,926 of NC_082693.1, read as the reverse complement.
CATCTCTCGCATGCTGTGCACCCATTTGTTTTCTGCTGCTGATTTGTTTTCTTGTGTCCCCAGTTATCCCATCACTGTAACTCCTGATCCTATCCTCTCAGCAGTGCAGTAGAGGAGAGAGGCAGCAAGGCTGTGCCCATGCTTGCTAGTGTGGAAGAAATGGCTCTTCTTAACTGTCCCTTGAGGACCTGCCACTCAGTAATCCACAGACAGATCCCAGCCCCCATGGGCCTGAAAACGTTGCAGCAAGTGAAGTGGCATAGGAAGAAAACAAGTCGGACGAAGATGTGCCAGTTAAAGGAGTGAACATTTTCCTTCTCAATAACCAGAAGAACAGAATGACCAGCTCCTGGAACCCGGGTATGCATTCCTGTCCCCAGGCCATACTGTGCTGTCTAGCTCCCTGGTTTCTGCTGCTCTCAGCCTAGGCCTTACACCAGGCCGTGCAGATGCTTCCCCCCAAAACCCATCACAACTCTATAGGTGTCCAGTGACTGGTGTTTTTCTAACATGTATTGCAACTATAGTAATTTCCAAAGAACTTAACTTCTTTTCTCCAACATCGTTTACTAAATCTCTTCTTACTCATGTATTTAAACAACTACAACAAAAAAAAAATATAATAAGGCAACACAGGGTGACAATCTCTATTCCCTTCCTTCATTCTCCCTTCTGTCTTTCCATGCTTTTCTTTCTCTGACCTTTCTCTCTTTACTTTAGATGATGCTATGGTTCTCCTTTGAGAAATTTGGTCCATATCTATGTATGCATTTTTTATTCAAAAAAGCTTCAACAGTACATTAACAAACATTTAGCCACTAACAATTATTCACAAAGTATTTAGTGCTGCTGTATAATCAAAGTTTGTTCCATCAATATCAATAAATCTAATATTTCATTGAACTGATGCTTATTCAAGCATTTACATTGAGAGAGAACAAAATTTTAGAAATACTGAGAAAATACTAATATGTATTGGCAAATTGTCGCATCTCTTTCAGAAAGAAAAAAGATTTGGGGGGATATCAGGAACGTATTCTGATTTATCCTCAACACAGCTCATGAAAGGCCATGTTAAAAAATATTTAACCTAAAATTTTACTTATGATACTCATCACTCTGCTCTGGTTCTAAAGAATATTTGCTATAAAGTTCAGTTTCCAGAAAATAGAAGAAGCTTGTTGGTGCTGAGCACAGATGATTCTAGGTGAAAAGACATCAATAGCTCTTACTCTACAAAACCAGGGGACATTTTATCCTCGACTCAATCTGAAATTCTGCCTTTGCTGAACACATCACTTCATCTTCCTGAGGTGTCAGTCACCCAGTATGTAGAATGGAAATCCAAGTCCATTCTTCAGAAGATTGTTGTGAGGAGTAAATTATTTATGCATATGGATACATGTGTGTAAGTAAAAGCCCTTTGACATCTGTATATAACAGAAGTCAAAACATTAAAGTGAAATTAACTAAAATTTTCCAGAAATAAAATTAGTTTGTTTTTTTTTTTTGGCTGTGCCACACAACATACAAGATATCTTAGTTCCCTGACCAGAGATTGAACCCATGTCCCCTGCAGTGGAAGCACGGAGTCTTAACCACTGGACCACCAAGGAAGTCCCAAAATCAGTTATGAATTTAAAAATGGGAATCTTTTAAAAAAAGAATATTATATATTTAAAATTTCTTATCCTTTAGAAAGGAGATACTGTATATACTACACATTAAGCATTTGTATATCAATATTTTACAGCTCCAGTTAATTTTCAGATTATTAAAAACAATTTAAACATAGGAGACACAACTCCCTCTACCTGTATAATTGCGTACTTTATATGGTCTTCTCCAGCCTCATACTGACTTCTTTAAACTCTATTATCAAATTATTATTGTCTCAGTCTAATAGTTTTTAACAGTGTTTTAGCAGCTTACAGATGTAAAAATATTTAAAGAGCATGCTGTTTTAAGCCAAGGAATAACAGTACACAGCCAAGAAAGACACCACATTTTCTGAAAATGATTATAAACATTATCCTTCTTTCCCAGAATAGAGTCATACACTGCTCAACTAACAGGTAGAATGTGATGGTTTTCAGATTGCAACTGCCTTAGCTGCTGAAGCAGCCTGCCACTTGATTATGTGTGAAGTATATGTAAAAAGAAAAGCAATATAATAAATACATTTCAATAAATATAAAATTATCAGACTGTGAAATTAATGACTTGGAGGCTGCTGAGGGAAAAAATATTTAAAGGCTTTCTGAAGATATGGGTATTTATTGCATGCTGACAGCACACCTTGCATTTTACAGAAAACTGAATGCTCATATTTTTAGATAATTGGACTTATGATTAAATTAATTACTTGTTTATTTCTAAAATGATGTAATGCCTGCAGAAGGACTTAAAAATAATGGAACCCTGCTTGTGATATTTATAGCACATATTTCTTGCCAGCCCATGATGTCATGCAAGATTATAACTGATGTAGTCATGCATTTTGTTCGGATAGTTTCAGTAAACCATCATTTTTACATGATAAATAAACTGACAGTCCAACAGAATTTTTGTCCCACATTTCAGGAGTATATGTATGTGTGGTTAGATATCTCTTGAAATTCAAGAAAATGCAGAAAGTTCCTGCTGATTCTAAACTATTTCCCCAATGGAACTGACATGGTACCAATACTACATAATTATTTTGCTTGAAATTACAAAATTGAGAAGGTAATGGAAAATAGATATAGTAATAATAAGCAAATAATGCAATATGATTTCTTCATTTGCAATTCCCAAAATCATTGATTCAGTCAATGAATAAAGGAGGGGCTGCTTTGTCAAGCAAGATTTAAAACTCAAACATATACATGTGGGATTCCACTCAACCTCTTTCTCATCAGTGTACTAATAAGAATCCGTTTATGAGGGAGATCAAGATGACAGGGCAGGAGGATGCTGGGCTGACCTTCCACCATGAACACATCAAAATACATCTACACATGGAACAGCTCTTGCTGAAAACAACCTGGAGACTGGCAAGAAAGGCTCTTCCACAACCAAAACTTTAAAGAAAGATCCACATCAGGTAGGAAGGGAAATCAGGTAGGAAGGGAAAAGAAATGATTCGGTCAGGGTCCAGGCCCCTAGCAGGGGACACAGAAGAGGAATGAGGATATCACAGGCTTGAGGATCCTCCCCGGGGATCAAATCACATATGAGGCACCCCAGCCATGGAGTCAGACCCTGGTGAGATGAGTCCCCTTAGCTGGTTTGAAAACCTGTGAGACTTACCAGAGGGCTATGAGAAACCAAGATTTTTCTTGTGAAGAGTGCATGCAGATGTTTTCTTACTCCCAGGAGTGGTGCAGAGGCTGTAGATTGAAAATTGCCTGAAATTCTGACCAGTTTCCTGTGATCATCCCAGCATGCACCTCAGCCCATAGCAGGCACTGGATCTAGCCTCTCTTGCACTGGTGCTGCTCTCCATTAGGGTGAAAGCTGCCATTGCCAAGGAGACTTTACACAATTAGAATGAAACCAGCTCAGATACAAACTTTAGGGCTTCTGTTCCAGCACCTTGGGCACCAACCCTGCCCTTGATAGGGGGCTGATTGCCACTGAGCACAGGAGAAGCCCTGGCTTAAACCTGACTCTGGTCCTAGCCACTCTATCTTCAGCCCTACCTCCCTCCAAGGTGGTATTTGCCAGCACACTCCAAGGGAAAACATGACCCATGCTCACTTCAGATCCATCTCTCCCACCAAAGCCACTGGATACATGCAGACTGCATAGGAATGCTCCCACACTAGAATAACCCTTCAAGACTGGGGTAGGTAACTGTTACACCTAATATTGTAGAGACAAAGAAAGTTAAACAAAATGAGAAGACTGTTTCAAATGAAAGAACAAAAAAAGAAAAAAACCCTAATGAAATAGAAATAAATAATTTACCAGACACAGAGTTCAAACAAGTAGTAATAAGAATGCTAACTGAACTTAGGGAAAGAATAGATGAACACAGTGAGAATTTTAATAAGAACTAGAAAATATAAAAACCAATTAGATCAGAAAAATATAACGGAACTGAAAAATATGCTAGAAGGAACTAACAGCAGAATAAGTGATACAGAAGAATGCATAAGTGATCTGAAAAATAGAATAATGGAAATCACATAATCAGAAGAGCAAAAGAAAAACAAACTTAAAAAAAATGAGGATAGCTTAAAGGACCTTGGGGACAACATCAAGTGCACTAATATCTGTGTTATACGGATCCCAGGAGGAGAAGAGAGAAAGGGGTAGAAAATGTATTTGATAAAATTATGGCTGAAAATTTCCTGAAGCTGAAGAAAGAAACAAATTTCTAGGTGCAGGAATCACAGAGAGTCCCAAACAAGATGAACCCAAAAAGACTCATAGTTAAAATGGCAAAAGTTAAAATGGCATAGTTAAAATGGCAAAAGTTAAAGATAAAGAGAGAATTTTAAAGGCAGCAAGAGAAAAACAAAGAGTCACTTACAAGTGAATTCCCATAAAGCTTCAGCTGATTTTTTCTGCAGAAATTTTGCAAGCCAGAAGGGAGTGTCATGATATATATAAAGTGCTGAAATGAAAAACCTAAAACTTAGGAGTCTCTAACCAGTAAGGTTATCATTCAGAATGAAAGGTGAGAAAGATAACTTCTCAGACAAGCAAAAACTAAAAGAGTTCATCAACCCTAAACTGATCTAACAAGAAGTGATAAAGGGTCACCTTTAGTTGGAAAAGAAAAGGTTACAAGAAGAATTTATAGGAAAGGGAAAATACCACTAGTAAAGGCAAATATATAATAAAGGCTGTGGCTCAACAATTTAAATAAATTAGTATGAAGATTAAAAGACAGTAAATGTAAAATCAATATAACCACAATAAACACTTAAGGGATAGACATGATAATGTAAAATATAACATCAAAAACATAAAGCATGGGGGAGGAGAGTAAAAACTGTACCTCTTTCAGAATGTGTTTGAACTTAAATGACTACCAATTTAAAACAAGTAGATATAGCTACAGGTCAACATATGTGAACTCCATGGTAACCACAAATCAAAAACCTGCAATAGATAAACAAAAACCAGAGAGAAAGGAACAAAATCATAACATTAAAGATAGTCATCAAACCACAGAGGAAGAGCCTAAAAAAAGAACAGAGAATAACTACAGGACAAACTGAAACCAAATAAGCAAAGGCAATAAGTACATACTCAGCGATAATCACACTGAATGTCAACAAACTAAACACTCCACTCAAAACTCATAGGGTAGTTGATTGGATAAAAAAACAAAACAATGTCCTGCCTGCTGTACACTGTGAGGTGTTGCTCCAGAACCCTTTGTTTTAGATTTGTAAGATCCCTCTCTCCAAAAAATTATTGATGTCTCTGTCAAAAAACAACAACAACAACAAAAAATGCTGCCTACAAATGATTTACTTCAGAGCTAAAGACACACACGGACTGAAAGTAAGGGGATGGAAAAAGATATTCTATGAAAATGGAAATGAAAAAGGTTGGGATAGCAGTACTCATATCAAACAAAGTAGACTTTAAACCAAAGTTACAAAACACAAAATACAAAGAAGGGCATTATATAATGATAAAGGGATCATACAAGAACAGAATATAACATTTGTTAACATGTATGTACCTAATACAGGAGCACTTAAATATATGAATCAAATATTAATAGATAAAGGGAGAAATTGACAATAATACAAAAATAATAGGGTACTCTAATACCTCACTTACATCAAAGGACATATTATCCAGACAGAAAAGCAATAAGGAAACAGTTGTTTTAAAAGACATATCAGACCAGTTGGAATTAATAGATATCTATAGGACATTCCATCCAAAACCAGCAGAATACACATTTTTTTCAACTGCAGATGAAGCGCTCTCCAGGATAGATCACATTCTAGATCACAACACAAGTCTCAAGAAATTTAGGAGGATAGGAATTATATCAAGCATCTTTTCCAACCACAATGGTATGAAACTAGAAATCAATTACAGGAAGAAAAATGTGAAAAACACAAACGTGTGAAACCTAAACAACATGTTACTAAAAATCTAATGGTTCAATGAATAAATCAAAGAAGAAATCAGAAAATACCTTGAGTCAAATAAAAATGAAAACACAACTTTCCAAAATGTATGGCATGCAGCAAAAGCAGTTCTAAGAGGGAAATTTGTAGCAATACAGGCCTACCTCAAGAAACAAGAAAAATCTCCATTAAACAACCTAACCTATCATCTAAAGGAATTAGAAGAAGAACAATCAGAGCCCAAAGTTGGTAGAAGGAAGGAAATAATAAACATCAGAAAGGAGATAAATAAAATTTAGACCAAAAAAAAAAAAAAATAGAAACGATCAAAGAAACTAAGAGCTAGTTTTTGAAAAGACAATAAAATAGATAAACCTTTAGCCAGGCTTATTATGAAAAAAAAGAAAGAGGACACAAATAAGCAGAATAAGAAATGCAAGATGAAATATTACAACTGTTATCACAGAGATACCAAAAATAATAAGGAATACTGTGGCAAAAAATGGACATCCTAGAAAAAAAGGATAAATTCCTAGAAACATACAATCTTCCAAGACTGAATCAGGAAGAAATAGATAATCTGAACAGATCAATCACAATAGTGAAATTGAATCAGTATACAAAAATCTCCCAGCAAACAAAAGTCCAGGACTAATTGGCTTCATAGAGGAATTCTACAAAATGTACAATGAAGACTTAATATCTATCCTTCTCAAATTATTCCAAACAATTGAAGAGTAGGGAACACCCCAAATTCACTCTATGAAGCCACAATTATTTTGATACCAAAACCAGACACAGGCACTACAAAAAAAAAGGAAAATTATAGGCCAATATCTCTGATGAATATAGATGCAAAAATCCTCAACAAAATATTAGCAAATCAAATTCAACAACATATAAAAAGGATCATACATCATGATTGAGTGGAATTAATTCCAGGGATGTAAGGATGGTTCAATATCCACAAAACAATCAATATGACATACCATATTAACAAAACAATGGATAAAAATCACATGATCCTCTTGATAACTCTGAAAAAGCATTTGACAAAATTCAACATCCATTTGTGATAAAAGCTTTCATCAAAGTTGGTATAGAGGGAACATATCTCAACATAATAAAGGCCATTTATGACAAAGCCACAGCTAACATCATACTCAATGGTGAAAAACTAAAGGTTTTCCTCTAAAATCAGGAAGAAGACAGGGATTTTCACTTTCACTATTTCTATTTAACATAGTTTTGGAAGTCCTATCCAGAGCAATCATACAAGAAAAATAAAAGGCATCCAAATTGGAAGGGAAGAGTAATACTGTCACTATTAGCAGATGACCTGATACCTTATATAGAAAACCCTAAAGTCTCCAACAAAAAACTATTAGGACTAATAAATGAATTCAGTAAAATTGAAGGATACAAAATTAACATACAAAAATCTGTTGCTTTTCTATACACCAAAAATGAACTTTCAGAAAGAGAAAGCAGGAAAACAGTCTTGTTTAAAATCACACCAGAAAGAATAAAATACTTTGGAATAAACTTAACCAAGGAGGTGAAAGACCTATACTTTGAAAACTATAAAACATTGTTGAAGGAAATTGAAGATGATACAAAGAAATGGAAATATATCCCATGTTTATGGTTTGGAAGAATTAACATTGTTAAAATGTCCACATTACCCAAAGCAATCAACAGATTTAATGCAATCCTATCTAAATACCCAGGACATTTTTCACAGATGTAGAACAAATAATCCTAAAATTGATATGGAATCACAAAAGACTGTGAAAGCAATCTTGATTAATAAAAAAAGAATAAAGCTGGAGGTTTCACATTCCCTGTATTCAAACTATATGGCAATGCTGCAATAATCAAAACTGTGTGTTATTGGGACAAAAACAGACACATAGATTAATGGAACAGAATAGAGAGCCCAGACATAAGGCCACATATTTATGTTCAATTAATCTACTACAAAGGAGGCAAGAATAAACAATGGAGAAAAGACTGTCTCTTCAACAAGTGGTGCTGGGAAAATGGAACAGTCACATTTAAAACAATGAAATTAGAACATTCCCTCACACTATATGCAGAAATAAATTCAAAATGGTTTAAAGACCTAAAGTAGGACCTGAAAGCATAAAATTTCTAGAAGATCAGAGGTGAAATACTCTTTGACATAAATTGTAGCAGTGTTTTCTTGGATAAGTCTCTCAAGGCAAAAGAAATAAAAGCAAAAATAAACAAATTGGGCCTAATTAAACTTAAAAGCTTTTTCACTGCAAAGGAAACGTTCAACAAAAGAAAAGATTTCCTATAAAATGGGAGAAAATATTTGCAAATGATATGATATTATATACATATAATATACATGTATAATATAATATAATTATATATAATATAATATATATATTATATAATATATAGTACTCAGCAATTAAAAAAATGAAACTTTGTCATTTGAAAAAACACTAATGGACCTGGAGGGTATTATGCTTAATGAAATAAGTCAGAGAAAAATAAATACTATATGTTATCATTTACGTGTAGAATCTAAAAGATAAACAAGTGAATATAACCATACAGAAATAGACTCACAAATATAGAGGATAAACCAGTGGTTACCATTGAGAAGACAGATGGGGTAGGGGATAAGAGGTACACACTGCTATGCATAAAATAAGATACAAGAGTATTGTACAGCACAGGGAATATAGCCAATACTTTATAATAACTTTAAATGGAGTGTAATCTATAAAAATATTGAATCACTATGCTGTACATCTGAAACTAATATAATATTTTAAATCAATGATACTAAATAAAAAAAGAATCAGTTTATTATTCAACTCCATAATTTATTCTACTTTGAATCCTCAGAATCTAGTGCTAGCTGTGGCAAAGAATTGCTGTGCAAAATATCAGATAAATATTAAATGAAAAGTAAAACATAGCTGGTGAGTTTTAGTAAGACTTAGAGAAGGACAGTGGGGAGTGGAACTAATAATTCCTCTGTTGTCAATGATTTACATTATGGTTCATGTTGGAAGGAACTGAACAGAGCCAGGTGGATGAATGAGAAAACTAAAGGTAACTTCAGACACATGGGAAAAATTAAGGAGCAATAACATGTAAATGTGCTAAAAACTTTACAAGTTCCCAATCTACATATTACCTCATTAGACCTTGCCAAATAGAATGAGTTCTGAGGATCATGGTGATTGCCCAAAGACACACAGCTGGTAACAGAGCCGGGCTTGAATTCTATTCCAGGCAGATTTAAATCCTTTATTTTCTACTGTTTAATTTTTTTTTAAAGATACTTAGAATCTGTTCTTGCTCTAAATCATAAGAAATGATATTTTGTACACTCAATGATTAACATATCTTTCAAAACACTGTCAGTGTTTCCCAAAATATGGTCTAGGGGCCACCTACATTAACAGTATTTGGTGTGCTTGTTAATAAAGCAGATTTCTGACAACTCCCAAGAATAATTAGAGTCTCTAAGGGAATAGTCCAGGTGTCTGCATTTTAATCAAGCTTCCTAGGTAATTTGTAGGCATACTAAAGTTCAAGAACTATTGCAGTTAACGTGTTAAGTGAAGGTTGGAATATTCCACTACTCGCAAAGAACATGCAAATGTGTTCTGAATTCATTAGGCCACATCTTTAGCCAGTGCACTCTCCAAATCAAGATATGCAACACTCAATAACCTACCTCTTAAAATTATGTCTGCATTGTACCTTGTTGTGGCATTTGGTCTGGGTGAGAATTGAATATCCTCTCTGTCTACATCTGATTTACTTTACTTCTGATTTATCATAATGAACAAGGCATTTTGATATATTGCTTTGACAAATACCTGGAAGTTTTCCTACTTTTAAATAAGACTCTCTTGTTGGACTATAATGACATGACTGAACGTTCTATTAACCTCTCTTGTTGCTTAACTGAAGTTCAAACTGATCTGAGATAGCTGGACTACTACAAAGAAACGTGCTCTGTGATACCTTCCCTGTGAATCATATCTAAAAATCCAAAGTAGGATTTAATAAGTCTTTGACAGCAGAAAAAATTCCCATGCCAGCAAGATAGAACTTTTGCTTTCCCACACATGCACAAAAGGACAAGACCTGTGAAGAAAAGGTGGCAGGTTGAAACCACTCACTCAATTTACACTGGGAGTTTTAAAGACTTCCTGGACCCTAATCTCCCCTTTGTATGGCTTTATTCCTCTGTGGAAATGGCCATATCTAATAACAAGGCTTCATTGCTGCTACCACTCTGCTATTGAGGCTCCACTCTAAGTCCTTCTCCCTAAAGCAACTGCAAAGGCCCATGATGTGAGTGACTCCTCCTCACTGCACAGATCTTTCTGTATGTCCTGCATATAAAAGAGCAGACCTTTGTTCTACCTCACCAATCTAAAGGTACATAGAATTTCATACTGTTTTATGACAAGTAACCCGTCCATGATTGCAGAATGAGGCTGATGATCTTGCAACTCCTATTAGCGGCTGTTCAGGTTAAGAGAGATACCACACGAAGGCACAGACCTTCGGAAAGAACAAGATATAACCATTGACATTTTATTTTAAATAACAGGGAAGAGTCACTGACTCTTGTCGTTGTTTCAGTGCTTAAACTCATGACTGATTTCTACCCAGATAATTTAGGCCCTTATTTCTAGAAACAGCATAAGAGAATCATTTTTTAACATGCTTCAATTCAAACAATTCAATAAGTATTTATTTTTGAAACACATGTAAGATGTCTTTGAATGTTTGTGCAATTTAATAGACGTTGTTTTTTATTGACTGCTGTTCAAAGACCGAGAAGTTTGTTTCATTTTCTTTTGAAGAGTATAAAATAATCATATAAAGGTAGCTGGATGGTAATTTTTAATTATTCATTCATTAATTCCATACATATTTGTGAAGTAGCTACCAAATTGAGACATTTTGCAGCAGCAGCATAAGTATTGTTAAATTAAAGATGTATATTTAGTGAGGGAATTTCTAGGTTATAAATACCTCAATAGAAGATTGTATTTTTCAATGCCCCATATTACCTGATGTGATGTCTTACACATTGCAGATGCTCAATTTAACATCTGTTGAATAAATTTATTGAGCTATTTCTAAAAGTAAATCACTGGTGTACATTTGGCTCACAGAGCCAAGCAAGCAGGAGGACGTAGCAATAGTAAAAGCATAAAGTAGGAAAGTATATGTCAAATTCAGAGAACTCAGGTATTTAATATGGCCACAGCCTACGCTCATGGGAGCATTTAAGAAAGATAAGTGGGGAGAAAATATCGTCAAATTATAGGACCTTAAATGTCGTGTGTTGAACTTTTGGTTTCTTCCACAGGCAGTGAGTAAGTTTCCATTGCTGAATTGTTCTGAAAGAAAATGTCATCATAATGTTTAATCCTAAGTGCTTTGGTTGAAGAACACTGTTCTTCAGGCTCCTTTTCAGCATTCCATTACCAGAGCAGATATTGGTGAAACTCCCTAACTCCTGAATCCTTATGTCCTCACAGAATCAAGGTTTCAGATTTATAGTGACAACAAGGTCTAGGGCTGTACCCTTTTTATTCAAATTTGTATCAAAGATTAATTAAATTACCAGTAAGGCAAGAGTGGATATCCCTCCATTTGTTTGAAATTACAGAACAAAGATGTAGATTATTAAAAAACTGAAATATAAAAGAGGGATCTATAACTTCTGAAAATAATTTTATTCTCTCTTAATGTAAGTAATGCTTTCTTTGTATCAAACCCAAGTCTTATCAGTCACAAATACTGACTGGGTACCTAATATGGGAAAGTCCCTATACAAGCCCCAGATGCAAATAGAAGTAGAGGCAAGTTTTCAAACTTCAAAAGCTTTGAGTCTAGTTAAGCACAACAATCAGTGCAATCTCAATGGATCTGCCTTTGATCCCTGCTACCAAGAGGAACTCTTGCCTATGCGCTTGTTATTTTAATGAACATGTATCCAAATATCTGAAACCTAGTGAATAATGTAAAATTAAATTTATCTTTAGAAAATTTAGCTTACTTGTACTCTCTGCTTCAAAATTTATCAGTGATACACCATCACTTCAACAAATATCTATTGAGTATCTATTGTATGTGGTACACATTATACTATGTTACAGAAATAAAAAAACTCAATTATAAGTTTTAGCTTAGTAGTTAAGATATCTACACTCTATTACCTCTGATTTTGTAAGCCAGGCTTTGTTCTAGAAGCTTAAGCATTAACTCAAGTAATCTTTCATGAACCAATAATGTAGCTACTACTATTAACCTCAGTTTATGGATGAGAAAACAAAAACCTCTCCTATTATCAAGACCTAGATCAAGATCATCTTTGTAAGAAAAACTGTCCTCTGACAATATCCTTCTGTGAGGTCCTATCCCTTGTCTAAAGTCTTGGAGCAGCTGTTTGACTCACTGATACCTTATTATGTGCTTGCTTGTCTTCCAAATGCAAGGCCACTTCCAAATGAATATAGGGACATTTGATTATTAAACATTTGAAGACAATTTAAGAGATTGAGAAAAAAAAGTATTTTGGAGAAATGGTTTCTTTGTCAAAATCTGCTATTTCTTTCTTTTTGGCTACGTTGGGTTTTCGTTGCTGTGCACAGGCTTTCTCTAGTTGCAGCGAGCGAGGGCTACTCTTCATTGCAGTGCATGGGCTTCTCATTGTGGTGGCTTCTCTTGTTGTGGAGCACGAGCTCTAGGCACACGGGCTTCAGTAGTCATAGCACATGGGCTCAGTAGTTGTGGCTCATGGGCTCTAGAGCACAGGCTCAGTAGTTGTGGTGCACGGGCTTAGTTGCTCCGTGGCATGTGGGATCTTCCCGGACCAGGGGTCAAACCCATATCCCCCGCATTGGCAGGCAGATTCTTAACCACTGTGCCACCAGGGAAGCCCCAAATCTGCTATTTCTGATAGGTCTTGATGGCTTATGAAGAAAATAAGTAGAGTAAAATATCTGACTATGAAACTGTCCTGGGAAATTTATACATATGGTCACAGTATTTTAGATTTTTGTATTATCAAAAGGCAATGAGATTGAGAGACAAGAGTGTGGATAAAGTCAGAACTCACTCATATAGCTAGTCCATTTTGGACAAGTTATTCCAGCATATGTCAATTGTGAGAATAATTTGACAAATGTACACATGACATTTGTGTTAATTTCTCATTACCACAAACTAGATTAGAAGTTAGGGAATAGGACATACCTTATACATATATTTATATTCTTATTAAGGATTAAATACTTTGCATGGAAGGTGTGATTAATAAATATATGTGTGTGCACTTGTGTGTGAGTATGTGTGTGTGTGTTTAATGCCACAGAAGGTTTAGATGTCACAGAAGAAAGCTGATAACTAAAGAAAAAGCACCACAGTTGTGAATGGCTATGAAGCTGCTGTCATTTAGAACACTTAAAGCACAAGAATCACTGTTAAACAGTTAACGCTGACTTGAGGATAATTTCATGCATTTATCTAATTGGGAGGAACAAAATGATGCCATTTCTCTTCCAAGATCTAATGACTTCTCTAATGCAGTGCAGCTGCCAATACAATTTTCAATATAGGTAGGTAAAATCAGCAATTTACTTAGCAGTAGCTGTAGTAGAAGCAGTTATATAGGCAACTTTGTTTTAAAATATTTGTGTCTATCATGTACACTGGGCTAGATCCTAGAGATTTAATAGAGCCAAAATATGTGGCCCTTGGCTTCAAGTATGGACCAGTGAGAAATTAACACTGATTGGAAGTAGGAGGTGAGCAAAAGGAAAGAGTTCAGAGATGAGTCCTTATCTCTTGGCTTGCCCATGGGAGTGGAAGATGCTTCCATTTGGCAAAGGGGAGGTAGTGTTTTGGTGGGAAAGTGAGTTGACGAAGAATTTACTTTTGAATGTGCTAGGTTTGAGTTTCCCATTAGACATCCGAGAGGTGATACTTAGTGAACACTTGAGTAAATGAGACCAGAATTTGGAGACAAGCTGGGGGAGAGAACAGGTATTTGGAAGGGATCTGCACAGAGATAATATTTTTGAAGTTCAGTAATAGGTAGAACCTCCTAATCAATTTGTTTTATACAGTGGAGAAATGAAAAGAAGATAAATTAAACAGCAGAAATATAAACCTGAGATTAATTTTTCACCCATCTTGGCCTGCTCACTGACTTTAAAATAAAAGAACAAAGCAGCTACAGCTGTATATTGGCAGGAATCTTGCAGCTCTTTGCACTCTTGCCAGAATTATTTACTTTCTTTATGATGTTAAAAGAAATATTTTGGCTTTTGTTCAAAATTTCTTGCTGAAAGCTCTATTTACGATAGCCAGGACATGGGAGCAACCTAAGTGTCCATCAACAGATGAATGGATAAAAAAGATGTGGCACATATATACAATGGAATATTACTCAGCCATAAAAAGAAATGAAATTATTTGTAGCGAGATGGATGGACCTAGAGTCTGTCATACAGAGTGAAGTAAGTCAGAAAGAGATAAACAAATACCGTATGCTAACACATATATATGGAATCTAAAAAAAAAAAAAATGGTTCTAAAGAACCTAGGGTCAGGACAGGAATAAAGATGCAGATGTAGAGAATGGACTTGAGGACACAGGGAGAGGGAAGGGTAAGCTGGGATGAAGTGAGAGAGTGGCATGGTCATATATACACTACCAAATGTAAAATAGATAGCTAGTGGGAAGCAGCCGCATCGTACAGGGAGATCAGCTCCAGTCTTTGTGACCACCTAGAGGGGTGGGATAGGGAGGGTGGGAAGGAGGGAGATGCAAGAGGGAAGAGACATGGGGACATATATATATGTATAACTGATTAACTTTGTTATAAAGCAGAAACTAACACACCATTGTAAAGCAATTATACTCCAATAAAGATGCTTTAAAAAAAATTTCTTGCTGAACATTTTTAAAAAAGATTTACAAAACAGTTTCTTGGGTGTTCTGAAGATTTAATAAATAACAGTGTAGTTTCAGTTTCTTAGAATAAAGATCTCACAAGTTTTAGAATGCAAACATGTATCTGCTCTTTTGTGAACTAATTTTCAATGCATAATATAAGGTTTATCAGGGCTAGTCAAGGACTTTTAATCTTAATTAACTATCAGTGTTGAATTCAATATGTCCATATTTCTGTCTGAAATCTTGAATTATCATTGACATTTAAGGGATTTTTGATTTCACTTGAAAATTAAATTCCTTACATGACTATCATATAACAATCTCTACAGTCAAGGTGAAAAGGAAGGTTTTGTAATTAATCAGGAAACTTCAGGCAAAGGCAATACTTTTACTTGAATTATCTAAGTGACCATTCATTCTTTATTTGTATTTGAACAATATCTGAAATCTTTAATAATAATAATAACCAGACTCTTTATGCTTAATTTTGTGTATCTTAATAAGTAATTTTTTCCAATCAATAAATGCATTATGTTTTCAACTCCATCATATTTTTCTTTATTCACCCTCCAGTTGTTTTCATTTTTGTTACATTTGTTTTGATTGGTGTCTTGAATTTCTGGGAAAGGGTATTTGTAATGATTTGTATTCTGCTGAACCAAACCTCTCAGCCTTCTAGCAGAAACAAAAAGTACCATATAAAGTACCTTTATATTTCTTTTAAAATGCATTATATAATGAGATGTTGGCAAGTTGCCTCACAGAGAGCTCAGCTAAAAAGTTACAAAATATCAGATTGCAAATCTCTTGCCCTTGGAGAAATGAACTTCCATTTAAGAAACTATAAGTATGCAGTTGTTGAATAAGTTATGTCACAAAAATGATTAGCATTTCCATCAATGGACAGTCAATATCTCAACTAAATCAGGTGTTATTCCTGACATACACAAGAAGGTTGGTCAGTTATTATAGGCATTCATCCTCAGGGCTTCCTTAAAAATGCCAATAGTAATGATTATTTTGTTATGGTTCTATTGTCTCTTCTGTTGGTCTGTTTCCTTTTATGGGAGGATACCATTTTGTTTTCTGCAATTAATATTTTTATATGAGTAGGAGTCAATAATATAGTCTTTCACAGTAAAAATTCTTAGTTGGTAAACAATGTTTTGTTGAGAATGAGAAGCTCCCTTGACCCTTCTGGAGTGTATGTAATCATATAGATTTTGAACCTCAACAATGTTTTGTTGAGAATGAGAAGCTCCCCTGACCCTTCTGGAGTGTATATAGATTTTGAACCTGAATCATATAGATTTTGAATCTATAATCATATAGATTTTGAACCTGAGGTAAGTTCAGCTACACTGTAATTATGTTCTTTCTCTCACCTTCTGCTAAATACTTCTAATCTATACATCCTTCACCCTCAGACAGGCCTGATGCAAAGATGCAACCTCTCAGTGGTAGAACTTTGTTTAACTTCATTAGCCAGCTGGTTATTTGGCCAGTGTTAAGCTGTGGAAGGAAGATAAACTTTTGAGATATGTCTATGGTATGGAGGAGTTCAATTTATTCTTTTATTGAACAAATATTTTAGTAAATTTTCATGCAAAGTTGAAAAGATAGGGAAGAAGATTCAGTACTGTCAAGATGTCAGTTCTTCCCAACTTGATCTATAGATTCAAGATAATCCCAATCCCAGTCCCAGCAAGTTATTTTATGTTATTTTGTGTATTGACCAACTTGTTCTGAAGTTTATATGGAGAAGCAAAAGACCCAGAATAACCAACACAATACTGAAGAAGAAAAACAAAGTCAGAGAACTGACACTACCCCACTTCAAGACTTAGTATATATCTGTAGAAACCAAGACACTGATATTGGTGAGAAAAGAGACAGATGAATGGAACAGAATAGAGAGCCCAGAAATAGACCAATATAAATATAGGCAACTTTGACCAAGGAGCAAAGGCATTACAGTGCAGCAATGATAATCTTTTCAACAAATGGTATTAGAACAATGAGGTATCCACATGCAAAAAAATGAATCTAGACACAGACTTTATATTCTTCACAAAAAATAAACTCAAAATGGATCACAGACCTAAATATAAAATGCAAACTATAAAACTCCTGGAAGCTACCATAATGTCTAATTACACAAGAAGGACTTAATAAACATTTAAAAAAATCTCTGAATGTATAAATTAACAAATGCCTTGAAAGTCAAAATTAATCTATTGACCTAAAAACAAGCATAATTAGCTAATATTTGCACAATACCTGAAGGGATAAATTGAAGACTGAAAAGTAATGACATACCAAGTGCCCTTTTCCTTTCTTCAATCACATTCTAACTGTACCACCATGTTAAACTGTCTTAGTAATTTTGTTTTGTTTTAAACCACTCATAATATCCAAAATTTTTGTCTTTTCTGCTTCACATTATGGTCTAAAATTCAGCCAATGAGGCCAGTGATTCTTATTGTAGGCCTAGCTACTTCTCACCAACCTTTTAATGAACCTCTCTCCTACATTAAGTGGATAGATAGGAAGTGAATTTCCTAAGACAAGGATGAACCCTTACAGAGAATAACCTGAGAAGGAATTTTTAAATGCTTTAATTTTTTACAGCTCTAGTCAGAATACTTTAAAGAAATTTCAGATGACCTTCCCCATGAAGCGAATCTCTGCAGGCCCAAACCTGTGCCCTCACTGGCATATTGTGGAGTGAACTGAGAGGCAGTCAGGGAAGGGAGACTTGTTCTTTGTCCTGATGCATTCCCCTCCCATGAAGGTTTTCTCCTAGCTGCTAAATCAAGAAAGGTGATCTATTCCCTCTGAGGCATCTCTCACAGGGCTCAATCTTTTTTGTTGAGAGCCACTCGGCTTATTCACCTCTTACTCTGATAAAGTGTTCCCATAGTCTCTCCATCAAAACCTGAGAAAGCCCTCTGCCTTCCCTATGAATCAGGCAATTTTATTAGAGAAAATACTTTCTATCTTTTCTCTGTTTCAGCAATAGAAATGTGAAAAAGAACAAACACACACAAGACTATTTGTTTGCTTTTTATTTTATCAAATATGTTTCTTTACAATTCTATTGTCTAGAACCACAAGTTATTATTGAAAATCATACCCTAACTTATTCCTATGTTTCTTAGGAAGCTTAAGTGATCAATCGGTGATTATGCACTTGAATTATGTTTTAAGTATTGTCTTTTAACATTCAAATATATATATTTTTACATTTAAACTAATGTATCTATAAAGAGTTCTTTTTAGGTTATTTTGGAGTTCTGCATAGGTTACTTTACCATATTTCTATGGAAAATCAGTAACTGATTTTTGAGAATGTGGATTATTTTTAATATATATACCTATAAGGAAACTAGTAGCACTATACAGGTTCCTTCACATTTAAAAATTCTATAATAGAGAATAAGAACATTTAAATCATCATGAAGTAAAATTAATCAGTATATAACTAAGGTTACAACTTGTTGCTATACATTAAGGTTAATGGTTTTTCACTTCTTATGGCCATTAACTCTTTTGATTATCTAATGGAAGCTATGTAACATCTTCTCTAAATAATGTAAACCCACATAAAACATTTGATAGACTGATACCATGTTAAGACCACAGGATTAGATTTAAAGTTTTATGAGGACAAGCTCTTTGGCTTTGCTGTCTGTTGGTCTATCCCAAGTGCTATCCACAGTATCTGAAACATGGAAAAGGCCCATTGAATATTTGGTCAATGAATTTAGCGCTATTCTGGAAGCTTAAGCAAATACAGTTTAAAATGAAGTAAAAATCAGATTTCAAGAATTAGAAAAGGCAAAACTATTATTTGCATACAATATCATTATGTACAAGAATAGCAAAGAAAATGGATTTAAATGAAATACTACAATTAAGAGAGTTCAGCAAAATGGTTAAGCAGAAGATAAATATAAACCAAACAATGGTTTTCTTGTGTACCAACAATTAACTACTTAGAAATAAGAAAAATAGATACTATTTACAATATTAAGAACAGATAATTAATTACCTAGTAATGCTCTTAATAAATAGTGTGAAGAATAATAACAAGCTATAAATATCTATTAATAGATCTAAAAGAATCACTGAAAAATTCAAGAAATATACCATTTCCCCTGATAAGAAGACTCAGTATTTTTAAAATTTTCCAGAATACTGTACATTTCAATAAAAAAAAAGGATGTCTCTGAACTTCACAGAATATCTCAATTTCATTAGAGAATAAAAATGGATGAAAAGGTCATTAAGAACATCTTGAAACAAATAATAGCTAATGCTACCATTACACTTACCACTAACAACTTTAAACATATTTAATTCTCATTTAATCCCCACAGTAAATCTCTGAAATAAATGCCACAAATATCTCAGTTTTACAAATAGAGAAATTAAAACACAAAGATGTGAGGTAATTTACCTAAGGTCACACAGTTAATTAGTTTGGATATTGAGATTCACACCGGGATAGTCTAGCTCTAGAATCCATGTGCTTAAATGCTGTGCCAAATTGTTTCCCAAGGCTAATAAAATGAGAAAAATATCAACAGATAGAAAATTATAATAAAGCTCCATTAATAAAAGTGTGATGATATTCTAATATAAACAGATTCCATAATAGATAGCATTTTTCTGAGCATTTACTATGTACCAATACTTTAGATACATTACATCACTTACCCCTCATAATATCCCTGTGATTTATACTTTTTCTTTGTGTTTATTTTCAGGATGACACAACTGAGACACATAGATTAAGCAAATTGCCCAAAATGGTGGTGTTAACAAGTAGTGAAGTGAGTTTGAAACCATGCTTACATTTCATACTGCTATATTCTCCATTTGTAAAAGCACTAACAGATAAAGATATGAAATATGATTTAATAAAACGCACTAGGTAATCAGATAGCTAGATGGAAAAATCAGTAAATGTTCTAATCTTGCTTCATACATCAACATGAACTCAGATGAATTAAATATTGAAATATAAAAATCAAACCCATTTGAAAGCTAATAGAAAAAGGAAATAAATGTAGCAGTCCCTGACTAGAAGAAAACACAAAGAAGAATTTTTAAATTGCATATACAAAAAGGGATGAAGAAATTTAAAAGTGAAAATGCAAATGGGAAAAGCTTCAAAAAATTACAGGCTCAGCTATAAGGCACCCACAGTAACAGAGGTAAAAAAATATTAATGTCACAATAGATAAATTGATAAAGGACATGTTTACAAACGTATATGAAAGACTAAATATGAATGACTAATAAACTAATCAAAAATACAAATTCTTTAAAATGCTATGTATATTTTATTTGATCAAATTTTCACAGCATTAAAAATAATAGTACTCAGTGTTGGAATTGATACAATGATTGATATTTTCCTGTATTGCTACAAGTAGTAACTAAGAAAATCTTTTGAGAAAATAATTTTGTACTATATATTAAAAGTTTTAAAATAGTTCAGATATTTTGATACAGTGATTCTCTACAGAGAAATCTATTATAATTAAATAATTTGAGTTATTTACATTATGATAAGGTAATATGATGAAATATTAGGGAGGCCTTAAAATTATGCTTACAAGTGCTTTATAATAATAAGAATCAGAATCAGAGAAAGTTTATTCTATTATATTATGTGAAAAAGCAGAAGTAAATATTATAGAGTATGACCTCAAAAATACAAGGTACAAAAAGACTTTAAATAAAATAGAAGGCAAGAAAGGAGAAAAAAGAAAAAAAAACAGTATGGGCAGTAAAAAGTAAATAAATAAATAAGTGTAGAAATACATCAAGGTACATAAGAAATTACAATAAAAGTAAATGGATTAAATTAATTTATCTGCTAAAAAGCAGGGGACATACTTTATTATTTTGTTTTTTTTTTTTTTGAATTTTATTTTATTTATTTTTTTATACAGCAGGTTCTTATTAGTTACCTATTTTATACATATTAGTGTATATGTGTCAATCCCAATCTCCCAATTAATCTCACCACCATCACCACCCCCGCCACTTCACCCCCTTGGTGCCCATACATTTGTTCTCTACATCTGTGTCTCTATTTCTGCCCTGCAATCTGGTTCATCTGTACCATTTTTCTAGGTTCCACATATATGCGTTAATATATGATATTTGTTTTTCTCTTGGTAACATACTTTAAAAAAACAAAACAAAACTTTAAAAACCCTAGCTAACATGTACTGAGTATTTAGAGGAAATAAAGTATGAAGAAGTAACCCCAAAATATGGTTATTTCTATGTGGTAGCATTATGGATGATCTTTATCTTCTTTATATTTTCCATATATCCAAATTTTCCTGTGATAAAGGATATATTATTTTAATTGTCAGAAAATTATTATTAAAGCAAAAATTAAGATGAGTTTATTTTTCATTTATGTGTATTTCTTTTAAAAGTGATTATTTTGACAAAGTATTATTATATGCTTACATTTTTATCCTTACACACACACACACACACACACACACACACACACACACACACACACAATATCTGGAAGTTTCAGTGTAACATAAATAAACCAAAACTATTTCCAAAATGAAACTATTTAAATGAAACTATAACAGATTCCCTTTGGTTACACTTTAACAGATTATTTTTCTACTTTTAAAATCAGGACATGTTACCACTTTACTTTCTTATTATGGGATGATAGACAGCTCTGTAGGACATTTCATCTGCAAACTGTGTTACTTAGCAACATTCTTTAAGCCAGAGTGTCTTTTTCATATCTATCACAATCTTCTGTGGAGAATGCCTAAAAACATTTCTTTTATCCTGTGAATAAACAATGTGAATTAGGCTAGTAGGCAGCTGCAAAGAGAGAAAAGGAATATCAATTCTGTAATCACTAGCATTCTCTTATTCAATTTGGTATACTACAATGCTTTAAGTTTGGGGGAATATATTTGAATTTTTCATTCACAGTTATATAATTTCAGTAACACTTTTCTTTGTCAAGGGTTTGGACTGAAAAAGAACAGAAACTATAACTATGTTATTGTTTTTCTCTCAAGACCTGAAATAGCCACTGATCCTAAAAAATCAGCTTTCTCATTAGATCACTCACTCTCTACCTTAAATGCAAGGTAGAATCACCTAGAAATCTTTTAAAACATACCAATGCCCGGGTTCAAAACCCAACTTATTACTTCTGGAGTGAGGCTTGACTAAAATCTCCCCAGGTGATAGTAATGTAGTAGAGCCTGGACTGAAAACCACTGCATTATTACAGTGTTCACAGTACCAGTGTTTGTTTCCCTAACAACGTGCAAGGCATTTAGTAAGTGATGAATAAAGTTTCTTAAAAAATGAGTGAAAGATGATACCAGGACATATCTCAGGTATATTAATTTAAACACAGATTTGCTACAATTACTCAAATGTAAAGTTCAAATAATAAAATAATAAAGAACCCCAAATAAAAAAATCAATGCCTCATATGTTAAAAGCAAGTAAGAAATAGTTTTAAAAAGTCTTCATTTCACTATAAACTATTTTACTTATACTAAATATGGAGTATGTTAAATTCAAAGCATTTTAAAAGGAGATTATGTGTGCAACTGTGTGTTAATATTTATATTGGCTATAGAAAGGTGTCCATACCACATGGGTTTA
This sequence comes from Delphinus delphis, assembly GCF_949987515.2. Classification (NCBI taxonomy): domain Eukaryota; kingdom Metazoa; phylum Chordata; class Mammalia; order Artiodactyla; family Delphinidae; genus Delphinus; species Delphinus delphis. Next base: position 31,610,174 of record NC_082693.1, on the reverse strand, counting down.
TTGAAGATGGAATATTATTTTGAGCCCTAACATACAATTAAATGTGGCACAGATCCTAAGGGGTGAGCAATAGGAGAAAGAGGTCCAGATGACATTGTTTCCTCTGATAGGTTTAGATCCAGTGGTCTTAGAAGAGAGAAGATCTATAACAGTGTTCATATTACTCAGTTTTCTGGGTTGCACATTCCAGCCAGTCTGTTAGAGAACTCTTTAGGAAAGTGAATTGAAAACAAAAATTATCTGGGACAGTACACCATTTATTTTCACTCTACAATGCTTTAGAGTTGTCTACTTTTATTGTTGTTAATGACGTTTCTTCTCATATGTAATAGTCTTTGAATCAAATTAAGAAGGGACACAAATAAACTGATGAGGTTTATTTAACTCATATGTTTAAATAATCAAAAGGAATCACTAAGAGAGTTTAAAGGGTTTAAAAATGCTTGTCAGTTCAACTTGTTCTCTATATATCATTCTGTATGCCTATTTTCCTGATACTTACTTGGCTCTTCTCTTGCCTTATCCAATCATAATCAAGGTTAACTCTTAGAAACTAAGAAGTGACCCAGGCTACTCATAAGTTATTCTTGCTCTACTTCTGTGTATCTTTCCTGTCCCTGTGCCCCTTTAGCTCACCACCTGTTGCCCATTGTAATGAGGCTCCATCCTCCTATCCTTTATCTATTCCCAACAGAGAACTGTTCTCTGATAACTTACAATAAGTTATAAATGGCATAAAAATAACTTCACATGTCCCAAAACAAATCACACTTTGCAAAGGGGGGCAAAATTGTCTAGACTAACTATATAGAAAGGAAATCAATTTCTTCTCCAACTACAAATGCCTTATTTGTAAAATTAGTTTTATCAATTTTTACTTTCTAATCATACTTCATTAATCAGAACTTAATCCCACTACTGGGCATATACCCTGAGAAAACCATAATTCAAAAAGAGTCATGTACCAAAATGTTCATTGCAGCTCTATTTACAATAGCCCAGAGATGGAAACAACCTAAGTGTCCATCATTGGATGAATGGATAAAGAAGATGTGGCACATATACACAATGGAATATTACTCAGCCATAAAAAGAGATGAAATTGAGCTATTTGTAATGAGGTGGATAGACCTAGAGTCTGTCATACAGAGTGAAGTAAGTCAGAAAGAGAGAGACAAATTCCATATGCTAACACATATATATGGAATTTAAGAAAAAAAAAATGTCATGAAAAACCTGGGGGTGAAACAGGAATAAAGACACAGACTTACTAGAGAATGGACTTGAGGCTATGGGGAGGGGGAAGGGTAAATGGTGACAAAGCGATAAAGAGGCATGGACATATATACACTACCAAACGTAAGGTAGATAGCTAGTGGGAAGCAGCCGCATAGCACAGGGAGATCAGCTCAGTGCTTTGTGACCGCCTGGAGGGGTGGGATAGGGAGGGTGGGAGGGAGGGAGACGCACGCGGGAAGAGATATGGGAACATATGTATATATATAACTGATTCATTTTGTTGTGAAGCTGAAACTGAGATACCATTGTAAAGCAATTATACTCCAATAAAGATGTTTAAAAAAAAAAAAAGAACTTAAACTGGGAAAAAAATTGGACAAAATGGTATATACTGATTACCTACTTAAGATCTGCATAAGTGAGTTTGATACTCCTTTATACACAATGTTACTCAACTAGTATCTGTGAAACTCTTGTACTATCTAATTTTAATTTCCTGATTACTCTTAAGAAGTAATGAAACACTTTTGTAAGTCAATAACTATAGCTATGGTTCAAAAAAGATGGGACCCATGGGGCATTTAAAATTTTTGGAGTGAAAACCAACCATATTATTTCTCAGACCTAAATATTTATTAAACAGGTCTCTTAGGTATTTATTTTGGTGTAGGGATAACATACAAAAAATGACTCAGATATTAAGGCTGCTGTAATTTGAAAAGGTTTGGGAACCTCTGGGCTATAGTATAACTCTAAATCATGTATAACTATGAAAATACCAACTGTTGGAACAGCTAATGGATCAACAAGCTAACCATCATCATCATCATCATCACCATCACCACCACCACCTTCGTCACCGCCGGTAGCTAATCAATTAACAAGTTATACCAAGTCATCCTTGAAAAATTTTGCATATTGATATTACCCTTTCCATTCCAATTTATATAGATTGGATTCATATAATTTATGTCAATGGTATTTGGTCTTCCTGTTTTGGGGCTTTCTTTCTTCCAATCCACTCTACAACAACATCCTGGAGTGGTATTTTAGCACCAAAATTCACATTCCATTCTCTCTCTCTCTCCCTCAAGAAGAAATTTGCTCTGAGAAACAAGCCTTTCTTGATTCTGATTCATGTGGAAGTGGGGATGGTACACAGGCTCTATGCCCAATCACTCATAATAATGAATTATTGAATGATTTTATTCACAGGAGGTATGGTTCAAGAATAGGTCTGTGACCCACAACTGGTAAATCTATATAATTCTGTCCTTTTAGCCACGATGATTGACTCAGAGATAAGTTTGTGACTCTAGAAGTTTCAAGCATAAAATACAGTAACATTATTCAGGAGTTAGATATTTCTCTCTCTTTTCTACTGGACTTAATCCTGGGAGGATGTGAGCCTAAAACTGAAGGAAATTACGATATGGAGCCTGAGAATGTAAACAATGTCAAGACAAGGATAAAAACTAACTCCTAATTAAATTACTCCCAAGATATTCCTGAAGCCCTGTTTACCTCTGAATTTTTCAGTGATATGTTCCAGACAAACCCCTTCTTCAGTCAACTGTAGTTGGGTTTTCTGTTCTAAGTGATGCACACTCTTTCACGATGCCACTTATTTGCTTAAGAGTAGATTCATTTTTGACCATAACACCAATTGCAAATATCCTGGCTAGTGATTAAAATCTGTCTTTTCTAGAACTTTCACTTCTATTTTAACACAAATCTATTTGTACACTGCATTCTAGCCAAAGTAATTTACTGCTACTAAACCCTGAGAATGCAATGAATTTGCTTTACTCAGTAAATGTACACGTACTCAGAAAGAATGCTTTCCCACTTCTTCTTCTAAACAACCTACCCATAAGAACTCAGCAAAAGATAATTCTTCTCCTAAAAGACTTCCTAAATCCTATAACTCACAATGATCTTTCAACCTCTAAAATCTAGTTGACTCTGGATTTTTTGATACTCAACAACAAATAGTTGTTGAATTAATGAATATACTCAGTATGCATTAGCTAAATAATTTGCCTTTTCTTTATTGCTATTCTGTCTTATCTCTTTATTGCATAAATTTTACTTTATCTCTGAATACTTATCACCCCAAGTAAATTTGTTCCTAAGGAGAACACTCTGTATTACACTGTGCTCCTTACATATATTAGCTCCCCAGAGCACAGGTATAATTACAGGTATTTTTACAATCTGTATTCAGTTTATTTGATGATAATCCTATTTATTTTCATATAGCATACAACTATCACTAAGAATTTCTTGCTTCTACAGAGTTAACAGTTTTTTTTTCTTTTTCTTGTTACAAAATTGAAAATTCCCAACAGATGAACAAACCATGAAGTAAAGTTGTATTCAAGGTAAAAGTCACAATATATGTAGAATTAATTTTAACAAAAAATTATGTATCTCTATGACCCTCTTATTCTGTCTTATTATAGGAAACTGTATTTTCCTCCTATACATGGGAAATCAAGAACAAGACTGAGAGGATTCTCTTATTCCATCCTTCAGCTAGTTTCTCTATATCCCTTGCTGCTTCCTGGAACTTATGTCTTGTTATTTTGGGGTGGTAAGACTAGTCGCTTCCTCAATTCTAAACTTCTCACTCCTTTCCTGATTTTCTCCTCTTGCTCTTAATCTCCAACCCTTGGATTTATTTTGCATAAATGTAAAGAAAGGAGAGAGGAGAAGAGAAACACTCTGGGGGTGACATAAACTATTTTTCTTCTTGGGAATCCCATATCTGTTATTTCTTCTAGCAGCAGGATCTTTGTTGTTTTCTCAGAATTTTTTAATAAGCTAAGAGATTCCAAAGAACATATACCAGAGAAATGGAACTTTCTTTATTGTGGGGAGAATATAAGAAAATCTTTTAGAGAAATAGTAAATAAAATACTAATTAGATGAAGAAAAGGGCAAAATGTGCTATGTATAATATTTGATAAGTGATTTAATACATGTAATTAAGGTCATCTTGGTACTTTAAAATCTCAACTTGAAAAACCATTACATTGATTTAATTCCTGCACATGAGCCAACTCCAAGGCACAGTTAGTTATTAATCAATCTCTGAATAAACCAAGGCTGAGACTTCTGACCTTAGCAACCTTCAGAGTCCCCAGTCATGTTGATTTTTTTTCATATTATTATTAATTTTAGATGGAGTACAAAAAAATTAACCTAAGAAATCTCACAGGAAGCTAAATAGTGTGAACAAACCTCATTAACTGATAGAAAGTGCATTAACCATGTCAACTTCATAAAGATTAAGATGATTTCTTCCTTTGAATGGAAAGATTTAAAAACATGTTTAGGTTTCTCACTTTTATTCTTTCACAAAAAGAAATTTTAGGGTGAAAAACCAGTGTTTGATTAAAATTTTAAAGAATTATAGCAAGATGGTGTGGTTGTATTTGTTAATCATTCATAAGTCTATTTAATTGAACACATCATTTTACCTATTAACATGGAATAGTTACTAAAGGCACAGTAGCAATTGCAAGGATACTAAAGGTATAAATTTTCAACTTTCACATGGAAAATTCTGATTAAATATCCCTGACCTTCACTGATCCCAAAGCAAGAGAATTAAACTTAAATGTTAGGGTAGCTATCATGGCACATTGGCAGATGAGAGCTGATGAAAGGGAAGCAAGTGAAGTTGTCATGATAACAAGGTCACAAAACAAGAGAATTCACATTCACAACTATATTGGTGAAATTCAGTTCTTAGAGCAACTCAAAACCAGGTGATTAAATTTCAATAGAAAATTAAGATACACTTGAAATTTTAGGCTTCAAAACATTATATATAGGTAAATAGTTCATAATTATCTAGGCTAAATTTTCAAGAAAAATAATGCACAGAGGCAAACACATTGGATTTATCAGTTCCTTTATAAATAGACTAAACTCATGAAAATGATAGCATCACAAAGCTCTTCTATTAAAGTTTTGTTAAAAGAGGAAAATAATACGTTTCCTATACAGGAAGTTAATACAATTATGTTTCTGTCTTGACAAAGCAGAGAAATCTCTGCAGCAGGTAGGAAAAGAAAAGCTAACAACGAATATATGTTCAGTTCATATACTTAGTAGGAAATGTTTTGGTATAGGAATAGACATATTAAAATGTTTAAATAACTGTAATAAATTTTAAAAATTTCTGTGATAATTTAATTATATTTCCCATATTATGGCATTATGCTTTATTTTTGTTGGCTCTAGTGTCATAAAAAATAAAAAAAAACTTTGAGAATAAAGGTGGCTATATTGATGGATTAGTCAAATTTAGCAGAAGATACTACGTGTTTCTAGGATGTGAATATCATTCAATGTTATTCAAGTTTTCCATGAGATTCTATAAAGTTTAAATGTCATTTTATATTCAGTTTACTCTAAAAAGTGTTTTTTTTCTTCAAAGCATCCCTATTATTTTGATTTCAAGTCAATGAACATATTATTAGAAAAATACACTTCCTTTAATTTGGCTGTAGGAGAGTGAACACTGCTTAAGCATTTAGATTGTTTTTTCTCTCATCTGCTATATCTAGAAAACAAAGGTAGGAAAATGAATGAATAATGATATTAATTTCCTAGTAAACTAGCAGTATGCATCATCAATGAGAAAACCTTAAACAATAAGTTCTGTTTTTTCACTAACTAATGCTAGCAGTATTTTTTTAACATTTTTAAAAATTTATTTTATTTTATGTATTTTTATTTTTGGCTGCGTTGGGCCTTCGTTGCTGCGCGCGGGCCCTCCCTAGTTGCGGCAAGTGGGGGGCCACTCTTCGCTGTGGTGCGCGAGCTTCTCACTGCGGTGGCCTCTCCTGCTGTGCAGCACAGGATCTAGGTGTGCAGGCTCAGCAGTTGTGGCACGTGGGCTCAGCTGCTCCGCGGCATGTAGGATCTTCCCAGACCACGGCTCGAACCCATGTCCCCTGCATTGGCAGGCAGACCCCCAACCACTGCACCCCCAGGGAAGCCCATGCTAGCAGTATTTAACCTGTGGCTATTTCATGTTTTCCAAGATCTTAGAAATAACATTTATACTCAAAATTAAAAATAAAAGGTTGGTGATAAAAAAACATCCTCAGAGTAAAAAAACTTAATTTTACCTTGAGATAGACACTGTATTTTACCTTCAAGTGTGATCAAAAAAAGAGTTTGGTGAATTAACATAATTTTTTTAATGTCAAGAATAAGTCAGGATGTCTGCTTCTACGCCTTCTATGCAACTTTATATTTGAGACTTGAGCCATTAGGTCAGAAAAAAATAAAAGACAGAAGAACTAGAAAGGATAAAAGAGTGCCGTCATTATTCAGAGTATGACTGTCTACAAAAAAAATATCTAAAACAAAAATTACTAACTATAGCTAATAATAGTACAGCAATTTTTCTATAAGATCCATTATATAAATTAGTTGCAATCCTATAGACAAGCAGCAAGTAGTTAAATGTCATAAAAATAATATTTACGTTAACAAAAAAACTATTATACATCTAGGATAATATTTTTACAAAAGTAGTGTGAAACCTTTCTGGAGAAAATTACAAACTTTTCTAAAAGAGTTTGGAGAAGAGCTAATTTAAATTTAGAGTTAGTATTAAATGTTCTTGGATAGGAAAACTCAATATATTAAAGATTTCAATTTTCTCCCAAATTAGTCTGTAACTGCAGTACAATTCCAGTCAAAATATCAACACTATTTAGTAGAGAATGTAGTAAGATGATTTTAAAACCTATGTTAAAGATCAAACAACTAAGAATAGTCAAAACAATTTTGAAAAAGAAATTAGTATTGTAAATTGTGCTGCAATGAACATTGGGGTACATGTGTCTTTTTGAATTATGGTTTTCTCAGGGTATATGCCCAGTAGTGGGATTGTTGGGTCATATGGTAGTTCTATTTTTAGTTTTTTAAGGAACCTCCATAAATGTCCATCAACAGATGAATGGATAAAGAAGATGTGGTACATATATATAATGGAATATTAGCCATAAAAAGAAATGAAATTGGGTCATTTGTAGAGATGTGGATGGACCTAGAGTCTGTCATACAGAGTGAAGAAAGTCAGAAAGAGAAAAGCAAATATCATATATTAACACATATATATGGAATCTAGAAAAATGGTACAGATGTACCTATTTGCAGGGCAGGAATAGAAAGGCAGGTGTAGAGAACAAACATGTGGACATGGTGGGGGAAGGGGAGGATGGGATGAACTGGGAAATTAGGTTTGACATAAATACACTATTATGTGTAAAATAGGTAGCTAGTGGGAACCTGCTGTATAGCACAGGGAGCTCAGCTCTGATGCTCTGTGATGGCCTAGTTGGGTGGGATGGGGAGAGGGAGCTCCAAGAGGGAGGGGATGTGTGTATGAATATGGCTGATTCACTTCGCTGTGCAGCAGATACTAACACAACATTGTAGAGCAATTATAATCCAGTAAAAATAAAAGAAATAAGTGGGGTCCTTACTTCAGCATATCCATGATTTATTATAATATTATAAGAATTAAGTCAGCATAGTAACAGTGCCAGGGTGGAATAATAAGCCAACAGAACCAAATAGAAAGTCCATAAGCAGACCCACCATACAAGGAGACCTGATCAATGATAGAAATATTCCTGCAACTAGTAGGGGAAAGAAGGATCATTTAATAATTGGGAGCTGGGACAACTGATGATCCAAGCAATGGATGATTAGCCTAACCTCACATTAATTCCACGTTTAATTTTCTTTTAATTTTTCTTTAAATACATTTGAAGCATAAAACTTCTAGAAAAATATAGAAACATACTTATGACCTCATAAGGGGAAATAATTTTTTTAAAGAAATAAAAGCACAAATCACAATGAAAAGAGATTATAAATTTGGCTATGTTAAAAAAAAAAAAAACCCACAAACTTCTATTCATCAAAAGACACCATGAACAAAATAGAAAAATAAAAACAAGCCACAGCTCAGAGGGAACTATTTGCAATTCATATAACTAATTAAAGTTTCATGTCCAGAATATGTCAAAAAAGTCACACTAATTAGTATAGAAAAAGACAAAAGAGAAAAGAAATAGACAATTGGGCAGAGACTTTGATCAGGAAGCTTAGAAAAAGCTGCAAAGTTGATAAATGTATAGAAAGATGTTTAATCTCACTAGCAGATTGGTGCAAAACAAAACCATAGTAAAATGTCATTAAACACTCTTCAATCTGCAAACATTTTAAGATTTTGAAAATACCAGGTGATGGTGAGGAGTGAGCAACAGATTCACACACAGGAATATAAATGGTCACTTTCATTTTGGAAGCCAATTTGTCAAATTCTAGTAAAGTTGAAAATGTATATGCCCTATGCCCTAGAAATGTCACTCCTAGGTATAAACCCTAGCACAAATTATGAGAAACTATGAAAATACTCACATCAGGGCTATTCAGAAGTTAAAAAATTAAACACATAACTACTATATGACCCAGCAGTTGTATTCCTGGGCATTTATCCCAGAGGAATGCAAATATATGCTCAAGCAAAACTTATAAATGAATATTCATAACAGTTTTATATGTAACAGCCAAAAAACTAGAAATGATGGAGATGTCCTTCAACAGGTGAATGGTTAAACAAAACAAACCGCAGCGCATCCATACCATGAAAAACCACTAGCAATTAAAGAGGAACAAGCTATTTTGATACAGGTAACAAGCTGGATGAATTTTCAGACAATTATGCTAAGTGAAAAAACTCAATTCCAACTGGTTATATATTGTATAATTCATTTACATAATATTCTTGAAATGACTGAATTATAGAAATGGAGAACAGAGTTGCCCAGGCTTAAGGGGGAGTCAGTGGGAGGGAAATGGGTGTGGCTATAGGTGAGCAATAGGAGAGATCTTCGTTGTGATGGAAATGTTTTGTATCTGACACTATTAATGTCAATCCTGGTTGTGATATTGTACTATAGTTTTGCAAGATTTTATCTTTGGGGGAAACTGGGTAAATGGTCCATGGGATTGCTCTGTATTATTTTTTTACAACTGCATGTAAATTTACAATTACCTCAAAATAAAAATTTAATTTAAAATAAGACTAAAAAATATTTATCTACAGATCCTATCCCGAGAGATTTTGAGTCAACTGACCCAGAGAGAGGACTGGGCACATGTCCTTTTTAATTAAGCACCTAGATGTTTCTAACTTGCAGACAGGACTGAGAGCCAGTCTTAGACCTGCTCTCACTTGTGTGCCTAAAGTGCTATGTGGTTAAGAGAACTGACTCTTGAGCCAAATTGTCTCATTTGATTTCTAGCAACATCATATACTAGTTCTGTGATGTTGACTCAGTTTCCTCATATATATGTGGTATAAAATATTAATACTTAAAAAACTGCTGTGGAACTAAATGATTTAATATATGTAAATTACTTAGAACAGTGCCTAAAACATAGTAAGTATGAGAAAATTGTTTAAATTACTTTCATCATTTTATTATTTCTGTAGCAGTTTATGAAAGAGTAAAATTTTGAAAACAAATATAAATATACATCAGTAAGAGAATAGATGAAGAAATTTGTTTCATTCATGAAATAGAATACTAGAGAGTAGTGAAATTAAAGGAGCCAGAACTTCATATAATAATTCTGATGACTTACACAAACGTAATATTTATCATTAAAAGCTGGGGTACTGAATATAGTTGGACTTAGTCATTATAAAATTTGAAACCATTTCCATATATTGTTTAATAATTTATACCCCTGTAGTAAATGAATACAAGCATGCATGAGAAGGATAAATATTGATATTTTAAAAATAGCTATATCTGCAGAAGATAAGAGGTGAATGTAGTTAGGGATGAATACGTTTATGTTTCAAATGATTTATAATGCTCTATCTTTTCAGTTTCACCGTGAATACTTTGATATGTATTATATTCTCTTTATAGCTTTTGTATATCTGAAGTATTTCACATAATTAACTTATTTAATCCTTACAGCAAATGAACAAGAAAGTAAGTATCCTTTAGAAGATATTAATGCTGAAGATGTATGCGGTAACAAACAAACAAATAATACAAACCAGAGAAAAATCTAAAATTCTTACCAATAAAAATACATGAAATATTTATCATTTCACTGACATTTCTGAATTTGATAGATTAAAATAAATCCTGTGTAAAATAACTACACATCCCTTGTAGTTGGTTACACAATCCTCAGATTCTCTAGTTTTCACTTACACAGCATTCACATTCTCTCTGAATTATACCCTGACCTATTTTAGAAATTAGGTTTAAACTACCATTTATTTAATATAAATCTTTTAATTGAAGTATAGTTGATTTATAATGTTGTGCCAATCTCTGCTGTACAGCACAGTGACTCAGTTATACACATATAGACATTCTTATATATATATATATTCTTTTCCATTATGGTTTATCACATGATATTGAATATATTTCCCTGTGCTACACAGTAGGACCTTGTTGTTTCCAATTTTTATTTTAATGCAGACCAATCTTTGGTTACTTGAACACTCTCTGGTCTATTAATTGGATGAATTAAAATTATAGATTTCTCTATATTGATTTACCCTTCTTAATTTAAAAAATGAATTTGAGTTAGATGTGGTTAGAAATGTTCCACATATTTTGTTTTGATTGACTGATTTGTGGAAATATCTCTATGTGTATTGCCATATTTAAATAAGGCAAGCATAGAAAGTATTGGAATCATTGAATTATTTGAAGATATTTGGAGATGAATGATGTCTTAGTCCATTTGGACTACTATAACATAGACTGGGTGCCTTATAAACAACAGAAATTTATTTCTCACAATTCTGGAGGCTAGGAAGTCCAAGATTAAGGCACTGGCAGATTTGGTGTCTGGTAAATCTCACTTCCTGGCTCATAGATGGTGATCTTTTTGTTGAGTCCTCACATGGTGGAAAGCGAAAGAGAGCTTCCTAGTGCCTCTTCTATAAGGGCGCTAATCACATTTGTGAGGGCTTTTTGATCACTGACCTAATCACTTCTCAAAGGCCCAATTTTTTTAAAAAAAATCTTAAATTCTCCATATATAACTTACACACCTTACACAAAGGAAATACAGTTTTCCAATTGATCTCTTCACAGTTCAGCATGTCAATGATAGCTGCTGAAGCCTGTGACCTCACGATAACAGGACTTAAAAATATTTATGTCACTAAGTACCTTGGCATAATCAGCAGGCTCTATGTAAGATATTACTTTGAAAGGAAGGTGGAGTAGATAACTTTCAAAGTTCCTTCAAATGGCAATAATAATAGAAATAGATACACTCTGTAATCCTGTTTAACAAATTAGATCATAGGCTTTGCTTTGAAATTTTACTTATGAATTATAAATATCTGTCCCAATTAAAATCTTAATGCAAGAGGGAGGAGATATGGGGATATATGTATATGTATAGCTGATTCACTTTGTTATAAAGCAGAAACTAACACACCATTGTAAAGCAATTATACTCCAATAAAGATGTTAAAAAAAAACATAAAATCTTAATGGCTTCTGTATAAAGAAAAGTTAGCATTCAAATGACCACCTACTAATTAATATAAAATTTCAATGGGGACAATTATTTTGGTTTATGGAGATAAAGATCTTATCTACTGGAAGAAAGGAATTACATTATAATTAAAAACTGACAAAGGAAACAGGAGCCATCATCTCAAGAAAGAATGGAATGTAAAAAACCTTAATAAGTTGTGACTTTTGCTCAATGAAACTTTTAATTCCTCAAAGTGGGTAATTTTTCCAGTAGTTATTAATAAAGGCAAAGCCATAAATTACAAGTCCCATAGTGTTTGAAGTTAAGAAATAATCCAAAGTTGTTTCTATTCATACTAAAGTGAACATAAAAGTACCACCAATGATATCATCAAGAAAAAAATAATTATAATAAATAAATAAATAAATAAATAAATCCAGAAAGGCCACCTCTATTCTCCTCTCCCTTTACATAAAGAAGCCAGCATTGATCTTTTATATATTATTAAATATTTAACAAAAAGAAAAATACAAATTAGAAGAAAATAAAATTTGAATATGTTGATCTTCAGTACTAGGCTTCTACAAACGACTAATCTTTTTAAAACACTCACATATTTCTATATGCTCTAATCAAGGTGACTAGGGAAATTCATTTAAGGTTTATAGGATATTATAATTAGATGCATGGAGCTGCTATTAAGTATATACAAGTGATTCATAACTGCACAATCAAGAACATGATCCATTCAGGAGCAACTAAAATTTAACTTGATTTATTGTTTTAAAATCTGACTAGACCACAATTATTTTCAGCCTGGAAGGCCATTATTCTTTCTCTATCCAGAAAGACAGAATTCATGTGTCACTTCCTTTGACTCTGAGAATTAAAACCTGAACTTCTCCAATAGCCCAAGGCAAAGTTAAACACTGTCTCTTCTTGTATCCCTCTAGCATTTTGGATAATGCTGTACATATTACATTACCTTCTGATTATTTATATGTCTGTCCCCAGTACTCCTTATCTTCATTTTCTAAGTGATTCTATTGTTCTAAGCATATTGTATGTGCTAAATAAATATTTTTTTTAATAAAAGCATTAATTAATGAATAGATTAGAAATTCAGTACTGTGCTTGACAGTACTGTGCTTGAAAGAAGGCTTTGGTAAAATAGTAGGTTCATATTGATTTTATGATGATAAAATGTTTTAATAATTGGCAGAGACTACAAACACTATCTTTTTGCTCTTCTCTTCTGCATTTATAAGTTTAGAGCCTTATGACTGCTTTTGGCCAATGAAATGTAGATAGCAATGGCATAAGGCCTTTTTCTAAGCCTGGCTCTTAAAATTCTCTAGCCATCTCTCTCCCTAACACAGTGGCCTTTGAGGTCACATATTCCAAATGGCAAAGTAACAGATGTGATGTGAGTAAATAAGCCTTTTAGGTTAAAACAGATATTTAGATTGTTTATAGCTACAGCATAGTTTAACATGTTTGACTAATAAAGAAATTGGTACCTTAAAGAGGGATGCTGCTGCAAATTCAAAACTCATCCTAAAGTGTGAGACAAGAGTATAATGGTCAGATTGTGAGCAGTGGGGAAGCTAATATTGGATGCTAGAAAGACCTTGATTCATGTTAAGCAATGGCAAATTTTGGTAAAGATGTTTCTTGCAGAATCCTGGGAAGCAGATCACATGAGTACTGGTTTATCATATAAAGTCTTGTAGTGAGTATTGATTATTGCTGGTTGTGTTTGGTTAAGTATTATCAAAAATAAATTAGCTCAGGAAACAACTTGCCAATTTGCAAGAGGAATATAAAGGAATAGAGTAAGTCCAGAAATGAATAGTCTTTCAGGGTTGAAAAAGACAAATGCTTGTAGATACCAAATGATAAGATAAAATAATAAAACAGGTTTTAAATGAGAAAGGCCCATGAAAACTCATTTAAATAGAGTAGAGAAAAGCTTGATTAAGGGTGTGGCCTTCGCATCAATTGTTCCAGATACCCTTGGTAGCTGCCATAGAGTTGATAGGCAGATGAAGGAAGTGTCATGATAAAGGGAAAAAAAATAAATCAGATTTCAGAACAATGTTTAGAAAATATTTTGAGGTGTGTTTACTAGAACATGGCCAAACCAGAAGTAAAACATCAGGTCTTACTAAAATTGTGGAGAGAATTTTGTTCCAAAGATTCTAAGAACTCATGCCAACAAAGTTTCTGAATTTGAAAACCTAAACCAAGCTGTCCATAAACTATGAAAGTTTTGTAGATTCCCCAACGGTATGACTCCAAAACGTGCACTCAATGAGGAAGAGGAAGAGGGCAGAGCAAGGGTCCAGAAAGGAAAACAGACAAGAAATTTTCTTCTGGATAACAGAGCATGAGTCATCAGGGGACTCTCCCCACTTCCAGGGCAGAGAGACTGCACAAATTGTCCAGTCACCACATTTATGTAGGCAAGTCATCTTTGTATGTTATCCAGGCTTCCATTTTCTGAATGGTACATGTGGTTATACTTTTTCTGCCCCCACCTCACTGTTTATGCTAGGTGCATTTATGAATGCAGAGGAGGGGAGAAAGACCTTGTTTTTTTATTTTTCAGATCAGTAGACCAAGCAGATGCATATGCTGACCTGAGAGTTCCTGGATTTTGAACTAGATGCAGTAATTTTGGATGGAATCCCCCTAGAGAAGACGGTAATGGGCACACGTGTATGGAAAAGGATGACTGGAAGATTGGACTGTGGCAGAGATTGTTGGCGTTCACCAAATAACACTAATTCTCTACCTTTCCCAGCGCCTCTGGCAGCTAAGTTTGGGTCATGTGTGTGAATTCTGGCATTTGGGATTGGGGCAGATGTGTATATACACCTTTTAAGTTTGGCCTTTTAAACAGTTCTGCACAGAAGTAGAGTTCACAGACTATTTTAACCAAATCATTAAAAAAATAAACAAATGTCCCCCAAAATCCAAACAACAAAAGTAACAACCTCCTGATAGCGGGTATTGGTATCCAGAGTTGCTATAATATTATTACCTAAATTGTCCAGTTACCAACAAAAATGTATGAGATGTGAAAAGAAACAATGTGACCCTTAAATGTAAAAACTATCAACAAAATACTAACAAAATGAATCCAGCAATATATAGAAAGGATTATACATCATAACTAAGTGGGATTTTTCCCAGGAATGCAGGTTGGTTTAAAATATCAATAGATACAATACATCCTATTAATATACTAAAGAACAAAACCACATGGTCAATTCAAAAGGCACAGAAAAAAACACTTGAGAAAATCCAACACCTTTTACAATAATAATGTTCAATTAACTGGGAATAGCCAGGAACTTTTCAATTTGTAAAGGGCAGCTATGAATCATATTACTGCTTATATATTACTGTAATGATTAATATTACATTTTAACACTGCTAACATCATATTAATGATGAAGGATTGAAATGCTTTCCCTTTGAGATTAGGAACAAGACAAGGATGTCTGCTCTTGTCACTTCTGTTGAATATTTTGGTCAAGGTCCTAGCCAGGGCAATTAGACCAAAAAAAAAAAAAAAAGATTGTAAAGGAAGAAGTAAAACTAGCAGTATTTCTCTGTTTGCAAATGACTGATCTTATACACAGAAAATCTCAAGTAACCCAATTTTAAAAAGCTATAGAATTAATAGATGAGTTCAGCAAGGGTGCAGAATACAAGGTCAACATACAAAAATCAATCACCACTGAAAATGAAATTTGAACAGTTACATTTATAATAACATCAAGAAGAATAATATACTTAGGTATAAATTAACAAAAGTGTAAAAATTTTACATTGAAAATTACAAAACATTGTTTAAGAAACTAAAGAAGACCTAAAATAAAGGACACCCATCTTGTTTTTGAGGATCAGAAGTCTTAACATCTTTAAGACGTCAATATTCCCCAAAGTGTTCTACAGATTGAATGTGATCCCTTTCAAGATCCCATCCGGCTTTCCTGCAGAATTTGACAAGTCAATCCTAAAATTAATATGGAAATCCAAAGGACCCAGAATAGTCAAAGGAACAGTGAAAATAAGCACAAAGTTGGTGAATTCATAGTTCCAAATTTTGAAGTTACTATAAAGCAACAGTAATCAAGACAGTGTAGTCTGGTATAATGATAGACATATAAATCAATAGAATAGAATTCAGAGTATGGGAGTAAACCTTTACCTTTATGTTCACTTGATTTTGAAAAGAGTTTTATGGAATCGTGATTTGTAAGAAATATACATGTGGTCGTTCAGATGGCCAAAATATATTTTTTATTTATATTTTGTCTTTGTCCACAGTTCCTGGCTCATAGCTCCCCAAACAACTGATATTTCCAAAGTGTTGAAAGTGATACAGGTGTCTTTTGCTACATTAATAAGGTGACTTTTGGAAAGCACCTGAGAATGGGGGCTGGTTGCCAAAGGAGCCAACAATGTTATTAAAGGGTTAGAATTTGATGTTATCTCTAGGGTGATAGTGTCAAAATTGAGTTGAATTCTTGGATACCCAGCTAGTGTCTGGAGAATTTCTTGTTTTACAAGAGCTATTTCAAATATTTTTAACTGGGTAATGATGAGCATGGACTCTCAATGCTCTTCAGACTCTTAAAGGATATATTTAGGAGTGAAACAACAGATTTATTTTAAAATGTCAAAATTTACAATATGCTGAAAATTACATCTTTTTCAACTGTTTAAACTTATGATGAGTTTGTAAGTCAGTTCATAAGTATATGAGAGAATATTTAACTTTAAAAATTCTTTAGGGGGAGTTTAAGGAAAAAGGTTTGAAAAGCACTAGTCTAAGCCATTATTATCTCTCACCAAGGTTACTGCAATATCTTCTAATATTCTTCCTGCTTGGCAGCCATTCCCCACTCAAAAATGTCTTCAAAACTGCAGCAAGAGTGATCATGCTTAAATGCAAAAAATTCAATCAAGTTACTACTTAATACAATACAATGGTTTCTCAGTGTCTTTCCTTGTGTACCTTTCCAGTTACTGTTGTCACTGCTGCTCTTTACCACCATCCCACAGAAACTGAACTGCAAGACATCCCAGCTTCCTGTCTCTGGGCCCTTTCTCAAATTCTTCTCCCTTCCTGATTCATTCTCACTCCCTTCCTCCTCTTGCCCTGCTTCCACCATCTGCCCGTCTCCTAATTCACTGCTAATCATCACTGTGGTCTCAATTCTGAAATCACTTGCTTTAGAAAATATTCCTTGGTCCTCCAATTATGAGTTAGAAATCCCCTTAATGTGTTGGCATAGCACATAACTTCAGATTAAGAAACAAATTATAATGGAAGCATAACACTTTCACTTGCTCATCTTGCTTTGGCTCCTTGAATCCTCATATTTTAAATGGTTAGATGTTTACACAGTGGTGGTTTTTGTTTCCTTATTTCTCCAGATGATTTCTGATCCAGATTTATAGACATGTAAACTTAAGTTAATTCATATATTCATAAAACAAGACCAAATTTGTAAATCTAGAAGTATGAAAGGATAGACTGAGGCTAACTCCTAATTATTACCCCATGCTCTGGCTTGGAAAAAAATCCTTACCCTTCTGTATTCAAAATAATTGAATTCACACTTCCACCAAGACTCTTTCTACCTTCATCTAAATTAGGTGGCAATCTACAGAAAAAAAGGACAGTACATCTATTGCTTAGCACTGAGGTTCCAATGCCTAGCATAAAATCTCACTCATAGTGGGTATTCAATAAATAGATGTTGAATGAATCAATGAAATCATACCAAGACAATAAACACATGAATGATTTCTGTTTTGTTAATTGTTGAAAATAGTTTTGACTTCATATGTGCCTTGGACTGAGCCCTCAGTTTAGTTTTTCACTAACATTTACCATGTGGGTAGGTCCATTCAACAAGGACTCATCTTCAGTTTCTTATGCTATGCTTTAATTTGCCAAAATAGAGCCATTCTTTGAGTTTGAATGAGTGCAGTCATTTGGAATCTTATCTACCTCTGCTTTTCCCCTAACTCTTAGGGTCATTTGTTTGGACACTTTAATTTTTTTCAACTCTGACTTTCACTCTTCTCAGGTCATGTTATCCCTGCTAACAAAACCTACACAGGCTAAGGCAAAGATAGAAAAGTTCAGCAAGAAATTCTAAAACTCAATGTTTTTACATATATTTTCCCCATTAATTTGAAAATGTACTGGGGAGATATCATGAAATATAGGTAAGTTTCAAGATAGGTAATGTTTACAATAACACAATGGAGGAGATTGGTTCAAGATGGTGGAGTAGAAGGAGGTGCTCTCACTCCCTCTTGTGAGACCACTGGAATCACAACTAAGTGCTGAACAATCATTGACAGGAAGACACTGGAACTCACCAAGAAAGATACTCCACATCCAAAGACAAAGGAGAAGCCACAATGAGATTGTACAAGGGGCGCAAAAACAACAAAATCAAATCCCATAACTGCTGGGTGTGTGAATCAAACTGGAGAACACTTATACCACAAAAGCCCACTCACTGGAGTGAAGATTATGAGCCCCACGTCAGGCTTCCCAACCTGGGGGTCCAGCAACAGGAGGAGGAATTCCTAGAGAATCAAACTTTGAAGGCTAGCAAGATTTGATTGCAGGACTTTGACAGGACTGGGGGAAGTGGAGACTCCACTCTTGGAGGGCACACACAAAGTAGTGTGCACATAGGGACCCAGAGGAAGGAGCAGTGACCCCATGGGAGACTGAACCAGACCTACTGCTAGAGTTGAAGGGTCTCCTACAGGCAGGGGGTGGCGATGTCTCACCGTGAGGACAAGAACACTGGCAGCAGAAGTTATGGGAAGTACTCCTTGGTGTGAGCTCACCCAGAGTCCACAAATAGCCCCATCAAAGAGCCCAGGTAGGCTCCAGTGTTGGGTCACCTCAGGCAAAACAAACAACAGGGAGGGAACCCCGCCCCACCCATCAGCAGACAAGCGGATTAAAGTTTTACTGAGCTCGGCCCACCAGAGCAACAGTCAACTCTATCCACCACCAGTCCCTCCCATCAGGAAACTTGCACAAGCCTCTTAGATAGCCTCATCCACCAGAGGGCAGACAGCAGAAGCTAGAAAAACTCCAATCCTGCAGCCTGTGGAACAAAAAACACATTCACAGAAAAATAGACAAGATGAAAAGGCAGAGGGTTATGTACCAGATGAAGGAACAAGATAAAACCACAGAAAAACAACTAAATGAAATGGAAATAGGCAACCTTCCAGAAAAGGAATCCAGAATAATGATAGTGAAGATGATCCAAGACCTTGGAAAAAGAATGGAAGCAAAGATGGAGAAGATGGAAGAAATGTTTAGCAAAGACATAGAAGAATTAAAGAAAAAACACCTAGAAGAATTAAAGAACAAACAAACAGGGATGAACAATACAATAACTGAAATGAAAAATACACTAGAAGGAATCATTAGCAGAATAACTGAGGCAGAAGAATGGATAAGTGACCTGGAAGACAGAATGGTGGAATTCACTGCTGTGGAACAGAATAAAGAAAAAAGAATGAAAAGAAATGAAGACAGCCTAAGAGATGTCCGGGACAACATTAAACCCAACAACATTCGCATTATAGGGGTCCCAGAAGGAGAAGAGAGAGAGAAAGGACACGAGAAAATATTTGAAGAGATTATAGTTGAAAACTTCCCTAACATGGGAAAGGAAATAGTTACCCAAGTCCAGGAATGGCAGAGTCCCAGGCAGGATAAACCCAAGGAGAAACACAGCAAGACACATAGTAATCAAATTGGGAAAAATTAAACACAAAGAAAAATAATTGAAAGCAGCAAGGGAAAAATGACAAATAACATATAAGGGAACCCCCATAAGGTAAACAGCTGATTTCTCAGCAGAAACTCTACAAACCAGAAGGTAGTAGCATGATATATTTAAAGTGATGAAACAGAAGAACCTACAACCAAGATTATGCTACCCAGCAAGGATCACATTCAGATTCGATGGAGAAATCAAAAGCTTTACAGGCAAGCAAAAGCTAAATGAATTCAGCACCACCAAACCAGATCTACAACAAATGCTAAAGGAATTTCTCTAAGTGGGAAACACGAGAGAAGAAAAGGACCTACAAAAACAAACGCAAAACCATTAAGAAAATGGTCATAGGAACATACATATTGATAATTACCTTAAATATGAATGGATTAAATGCTCCAACCAAAAGACACAGGCTTTCTGAATGGATACAAAAACAAGACCCATATATATGCTGTCTACAAGAGACCCACTTCAGACCTAGGGACACATACATACTGAAAGTGAGGGAACAGAAAAAGATATTCCATGCAAATGGAAATCGAAAGAAAGCTGGAGTAGCAACACTCATATAAGATATAATAAACTTTAAAATAAAGAATGTTACAAGAGACAAGGAAAGACACTACATAATGATCAAGGGATCAATCCAAAAAGAAGAAATAACAATTATAAATATATATGCACCCAACATAGGAACACCTCAGTACATAAGACAACTGCTAACAGCTATAAAAGAGGAAATCGACAGTAGCACAATAATAGTGGGGGACTTTAACACCTCACTTACACCAATGGACATATCATCCAAATGACAGATCATTTGGATGATTATTAATCATCCAAATTAATAATCAGATCAGAAAGTTAATATGGAAACAGAAGCTTTATATGACACAATAGACCAGATAGATTTAACTGATATTCATAGGATATTCCATCCAAAAACAGCAGATTACACTTTCTTCTCAAGTGCACACAGAACATTCTCCAGGATAGATCACATCTTGGGTCACAAATCAAGCCTCAGTAAATTTACAAATGTTGAAATCATATCAAGCATCTTTTCTGACAACAATGCTATGAGATTAGAAGTCAATTACAGGGAAAAAAACATAAAAGACACAAACACATGGAGGTTAAACAATACCTGACTAAATAGCCAAGAGATCACTGAAGAAATCAAAGAGGAAAATAAAAAATACCTGCAGACAAATTACAATGAACACACGATGATCCAAAACCTATGGGATGCAGGAAAAGCAGTTCTAAGAGGGAAGTTTATAGCAATACCATCCTACCTCAAGAAACAACGAACATCTCAAATAAACAATCTAGCCTTACACCTAAAGGAAGGAGAGAAAGAAGAATAAAAAAAAACCCAAATTTAGTAGAAAGAAAGAAATCATAAAGATCAGAGCAGAAATAAATGAAATAGCAACAAAGAAAACAATAGCAAAGGTCCATAAAACTAAAAGCTGGTTCTTTGAGAAGATAAACAAAATTGATAAACCATTAGCCAGACTCATCAAGAAAAAGAGGGAGAGGACTCAAATCAATAAAATTAGAAATGAAAAAGGAGAAGTTACGACAGACACCACAGAAATACAAAGCATCCTAAGAGACTACTACAAGCAACTCTATGCCAGTAGAATAGACAACCTGGAAGAAATGGACAAATTCTTAG
Source organism: Delphinus delphis (assembly GCF_949987515.2). Classification (NCBI taxonomy): domain Eukaryota; kingdom Metazoa; phylum Chordata; class Mammalia; order Artiodactyla; family Delphinidae; genus Delphinus; species Delphinus delphis. Next base: position 31,588,835 of record NC_082693.1, on the reverse strand, counting down.
AAAAGTATAACCTGCCAAGGCTGAACCAGGAAGAAATAGCAAGTATGAACAGACCAATCACAAGTAATGAAATTGAAACTGTGATTTAAAATCTTCCAACAAGCAAAAGTCCAGGACCAGATGGCTTCTCAGATGTTCTTCTCAAATGGCTTCTCAAATGGCTTCTCAAATGTTAATTCTATTAAACATTTAGAGAAGAGCTAACACCTATCCTTCTCAAACTATTCCAAAACTTTGTAGAGGAAGGAACACTCCCAAACTCATTCTATGAAGCCACCATCACCCTGATACCAAAACCAGGCAAAGATACTACAAAAAAAGAAAATTACAGACCAATATCACTGATGAATATAGATGCAAAAATCCTCAACAAAATACTAGCAAACAGAATCCAACAGTACATTAAAAGAATCATACACCATGATCAAGTGGGATTTATCCCAGGGATGCAAGGATTGTTCAATATACGCAAATCAATCAATGTGATACACCATATTAACAAATTGAAGAAGAAAAACCTATGATCATCTCAATAGATGCAGAAAAAAGTTTTGACAAAATTCAACACTGATTTATGATAAAAACTCTCCAGAGAGTGAGCATAGAGGGAACCAACCTCAACATAATAAAGGCCATATACGACAAACACATAGCAAACATCATTCTCAGTGGTGAAACACTGAAAGTATTTCCTTTAAGATCAGGAAGACCAGGATGTCCACTCTCACCACTAATATTCAACATAGTTTAGGGAGTCTTAGCCATGGCAATCAAAGAAAAAAAAGAAATAAAAGGAATACAAATTGGAAAAGAACTAAAATTGTCACTCTTTGCAGATGACATGATAGTACACATAGAGAATCCTAAAGATGCCACGAGAAAACTACTAGAGCTAATCAATGAATTTGGTAAAGTTGCAGGATACAAAATTAATGCACAGAAATCTCTTGCATTCCTTTACACTAATGATGAAAAATCTGAAAGAGAAATTAGGAAACAATCCCACTTACCATTGCAACAAAAAGAATAAAATACCTAGCAATAAACCTACCTAGGGAGAAAAATGACCTGTATGCAGAAAACTATAAGACACTGATGAAAGAAACTAAAGATGATACAAACAGATGGAGAGATATACCATGTTCTTGGATTGGAAGAATCAATATTGTGAAAATGACTATACTACCCAGAGCAATCTACAGATTCAGTGCAATCCCTATCAAATTACCAATGGCATTCTTTACAGAACTAAAACAAAAAATCTTAAAATTTGTATGGAGACACAAAAGACCCTGAATAGCCAAAGCAGTCTTGAGGGAAAAAAACAGAGCTGGAGGAATCAGACTCCCTGACTTCAGACTGTACTATAAAGTTACAGTAATCAAGACAATATGGTACTGGCACAAAAACAGAAATATAGATCAATGGAACAGGATAGAAATCCCAGTGATAAACCCACCCTCCCAAGGTCAACTAATCTATGACAAAGGAGGCAAGGATATACAATGGAGAAAAGACAGTCTCTTCAATAAGTGGTGCTGGGAAAACTGGACAGCTACATGTCAAAGAATGAAATTAGAACACTCCCTAACACCATACACAAAAATAAACTCAAAATGGATTAGAGACCTAAATGTAAGACCGGACACTATAAAATTCTTAGAACAAAACATAGGAAGAATACCCTTTGACAGGAATCACAGCAAGATCTTTTTTGATCCACCTCCTAGAGTAATGGAGATAAAAACAAAAATAAACAAATGGGGCCTAATGAAACTTCAAAGTTTTTGCACAGCAAAGGAAACTACAAAAAAGGCAGAAGACAACCCTCAGAATGGGAGAAAATATTTTCAAATGAATCATTGGACAAAGGATTAATCTCCAAAATATATAAACAGCTCATGCAGCTCAATATTAAAAACACAAGCAACCCAATCCAAAAATGGGCAGAAGACCTAAATAGACATTTCTCCAAAGAAGACATCCAGATGGCCAAGAGGCACATGAAAAGCCTCTCAACATCACTAATTAATAGAAAAATGCAAATCAAAACTACAGTGAGGTATCGCTTCACACCAGTTAAAATGGGCATCATCAGAAAATCTACAAACATTAAATGCTGGAGAGGGTTTGGAGAAAAGGGAACCCTCTTTCCCTGTTAGTGGGAATGTAAATTGATACAGCCACTATGGAGAACAGTATGGAGGTTCCTTAAAAAACTAAAAAATAGAATTACCATATGACCCAGCAATCCCACTACTGGGCATATACCCTGAGAAAACCATAATTCAAAAAGACACATGCACCCCAATGTTCATTGCAGCACCTTTTACAATAGCCAGGACATGGAAGCAACCTAAATGCCCATCGACAGACAAATGGATAAAGAAGATGTGGTACATGTATACAATGGATTATTACTCAGCCATGAAAAGGAACAAAACTGGGTCATTTGTAGAGACATGGATGGATCTAGAGACCGTCATACAGAGTGAATTAAGTCAGAAAGAGAAAAACAAATATCATATATTAACACTTATATGTAGAACCTGGAAAAATGGTACAGATGAACCGGATTTGCAGAGTAGAAATTGAGACACAGATGTAGAGAACAAATGTATGGACACCAATGGGGGAAAGTGTGGGGGGGTGATGGTGTAACGAGTTGGGAGATTGGGATTGACATATATACACTAATATTATAAAACGGATAACTAATAAGAACCTGTTGTATAAAAAGTAAATAAAATAAAATTCAAAAACAAAACAAAAAAATAACACAAAGAAGAAAAGAGACTCCAATAAATCAAGATGTTATTGAAAAACTTCAGTAACTATTCAGTGAAATCACTGAAAAACTGATAGATATTAGATCAAATTCTCTCAGAAAAGAAAACTATACAATGAGAATTATCTTCTCAGGAGGAAATCAAGTAACTTAGAAAAACAAGTTTAGAAGATTATGAAAATTAATAAAGTAAGATTTGACAGCAGTTTAGGGGAATTATAAGAACAGAAATAATGAAATAGTATTTGAATCTTCATATAAAGATTTTATGCAAAAAGCAGGGAGAAGAGAATCAAAGACATATTATGTATGTTCCTAAGCATAGGGACACAAAATACTGCTTTCTCAGATCTTTCACATCATTTGTTTTAGCAATTTAATTTCAGATTCTGTAAAAATGTCATTGTGACATTAATTTTTGTGACATCTTAATTTTAATAGCATTAAAGTGGGGGGAATATGCCATTAAGAATTGAAGAAAACATCATGCTAAAAAAACACATGTGATTCATAAATATTAATAAACATTTTTGGATAAATAAAATGAAATCTAATAAATCTGATAAAAAGCTTGGAAGCCAAGCCACAATCATACCATGTACAGAAAGAGCAGTGATCCCAGGCAGAGCTGGCCTGGATTAAAAATAATTATTGCTGCTCGGTCTCAAGATGTTTATGAAGCCAACTTCTCTGAATCTGTTTCCTCATCTATGAAATGGTAATAAAAATCTCTTTCACACCAATCTTAGGAATATCTGAGGAATTATTATGAGAGGATAAGATATATATATAACAACTTTACAAATTAAAGCTTGATTTAACGAAAATGAGCATGTAGCTCTGTAGCAAGACTAAGCCCAGAGAGCCTAAGATGTGAAAGGTTAAAAGTCAGATGTCCCAGAGGGCTCCCAAAATGTTGATGGAACTTCCTTTTTGACTGGTTATTTCACATTAATATCTACTCTTTTGTGAAATATGATTTAAAGCATATACACATGTATGCAAATGCATGCACACAGGCACTGCACGTGTGTGTGTGTTGTGTGTGTGTGTGTATATATATATATATATATATATATATATATATATATATATATATATATATATGATGTTTTTTAGTTAGGGCTTTCATCCCTAATGCACTGGAAAAGCAAAGAGCATAAGAAGGAAAGAGAAAAGTGAAAAGAATACATGCAAATTAAAGACCGAGTCATCTCTATTTCTAAGCCTTGTTTTTACATAAGTATTCATTGATACTCCAGGTACATAGGAGCTCTGTCAGTACCTTTCACTAAGAGCTTGATCTGAAGAGCTCCCGTTTCCACCAGTAGTAGAAGTCTATTTTTTTATTGAAGTATAGTTGATTTTCAATATTATATTATTTTCAGGTGTTACAGCATAGTGATTCAGTATTTTTACAGATTACACTCCATTGAAAGTTATTACAAAATAATGGCTATGATTCCCTGTGCTTATATACATACATCCTTCTTGCTTATCTATTTTATACATAATAGTTTGTATCTCTTAATCCCATACCCGTATCTTGCTCCTCCCGCCTTCACTCTCCCCACTAGTAAAAACTACTTTGATTTTTATACCTGTGAGTATGTTTTGCTATATACATTCATTCGGTTTAGCTTTTAGATTCCACATATGAGTGATATCATACAGTATTTGTCTTTCTCTGACTTATTTCACTAAGCATAATATTCTCTAGGTTCATCCACATTGCTGCAAATGGCAGAATTTCGTTCTTTTTTAAGGCTGAGTAATATTCCATTTTGTGTGTGTGTGTGTGTGTGTGTGTGTGTGTGTGTGTGTGTGTGTGTGCGTGTATATATCACATCTTTATCCATACATCTGTTGATGGACACTTGGGTTGCTTCCGTATCTTGGCTGTTGTAAATAGTGCTGCTATGAACATTGGGGTGCACTATCATTTCAAATTAGTGTTTTTTGTTTTTTCTAGATATATACACAGGAGTGGAATTGCTGGACAACATAGTAGTTCTGTTTTTATTTTTTTGAGGAGCAGTCTATGCAAAGCCTTTGGAAATGACTTTGTAGAAAATCAAAATTTCACTGTATGATAAATACAATCCCAAACAGAATCCCAATTGGAATATTTCCCTCTTATGTCCTACAGTCTGAAAGTGATCTAGATGAATGATGTCTAGATGAGTGGTCTAGATGTCCTTGTTGAAGGCAACTGAATGGACATAACCATTAACACTGAGTTCAATTTATCATCCTTATGCCAAAAAGGGGGGTATTTTAAAGCTAAAAATGAAAAATAATAAAATAAGAGACTGGATAATTTGTAATTGGTTTCAGTTTAGTGCAGTAATAATGCAAAGATGAATAAATAGCTTCATACACAACTCCCATTAACAAATACTTTACTCCCATAAAAAATACTTTCAAGTCAATTGGTGTATATCTGAACCAAGTATAATCTCATAGACAGCTGAAGAATACAAAAACTATCTATCTTATTTATCTAGACAAGCAACTTACTCCAGCCAAGCTCATATTTTGATATCATCACTTTGGATAACTTTGATTATGTCAGCTGAAATAGGAACAATAATAGATTCAGACTGTGTGTCTGCATTTGTGAAAGCTTTTTCTAAAATACAAAGCATAATCAAGGAATAGATTGGAGGCTTTAACAATTCCATTCTGTTTTATGACACATAAAGAAGCAGAGCTTTTAGTTACTATTCACTCCTTTTACCACACTCCTAGGGAGCCCTGCAGGACTTTGGATTGCAGCTAATGCAACATTTGAAAAGTACTGAATCAATTCAGACTCTTATCTGAAAAATCAAGAGAAAAGATAATCCTGGCCAAGTTCTCAAAAACTTTAAGCTGACAGTCTTTTAAAAATATGAAATGAACAATTAGATTTGTTGTGAGTTGATTTCATAATGAACAGTATAATATCCATAGTAAGGAATATCCATAGTAAGAATGTTAAGAAAAAATGTGCAAATTGTGAGGTGCCTTTGTATAAAACACAATTTAATTTAAATAGAAATCAACAAGCAGCACTTATAATGCTAAAGTTGTAAGCATCAACAAATAGACAACTTTAATATCCTCTAAAGAGTTGATTCGTTGATTGATTGATTCTTTACTAATTCATTTATATATTTCCCACTAAGATAGTACTCTATGACTCACAGCAGAAAAAATAGAGAGGCTCTTCCTAATTTGAGTTTGTTTTGCTTTGGTTATACCTGACATGGCTGAGAAATTGTTTGAAAATCTTTATTTTAATAATACAAATCACTATTAGTTATTAATAATTATTACAAAAATATTTACAAAGGTGTTATCTCTGTTTCCCCTTGTAAATCCCAACTAAGTGCTCTTATTAGTATTTGTGAGGATAAGGAGGACAAGAGGATAGATGGATAGAGTGGATTGGAGCATAACTGTGAGTCAATTTTGCAGGAAATTGTTCAAAAATTAACTATGATTTCCAACCTACAATACACTTGTTTTGGGGGTCAATTATTAATATAAATTTTGCATTTGTTCATTTTTTACTTTCCCTGAATGAGACTATATATATATATACACACACATATATATAATGTTATATAAACATATAAATATATGTAATGATGATATTAAATTAACCTTCTTTACCAAGAGTATAAGTTTTATTGCTGCTATTAATGTTAAAATTACTTTTTTGGTTTTTATACCTTTTCTTTTAGAGGTGTAAAAATTATTAACAATTCCATGAAATTTTTATGTGTACTCCACAAGCAGTCTGAAAATTGGTGAGGCCAATATTACTAACTCCCATTTTAAGATTAGTAACCTGAAGCTTAGAGGGGTTAAGTAATTTGTCTGAAATTTCAAAGGAAATACATTCAGGTTTTCAGGTTCTTAATCAGTCCAGTAGTTTGATGATACTACCACATTCGTATTTATTGATACTTTTAACCACACAGAGATGTTTTCTTTTGATACTTCATTATCTATGCTTAGTTATATGGATCTATCACAGATATTATCATATTATAGTCTTATATTACATTTGATTATTTTTGTCTGAGAGGTCAATTCATAGAGAAAGAAGTGATTTTTCTCCTTTATAACCAGTCCCTACTGCCTTTTTTTCTTTTTCAGATGCTCTAGATTCTGTCTGTACTACAAAGCCATGATATATAATTCAGTACTGTACAACTTAAGTAGGAGTTTCATCTTTGAGAAGCCCTAAAGACTACACTGGCTGCCAGACATATGAAACACATCCAGCAAAAGCCCTGAAAAAAAGTTATAATTAATCAGAAAAGCATCTTTGAAATATTCTTTCTTTATTTTATTACATTTTATCTCTTTTAAAGAGAACTATATGTGGTCAGATTAGTTGTTCATAAATTCCAAAATTGGAATTTATAAATTCCAAAATTCCATAAATTCCATATTGTTCATAAATTCCAAAATAGCACTTTAATCTCTTGACTCAGTCAAAACCAGTGAGGTCTAGATGCTAACTCTCATAAATTGTTCACATATTTATTTGTTCATTATATATTCACTAATGCTTCCAAAAGGAATCTGTTACAGCTTACATAGTCAACGAAGCTTTTAACACAGTGATAGAAGAATGAGATCCCAGTATGAAGGAAATCATGTAACCTAGCTTAGGGCACATTACTTATTAATTGAAAGGAATATTTAGCTAAAATCTGCCTAGCTGACAATGCAAAAAAAAAAAAAATTCCTAACATTGAACACTAAGAAAAAATTTGATGTTATAGAAATGTCATTGGGAAAAAAAAAATAATTTAAAAGAAAAAATCAGATGCATTCTTCATATACATATTCTTATCTTAATTCTGGTGTCAAATTGCAGCTGTGAGAGTTCATTCTATGTAGGCATAAAGCTTTCTTCTCCTATGACAATATATGTGTAGAGTTTAGAAGTTTAGAAGCTCTGGAGGAACAACTCACTCCTTCAAGCTTTAACTCTACTGCTCCCTATTTAGGAATGTGTCTGTGGCATAAATAGTAAGATATAATTCTAGTTGTTAGTCACATTATTAACTCACTATTTTTCAAGCTTTTCCTAAGATCTTTGCAAACAATAAAATTCAAATAATTTTTAGTTCACATTTTTAGTTAGCATAAGTAGGTCACACAATGCTTGAAAGTGACACAGATTGAAAGAAGGAGCAACCACTAGTAACTTCAATTTTCATTCCAAAATATGCAAGTAGAAAACAAAAAAGAAAACTTCGGCTGATTTGAATTAATTTGTTAGAAATATTGAAAATGAAAAACTGCTCTATGGGATGATGATGCATAGGAAGAAAGGAAGTGAATACTTAAGTCTTTAAGGAAACTTAATGGAAGCATTTGAGTTGTTAACACTTTCACCCCCAATTTTTGCCAAGTTTTTTTTTTTTCCAACTACTGGTAGATTTGCTCTCTTCTTTTAATATCAATTATCAAATCTCAATATGTTTTTCTAACTTCCACTACAGTGCATTGCTAAAGTAATCTCTTCTATCATCAATAAACTGGATCTTTTCCATTGATTTGTCTGCTGAATTCATTTTATTTAGATCAGGCTCTAAAATTAACACATGATTCAGGTTCCCCAATTAACTCAATCTGTGTACAATTATTTTTACTGCCTATGTGGAATATTTGATTTCCATTCTACTCAAATGCATTTTGATATGTTTCTTTAGAGCTCAAACTTAATTGCTCTATTCTTACCAAAATAATAAATAAATAGGAGACTATATTTCTTTGTAATTTGTCTCATATTCAGTTATGTATTGCATAAATAAAGACTTAATACTAAATTATTTTTAAATAACTAATCACTTGTATTTGACACATATATGACAAAAATATCATTTCTTATACAAAATTAAAATATTGGGTTTTATTAACACATTTTAAATACTTATTGTTACTCCAGTGATAACATTTTAATAAATATGCAAAACACTTATCACAATGCCTAGCACAGAGTGAAAAATGAATAAATGTTGGTGTACCAATTTCCCTCTTTAAATTATGCTTTATTCTGTCAACAAAACACAATAAACAGTAATTCTACTGTGAAACAGGTAGCAACAATTACAGGCAATTAACAAATATGTGTTCTTCATTCTCCCTGTTTTAGCAGTTGCTAGGCACTATGATCATCGTTTTTCTGCATTTAGTATCTATTGCATATCTACACTTTGCTGGGCCAATTTAATCCTAATCAATCTTCCATATGAGCAATAGAAATTCATACGACCCCCATTTCAGCTTTAACACATTTACTCCTATTTCTTCCTAAGTTATAAGCTACTGAAAATTCTGTTTTTAAGTCATATAACCAAAGCATTTATTTTCAGCACATTGATTGACACATGACTAGCTCCTTTAAAGAAGAATTAAGTTTATATTGATACTGAGCATGTCTCAAGGGGTGCCCATTTCCTAATCAATGTTCATGAATGAGCATTATAGTTCTGTGGTTAAGATCTAAGAATTATATGTGTTCTGAATCACAGAGAAATAATTTTCTTTCATTTAAAATTTCTTTTCTTAAGAATGATTCTTGAGATAAATAATTTAGAGAAGCAAAAGCAATTCATTAAAAACATTTTTCAGATGAACTTGGAGACTGTCATACAGAATGAAGTGAGTCATAAAGAGGAAAACAAATATCGTATGTTAATGCATATATGTGGAATCTAGAAAAATGGTACAGATGAACCAGTCTGCAAGGCAGAAATAGAGACACAGATGTAGAGAACAAACATATGGACACCAAGGTGGCAAAGCAGTGGGGGGTGGGGGGATGAATTGGGAGATTGGGATTGACATGTATACACTAATATGTATAAAAGAGATAACTAATAAGAACCTGCTGTATAAAAATAAAATAAAATTCAAAATTTCAAAAATTCAAAAAAAAATAATAAATTCAAAAAAATTAAAAAAACAAAAATATTTTCATTAAGCTAAGAAATTAATTACATGAAGAACATTACATCTGAACAAGAATTCTACAGTTAAGGGAAAATATTACTGCAATTTTTATGTTATTATTGACTTCTTAACCATGTACACTTTGAAACTTGTTTTTCTATATGTAGGTATGTCTAAATAGAAGGCCTTAAATTGTAACTCTCAATCATTAGAAACTCAGTTTCCACATGCAAAAATTAAGGATTAGTCACAATTTCATTTGACACATTCCAACTCTAAAATTTCATTTTATCCTTGATGAGGGACTAGACAGACAAATTCTAAATAATCTTCATCTTGGATTAACAAAAATATTTTCTTCATTACTGCATGAAGCATCTATTTAAGTTCAATTTAACTAAAAGGAGGGCTTCACCTAAAGGCATTAACATTTGCATAGGTGAGGGCTATATCCTACTGCAATAAAATACAGAGAGAGAAAATTATTAGATTAGATTTTTTTTGCATTTAATAACTTCAAAATAATCACTGTGTCAAATAATTTTCTTTTTGCTACAAAAAATGATTAAAATATATCATTTATTAAAAAATCAACAGTATTTGGTATTCATCCTCTGTTGTAAAGGTCTTATCCAAATATATCTATGTAAACAATTGGCCATGTTTTCTCTCTTCTAGCTGAGTATTCTGGGACAAATAGCCACTTCTCTCAGTATCTTTATTATTATTTGTGCTTAGTTCTACTCCCCTCAAGAATTTTCTATGTATTTAACATCTTGAGTAAGTTCCAAAGAACCAATGTACAATTTCGAGTCATCTTTAATAAATGATACAAATCCAGACTCAACAAGACACATTCTTTATGGCCTGGATCTCTACTTATCTTTCAGGTCACTTACATCTAAATATATTGTTTTATATAATTTGTCATTTAGCTGTGAATAGGTCACAACATGGAATACACACACTGATATTTTAAATACTTTCTTAACATTCCTACTGCCTCAGTGTAGTCCATTTCACTATTACTGTTATGAATTAATTATGTGAATGAAGAAGACCTTATTATCAATATATTAGTGACAAATATTTACCAGCTGTTTACAATATTTCAGACAATGCGCTAATTGCTGGAAATATGGACATAAACAGAACAATTGTTCCCATGGTGTCTGAAAATATGTTGAACATCATTAAAAATAATTTAAAACATTTTTTATTAATTTCATCTCTGCTATTGACATAACTTCTGCATAAGCCATATTTTATCTTTAATTAAAATAGCCACAGCACTTTTGCTGGACAGAATATTTGTTCAAGTTTTAAAGCACCAAATATTTTTGCATTAATATTCTAATCAATAATGTAAAAAAAAACCACTTTGTTCATTCCAATCACCTGAACTTGCCAATTTCAACATAGTCTTTGTAAAAACTATCACAAAATACACTCAGCTAGTGGTGGAGGTGGGAGAGAAGGGGCTACAAGATAGAAAGATATCTAAATCTTGGTAGCCAGACATGTTCCCGAAGGCATATATCAAAGTTGATCTTCACTGAGATTGAAAACCACACTCACAGAGAAGTTGACACTTTTGATAGGACAATCAGATATCCAGGTACAGGTATACTTTAGGTCCAGCTACATCACAACCCATCCTTCCCAACATTTGCTTGTACAGCTTTGAGTCACATGACACCATATCCTTCCAATAAATCTCCCCTTTTGCTTAAGCTAGCTCGAGACAGATTTTTGCCATTATTTTATAATAACTTTAAATGGAGTATAATCTATAAAAATATCACTATGTAGTACACCTGAAACTCATGTAATATTGTAAATCAACTATACTTCAATAAAAAAAAGAAAAAAGAGAAAAATATCTTCTACTACAGGATTCACCTTGCATTTGATATGTATAATTAACATAATGAATATTCTCCCCAAAGTCTATTCATTTGATAGTGTGACTTAAACAGTAGTGTCTTATAATTAATAAAATGTGATAACATTAATTCATGTGAACATTCATTCAACACAGATTTATTGAACATCTACTATGTTCATGGCACTGTGCTAGACACTGGGAATGCAGGCACCCTTTCTATTCTTCAATCAAATACAGAAAACTCCCCTAGTTAATATCATTTTTTCTACTGAAGATGTTAAGAAGAAGAAAAGGGTTCTAAAAGCATTTCCCCCAACAAAAGAATTTTAAAATTACTCATAATTAATTCATATTTTAGAGGAACTAATAATGAACTAATTAATATAAATTTATTAAAAACATTATTCATCAGACTACTCTGCAATAAGCTGGGTACATATATATTGGACATCTTGTAAAATTTATGTATTCTTCAAGTGTCATTTTGTTCCTTATCCACTAGTCAGATTTTCCATACTTGAGCAAAATGACCATTTTTGACCTTAGATTATGCTTATGGATAGTTTCTTTTTCAAATTAAACTTGACTTTCTTCTAGTAAATAATAATAAAAATTAATTTTCAATTTTGCACTGCCTCCATTACGCCCATTTTAGTTACAATGAAAGGAAGATGAACAAACTTATGAACATAGGGGTTCAAAATGTCATTGATTATATGCATGCATTGACATTTGAAGTTTCCTGCAGAGTGCCAAGAAAATTTAGTAAAATTATGGGGATATAGAAAAGAAACTTTAATCTTCTAATCCTGAACCTAGAGTTTTAGTAACAGTATAACCTCTATCTTTCAGTTTTCCCATCTTTAAAGTGAGGATCTCATATTCTCCTAGAGAGGATTAAATGAGATTATTCATTTAAGCATGATCTCAGCAAAACCTTTTTTCCTTTCAAGTTGTATTTTAATTACCTATCTCTTTTTAGTGTGAACCTCTGAAATTTACAGTCAACACCATTTATTTCATGACTGCACTGACTAAATCATTATACCAATATTTCTAAACTATTTTAAGTATCATTTTACTACCTCATTCAGGAAGTTATTTTTGATGTCCTCCCTTAATTTTAGCTAGAGCTCAATTTATATGCACTTACTGTACCTGCTTCTACCTTTACAAGTGTTAGCTTTGTCCAGTGAGCTTTCAGTTATTTTCTCTCCTTCTTTTAACAGACTATTCTATCCATGGAAACAAGGAATATAATTCCCTTTGCATAGCCAATGCACATAAAAGGAGCTTAATAAACATTTGCTGAATTAATAAATTAATGTGTTCCCTGACCTCAACAGATTCACAATCATGTAGGGTAATATACATATCTATTACATATGAATATAATAACATTCCATCAATTAGATTGTACCATAGTATCTGGTATATATAAATCTATTTATTCCATCCGAATATAAACTCTTTGATGGAAAGGTTCATGTTGTACTCATTTTTGTATCCCCAAAGTCTGGCATAGTAGCTAGCATATGTGCAAGATTTGCCAAATATGGTTCTTCAATTCAAGAGAGTTGTGTGTGTATACACACACGCACACATACACACACACACATCTACACACACACATAAAGTGGGCACTTGGAACTTGGGAAGATACTGTTACTAGCTTTGTGCTCAAAAGTTTAATTCAAGGGATTGAAGTTGCAACTAAATGCATCACTCCAAAAGAACAGTCATACAGTCTAGACAACTGTTGATAAATGATCCTTGCTCTGTGTGGGGGATTAATTGGAATGCAGATATTTTAGAAATAATTATGCTGGCAATAAACATAAGAGTTTTAGACACAGTGGCATAAGGACTTTGGCTAGTAAAATAGATAGCAAGAAATATCTGAGAAATAGAGTTGATGTATCAGAAAAATAAGTTTAGAGGTTAGATTGGAGAACAAAAGGAAAGAGTGGAGTTAATTCTAAATTTATAAACGTAGCAAATGGCAGTGTCTCTTGCACTTAGAACCCATGTATCTATCTGAAGATCAATCAAGATAGACATAATGCCAAGATTCTCATACAAATGTTCCTGTATACGGCACTTTTATATTTGTCTATAATGACAAATAAAATTTTAAAGTACTTAACTATGTTATATAATTTTACCAAGTGTTTGTAAGCATGGATAATTGTCCATGAATGTAGTGATTTAAGGATAGATAAGTCCGAAGACAAAAATGAGACAAAATGACTTGTAATCATCTTCTTAATGTTCACTGAGACAGAGCTACTATCACTTTTAACAGGCAAGTACAACATAAGAAATTTTTCTAAAGATAATATTATGTTCAGATTTTCCACAGTCTGATAAATCCTCTTTTGGTAAGGATTAAAGTTCTTATTCTCTACAGGTATTACCTCTCAGTATTATTTTCCAGTCAAATCCTCCAAGCCAGGGCCAGAACTCAAATTATAGGAAACACAAAACTAGTAAATAATAAATAAATTTTATGTTCATGATAATTTCACAGAATACATTTCCTCAGTAGTAAACATCTCAGAATTTTCTACTAAAACTGTTCCTCTGTAGAAGATCAGTGTTCATCATGGTTTCAAAGCACTTTAAAAATTATAATAAAAGTCATTTCCTACGTTCAAGTAAAGGGAAAAATTGCAGTTTTCCATTATTCTTACCTATTTATTCTGGAACTTGGGTGCCCTCATACTGACCTATTTAGTTTATCACTAGTCCACCTAATTCACCTCTTGGCTTCCTGTTCACCCAGTTCTTCAACAGATTTCTTCTGTTTGTCACCCAGCTTCTCGTGTTGCCAACTTTATATCATCTTCCATCTGTTTAAATTCCTATGTTCTTTCTGGCACAGCTCCGCCTCCAGATTCTCTCCCAGCCACCTACCTTGCTGCCCTTCCATCTGCTAGCATGACTAGTGTCTTTTCTAACCTGTTCCCAATCTAAATTGTCTCCAATTATCTACTTGAATTTCTTTATCAAAAGTTTATCTCTTAAAGGATTATTGTGATTGCAATAGTTACTTATAATCATACAATCTTGGAGTAGATAGGGAAGTTAAAAGCCAAAATGCTCAAACATGCATTTAATGTTTTAATTCTTCTATGCTTTAAAGTCATTTACTTTTCTCAGCTTCTTTTAATCATAATGTTTTGAAGGAATAGCATGCACTACTGAAAGATATCACTAATGTCTTTTCATATACATTTCTTCTGCACACTACTTCTGTGTGGCTCAACTCTTCTTAGTCCTGTGGTTAAGTGCATTTGCCATTGTTCCAAAGTTCTGCATTCACTGATTACCAAAAACCTTTCCTTGAACACCACATTCTCAAGACAGTTCAATTCAAATTTTTAGGCTTAATGTAGCAGAAATATTTTTTATTTAAGATGTGTGTTATAGTTGCCTACTGGATGCCAAAGAGGCTATATAAACAACATTAGCATTTGATTATTACAGTTTCAGAATTTGATATTTAAGGAGCATAAGGTGGCATTTTCCCTTGGCATTGATTTAGTTGCTTGATGAGGTAGATGCTTATTTTCATGTAGCAGAGGAAACATACTACAAGTTAAAGTGGACTCAGGAAAATATTTAAAACTTTAGACCTACGTACCTTGTAATGAGACTAAAAACTAATTGTCCACTCACATTCCTGGAGTAATACCCTTCCTCTATCAACCACAACTTAGAAAAGAATTAAGTTTGTGTTTACAGGAGGTTCAGTTAGAAATTACTCTTATATTCAAAATAATAAGGTAATGGAGCAGGACACTTATGGGGCCTTCCCAGGACAGGCCTTCCCCCCATATCCTCTGCTTTAGCTCCTCTCTGGAGTATGTAGATTACAGTATCGGATGCACATTTCCTGAATTGTGTTACAGATGTGAAAAACCCCTTCCAAATGGAAAATATTAACTGTTTGAAGACCATAAGCACATAGCCCCCAAGCCTACTGGAGCCTGAGGATTGATAATGTTAACCCCTGTGACACAGCCGTTACCTCATTCATCAGCCAAACAAAAGAACTGTGCACAAGCTGATCACACACTCTGCAATCCCCTTCCCTCACCTGGCTTTTAAAAATGCTTTGCTAAAACCCTTTGGGGAGTTCAAGGTTTCTGGGGACATGAGCCATGCGTCTCCTGATATGGCCCTGCAATTAACCTTTCACTGCTCCAAACTCCGACGTTTAGGTTTGTTTGGCCTCACTGTGCTTCAGGTATATGAACTTGTGCTAACAATATAGGATTTTAATAAAAAGATAATGATTTCAGAAAGACTTGACTGATTTATTTTAAATACTAGGAATGTAATACTTCTACTGATGTTAATTAACATTAAAAAAGATGTTGATAAGTTTTTCATGTTTATTTTAATATGTTTTATTGTTATCTAGGTATGGTAAGGCCAATAGATCTGGTGATGACTGTCATTGAAAAATATAGCTTGTTATATTCACAGATCCTGAGAAGGCGGGACATGCCTGGGGACACACAAGGAATCATGGGGTGCAGGTTTGGTCAAGAGGCAGAGGGAAAAGGGTAACTGTGGGCAAGAGCCTTTATTATGGTTTTCTCAGGAAGGAGGCAAGATAAAAGTGGATTTAGGATTGGCCAGTTTGAATTATTTTAGGTAGCTCTGGGGCATTGGGGCTGTACCTAGTTGTCTTGATGTGAGAATTCTAATAAGAAGGTTGAAGGCAGGGCTTTGGATTGGTTGGTTTGCATTTGAAAAGGGAACTTGAGGGCCAGTGGCTTACTAACTCCCGTGATTAGCTCACCCTGGGAGGTGCAGTCCCTCCAGGGTTAGCAAGGCAAAGCATTAGAATACAGAAAAAAATATATAGTTAATACAATATTCAATTCAGGATTAACAATCATTAAAAAGAAATGTTGAGAATTCATCTGATTCAGAGATTAGAAATATCTTTAGCATTAAATGACTCCAGTGTGATTAAATAATGTCTGTGAGTACCCAATAACTATAAGACCCACGTCTAAGCAAGTTATTCTGTTGGTTAAGTTCTTAACAACCTGCTCCTACCTTGTTTATTCTCACCTACACCTATACAATTCCTCTATTTAAGTCCTGACACCAGAATATATAATATTGATTTTTGTTTCCACCCCTGTATGCACATTCTTCTCCTGGACTCCACTTAACATTTCTGAGCTTGGTTCCCCCTTTCTCCTGTGACACTAAAACTTTTAACCAAGTATTTTGCCTGATGCTATGCTCTAATTTTTTTCCTACATTTGAACTATTTGTTCTATTGAAAGCATAGCCCTTCATCTTTTTTTTGCATCTACAGTGAGTACCTAGAAAAAGCACACAAGAAGACCTTAATAAATGTTTCTTCATTACACTGAGTTGTCTTGTAAGATTAAAGTGATTAGGAAACAATAAATAATTGGGTAAAATGTATATTTATAATCAGAGGGAATAAATTGGTGAAACATGCATGAAGCTATATTAAAATGACACACTCTTGGGCTTCCCTGGTGGCGCAGTGGTTGAGAGTTCGCCTGCCGATGCAGGGGACACGGGTTCGTGCCCCGGTCCGGGAAGATCCCACGTGCCGTGGAGCGGCTGGGCCCGTGAGCCATGGCCGCTGAGCCTGCGCATCCGGAGCCTGTGCTCCGCAACGGGAGAGGCCACAACAGTGAGAGGCCCGCGTAAAGAAAAAAAAAAAAAAAAAAAAAAAAAAAAAAGACACACTCATCAGTGTCAACTCCTAAGAGCATATATAAAAGGAAAATGTTTCATAAACTATAATTTCTTAGCGAAAATATTTTAAGGAGGAACTAATTTTATCGTTTTCTCCAATGTAAGAGAAAAGAATATAAAATCTCTTGGTATCACTCTTTGTTATAAATTCATACTTGAAAAAAGTTTTCTGTGTATTTTACAAAGCTTGTAGCACATCAGGACTATTTACTAAAGAACCCTATAGGGGATTACCTTGTCTTATAAGTGTAAACTCAGATTTAATCAATTCGTATGTGTGTTTTAGGTTTGGAAAATGGGCATATCATCTCTCATCTTTTACTCTTCTAATCTTCCATAAATGATTCATAACTTTTCTATAATCTTATTTAATGCTGAATATAGTATAGATAGAGATACAGTTTTCTTCTTAGATTTATTATAATGTAGGTGAAAACATCCCTTATTAATATATATATTTATTCTCTATAAGAAAGTTGCTTGTTTACCAGTTTAAAATATTCTTCTCAACTGATTTATCACTCTAAGTCACCTTTAAAATTCATTTTTAAGCTAAATTACAAAACCTTATATTAGTGAATCATAATATTTCAGAATTCTTATAAATTGATTTTAGAGGCATAAATAATATATATCAACTATGGATTAAATTCACTTTCAAAAATTTTACATTTGATATTTCACTACTATATAGGTTTTTCATTCCATTTTCCTTCTTTCCATTTTATTATACCATTTTTATATCTTTAGTTTCCTTTCCAACTGAATTTAATACTATTATACTTTGCCATAATAATCATTATCTAAACTCATTTTGGTGTCTCAACTCATATATTGTGGTTGATTTTCAAATATTCTCATTAATCTCTTGTTATTTTCTCCCAATTGATAACCTATAAAAATTATTTGCAACTAATGTGGGAATTGGGAACTGAGCACATCTCTTTCCAGATTCCCGTCAGACGACCTGGGAAATATTCTTTATCAAAACCATTAGATATTTTCAGTGAGACTGATTAATGGCCTGGGTTGAGACTAGAATAATGACAAAGAGGCTTAGGTAAGTACAAGTGCAATGTTACATAGAACCCTTTGTCTATACAATCTCCCCAAGTTGGTCCATTAATTTCACTGCTATGATCTTGTCACCCATCATGGGGGCTTTTCTTCTACTGTCACCTCAGCCAGCTCCAACAAGTAGCACTGCCATTATACTCATTATTCAGAATTTAGTATGTCATTAGGTAATAAATACCTTTAAGTTTCTGTTCCCTCCATTCTTTCTCATTTTCTTTTAGATTCCATTTTAGTAGCTGTTAAGGGGCCACCTCATTCAGGAGGCATTTAAGCAGAACTGAACGCCATGACTCAGCAACGGGAGACCTCTAAGACATATAGGCAGTTACCTATCCTCCCTTTCTTCCCCTCCCTAAGTAAAAACTCACACGTGAGTGTCCTCATAAAACACATTCTACAGTGCTGGGAGCGCAGTGCCACACCACCACCAGACAGTTGACAGGAAAGCCAAGTAACAGAGTAACACTGTAGCAGAACTGAAATGTACTGTGAAATGCTTGAAGGGTATTTTTCCTGTGGTCTTACTATCATTACTCTATTTCCTTTTTTAATTTTTATTTTTTAATAATAATCCTTATTTTACAAAAAATACTGGCCTTATCTATTACTGGTTCTTGGTAGATTATTCAGCAAACAAATTTTTAAAAACAGCATCAATTAACATACTTGAGAAGTAGGCAATGTTATATTATCTAATTTATATGATATACCTGTTATATTGCATATATTATGTTTCATAAATTATATATTATAGTGCATATATGTATGTATGCATATATGTACATCTATGCATATGTGTATACATATATATACTAATAGTATAAATGTACTGTTGAAAAGCATCCTTAAAAATTTTTACTATATCTAGAGTTTCTTGCTGAATGTTTATTAAATGCTATTTTCCTACCCTAAAGAAAGGTTTAGGAATTTATATCATACTGCACGTTATCTGCATATTTATTAATTATTTGTCATGATATTTAAGCAAGCAGCTTTAATTCACAAAGACTGGCAAATATAGTAGTAGATAGAACTATATTTTTCAGTTTTGCAGAGTTTTTGTAAATTTTATTTGTCTTTTATACAGTGGGTTCTGCAATTGTATAAGCTTAATTTTTAAAAGACCAAGAAGGAAAGGAAACTTTTTTGGTGGATGGGGGCATAAATTTCAAAATATTACATCTATGCATTCTTTTTGGAGTAAGGCATTCTGGACAAGAGGGAAAAAAACCCAAAACACTACAGGTAGAAGTCAAACTGTTTTGTTTCTGACAACAAGGTCTTCCTTCAAGGACAAGCTAGTCCAAATTACTTTAATTCCATCTGTTCCATTTGTATGCAACACAGTATTTGAGTTTGAGTACCTCAGTGCTTTCCTCTGCTTCTGGGGAAAGGATTGAGCATTTTTGGTGTTTACCAACATTTTTTACCATAATTTGAAATTATTGACATTAAGGAAATAATAGGAGCCAAAGGAATACCACAGCCCTGCTAAAACTTCTCCACAGGAGGTAATTTTTTATTGATTCAGCTCATACTTTCAGTGCTGCCCCTCCCCAGTTTGCAGGTTTCTGTCTATCTGAGACACACATCTAAGCTCTGGTACATTCTTGAAAAGCTTTTGTGTGCAAGATAAAATACCCTACGGCAACTTGTCAAAAATATAAAATAAAATCAGCTTTCAATTAACATAAAAATTGAGAACCCTGACACCGCATAGCAATACTGAGGTGTGAGTCAATCCTACTAACACTGCATCACCCTTTCCTAACTCAGCACATTCTCCCTTGGAATTTACTAACCTAGAGAAAAACCTCGGACTTACCTCATATGCTGAATTATCTGACGTTCTGTGTATAGTATTTATTGCAAGCTGTCCATTTGAATGAATGCAGCGACAGTCACACCACAGTACGTCTCTCTCCTGCAGCAGAAAGCAAGTTAAAAGGACTTCAAGCTGTGACCTCAGAGGCAGGCACAGCCGCTCCCATCCTTCAGCCAACCTTCTGGGGAGAGCAGGTTAGATGACAGTAAAGCTGGCTCTCTACATAGCAATACTTTCAAATAAAGCATTCTGTGCTGCGAGCTGTGGGATTTACATCCAAATTCAGCTGGCTAGAGTCAATGCTGCTTCTATGCCTGAAAATATTAAGCATTTCACTGCAGTCACTTAATGCAAGAAACTATCTGAGGCGACTTCACAAACCCCGTCATTCTGTTCGGAGACTAAAGAATGAGCACCGCATGCATAATTCATGCATTAAAATCTTCAATGCACTTCCTGTAGCCTCTGTTCTATCCAGTAATGGGCTATTGATCACCTCATCGTTAAGACGATTGGAGATACGTGATTGGTTTATTTCCACAAATAAAATTACAACCTAAATCACAGGCAGAAGCCTCCAACCCTGCAGCATCCACTCGAGTAAAACATTCACATAAACGAGATGGCATTTGCATACTGCAGAATGTTTAAACTGGACTCTTCCGCAGAAATGCTATAGCATCTATTTTCTTTTATTCAAAATACATACTTTCTGTGGGTTTAGGTTGAATATTTTATATTAGAAGTGAAATATACAGAGTTGATCTTTTCCTACCATCTCGGGAAAATTAACAGGGCTAAACGGAAAATTAAGAAAAAAAAAAAAAAGAATGGTGTATTGGTATAAATCATAGAAGTTTTTATCTGGGCTCATTTGAATAACATTTCTTTGAAGACTTTAACTTAAAAACAATTTTTATTTCAATAATGTGGAAGAGGATTTCTTTTTTTTTAATCATCATAGTGGGTACATCATTGTTAACTATTTTGGATCATGAGCACCTGTGCTCTGGGTGTGTCAGTAGTTCTGAGAGCCCTTTCTCTCTGAATTTAAGCTCCTAAGAACACGCCATGATTTCTACTAGTCTTTTTTCACTGCCTCAAAAAAGTAAGCTTTAAAACAAATTGTGCTTTTTATTATGCTAATATTCATCAGGAGAAAACATAGTAGTATAATATTTTTAAAAGTTACCATAATGGGAGATCCATGTAAAATACCAAATGCATTTATGTACAAGAAATGTTTGTCTATTTCCCAAAGTATCTTAATTGTAAAAACGAATTAAGCTTTATCCACCAAAGAGGACTGATGTTATTGAGATCATTTAGAAGCCTAATGCCATGTCTTTCCAAAGCCTCTTCAATGGTGATTTGCAGTCAATAAGCCAGTAACAACTGATACCAGCATGAGAGGGTAGTAGGAGCCCTGATGACAATAGCAATGGAGTTCAGGGATGTTCAGGGAGATGGCTCTTCCTTCCAAGTGCAGTAAGAGCATAATCCCTGCTAGGTCATTGGGAAAATAGGTGCACCTAGTTGATAAAGATTATGCTAAAATATTCTAAAGGTGTCTGAGAAATTAACTATCCAATTACTATGTACATTATATATTCCATATTCCACAATGTTTTGTTTTGTCCAAGCCAGATTCTTTTTGTATGTTTACATATATACATAATAAAATTTAAATAATAAAATTAAACTATAAGAAGACCATTTATCATAGTAATATTCTTTATTCTTTATACAGAAGATCTCAAACACTTAAAAATTACAAAAGGTATAGCTAAGGATTAATTTCCTGCCAAGAGTTGTATCAATTTAATCATTTAAAGAGGCAATTTTATATGAAGATAACATCTCTTTTAAAAATAGTAGAAAATTGAAAACTTTGAAACTTAAGTTATCATGTATAAGGATATAGAGTACATTCATTTAGGTATAAGGATATAGAGTACATTCATTTAGGAGATATAGATTGCTGACAAAACCAAAAATAATTACAAACGTAAGCATTGGAAATTTAAGTTCTCTGAAATGACATAATTCAATAGTGCATAACTAGGTGGATAGGAAAAGCATTAGCTTTGTCCTTCTCTTCTTCTGCTGTGAGTGAAAGACAATATCTTTTCTCACATACAAATATCCAAGATCCAAGTCTAAAACGGTGATGGCAACTTTTCATCTACTTGGTGAATTTTCAGATTCAATTGTTTTAAAGGTGAGGAGAGAGATGAAACACACACACACACACACACACACACACACACACACACACACACACTTGCACACACACACCATCAACCTAGAAAAGACCAAGATTAGAGTCAGCAAAGAAGAGAAGAGTATGGCCTGAGAAAAGCTATGGAGATAGTAAGTCCCTAAGAAATCAGAGTGGGGGCAACAAGTAAACCTTGAAGGGAAACACCTGAGTAAAAATAACCAGTTGTACTCCCAGATAAGATGAAGCCTGAGAATGTAATAAGTACCAATTTCCACTTTCCAGAAGTCTGGCTATGCCTGAGAAACACACTTAACAAATCTTTTCAAATGGATGGAAAACAGAGATGGGTCTTTTAGATGAATTTGATCTCTTTGCTGATCTAGAGGATTTCCAATATTTTGAAGTTATAATGCATGTAAAATATGGAGTGAACTCTGTAATGTACAATAGGGTCAATAAAATGAATCAAAATGTGTGAATAAATCAAACATATTTATTCTGCTAGTTTTGCAATATCTATTAAGACATATACCTATCCTGCCTGTCATTTGGAAAAATGCATAATTTATATCCACTATAAGAATACATAATGCCATGTAGAATTAGGAAAATAATTTAGCCTGCCAAAGTTTCTACATTCCTGAACTCAAGGGTTGTGGGAGCAGACTGCATTTATTCTCTGAGATTTAAGATATTCTTTCCTCTTTTGTCAAGCTGTCCTACCCATAACATAGTCATTCCCTAATCATAACACATTCATTCAATCAAAAAATATTTATTATGTACCTTCTGTATGAAACAAATTGTACTATATGCTAGGAAGACAAATATATATAGTGGCTGCCCCCAAGGTATTCATGCTTTAGTGAAGAAAACAAGAAAAGACGTAGATACAGAGTGATGAATATAATTACCTCTGATACACGTTAAGGTATGCAAATGAGGTAATTACTAAAGTATACTGTGCCTGTATGCTAAGTAACTGATAGATAAGTGTTATATATGAGGCATAGAAGCAGAAGAAATATTGGCATCACCAACTGCTCATGGGGCATTAGGAAATGATTCATGGAGGGGGTACTATTTAAAGAAACTGTGTGGTAAATAGAACTAACATGGGCTTTAATGTTTGTCAAATTTGAAATTAAATTCAAGCTTCCTCAATTTGTTACCCAACCAAACTTCGGTCTGCTTGCCCTGCACAGGAAAGCCAAGGTTGACACTGGGTTATAGTGAAGGAAAGTGCAGCATTTATTGTAAGGCACCAGACAAGGAGTCTGGGGCAGCTAATGCTCAAAAAACTCAAACTTCCAGATGAGTTTCAGGGAATATTTTTAAAGGCAAGGTGAAGGAGGGGAGTTCTGGTGTATGTGATCAGCTCGTGCACAGTTCTCTGATCGGTTGGTGGTGAGTTAAGAGGGCAGTGTCACAGGGGTTAACATTATCAATCCTCAGGCTCCAGTAGGTCAAGGTCATCAAGTAGTTAACTTCTTCCATTTGGTGGGGGTGTTAGCATCTGTTAAAAAACTCACGAAATATGTTTCAGATACTGTTATCTAGGTATATCAGGGAGGAACTAAAGATTCTGTGAATGCCACATGGCTGATTTACTGTTTAAACTGTTACCAGTTCTCCTGGTTCAACTGCTACTTTTGTCACTACCTGTTCACATCTTTTTGATCATTAATTCTTTTTTTATTGGCGTATAATTGCTTTACAATGTTGTATTAGTTTCTGCTGTACAACACAATGAATCAGCTATATGTATACATGTATCCCCTCCCTTTTGGACCTCCCTCCCACCCACCCCCCCATCCCACCCAACTAGGTTATCACAGAGCACTAAGCTGAGCTCCCTGTGCTATACAGCAGAGTTCCACTGGCTATCTCTTTCACACATGGTACTGTATATATGTCAATCTGTCAATTCATCCCACCTTCCACTTCTCCCACTGTGTCCACCCTTCTGTTCTCTACATCTGCGTCTATATTCCTGCCCTGCAAATAGGTTCATCTGTACCATTTTTCTAGATTCTACATATATGCATTAATATATGGTATTTGGTTTTTTTTTTCTGACTTACCTCACTCTGTATGACAGACTCTAGGTCCATCCACATCTCTAAAATGATTCAATTTCATTCCTTTTTATGGCTGAGTAATATTCCATTGTATATATGTACCACATCTTCTTTATCCATTCATCTGTCAATGGACATTTAGGTTGCTTCCATGTCCTGGCTATTGTGAATAGTGCATAGACATTTCTCCAAAGAGGACAGACAGATGGCCAAGAGGCACATGAAAAGATGTTCAACATCACTAATTGTTAGAGAAATGCAAATGAAAACTACAATGAGGTATCACCTCACACCGATCAGAATGGCCATCATCAAAAAATCTACAAACAGGACTTCCCTGGTGGCGCAGTGGTTGAGAGTCTGCCTGCCGATGCAGGGGACACGGGTTCGTGCCCCGGTCCAGGAAGATCTCACATGCCACAGAGCAGCTAGGCCCATGAGCCATGGCCGCTGAGCCTGTGCTCCGCAACGGGAGAGGCCACAACAGTGACAGGCCCACGTACCGCAAAAAAAAAAAATCTACAAATAATAAATGATGGAGAGGGTGGGGACAAAAGGGAACACTCTTGCACTGTTGGTGGGAATGTAAATTGGTACAGCCACTATGGAGAACAGTATGGGTGTTCATAGAAAAACTGAAAATAGAACTACCATATGACCAAGCAATCCTACTACTGGGCATATACTCTGAGAAAGCCATAATTCAAAAAGACACATGTACCCCAATGTTCATCGATCATTAATTCTTGAGCCAGGCCTTTGTGACTCAGGGGATGCCTGGGAGACTGCAGTTTTTCTACAAACAAAAGGCAGGGAGAAAATATGGGGGGAGGGATCTGTTGCAGGAAAGCACCATAGGGTCTTGTTCATGTGACATTTTTTGTGCTACCCGTACTCCATGAGCATGAGTTTTATCATGTAGAAATCTAGTTAAATATCTATCTCTTTTTCTTTTTATAAGAATTAAATAAATGGCTTACAGAATAATAATTAAAAACACAGTTTTTATAGTCATCCAGATGAGAGTTTAAATCCTGCCTTGATTTCCTCATCTCTAAATGGAAATTTCATTGCCATCACAGAGTTATTAGAAAATTCAAATATTACAATGTCTTTTTGTCACTTAAAACAGTTTCTTACACAGTAAGGACTTTAGAAACATTAATTTATATTCTCCAAAATCTTAGTCTTGAAGAAAAGGCTTGAAGGGAAAGCCATTTTTAGTAAAGAGAAAAGTATGCATTTGTAGAGACAGGACATCACATGATATGCTTGAGAAACTGAAGTATCTATATTATGATAATTTTGGATACAATAAACATTTTGTCAGGTGATGAGGCAAAATTATACAAAATCTGATAGTATAGGACTCTTTTTAAAAACTGTTAAAATCATGATTATATACAACATTTTTAATCTGGGAAGGAGTTTGAAGCTATTCTACAGAGAAAGAGATATTTAAAGATTTCACCAAGAGAGTAAAATGACTAAATTTTGTGGCTAGAGGATAGATTGGATGCAGTAACCAGAATAAAAAATGTGTTTAATAGGATATGATTTTAGTTTACCAGAAGTGATGAGGGCCTGCACAAAGCAGAGATAGGAATATTCTAGAGATATTTAAACATTAGCGCGTAGGACTAAGTCGGATTAAGAGACAGGGAGAAATCATAGAAGACTTTAGGACTTTAGGGCTTGAGTCACTCAGTGTCCTTCTCCCCTCATCCTTATCCAAAAAAAATAAAGAAGAAGAAAAGAAGAACCACCGATATTATGAGAAGATGGTGAGGTAATGAGATTATAATATTAAATGAAACAAAGGAGAGACAAACCAGAAGAAAGATGAAGAGTTGGTAAAGAATTGGACACTTATAGAACTTCCAGTAGACACTTGGATAATGAAGCTATAGCTCACTAAATAGGTTTGGGAGTAGCCAGATTGTTTAAGCTATGGAAGTGGAGGAAGCAACTCAGGGTTGAAGGTGTACAGAGAAAAGAAGGTGGAGGATGAAACCCTGAGATGTAGATAAGAAAATGTACATAAAAGCCTTACATTAAATAAATATCTTGACATCATTAATAAGTTGACTACAGAAGGGGAACCTGCTAATATATGTTAAACATATACTATAAGGCTAGAACATGCTTAGTACTTTAATAAACTTATTTGGTTTGATCATCACAAAGCTCTTGTGAGATAAGTAACATTTACCTCCACTTATCAATGAAGACTCTGGCTCAAAGAAAGGCTAAGAAATTTGGCCAAGTCACATGACCAATGACAGGTAAGACTGAAGTCACATCTAGATTTTCCAAGTTCACAATTCACACCTTAAACCACATCAAGCTGCTGAACCGCTTCCAAGAACCACAGTCCTAACAGAATGCATTCTCTCCATCTCTGCTTTTCTCTCCATCTCTGCCCAGAAGACCAGCAAAAAGTGAGTTTTGTATTAAAAGTATACAAAACAAGTATGTCTGGTAATCACTACTTGTTTTAAAAATAAGAGAAAAAAATTAAAATATGGAAAAGAAAAATCATTTATTATTGTTCCAAATACATAATATTTTATATATCTATATATTTATCTCCAAATGCACAGTATGTAATTATGTCTAAACTAATTTATAAAGAAGACATTACCATCCCTTTCAATAGGTAATAAAACAGGCTGAAATAGTTTTCAGTAACTTTCTTAAGGGTACATAGATTAAAGAATAAGACAAAGTACCACATGACCAAAGCTCAGGGTTATTACGCTGTAATATCCTTTAACAATATTTTTGTAAATTCACCAACAAATGAACAAAATAGAGCTACAACCATCAACATAGATGGAGCTTGCATGCTTAATGCTGAGGAAAAAAAGTGCAGAACTCATATATCATAATTCCAATTACATAAAATTTAAAAATAAGCAAATGGTATGATATTATATTTTGCCTAAAGGTATATGTAAATAAGATACATGAAAATTAAGGCCTGGATATAAATTCCATAATCTGGATTGTACTTACTTCTGGGGAGAGGAGGAAGGGTATTATTGGGAAGGAGGGTATAGAGAATTTTATTTGCATATATTTATATTTATTAAGCTGGTAGTGGGCACACATCTTTCAGTTAAATAAAGAAGAAAATATCTGTAGGGAACAGGTATCCCAACATGTCTCAAAATTTGATAGATTTGTACATTGTCCATACAACATTAAAGAATTCTTAGTTCCATTAATATACCCAACATTTTCTCAATATTTCAGTTAGCATATAGAGCTTAATATACCAAAATGATTTCCAAGGTCTCATACAAATCACCCAACTGTAGTTTAACCTGCATATAAAATGAACCTAATAAGATTTCTGCTAATGGTTACAGATATAATTGAAAAATATAACAAAGTTTTTTAAGTCTATGAAGTTTTTTAAGTCTAAATAATTATAATAATCCCTATTTAATTGTAGTTACTTTTAGAGAAGCAGTTTTCCTTTTTAAGGGACTAAATACTCTTGGAAGAAGACATATTTAACTTCAAGTCAGAGATACCAGCAACCAGTTCTATCCCATGAGATTCACTGAACACCTCTGGGAACATGTCAGTATGTATCTCTAGATATACATTAGAAAAGAATTTTACAAGTTTAATCCTGCTTCTTTTTTCTAGTAACAAATTTAAATATTTGCAAAATAGTCTGGTCTAAATAAATATCAAGTCTCAAGGCAATTTAGATTTACTTCATTATGTCTCAATTTCTTTTATTCAAGAAAAGTGTGTACTTTCTTAGGTCTTTAAGAGTTGTGAGCTTTTGAAAAGAATGACTTGACCAGTAAGTAACTCCTTTAAGAAGGTTTAGAAAAATAAGGTTTACTGTATGAATTCACAAATGAATAAATGTCAACAATAAAATAAATCATACATTCACTACAATACTTGATTAAACCATTAAAAACACAGACTCCTTTTATGGACTTTATACAAGTTTTGCCTCATTATCACTAAAAAGTACTTAATTAAAAACTTCTAAATAAATGTATTTTAAAAATGACCATATCATGATTATATTGCAGAAGTTTACATTGTGTATGTATATGTGGATGTGCATATGTATACAAATATTTTAAATATTTAATGGCAGTATACTATATTTCACATTAGTGTACATGTAACATCATACAACTTGTTGAATTTTCACAAACCGGCACAACTATGTCACCCACACTCGGATCAACACACAATACATTACTAGGAGCCCAGAGTCCCTGTGTTCTCCCTTCCATCCTCCACCACCCACAAAGATAACTATTGTCCTGCAGGCTAACATCCTAGATTAGTTTCACCTGAATTTTTACACAACCTTTAAAAACCAATGTCTAGTGCTGTAGAATTCTCTAGATATAAAATCATTTCAGAAATAAGTTTGGACAGAGGCTTTTATTCACACTCTTTCTATTCTTTTTTGACCATAAGTTCAATGTAAAATGTAACTGCTATACTTTCATTTAATAAGGTAATTTTGTATAAGTTCTTTTTTATATGAATACTTTGCAATGCATTTTATTTTTCTACCAAAACTAGATCTCATAGCAGGATATTAATATTCCAGTAAGTCCTTTTGTAAAATATTGGTTTTCATACAGTCATTGCATAAGGCAATCAACTTTGCTTCTTCATAAGGAGTTTTATCTTTAAACTTGCAACTGTAATTTCCTGGAAAATATTTTATCAGAGACATTTGTCCTATTAATTTGAAGAGGCACTCATAAAGTATCTAAAAATATAACTAATATTTTAGTTGTAGGGAGTGGGTATTGGGATCTTTATGAAAAAAGTGACACTTCACTGAAATACACGAGTTTAAATTAAAAATAGATGATTGATTGAACATAGGGATTGAAAGTCTTAATTTAAATATAAGAATAACATATGATCTAGACTGACCCTTGGTGCAAAACTGTCAGATGCAAAACTCTTATCTAGCATATGACCCAGTAAAAATTATGTTTGAAAAATAATCCAAATAAACAATACAAAGAAAAACAAGTATATGAAATAGAAGGGAAAAAAACTGGCTTGGGGCATGCAGGTATGAATGCAAAAGCACCTTTTTTCCAGTCCAGTTAACATGACTTGGGCCCTTTTTTTTTCCGAAAAATATTAATTGACATGGGAAATATTCACTGACATGGGCTATAGGTCAAAATCTAACTTAGAATCAGTGGTCTGTTGGAGCCAGCCCAGTGTTAGAGACCATTTTAAATTTCAGGATTTTGCAAGACAGTTGTTAAAAACAGTCATCATTAATAAAAATGATATAAACTGTACCTTATGTACTTACATAACTTGACAGATAATGTATACTGAATTTAAATATATATCTCCATCCAAAATTTATTTTCTGAACTCCGGACCCATCAGCCTACTTTTGTACTTGATGTTTATCTCAGGCAGTTCACAAATGAACTCGACTTCCTTTCTCTAAATTTGGTTTTCCTTTTTCTCCTCTGTGCTAGGAAATGGTACTATCATCTACTAATCTACTCATTCCAGAAACTGAGATATCACCTTTTTACTTGAAAGATTATCTATATGCTGATGAACTCAAATTTTGTCTCTAGGCAAGAAATCTTTTCTGAAATTCAACACATCAGCTTCATAGTTCTACTTGGTTATATCTCACTCTTAGATAACTGAATTCCCAATATTTCCCCCAAATCTGATCATCTCCAGTCCTTCCTATCCTAGTAAATGACATCACCCTACACCATCCTATTTATGCTTAAAGCCTACAGCTTCAACCCTCTTTTCTACTGCCTAATTATATACTGTATCTATCTACTTTTTCCTGTCTTTATTGTCAATAGCAAAGTTCAAGCTATCATCATCTCTCAGACTATTGAAACAGTCTTATAGATGAGCTCCCCATATCTACTCTGCTGCTGTCTAATCCATACAAAATACATAGTGAGATCATCTAAAACGATATGTTAAAAATGTCAATGTCATCATATTGTTTACTGGCATAAAAGTGTTCAGTGTTTTCCTGAGCTACAATTAAGATAATATTCAAAATCTTCAACATAGTATATAATGTCCTGTTGGTTTCTAGCCAACCCTACAGCTTCATCGTGTTCTCTTTTCCCCTTTCTTCATTGTATTCTAGCAACTCCGGCCAACTCCTTGGTTTTCCTAACTTTAAGACTATTCTTCCTCTGTCAGGAATTTTTTTCCCAAATATTTGCTTGGCTAACTGACTTGTCTTTCAGGCTGTATATTCTACTTTACCAATTTGCAAACTTGGATACTTCCTTCTGTAATTCATTCTTGCAATACTCAGTAACTTTCCTTTATAGCTGATCAAAATTATAATTAAAAACACACTTTTATAATTGTTTAGTTAATGTCTAACTCTTCCACTATAATATAATTTTCACTACAGCAAAGATCATATTTGTTTCATTTACCTTTCATTTATCACAGGTATGATGTGCATCATTGTGATTATTACACAGGGTACCAAGTATGTGCTGAATGCATGGAAGACTGAATCAATACACAGTGTGCGCTTATATTAGAGGGTCTGATTCTTTAAGTTTGAATTATCAGGCATTATGATAGAGTTGAAAAGATAGAACTGATCTGCTTGCCTTTGAATAAATGTTTCATTTATTTTAGATCTTTGGCTAAGAGTTCTTGTGTATTAAGCTTCTTTCTAAAAATCTGCACCACTTATCTCTGTCCCAAGATTTTGACTCCCTAGCTTGTCAAACTTGTACCAGTCAGTAGACTGTCCTGTTGTTACTCATGCTGGACATTCTGCTCTGATTTTGTGTCCAAACTCATTTATCCTTAAGTGGAGAAGTTTTATTATCTCCACAACCTCACCTATGCCCTGACATACTTGAATTCTCTGTTGTCTTATATACCCACTTCGGTTCAGCCTAAAACAGAACACTGATTAACTTCTATTAATTCTAACAACTTTAGCTCTTGTTTTAACTTTACTTTCTCTAGGGAGATTCTCTTCAGCCCTTTGATAATTTTCTTAGCTGGCTCCTAAATTTCTAGTAGTTTAAGGCTGATGTGTTCAAATTTGGTGTGGCGATAACTGCCAGAGATGTTGAAAGAGCCTTGATGGCTTTAACTTATCTAACTTATGGTTTTCAGGGTGTCATCTATTTCTGTACTCTCACTGATTAAGCTTTTTCCTTCTTCATTAAAACTGGGAAAGCCCTAGTTGCTGAAGATGCTTATTAATAATATTTTTCAATTTAATAAGTTCACAAGTATTGCTTAACAGTAGAGAATGTTGCCTAAACAAAGAAAAATAAAAGAGTATTTTTTTCTCCTAACTTGCATTGTTCATTTTTTCAAATATATTTTTCTTGCCTTCCCAATGTGTTGTAAAGAGACAGGTGGTGGATCTAATAGTTGAAAATATAAGCTTTAATTTCTTACACCTGTAGTTTAGTATCATGTTTTACATTTACTTACTGTTTGTCCATAACCAAGTTACTTAAGCCCTTTAAATCTCAATATTTTTATTTGTTAAATGAAATAACAATAATAATACCTCCATAATAGGAATGCTGTGAGATTTAATTAAATGAAAGAACATGAAAAAAACTTACCTCATATAGCACTTCAACATAGTAAGTGTTAAAATTTGTTAGTTACTTTTATCGCATAAACTCCCTGAAATCTATCACCATGCTTTATATTTCTGATAATGGGCATCTAACACAGAGCTTACATAAAATAGGTTATGATAAATGCTTATTGATTGATTGATAAATTCAACCAGATTTTCTTTCTGAGTCTTTCTTTTTTATCAGATTTTAATGACTCAGAAGATGCTATCTCAGGAAAAGGCCATCACTCAGATTTGAAAGAGAGATTAAAAGCTAGTTTACAGGAAACAAAAGCTAAAAGTGTTCAGCACCACTAAATAGGCCTTACAAGAAATGTTAAAGGGACTTCCCTAAGCAGAGAAGACAAGACTACAACTAGAAATATAAAAATTTTGAAAGGAAAAATCTCATTGGTAAAGGCAAATATACAGTAAATGTAGTAAGTAAACCCCTTTAAAGCTAGTTCGAAACTTAAAAGACAAAAGTAGTAAAATCAACTATAGCGACAATAAGTAAAGGGATATAGAAAACAAAAAGATGTAGAATATGATGTCAGAAACATTAAATATGGAGTGGGTAGTAGAAATGCAGGGTTATTAGATGCATTTGAACTTTAGGGATCATCAACTTAAAATAATCATGTATACACATATATAGGTTAGTATATGTAAATCTCATGATAACCAAAACCCAAAAATCTGCAATAAATACACTCACAAAAAAGAGAAAGGAATCCAAATGTAACACTAGAACAATCATCAGATCACAGGGGAAGAAAGAAAAGAAAAGAACTACAAAAATAAGCCCAAAACAATTAACAAATGGCAATAAGTACATACCTATCAATAATTACATTAAGTGTAAATGGACTAAATCCTCCAGTCAAAAGACATAAACTGGCTGAACGGATTAAAAAAACAAGATCTATATATATGCTGCCTATAAGAAACTTACTTCAGATCTAAAGACACACAGACTGAAAAGGAGAGAATGGAAAAAGGAATTCCATGCAAATGGAAATGAAAATAAGCTGGAGTAACAATACTCATAACAGACAAAGTAGACTTTAAAACATAGAATGTAGCAAGAGGCAAAGAAGGATATTATATAATGCTAAAGGGATCGATCAAAAGAAGATAAAATAATTATAAATATATATGTACCCTACATCGAAGCATCTAAATACATAAAGTAAATATTAGAAACCATAAAGAAAGAAACTGACAGTAATAAAATAGGGGACTTTAACACCCCACTTCCATCCTTGGGGAGATCATTCAGAAAGAAAATCAATAAGGAAACAGTGACCTTAAATGACACATTAGGTTATGCAGCCTTGACAGATATATAAAGAACACTCTATCCAATAGCAAGCAGAATACACATTCTTTTCAAGGGCACATGAAATATTCCCCAGGAGAGATCACATGCTACAGCATGAAACAAAGCTCAATAAATTTAAGAAGACTGAAATAATATCAAGCACATTTTCCAGCCATAAAATGCTATCAGAACAGAAATAAGCTACAGGGAAAAACTTACAAAAAACACAAACATGGGGAGGGTAAACAATATGCTACTAAACAACTGAATAAATCAAAGAGAAAGTCAAAAGATACCTGGAGACCAATGAAAATGAAAACACAATGATCCAAAATCTATGGGATGCAGTAAAAGTAGCTCACAGAGGAAAGTTTATAGTGATACAAACCCACCTCAGGAAACAAGAAAAATTTCAAGTAAACAGCATAACCTTACAGCTAAAGGAACCAGAAAAAGAAGAACAAACAAAACCCAAAGTTAGTAGAAGAAAAGAAATAATAAAGATCAGAACAGAAATAAAGAAATAGAGACCAAAAAAACAGTAAATATTAATGAAACAAAGAGCTATTTCTTTGAAAAGATAAGAAACAAAAGTGATAAACCTTTAGCCAGACACATCAAATAGAGAGAGAAAGAGAAGATGTAAATAAAATCAGAAATGAAAAATGAGAAACTATAGCCAACATCACAGAAATACAAGAGATCATGAGATAATACTACAAACAATTATACAACAATAAAATGGACAACCAAGAAAAACTGGACAAATACCTAGATATCAGATCATTTACCAGTAATGAAATTGAATCAGTAGTTAAAAAAAAAAAAAAAAAAAAAAAAAAAAAACCTCCCAACAAACAAAAGTCCAGGACAGCTTCACAGTTGAATTCTACTAAACATTTAAAAAAGGACTAATGCCTGTCCTTCTCAAACTATTCCAATATATTGAAGGAGGGATGCTTCCAAACTCATTCTGAGGCCAGAATCATCCTGGTACCAAAACCAGCAAAAACACTATAAAAATAGAAAATTAAAGGCCAGTATCACTGATGAACATAGATACAAAAATCCTCAATGAAATATTAGCAAACTGAACCCAACAATATATTAAAAGGATTATACACAATGATCAAGTGGGTTTTATCCCAGAATTCAGGAATAGTTCAATATCCACAAATTAGTCAATGTGATACATGAAGGATAAATGAAGGATAAAAATCATACGGTTATCTCAATAGATGCAGAAAAAGCTTTTGACAAAATTCAACATCTATTTATGATGAAAACCTCTCAACAAATTGGGTGTGGAGGGAACAT
Source organism: Delphinus delphis (assembly GCF_949987515.2). Classification (NCBI taxonomy): domain Eukaryota; kingdom Metazoa; phylum Chordata; class Mammalia; order Artiodactyla; family Delphinidae; genus Delphinus; species Delphinus delphis. The sequence continues at coordinate 31,553,964 of NC_082693.1, read as the reverse complement.
ACCATATAATAAAGGCCCAATATGGCAAACCTAAAGCCAGCATCATATTCAATGATGAAAAGCTGAAAGCCTTTCCTCTAAGATCAAGAACAAGACAGGGATATTCACTCTCACCACTTTTATTCAAAATAGTATTGAAGCCAAGACTACTCTACCCAGCAAGGATCTCATTCAGATTTGATGGAGAAATTAAAACTTTTACAGACAAGCAAAAGCTGAGAGAGTTCAGCACCACCAAACCAGCTTTCCAACAAATGCTAAAGGATCTTCTCTAGGCAAGAAACACAAGAAAAGGAAAAGACCTATAATAATGAACCCAAAACAATTTAGAAAATGGGAATAGGAACATACATATCGATAATTACCTTAAATGTAAATGGACTAAATGCTCCTACCAAAAGACACAGATTAGCTGAATGGATACAAAAACAAGACCCTTATATATGTTGTCTACAAGAGATCCACTTTAGACCTAGAGACACATACAGACTGAAAGTAAGGGGATGGAAAAAGATATTCCATGCAAATGGAAACCAAAAGAAAGCTGGAGTAGCAATTCTCATATCAGACAAAATAGACTTTAACATAAGGACTATTAAAAGAGACAAAGAAGGACACTACATAATGATCAAGGGATCGATCCAAGAAGAAGATATAACAATTGTAAATATTTATGCACCCAACATAGGAGCACCTCAATACATAAAGCAAATACTAACAGCCATAAAAGGGGAAATCGACAGTAACACATTCATAGTAGGGGACTTAAACACCCCACTTTCACCCATGGACAGATCATCCAAAATGAAAATAAATAAGGAAACACAAGCTTTAAATGATACATTAAACAAGATGGACTTAATTGATATTTATAGGACACTCCATCCAAAAACAACAGAATACACATTTTTCTCAAGTGCTCATGGAACATTCTCCAGGATAGATCATATCTTAGGTTACAAATCAAGCCTTGGTAAATTTAAGAAAATTGAAATTGTATCAAGTATCTTTTCTGACCACAACGCCATGAGACTAGATATCAATTACAGGAAAAGATCTGTAAAAAATTCAAACACATGGAGGCTAAATAATACACTACTTAATAATGAAGTGATCACTGAAGAAATCAAAGAGGAAATCAAAAAATACCTAAAAACAAATGACAATGGAGACACAACGACCCAAAACCTGTGGGATGCAGCAAAAGCAGTTCTAAGGGGGAAGTTTATAGCAATACAAGCCCACCTTAAGAAACAGGAAACATCGCGAATAAACAACCTAACCTTGCACTTAAAGCAATTAGAGAAAGAAGAACAAAAAAAACCCAAAGCTAGCAGAAGGAAAGAAATCATAAAAATCAGATCAGAAATAAATGAAAAAGAAATGAAGGAAACAATAGCAAAGATCAATAAAACTAAAAGCTGGTTCTTTGAGAAGATAAACAAAATAGATAAACCACTAGCCAGACTCATCAAGAAAAAAAGGGAGAAGACTCAAATCAATAGAATTAGAAATGAAAAAGGAAAGGTAACAACTGACACTGCAGAAATAAAAGAGATCATGAGAGATTACTACAAGCAACTCTATACAATAAAATGGACAATCTGGAAGAAATGGACAAATTCTTAGAAATGCACAACCTGCCAAGATTGAATCAGGAAGAAATAGAAAATATGAACAGACCAATCACAAGCACTGAAATTGAAACTGTGATTAAAAATCTTCCAACAAAGAAAAGCCCAGGACCAGATGGCTTCACAGGCGAATTCTATCAAACATTTAGAGAAGAGCTAACACCTATCCTTCTCAAACTATTCCAAAATATAGCAGAGGGAGGAACACTCCCAAACTCCTTCTACGAGGCCACCATCACCTTGATACCAAAACCAGACAAGGATGTCACAAAGAAAGAAAACTACAGGCCAATATCACTGATGAACATAGATGCAAAAATCCTCAACAAAATACTAGCAAACAGAATCCAACAGCACATTAAAAGGATCATACACCATGATCAAGTGGGGTTTATTCCAGGAATGCAAGGATTCTTCAATATACGCAAATCTATCAATGTGATATTAACAAACTGAAGGAGAAAAACCATATGATCATCTCAATAGATGCAGAGAAAGCTTTTGACAAAATTCAACACCCATTTATGATAAAAACCCTGCAGAAAGTAGGCATAGAGGGAACTTTCCTCAACATAATAAAGGCCATATATGACAAGCCCACAGCAAACATCATCCTCAATGGTGAAAAACTGAAAGCATTTCCACTAAGATCAGGAACGAGACAAGGTTGCCTGCTCTCACCACTCTTATTCAACATAGTTTTGGAAGTTTTAGCCACAGCAATAAGAGAAGAAAAGGAAATAAAAGGAATCCAAATCGGAAAAGAAGAAGTAAAGCTGTCACTGTTTGCAGACGACATGATCCTATACATAGAGAACCCTAAAGATGCTACCAGAAAACTACTAGAGCTAATCAATGAATTTGGTAAAGTGGCAGGATACAAAATTAATGCACAGAAATCTCTGGCATTCCTATACACTAATGATGAAAAATCTGAAAGTGAAATCAAGAAAACACTCCCATTTACCATTGCAACAAAAAGAATAAAATATCTAGGAATAAACGTACCTAAGGAGACAAGAGACCTGTATGCAGAAAATTATAAGACACTGATGAAAGAAATTAAAGATGATGCAAATAGATGGAGAGATATACCATGTTCTTGGATTGGAGGAATCAACATTGTGAAAATGACTCTACTACCCAAAGCAATCTACAGATTCAATGCAATTCCTATCAAACTACCACTGGCATTTTTCACAGAACTAGAACAAAAAATTTTGCAATTTGTATGGAAACACAAAAGACCCCGAATAGCCAAAGCAATCTTGAGAATGAAAGAAGGAACTGGAGGAATCAGGCTCCCTGACTTCAGACTATACTACAAAGCTACAGTTATCAAGACGGTATGGTACTGGCACAAAAACAGAAAGATAGATCAGTGGAACAGGATAGAAAGCCCAGAGATAAACCCATGCACATATGGACACCTTATCTTTGATAAAGGTGGCAGTAATGTACAGTGGAGAAAGGACAGCCTCTTCAATAAGTGGTGCTGGGAAAACTGGACAGGTACATGTAAATGTATGAGATTACATCACTCCCTAACACCATACACAAAAATAAGCTCAAAATGGATTAAAGACCTAAATGTAAGGCCAGAAACTATCAAACTCTTAGAGGAAAACATAGGCAGAACACTCTATGACATAAATCACAGTAAGATCTTTTCTGACCCACCTCCTAGAGTAATGGAAATAAAAACAAAAATAAACAAATGGGACCTAATGAAACTTCAAAGCTTTTGCACAGCAAAGGAAACCATAAACAAGACCAAAAGACAACCCTCAGAATGGGAGAAAATATTTGCCAATGAAGCAACCGACAAAGGATTAATCTCCAAAATTTACAAGCAGCTCATGCAGCTCAATAACAAGAAAACAAACAACCCAATCCAAAAATGGGCAGAAGACCTAAATAGACATTTCTCCAAAGAAGATATACAGACTGGCAACAAACACATGAAAGAATGCTCAACATCATTAATCATTAGAGAAATGCAAATCAAAACTACAATGAGATATCATCTCACACCGGTCAGAATGGCCATCATCAAAAAATCTAGAAACAATAAATGCTGGAGAGGGTGTGGAGAAAAAGGAACACTCTTGCACTGCTGGTGGGAATGTGAATTGGTTCAGCCACTATGGAGAACAGTATGGAGGTTCCTTAAAAAACTACAAATAGAACTACCATATGACCCAGCAATCCCAGTACTGGGCATATACCCTGAGAAAACCAAAGTTCAAAAAGAGTCATGTACGAAAATGTTCATTGCAGCTCTATTTACAATAGCCCGGAGATGGAAACAACCTAAGTACCCATCATCGGATGAATGGATAAAGAAGATGTGGCACATATATACAATGGAATATTACTCAGCCATAAAAAGAAACGAAATTGAGCTATTTGTAATGAGGTGGATAGACCTAGAGTCTGTCATACAGAGTGAAGTAAGTCAGAAAGAAAAAGACAAATACCGTATGCTAACACATATATATGGAATTTAAGAAAAAAAAATGTCATGAAGAACCTAGGGGTAAGGCAGGAATAAAGATGCAGACCTCCTAGAGAACGGACTTGAGGTTATGGGGAGGGGGAAGGGTGAGCTGTGACAGGGCGAGAGAGAGTCATGGACATATACACACTAACAAACGTAGTAAGATAGATAGCTAGTGGGAAGCAGCCGCATGGCACAGGTCTATTGGTTCGGTGCTTTGTGACAGCCTGGAGGGGTGGGATAGGGAGGGTGGGAGGGAGGGAGACGCAAGAGGGAAGAGATATGGGAACATATGTATATGTATAACTGATTCACTTTGTTATAAAGCAGAAACTAACACACCATTGTAAAGCAATTGTATCCCAATAAAGATGTTAAAAAAAAAAAAAACACGTCATGAAGAACCTAGGGGCAAGACGGGAATAAAGACACAGACCTACTAGAGAATGGACTTGAGGAAAAAGAAAAATAGTATTGAAAATCCTAGCCACACAATCAGAAAAGAAATATAAATAAAAGGAATTCAAGTTGAAAAGGAAGAAGTAAAACTATCACTGTTTGCAGATGACATGATATATATATAGCGAGAGAAAATCCTAAAGATGCCACCATAAAACTATTAGAACTAATAAATTATTAATTAAAGTTGCAGGATAAAAAATAACGTACAGAATTCTGTTGTGTTTCTATACACTGACAACAAACTATCAGAGAAATTTAAAAATAATCCCACTTACCATCACATCAAAAACAATAAAACACCCAGGAATAAATTTAAGGAGGTAAAAGACCTGTACTCAGAAAACTATAAGAGGGTGATGAAAGAAACTGAAGGTGACACAAATGATTGGATAGATATATTATGCTCATTGGAAGAATTAATATTTTAAAAATGACCATACTACCCAAGGCATTCTAAGATCCAGTGAAATCCTTATCAAAATACCAATGACATTTTTCATAGACTAGTACAGATCATTCTAAAATTTTCATGGAAGTACAAATGACCCCAAGTAGCCAAAACAATCTGGCAAAAGAGGAACAAAATTGAAGGTATCACATGCCTTGGTTTCAAACTATACTAGACACATAGGTCAGTGGAACAAAATAGAGAGTGCAGAAATCAACCCACACTTATATGGTCAATTAATCTACCAAAAAGGAGGCAAGAATATACACTGGGGAAAAGACAGGCTGTTCAATAAATGGTGTTGGGACAACTGAACAACTACATGCAAAACAATTAAGCTGGGCTACTTTCTCACACCATATTAAAAAATAAGCTTAAAATGGATTAGAGTTAAATCCATTCAGTAAGACCTGAAACTATAAAACTCCTAGAAGAAAACATAGGCAGTGTGTTCTTTGACATTGCTCTTAGCAACAGTTTTTTGGAATGTCTCCTCATCCAAGGGAAACAAAAGCAAAAATAAACAAAAGGGACCTAATCAAACTAAAATGCTTTTGCATAACAAAGGAAACTGTCAACAAAATGAAAAGGCTGCATATTGAATGGGAAAAATATTTGCAAATGAAATATCTAATAAGTAGTTAATATCCAACACATACAACTAAATATGATAAAGAATAACTACCCTATTAAAGATGAGCAGAAGATCTGAATAGATACTTTTCTAAAGAAGACATGCAGATAGCCAGAAGAAAAATTAAAAGATGCTCAACATCACTAATCATTAGGGAACCACACATCAAAACCACAATAAGATATCACTTCACATTTGCCAGAATGGTTTTTTATCAAAAAGACAGCAAATAACAGCTGTTAGCAAGGATGTGGAGAAAAGGGAACGCTTGTGCACTGTAAGTGGGAAGATAAATTGGTGAAGTCACTTTGGAAAACAGTATGGAGATTATTCAAAACATTAAAAACAGAACTACCATACAACCTATCAATTCCACTTCTATTTTTTTTTCAAAGAAAAATACTAATTTGACCAGAGGGCACAGAACAGAAGCAAGAGAACTACAATTCTGCAGCCTATGGAAGGAAAGCTACATTCACAGAAAGATACATAAAATGAAAAGGCAGAGGACTTTGTACCAGATGAGGGAACAATATAAAACCCCAGAAAAACAACGAAATGAAGTGCAGATAGGCAACCTTCCAGAAAAAGAATTCAGAATATTGATAGTGAAGATGATCCAGGACCTCGGAAAAAGAATGGAGGCAAAGATGGAGAAGATGCAAGAAATGTTTAACAAAGACCTAGAAGAATTAAGGAACAAAAACCAGAGATGAACAATACAATAACAGAAATGAAAAATACACTAGAAGGAATCAATAGCAGAATAACTGAGGCAGAAGAACGGATAAGTGACCTGGAAGATGGAACAGTGGAATTCACTGCCGTGGAACAGAATAAAGAAAAAAGAATGAAAGAAAAAGAAGACAGCGTAAGAGACCTCTGGGACAACATTAAATGCAACAACATTCGTATTATAGCGGTCTCTGAAGGAGAAGAGAGAGAGAAAGGACCTGAGAAAATATTTGAAGAGATTATAGTTGAAAATTCCCTAACATGGGAAAAGAACTAGCCACCCAAATCCAGGAAGTGCAGAGAGTCCCAGGTATGATAAACCCAAGGAGAAACATGCTGAGACACATAGTAATCAAATTGGCAAAAATTAACAACAAAGAAAAATAATTGAAAGCAGCAAGGGAAAAATGACAAATAAATACAAGGGAACTCCCATAAGGTTAACGGCTGACTTCTCAGCAGAAACTCTACAACCCAGAAGGGAATGGCAAGATATATTTAAAGTGATGAAATGGAAAAACCTACAACCAAGATTATTATACTGGGCAAGGATCTCATTCTGAGCCAATGGAGAAACCAAAAGCTTTACAGACAAGCAAAAGCTAAGATAACTCAGCACCACCAAACCAGCTCTACAACAAATGCTAAAGGAATTTCTCTAAGTAGGAAACACAATAGAAGAAAAGGACGTACAAAAAGGATCCAAAAACAATTAAGAAAATGGGAATAGGAACATACATATCGATAATTACCTTAAACGTGAATGGATTAAATGTTCCAACCAAAAGACACAGGCTCGCTGAATGGATACAAAAACAAGATCCATATATATGCTGTCTACAAGAGACCCGCTTCAGACCTAGGGACACATACAGACTCAAAGTGAGGGGATGGAAAAAGAAATTCCATGCAAATGGAAATTGAAAGAAAGCTGGAGTAGCAACACTCATATCAGAAAAAATAAACTTTAAAATAAAGAATATTACAAGAGACAAGGAAGGACACTACATAATGATCAAGGGATCAATCCAAGAAGAAGATATAACAATTATAAGTATATATGCACCCAACCTAGGAGCACCTCAGTACATAAGGTAACTGCTAACAGCTATAAAAGAAGGAAATCAACAGTAACACAATAATAGTGGAGGACTTTAACACCTCACTTACATCAATGGACAGATCATCCAGACAGAAAGTTAATAAAGAAACACAAGCTTTAGATGACACAATAGACCAGATAGATTTACTGATATTTATAGGACATTGCATCCAAAAACAGCAGATTACACTTTCTTCTCAAGTGCACACAGAACATTCTGCAGGATAGATCATATCTTGGGTCATAAATCAAGCCTCAGTAAATTTAAGAAAACTGAAATCATATCAAGCATCTTTTCCGACCAAAACACTATGAGATTAGAAATCAATTACAGGGGAAAAAATATGTAAAAAACACAAACACATGGAGGCTAAACAATACGTTACCAAATAATCAAGAGATCATTGAAGAAATCAGAAAATACCTAGAGACAAATTACAATGAAAACACGACGAACCGAAACCTGTGGCATGCAGCAAAAACAGTTCTAAGATGGAAGTTTATAACAATACAAGCCTATCTCAAGAAACAAGAAAAATCTCAAACAAACAGTCTAGCCTTACACCTAAAGGGACTAGAGAAAGAGGAACAAAATAACCCAAAATTAGTAGAAGGAAAGAAATCATAAAGATCAGAACAGAAATAAATGAAATAGAAACAAAGAAAATGATAGCAAAGATCAATAAAACTAAAACCTGGTTCTTTGAGAAGATAAACAAAATTGATAAACCTTTAGCCAGACTCATCAAGAAAAAGAGGGGGAGGACTCAAATTAATAAGATTACAAATGAAAAAGAAGTTACAACAGACACCACAAAAATACAAAGCATCCTAAGGGACTACTACAAGCAACTCTATGCCAAAAAATGGACAACCTGGAAGAAATGGACAAATTCTTAGAAAGATATAACTTTCCAAGGTGGAACCAGGAATAAATTGAAAATATGTACAGACAAATCACAAGTAATGAAATTGAAACAGTGATTAAAAATCTTCCAACAAACAAAAGCCCAGGAGCAGATGGCTTCACTAACATTTAGAGAAGAGCTAACACCCCTCCTTCTCAATCCCTTCCAAAAAATTGTAGACGAAGGAACACTCCCCAACTCATTCTCTGAGGCCGCCTTCACCCTGATACCAAAACCAGACAGAAATACTACAAAAAAAGAAAGTTACAGATCAATAACACTGATGAATATAGCTGCAAAAATCCTCAAGACACTAGTAAACAGGATCCAACACATTAAAAAGATCATACACCATGATCAAGTGGGGTTTATCCCAGGAATGCAAGGATTCTTTAATATACACAAATCAATCAATGTGATAAACCTAATTAACAAATTGAAGGAGAAAAACCATATGATCATCTCAATAGATGCAGAAAAAGCTTTCTACAAAATTCAACACCAATTTATGATAAAAACTCTCCATAAAGTGGGCAAAGAGGAAACCTACCTCAACATAATAAAGGTCATAAATGACAAACCCACAGCAAAAATCATTCTCAATGGTGAAAAACTGAAAGCATTTCCTCTAAGATCAGGAAAAAGGCAAGGATGTCCTCTCTCACCACTATTATTCAACATCATTTTGAAACTCCTAGCTACAGCAATCAGAGAAGAAAAATAAATAAAAGGAATACAAATTGGAAAAGAAGTAAAACTGTCACTGTTTGCAGATGACATGATACTATACATAGAGAATCCGAAAGATGCCACCAGAAAACTACTAGAGCTAATCAATGAATTGGGTAAAGTTGCAGAATACAACATTAATGCACAGAAATCTCTTGAATTCCTATACACTAACAACGAAAGGTCAGAGAGAGAAATTAAGGAAACAATCCCTTTCACCATTGCAACAAAAAGAATAAAATACCTAGGAATAAACCTACCTAAGGAGGTAAAAAACCAGTATTCAGGAAACTACAAACACTGATGAAAGAAATCAAAGATGACACAAACAGATGGAGAGATGTACCATGTTCTTGGATTCAAAGAATCAATATTGTGAAAATGACTATACTACCCAAAGCAATCTACAGATTCAACGCAATCCTTACACACTACCAATGACATATTTCACAGAACTAGAACAAAAAAATTCACAATTTGTATGGAAACACAAAAGACCCTGAATAGCCAAAGCAATCTTGAGAAAGAAAGATGGAGCTGTAGGAATCAGGCTTCCAGACTTCAGACTATACTACAAAGCTACAGTAATCAAGACAATATGGTACTGGCACAAAAATAGAAATATAGATCAGTGGAACAGGATACTAAGCCCAGAGATAAACCCACGCATGTATGGTTAACTAATCTATGACAAAGGAGGCAAGGATATACAACGGAGAAAAGACAGTCTCTTCAGTAAGTGATGCTGGGAAAGCTGGACAGCTACATGTAAAAGAATGAAATTAGAATACTTCTTAACATCATACACAAACATAAACTCAAAATGGATTAGAGACCTAAATTTAAGACTGGACACTATAAAACTCTTAGAGAAAAACATAGGAAGAACAATCTTTGACATAAATCACAGCAAAATCTTTTTTCATCCACCTCCTAGAATAATGGAAATAAAAACAAAAATAAACAAATGGGACCTAATGAAACTTAAAACTTTTGCAAAACAAAGGAAACTATAAACAAGGCAAAAAGACAACCCTCAGAATGGGAGAAAATATTTGCAACTGAATCAATGGACAAAGGATTAACCTCCAAAATATATAAACAGCTCATGCAGCTCAATATCAAGAAAACAAACAACCCAATCCAAGAATGGGCAGAAGACTTAAATAGACACTTCTCCAAAGAAGACATACAGATGGCCAAGTAGCATATGAAAAGCTGCTCCACCTCACTAATTATTAGAGAAATGCCAATCAAAACTACAATGAGGTATCACCTCACACCAGTTAGAATGGGCATCATCAGAAAATCTACAAACAACAAATGCTGGAGAAGGTTTGGAGAAAAGGGAACCCTTTTGCACTGTTGGTGGGAATGTAAATTGGTACAGTCAACTATGGAGAACAGTATGGAGGTTCCTTAAAAAATTAAAAATAAAATTACCATATGACCCAGAAATCCCACTACTGGGCATATACCCAGAGAAAACTGTAATTCATGAAGATATATCCACCTCAATGTTCATTGCAGCACTATTTACAATAGCCAGGTAATGGAAGCAACCTAAATGCCCATTGACAGATGAATGGATAAAGAAGATTTGGTACATATATACAATGGAATATTACTCAGCCATAAAAAGAATGAAATTGGGTCATTTGTAGAGAATGTGGATGGATCTAGACTGTCATACAGATTGAAGTATGTCAGAAAGAGAAAAATATTGTATATTAACGCATATATGTGGAACCTAGAAAAATGGTACAGATGAACTGGTTCGCAGGGCAGAAATAGAAACACAGATGTAGAGAACAAACATGGACACCAAGCAGGGGAGGTGGTGGGGGGTGGTGGTTGTGGGATGAATTGGGAGATTGGGATTGACATATATACACTAATATGTATAAAATAGATAACTAATAAGAACCTGCTGTATAAAAAAATAAATAAAATAAAATTCAAAAAAAAAAGTAGTAATTCAAAAGATATATACACCCCTACGTTCATTGCAGCATTATTTACAATAGCCAAGATATGGAAGCCACCTAAGTGCCTATCAATAGATGAATGAATAAATAAGTGGTATAAATAAAAACTGGAGTGTTACTCAACCATAAGAAAAGAATGAAATCTTGCCATTTGTGACAACATAAATGGACCTAGAGCATATTGTGTTAAGTAAAATATATCAGAGAAAGACAAATATCATATATTTCACCTTTATATAGAATAAAAGAATAAAGTAAATGAACAACCATAAGGGAAATTGAAAGGAGTGGGGGATGAGTGAAATAGGTGAGGGAAATTAAAAGGTACAACCTTCTAGTTACACAATAAATGAGTCATGTGGGTGATATCAACTGTGTGGGGAGTATAGTCAATAACAATGTAATATCTTTGAATGGTAATATATGGTAACGAAACATTGTGGCAAACATTTTGTAATGTATAGAAATATTGAATCACTATTTTGTGCACCAGGAAGTAATATAGGATTGTAGGTCAATTATACTTCAAAAGACAAATAAACAAACTCTTTTTTCAGATTTTTGGATAACAGAGGCCAAGAGTGAGGGGAAGAGAAATTAGAGGAAGGTGTTTCAAAACATACAATCTTCCAGTTATAAGATAAATAAGTACTAGGAATGTAATATACAACATGATTAATATAATTAACACTGGTATATTATGTATGAAAATTGTTAAGAGAGTAAATCCTAAGAGTTCTCATCACAAGGAAAAATATTTTTTTTTCTTTTATTTTGTATCTACATGCAATGATGGATCTTCACTAAACTTATTTTGGTAACCATTTCATCATGTATGTAAGTCAAATCATTATACTGTATACCTTAACCCTATACAATGCTATATGTCAATTATATCTCAATAAAACCCTAAGAGAAAAAAGAAAAATAAAATACTACCTCCCACTAGGAAAGCCATTTGTAGAAACACAAGGGTTATTTTCTGCCAAAAAAAAAAAAAAATGATATGAACACCTTTTAAAAGTGTTTGTTTATTCTTATTCAAATTTTCACTAACTCCTTAATGATAAGATGAAAAAAAATTATCAGGGTTTTAAAGTAATTTAAGTATTGAACATAACATAACTGTATTTTATATTCTGGCATGGTGAAACAACTAATTTTAGTGCAAGTTCTAAGTAAGAGATTGTATTATGTATACATTATTAAGTAACTACTCAATAATAGATTTTATTGTGCATAAAATTTCAATTATATAAGACATCAAACAATCGATTTGATATTAGGTAATCTGAGACTGATACATTAATTTAACTTACTAGTGTTCATTTATAAATATATAAAAAGTTTAAAAATAAGTTAAATGACAACTGGGTTTATGTCAATATCGCTTTCAGCTTCTGACTCAAAAGTAGTGTAGATAGAATATGGGCTTTGATACTCTGGGCTTCTGTATTGCACAGCTCTAGGGAACACCATCTGGTATCATTTTCACTCTGCCTGGAGAACTTCCTTTGCCATTACTATAGTACAAGTCTGATGGCAATGAATTTGCTTAGTTTTTCTTTATCTAAAAAATTATGAAGTATGTATACTACATTTTTGAGAGATATTTTGTTAGGTATGGAATTCTAGATTGACAGGGTTTTTTTTTCCATTTTCTTTCGTATTTTAAAGATGCTATTTAAAGATGAGGTTGTATGTGGGAGATTAGAGAGAAGATGTTACAAATGACATTGAGGATTCTGACTTGGAATAAATCAGTGGATGTGGACACGTGTAACCAAGATTGACTAAGAAAGTACAATAAGTGCCGGAAAATAAAGGACTGTAAATTGGTCAGTCCTATTCACTTCATTCTTTTTAATCATTTTGCTCTCTGTCTCATATTTACTGACTCCTTCTTAGTTGAAACATCTCTTCAACTGGTTTCTGTTGCACTCATCTTTGCCTCTTGCTTTTCTAACCATTCCTTTTCAGTCTCCTTTGCCAGTGCAACATTTTTATTATCATCCTTTAAAGATTGAAAGATAAGAGATCTCTTCTCATTTCATCTTCTCTTCCTAGGCATTTTCATCCACCCTAATAACTTGACCTACCACGTACAATGAATCCAAACTTACATCTTCAGGCAAAGTGTCTTTTCTGAGCTTCAGACCCATCAGTCCACTGGTCTACTTTATATTTACATTTATATTGGGTAACTGATAGGCATCTTAATCTTGGACAGCCCAAAATTGAATTCTTGACTTTTCTCTGAAACTTGGTTCCACCAGTCTTCCTTATCTTAGTTAATGGTACAAATCTCTACTCATCTGCTCATACCAAAAACCTAGATTGTATACTTTATATTTTCTTCTTCCTCTTTGGCCACTAGCCCATTGGTTTGTACTTGGTAAATATACATATATTGAATCTGTCTGTTTTTTCTTTCCTCACTACCATTAACATAATCTGTGTCATCACCATGCCTTGCCTGAACTAGTACAATGACCTCCTAAAAGTTTTCCCTGTGTAATTCATGTCAAATACCCTATCATATCACCTAGAATGATATATTTTTAATGCAGATGTCATCACATTATTTACTGGCTTAAAATTGTCCTGTGTTTTTCTACTGCAATTAGGATGCTATTCAATTCTTCAACAGGGCATAACGGGTCTGTATCATCACTAATCTCATTTTGTGCATTCTCCCTTTATTCACTGTATTCCAACCACCCTGGTCATCCTCATGTTTTTCCCCAATGTACAGATTCTGTACAGACTGCCCTCTTGGCCTAGAATGCTTTTTCCCGAGCTCTTGTCTTAATCAACTTCATCTCATCTTTGAGGTTATAACTTAAAATTTACTTCCTCTGGGAACCATTCCTGATCATCCTCCTACCCTTCCTCTTTGCAGGCTAGCTTAGGTATCCTGTGATTCAGTCTCATAATACTTGTACCTTTCCTGGGTAATACTTACAGCAATCATAATTACTTACTTGTATAATAACTGTGTATTTAATGCCTGACTCTCCTAATGGCAGAGATCACACTTGTCTCACTTAATTTTTTATCTCTGTTATTTATCACTGAACTTGGCACATAAAGAGTGCCGAAAATATTTTTGTGGCTTCATAGACATATGATTCAGTGGCACAATTTGTGATAGTATTATCTATTAACAAGACCTAATTCCTTAGGATGGAAAATTGGCAAATGTGATGTGGTTGGCCTAACAGATCTGGGATGCCTGTTTCCAAATAAATAGTTTATATTCAACTTTAGACCTTTGGCTATGGATTCTTAAATCTTTAGTCACACTCTAAAATAGCTATTCTTTTGTCCCAGGATTTTTGCCTCCTCAGCTTATCACATCTGCCCTAATCTTTAACTCTGCTTTGATCCTTGATGCATATCACCCTGACCACTTTCACTTATGCTATGTAACCTATTCTTTGTGTCCAAACTCATCCTTACCTGAGTGGGAGAGTTTCATCTTCTCCATGATACTACTTAAGTTCTGTCCCTTCTGGATTTATTGTGGTCCCAGATTCTTATCTTGTCTCATACTAAGACAGAACATTCATCAACCATTGTTAATTCCAGTTATTTTTAAATTGGTATTTTTATTCTGGTGTCCTGGCGAAGCTTACCTCACATCTTTTTTTTTTTTTTTTTAACATCTTTATTGGGGTATAATTGCTTTACAATGGTGTGTTAGTTTCTGCTTTATAACAAAGTGAATCAGTTATACATATACATATGTTCCCATATCTCTTCCCTCTTGCATCTTCCTCCCTCCCACCCTCCCTAACCCACCCCTCCAGGAGGTCACAAAGAACCGAGCTGATATCCCTGTGCTATGTGGCTGCTTCCCACTAGCTATCTACCTTACGTTTTGTAGTGTATATATGTCCATGCCTCTCTCACACTTTGTCACAGCTCACCCTTCCCCCTCCCCATATCCTCAAGTCCGTTCTCCAGTAGGTCTGTGTCTTTATTCCAGTCTTACCCCTAGGTTCTTCATGACATTTTTTTTTAATTCCATATATATGTTTTAGCGTACGGTATTTGTCTTTCTCTTTCTGACTTACTTCACTGTGTATGACAGACTCTAGGTCTATCCACCTCATTACAAATAGCTCAATTTCGTTTCTTTTTATGGCTGAGTAATATTCCATTGTATATATGTGCCACATCTTCTTTATCCATTCATCAAATGATGGGCACTTAGGTTGTTTCCATCTCTGGGCTATTGTAAATAGAGCTGCAATAACATTTTGGTACATGACTCTTTTTAATTATGGTTTTCTCAGGGTATATGACCAGTAGTGGGAATGCTGGGTCATATGGTAGTTCTTTTTGTAGTTTTTTAAGGAACCTCCATACTGTTCTCCATAGTGGCTGTACCAATTCACATTCCCACCAGCAGTGCAAGAGTGTTCCCTTTTCTCCACACCCTCTCCAGCACTTATTGTTTCTAGATTTTTTGCTGATGGCCATTCTGACTGGTGTGAGATGATATCTCATTGTAGTTTTGATTTGCATTTCCCTAATGATTAATGATGTTGAGCATGCTTTCATGTGTTTGTTGGCAGTCTGTATATCTTCTTTGGAGAAATGTCTATTTAGGTCTTCTGCCCATTTTTGGATTGGGTTGTTTGTTTTTTTGTTATTAAGCTGCATGAGCTGCTTGTAAATTTTGGAAATTAATCCTTTGTCAGTTGCTTCATTTGCAAATACTTTTTCCCATTCTGAGGGTTGTCTTTTGGTTTTATTCATGGTTTCCTTTGCTGTGCAAAAGCTTTGAAGTTTCATTAGGTCCCATTTGTTTATTTTTGTTTTTCTTTCCATTTCTCTAGGAGGTGGGTCAAAAAGGATCTTGCTGTGATTTATGCCATAGAGTGTTCTGCCTATGCTTTCCTCTAAGAGTTTGATAGTTTCTGGCCTTACATTTAGGTCTTTAATCCATTTTGAGCCTATTTTTGTGTATGGTGTTAGGGAGTGATCTAATCTCATACTTTTACATGAACCTGTCCAGTTTTCCAAGCACCACTTACTAAAGAGGCTGTCCTTTCTCCACTGGAAAATTCCTGCCTCCTTTATCAAAGATAATGTGACCATATGTGCATGGGTTTATCTCTGGGCTTTCTATCCTGTTCCATTGATCTATATTTCTGTTTTTGTGCCAGTACCATACTGTCTTGATTAGTGTAGCTTTGTAGTATAGTCTGAAGTCAGGGAGCCTGATTCCTCCAGCTCCGTTTTTCGTTCTCAAGATTGCTTTGGCTATTCGCGGTCTTTTGTGTTTCCATACAAATTTTGAAATTTTTTGTTCTAGTTCTGTGAAAAATGCCAGTGGTAGTTTGATAGGGATTGCATTGAATCTGTAGATTGCTTTGGGTAGTAGAATCATTTTCACAATGTTGATTCTTCCAATCCAAGAACATGGTATATCTCTCCATCTATTTGTATCATCTTTAATTTCTTTCATCAGTGTCTTATAATTTTCTGCATACAGGTCTCTTGTCTCCTTAGGTACGTTTATTCCTAGATGTTTTATTCTTTTTGTTGCAATGGTAAATGGGAGTGTTTTCTTGATTTCACTTTCAGATTTTTCATCATTAGTGTATAGGAATGCAAGAGATTTCTGTGCATTAATTTTGTATCCTGCAACTTTACCAAATTCGTTGATTAGCTCTAGTAGTTTTCTGGTAGCAACTTTAGGATTCTCTATGTATAGTATCATGTCATCTGCACACAGTGACAGCTTTACTTCTTTTCTGATTTGGATTCCTTTTATTTCCTTTTCTTCTCTGATTGCTGTGGCTACCTCACATCTTATTTGCTGGTCCTTGCTGCTGTAGTGCAGTGCTTTTCAAACTGTACATGACATGGATCATTTGGTAAACTCTTTTAAAATACAAATTCCCAGGCCTCACTCTAAGATATTCTGATATGTAAAATCTGTCTTGAAGCTTCCAAATTTGCATTTCTAGTAAATTCCTGGGTCATTATGCTGATGTTGATAGTCTTAGAATCATACTTTGAATAGCACTACTGTAATAGTTTGTCTACGTTTGTTAAAATCTGGTGGAAGGTGGCTGTCTGAGGTTGTGAAAACACTACAATTGCTTTAACTTTTCTTAGATCTGGTAGTCATGATCTAAGCTACTTCCCTATTTTCACTATTGAAGCCATCAGACTCCTTTTACCACCCATGAAGACTTATCTGCTTAAAAACTCTCTTCTCTAATAAATATGCCTGTTTATGTTTTCTTTTATGAATATTTAAGAGCATAGTTTTATTCTGATCATGTGTCATTGACTGCAGCCAATTTGTTTTACATTAGAAGATGTGCACTTTAGTGGTTAAATACACAACATTTCATGAGCTGTAGCATGCAGTTTGTCCCTAAGCCTCACATATATTAGCTGTAAATTCAGTTTATTCATTAGTAAAATTAGAAAGATAATAATAGTCTCATTATTAATATCTATTTTATAGCAATGTTGTATTGATTGGTTAAATGAAAGAATTTGGAAAAAACAGTATTTTCCTGTGCAGAGTGCAGAAAATTACTAAAACTGGTACTATATTTTATGCTTATTTTTTCTCAAAGCATTTAAACCTGGCATAAATTAATGTTCAATAAAAGCTTAAAATTACAAGACTTAATTGTGTCATAATAGTTATAAACACAGTTTTGTTTAAAATTTGTAATAAGTCTTGATTTAGTCAGGCTGCTCCAGAGAAATGAACAATAGAACCAACATAATATGTGTGTGTGTGTGTGTATAATGTATAGAATACATGTATAGCATATAGAATATATATGTACAGTATATAGGATATATATGTGTTTATATATAAAAAGATTTATTCTAAGGTATTGGCTCAGTTGACTGCGTGTGTCAGGCTGGCAAGTAAGAAATCCCTAGAGTAAGCAAGAAGGCTGGAAACTCGGCAGAAGCTGATGCTACAGACTTAAGGCAGAATTTCTTCTTCTCTGGGAAACTTCAGTGTTTCCTCTTAAGGCCTTCAAGTGATTGGTTGAAGTCCTCCCTCCTTATGGAGGATAACTTACTTATTTAAAGTCAACTGATTTTAGATGCTAACCACATTGACAAAATACCTTCATAGCAAAGCCAAATTGGTGTTTGATTAAACAACTAAATGTTACAGCCTAGTCAACTGACACATAAAACTAGCCATCATAACTCCTTTATATCTACAGGATAAAAATCAAATTCTCTCTTTGTATTTAAGGATCTCCATGATCCAACTCTCTTTCTTTCTTCTAATTTCTCCCTCCTCAGCTGTGAGACTCCTTTTCCATGTTCCATCGTTTTCAATTATTCATCTCCATGGGAAGTACTTTCCCTTTTTTGTCTCATAGTCATTGTAACTTTCCTGCATCCCTCTGTTATAATCTTCTGTACATGTAATAATTTTTCTCTACTTGTTTAGAGCTCCTTGATTGTGGGAGCTCTTTCTTTTTATGTCTATCCCCTACAGAGACTTTTCACTGTGGCACTCAAAAGACATTTGTTGAATTTATTATCTCCCAACAAAAAAGTTTCAAGTAATGGCTTTATCAATGATGTAAAACTTAATTCCCTTCATTTGAAGGAACATTTTAAAAGTGTAACCCACTGGCAAATTGCCCATACCCTGTTTTATAATGATATAATTTACCAAAAATATAATATTTAATAAATAAGACATTTAATATTTTGGCAATATATTGTGTGGATAAAATACCAGGTGGACATAATTTTAATGACAATATTATGAGTTGAGTTTTACTGAATTATATATTTTCTCACTATCCATTCAGAAAAAAAGGAGCAGTTATTCATTTTCAAATTCAAGGGGCAAGGTATAAAACAGCAGGAACTCAGGCAATTCAGCAATCCATCTATCTTGAGAGGAATAAAATGTTATCCCACTCTGTACTGGCTGGCACAGCTCTTCACCAACAATCCCCCGTTTAGGTATAAAAACAAACTGGCCTTTGTGTTTTGTTTATGCTGTCACCAGGACATTACTCTCAAAGCACTTCAGCAATACAAAAATAATGTTGCTGTCTCTTACAGGAATAGCTAAAAAATATTCATGAAAAGTGCTACTCGAAGAACATATTTATCTCAGGTGGTTTCTTCATTGTGCAAGGACAGTGATATTAAACTAAACTCTATTTTGTCAAGGTCCTGAATATTTTTTTCATTTTACATACTTCTAGGTAAAATCCTGAATTGTGGAACATTTATTAGATATGTATAAGAGAAGTGATATAAATTTACCGACATGAACTTCCTCCAATATGATAATTGAATCAATGTCCTAGTTTCAAAAGAAACAAATCAATGCCCATATGTATTTTAACTGGCTTGCTAGGGAAAATGGTCCAGCTTTGGTCACAAAGAGCATTCATAAATGGAACATTGGGAATTCCAGACCATAGAAAAGAATTTGAGATGTTTTGAGCGGTAATAGAGATCAGCATTAATGCTGCCTGTACTTATTGCTAGATCAAGGTGATAAACCAGGAGCAATACAGTGACATGGCTTAAGGAAGATCAAAGATAAATTGATGACATTTTAAAAGTGATCACCTTTTCATTGGTTAAAATGTAAAAAGGAACTAGTTGATAAACTACATACATATCATGTGCATTAACGTGTGTAATAATTCTAAATTTGTCAAATACAGCACTTAAAAGAGTAGAAAATTATTAGTTCTAACTGAAGTGAGTAATAAGAATTGCTGTAACAACATAAAATAAAGATTTGAGGAAAGTGCTCCTTCCTAACCTCAGCCATAGACTAGTGGTAAGCCTCTTTTATAAGCTGTGTCTGAAAGGAAAAGGCAGGGTTCAATCCTGTGGTGACAATCCTCAGCTGGCTGAGAATAAAGGCCCAGCCCTTAACTGCTGCAAAGGATCCTCCCTCAATTTGGGTTAGGGTCGTGGTTCCTTGGGAAATAGGCAGAACTGATTTCCTAGGATCTTTTAACATCGAAGAAATTTTAAAAGAAGGTTAAGAAAGAGAGTTGAAGAGAAGAATTTATGGAGAAATAGGAGACTTACATTGTTCCCCTGCCTCTGTTTGGTGTTGGTAGGGTACAGGAGAGGTGGACAGAAAACCCTCCCTTGAGATTTGGATGTGATTTTGAATGTGGGGTGCTGGCTCTCCTTCCTGCTTGCAAGTTACTGAGCAGCAGAATCCCAGATATTTCCAGTGTTGTCAGAGCCTGGGAACTGGACAGATGGGAGATGGCCAAAAGGCACAGACAGGGAGAAGAGAGCAAAGCCCACTCTAGTTTCCTGTGGGACTCCACGATGCATGGCAAGAACTGTAAGTTTCCTATTAGTTAGGTAGTCTACGACCACAGTTGGAAGCTGTAACTTAGGGAACAGTCTTGTAAGAGGTATCCTGGTAGAATGAAGTGATAGTATCACAGATGTAGGGATGGTTCTCTGAGATAAGAGGGGAATGTGGTTTCCTATCCATAAGACTGTCCATCTCAGAAGCTGCAGGGGGAACTCACTGACTCCTAAACATCATCTGTGTTACCCTTTAGAGGTAGCTAAGGGTATCAGCTGGATAGGACAAGCTCCAAAGACCAGCCGGACACAGGGCTTAACAGCAGGACTCATACATATTTGTAGGAGTCTCTCATGTACTAGAATTTGCTGCTGGAAAGAATCTCAGAAACATGGTGAGAAAAGTGCCACCCTTCTTCTGATTTATAAACACAATGTATTTTGACATGAGTTATATCAGCTGCTAGTGTGCTTTGTTGGTACGTATACTTGTGGTCCTTCTAAAAAAGTATAATTATTTATTTCATATGAATTGGTGTCAAGTCAGATCCCTTACCACCCCATATTTATAGAATTATATTTTCAAATATAAAAGAAAAAAATTTATATTTACGTCTGTAATATTTTATCTTGTTTTGAGCTCAGTGTTATAATTGCTGCAATAAATTGAATATTGATTCTGTTTTCCAAAGTATTAGCTACTGGGCTATATAATGGCAAGTTGTTATATTTAACTTTCCCATGTTTGCACTGTACTCTGTAGAATATGATTTAGGCTACCACTTTCATTGTATAAACCTAGAACTACAGCTCTGACACCAAACTTAACAAGCAAAGCACAGAAGGGAGAAAAAATAGATGTGATTGTAAGTGCTAAAAAATAAATAAATAAAACCCTAGAAAATCAAATGAATTAAAAGAATACTTTTTGGGTGGAAGGACAGTTTGATGAATTATTATAACACTCTAGTAAAGATAGATTCAATGTGGACCGTGGAAAGGGGAGAAAAATTAAGCTGAGTGAGAGAGGGGCAGGCAGCCACTAGACTTCAATAGATGAAGTGAGTACTAGTAACACTAGCCCAGGGCAGCACCCAAGTGTGGATTTCAGTAAAATGAATAATAGATTTGTACAAGTCATGGGTCTATGGAGGTATTTCCAGATTAAATGGAACAAGGAAGGTTAAAGTAGCAAATATTAAGGATGTAAATCTAAAATGTAAGAATCTTACAAATGTTCATATACATGAATATAAGAACATTGCAAGGATGTTAAAAATAAAATTATCTTTAAGTGAAACATTAGGAAAAAAACCATGTAACTAAGAGAAGTGGCCAAATTATATGTTATAATATTAAAAAATGGTTTTGAAAAATTTGTGACATGAAAAGTTTCAAAATTCAACACACTATAAGATGAACTAAAAAAATAGAATGTTAAAATGTATGTATCTGTGACTTCAAAATATCTCAAGATGTTAACAAAAATTTATTATTGAGAGGTGAGATTATGAGTTATTTCACTTATTCTCCATTTTTTTTCAAAATAAGTGTGCATTTTTTAAATTAAAGGGCTCTTATTATAGAGCACTTACACAGTTATTTCCTCTAATCATTATAATAATTTTTTTATTGTTACCCTTTGTGCTACAGGAGGCACACTGAATGGCTTGTCTATACTCTTACAGGTGTCAGCAGAGACTTAGAATTCAAATTTAAGTTCCCTTCAGTTCCTTTCAGTGCAACACATACTAATGTGTTCTTGCCTCACCATTTATGAGAAGGAATGAAACCCATCATTTCAAGGGCTTGTGAAAATTTCTAAGCAATTTAAGTGTTATTGACTGATAGGTGATTCAGTAATCAAAATGCAAATATATATGTTAGAATTTCATATCCTTTCCATGCCAAGCTTCTGCTCAGAATAATAATTTAGTATGATAGCAGAAAGTCATACAAGGAAATTTAAAAAGAAGATTATATTATCTACATATGGAAAAATAAACTTCAAAGTAATAACTAAATCAATAATTACATAGTAATTAATATTTTTCTGTAAGGTATTATGCTGAGCCTTAAAAAATGTACAAGACATAACTCTCTTCCCTTATTGGTTTTATAATCTCACTTATGAAATTTATGTGAATAATCAAAATAACAGTAAAGCTTTAAACTAAAAATTAAGAATATAAGACAAAGGAGAAAATTGGAATCTATTAAGTGTCTACTAAATAGTGGGAACTGATAGGCATTTGCTATGTGTCATCTCATTTACTCTCTCAGCAACAGGATGTACAATGTAATTGATGAGGCAGAACCTAAGAGGAAGAGAAGAAGCTTCTCTAGTGAAGTCAGTAAGTCATCTAGAGAGAATCTCTTTTTAAAGAGTCATGTGATTTGTCCTTAGTAACCTAGTAGGTACCTATCTTCCTGGGGAAAGATTATTTAGAACCTTTTCTATTATTTAGAACCTTTTATGACCTGCTAAAATATGGCTCACCTCCCACAAGAGCGGGTCACTAAGTTTTCCAAGAGGTTACTTGGGGTTGGAGAATATCCTTTTGTGATTTAGTGTTATTGAAACCTCCTTAAAGGATTTCTGTTTCTGACTGAGGTTGTCAGCAGGAAAGGATATCAGGAGCCTCAGCAAGGTCACCCTGTGGCAAGGGAGTACAAGGCCATTGACCCAAGCTCAGAACCATAATTTAGAGATTCCTGGAGAAAGGTTGAGGCTGGCAGCCTTTCCTGTCCTGGCCAATATATGATGGTGGGAATTGCAGGAATGATAGCTGATGACAAATAGAATTATTAAGTCCACAGTGTGCAGGGATCAGTTCAGACAGGACATCCCTGTAGCAGTGCAAAATCACCAGGTGGAATCTGCTGGGGTATCAGTTTTCCATAGCAGCTCCAAGTATGCTGACAGAAAGCAATGGATGGACTCCCCTGTTTTCTTTCTGCTTGGGATTTGGAAGCAGGGCAGACTACATTAGACAGAGTGATCCTCTGGGAATCTTCAGCAATGGGAGTGAGGGCAGCAAGGACCTCAGGAGGGAGGCATTGGACTTCCTGCTAATATGGGCATGCCAAGTTTCAAGTTATGTGAAAAAAAAAATAAAAGAGATGTGACTGCATTTGAATTCCAGTTGCTTTTTTTTTTTTTATCATGGGAAGAAGGCTCAAAAATGACACATAGCTTGCCTAATCAGCCACAGTTAGTAATTTGCAAAACTAGAATTCAAACCAATCCTGTTTGACACTAATCTTCTATCCTCTACAAAAGGGATGTCATAGACATTATATATTTTCCAGATAAAATTATACCTCTAGCAAAATTTAGTAAATTATTATTCACTAGTAATTAGTAAAATGTTTTCTTAAACTCCAGATGAATGCTGTTGTGCAATTCTGGGAGAAAATAAAGCTTATGTTTGCTTTACGAAAAGTTCACAGTCATTTTATTTTACTGTTCATTGAATCTCAGGCACTAAATCCCCTGTTTCTTCCTGGATTTTCTTTTATTGAAGAAAACAATTATTGTTTTGATGAAATGGAATAAAAATTCATGCAATTTTCTTACATTAGCCATGCTCAAAAAATAAAGCCACAGCTTTTAATATATATTCAATAATTCATTCTAATATAATTAATGAGAAACTTTATTAAGCATATAAAATAATTCAGTTGTGCAACAGAAATAACAAGGCGAGTCTGCCAAAATTCATTATAATAAATAGTATTTAATGGCACTGAAAGATACACTAGGGCTATAGTGTTTTTCCCATTGTTCCCAAAAGTGCCAAGTGCAAGAGTGAGCACATATTTGGTGTTAAACAAACTACTTTTGATTGATGATAGCTGCTAAGTGCTGAGCAAACTGTAGCATTTAGGAGGGTGCATGGAATTGTTGAAAATCATATAAAAGTTATAAAGATATCAAGGTTTATGACCGGCAAACAAATGAGAGGATTTACGTTATAAATAAAAAAGGTGTGACTTTATGCTTACAACCTCTAATTCATGAGAGATTGATATAAGTAGATAACTTGACGGGGATGGATTTTTTTTTTTTTTATATCCCCAATGCCTAGAATAGAATCTGCATTCTAGTGAGCATCACAGGGAACTGATAATGAATATTTGTTGAATAAATCGATAGTTATATGTGTTATACTTTTATTTATGCTCATATTTGTTAGATATTAGAAATACTACACAGTATTTAAAGGTTGAGTGAAGAAATACAAATAAGCCTTCACAATAACACCCATAACTGGAAGAAGAGAGTAGCGTGAGGTACGGGCTGCTCACAGAAAAATGGAATCCTCTGGTAGATCCCATATCCCGGTAACTCTGGCTTCCATTTTAGCTACTTAGAAGTTGACCATTAATCTAATCACCTTCCATTTAACAGTGCTGTCTTGTTTCTCTAGCTGCTTCCAGTTCTTCTTTTAGTGTTGGCATTCTGCAGTTTCATTTTTATGTGTTTACACATAAACTTTCTTATAATTTATCCTGTCTCAGGTTCCTTAGTCTTCCAAAATCTGAAGATTAAGTATTTTTCAACAATTTTCTGCTGTTATTCTTTAAGTATTTCTTCCTCTTCCTTATATCTATTTTCTGATTTTAGAACACTAATTACATGTTTTACATCTTTTCATTCTGTTCATCATCTGTTCCACGGTCCATAGTCTCTCTGGTAATTTGCATTTTTTTCTTTCTGTGATGTTTCTGTCTTTGATAATTATTTCTTTGGATCACAAATTTAGCTGGGTCAATTCTATTAAACTGCTTTTTAAGTGTATAATTTCAATTATAATATGTTTCATTTCTATTATTCTTTTCCAAAGCCACTTCTCATTTTTACATTGTCTGGTTCCTTGCTCATATTTTCAGACATTTTTTTCTTTAAATATATTTTTGGTAGTTAGAATAATGGTCCTCCTTCCACTCCCAGGATGTCCATGACCTAATCCTCAGAAACCTGCAAATATGTTACCTTACCTGGGAAAAGGGGCTTTGCAGATGTGATCAAGGTAGTGTCCTTGAAATGGTGAGATTATCCTGGATTACCTGGATGGTCCCAATCCAATCACATGAGCTCTTAAGAGCAGAAGAGGAAGGCAGAAGAATGGGTCAAGAGATGCAATGTGAAAAGCACTTAGCCCAGTGTTGCTGGCTGTAGAAAGGTAAGGAAGAGGCCATAAACCAAGAAAGGCAGCAACCTTTGGAAGCTGGGAACAACCTTCAGTTTATAGTCAGCATGAAAATGGGGACCCCAGTCCTACATCCACAAGGAATTGAACTCAGTCAGTAATGTGAATGGGCAGAAAACTGATTCTGCCTTACAACTTCCAGAACATATCTGCCACCCTTAATTTCAGTCCAATGAGAACTGTACTGTACTGAACTTCTGTTCTATAGAACTATAAAATAATTAACTTATGCTATTTTAAGCCACTGTTTGTAATATTTTTTTGCAGCAATAGAAAATTAATATAGATTTTAGTACTAGAATTGAGGTGTTTCTGTAACAAATATCTAAAAATGTGAAATTGATTTTGGTATCAGGCAGTGGGTACAGGCTGGAAGAATTTTATGAAGTATAGAAGAAAAAGCCTAGTTTTCTTTGAATAGACTGTTAGCAGAAATATGGACGTTAAAGAATGTCCATGAGGGCTCAGAAGGAAGTAAAGAGCATTACAGAGAAGTCCTAAATTGCCTCATAGAAAATATAAATGGTCATGAACAAACTATTAATAGAAACATGGATTTTAAGAATGCTGCTGGTGAGGGCTCAGAAAGAAATGAGAACATGTTATTGGAAACCAGAGGAAAAGGGATTTTTGTTACATAGAAATCTTAGCAGGCTTGTGTCATGCAGTTATATGGAAAACAGAACTCGTAAGCAATGAACTTGGATATTTAACTGAGGAGATTTCCAAGTAAAGTGTTGAATGTGCAGACTGATTTCTTCTTTTCCCTTAGAGTAAATGCAAGAGGAAAGAGATAAACTGACAGAGGAACTGTTAAACAAAAAGGAATCAGGACTTGATGATTTTGGAAATTCTCAGCCTTCCCATATGGCAAAATGTTAAAATTAAGATATTCATTTAAATTTATTTAAAAATTAAGAGATTATTTTTCTGAGCTATTTCAGAAAGATCGAAAGATCAGAGTAATCAGTAACATAAAAGACTCTTTGAAAAAATTAAGGAAGTTATCATAAATCCCATCAGTCATCTCATCAGAAGCCAAAAGTAGAGATTTTCTTGGAAAGATCTGCGCATGAGCCTCTTTGTCTAATGGATTGAATCCTTGTGACATCTATGGAAAATCCACAGAGCTCTTGAGAATCTTATACAAGCAGAGACACTGCCAACTTGGACTGAAGAGGTCAGAGAGATATGATGTGAGAAAGTCTCAACCTGCCTTTGCTGGCTTTGAAAGTAAAAAAGGGGCCCAAAGTCAAGTCATGTGGCAGCATCTGGAAACTGGGAGAAACCCTCAACCTAGAGCCAACAATAAAACAAGGGGCTTAGTCCTATAACCACAAAGAACTGACTTGTGCCAACAACCCAGATGAACAAGAAATTAATTCGATTCTCCCTAGAGCCTCCAGAATGAATTGCATCCTGCCTATACTTTGAGTTTCATCTGGTGACACTTGTACAATTTGTTGTTTTATGACACTAAGTGTGTGGCAATTTGTCATAGAAAATAAAAATAGCAATAGAAAATTAATTTCTCTTTTAATTTTAGAATATTCAACATACTCCTTTTCTGAATCTGATCATTCCAATACAATGTATCTTTGTAAGACTATGTCTTCTGTATGGTTTTTTTTCAGCTTTCTCTCAAGTCTAATTTATTCTTTATGCTTTGCAATTTTTAAATTAGTAACTAATTATTTTAGAAATTTATCTTGGGAACATTCAATTTGGATTCACAAAGCAAGTGATTTATTTTGCTTCTACTCACTGACTGTGAATCTGGAACCACTCTAAATTACTGGATAAAGTTCGTTGATCACACAGGTAAATTCTGCCACCAAGTCTCAGTGAAAGCCATCTAATAATTCTGAGTTCTAAGGACAATTCTGTGTCCCTCCACCCAGTGCAGTGTCTAGATAGGCATGGTTTTTTGATGTACCTTCTTGGTGGTAGGTTTATTTTGTATAGACCCTTATTCTTAGAGTGTTGTCCTTAAGGGTTCTGATTCTCTGAGAGAGACACTTCTATCAGACTACAACTAGAGTTAGCCCTTTGCTTCATCTTCTGTCCCAGTGTTTCCCTTACTTACCTCTTGGGTTTCTTTTTTCACTTCGTTTTTGTCCCCTTTGGATTCTTTGCTTTCTT
The DNA here is from genome assembly GCF_949987515.2 of Delphinus delphis. NCBI lineage: Eukaryota > Metazoa > Chordata > Mammalia > Artiodactyla > Delphinidae > Delphinus > Delphinus delphis. Next base: position 31,526,151 of record NC_082693.1, on the reverse strand, counting down.
ACCCTTTCAGAAAAGCATTTAAAAAGAAGTATTTTATAGTCATATTTTTAGAGTTTTTCATTTAACAGCTGCTAGAAAAGGAACGCTCTATAAATTATTTTTAATCCTACTTAAATTTAGTTTCTAAAAATTGAAGTGGGCTTCCCTGGTGGCGCAGTGGTTGAGAGTCCGCCTGCCGATGCAGGGGACACGGGTTCGTGCCCTGGTCCGGGAAGATCCCACATGCTGAGGAGCGGCTGGGCCCGTGAGCCATGGCTGCTGAGCCTGCGCGCCCGGAGCCTGTGCTCCGCAATGGGAGAGGCCACAACAGTGAGAGGCCCGCGTACCGCAAAAAAAAAAAAAAAAAAAAAAAATTGAAGTAATACAGTTTGTTGCCTGTACAAGGGTTTTATTACCTTAAGTAAAACTGTTACCAAAGTGATAGTTTTTTCATTCAACTTCTTCATGCATTTAACAAGTACAGGGCTTCCCTGGTGACGCAGTGGTTAAGAACCCGCCTGCCCATGCAGGGGACACAGGTTTGAGCCCTGGTCCGGGAAGATCCCACATGCTGCGGAGCAACTAAGCCCACGTGCCACAACTACTGAAGTCTACATGCCTAGAGTCCGTGCTCCACAACAAGAGAAGCCACCACAATGAGAAGCCCACGCACTGCAAAGAAGAGCAGCCCCCGCTCACCGCAGCCAGAGAGACAGCCCCAGCACAGCAGCAAAGACCCAACACAGCCAAAAATAAATAAATAAATAAATTTAAAAATAAAACCAGAAACAAGTACAGTTCCTGATGGTACTAATGTCAAGAAAAATTAGCAGACCACAGGCAATATGTTTCACATTTTAAGTCTCTACTTTCTAAAAATGTATTGATAGCACTATATAAAGACTCTCCTCCAAACTCCAAATATAGAAAGAAAAAAAAAAAAAAACATAGTCTTTGAGAATCAAACTCTAAGAAATTCAATTAGTCTTTGTACTGCTTTTATATTTTAAATAAACATAATTAAGCTCAAATCTTTAGATTTAGAAAGTATGTTTACTTTTTGATTTGTAAATTAAAGATCTACATTTCCTTGATGATATTTACAACCAGTCTTGATCCACTCAATCAGAAGTAATCCAATCCTTTGTCCTTCCATAACAAGGGATTATGTTATGATGTAATAATTTGTTTATATATTTGGGTTTGTTTTTTTTTTAACTAGACTGTGAGCATCTTGAAAAGAGAAGCCATATGTATTAAAAGTATTGTAATGGGCCGGCCCAGAATTTAGCACTGAATTTAGGTACTGAATAGATATTTGATGAATTTAATCTATGAGTGAGTATGTTTAGTACAATGTAAGAAGTTTATAATTCTGTATACATATTATTTTAACCTGTATTTTAAACTAATATTAGGGAAAATTTTTTTAATATTACTAGAAATATTATAGAATTGTAGGCCAGCATTAGTGAGAGACATCACTCCAAATGAAGTAATTTGTACTCTAAGTAGAGATTCCCTTCTTTCTTTCTCTTCTTGTTTACCATCTAATTCACATATTTCATTGCACAATGAATGAATGAGAGCTTAGATTCTTAAATAAAAGTAATTTAAAATTGTATTTTGCCTGAACCATTGTTAACAGGATAATGGTAACGCCCAATGAAAGAAAATCCTTAAAGTAAAAGAAGTAACATTGTCAGTATTTAAAATAAATGTTTTCCAGAGCTGATTTTTAAGTAATTTGCATTACTTACTTTTAAAAGAAATACACTATGTTGCCAAACAAAGAAATAAACAAAATCCCAAAACAATAATCCAAAACAAATAAAACCTTTGAGAATTTAGTGTTACATATAGAAGGCATACAAGTTACATCTTCTTACATATATTTTTCAAGCTTACACTCCTATATTTTGTTCTTAAAATGTTCAACTGAAAATGGTGTTTAAATATCAGCCATATGTTCTTCTATTTTTATACTAATCCTTCCAGAGTAATCAACCCCTCTAAAGTAATAAATACATTTAATGGAATTAGGACCCAATCTTCACCCCTTTCTTCATTTAACTTTCTATGTCCTGTAAGAACTGTGAATGTGGGTCCCCTTCAATATTTCAGATGCAAAATAGAGAAACCAAACTCATTCTGTTCTCTAACAAAATAGTTTATATTCCTTTTCTATCAGTTTTAAAATTTTTCCTTTTTTTCTGTGAGAATAATCTTAAAACCCTCTCTGTTCTTCCTTCCTTTATTCCTCTTATCTAATCTATCATAAAGAGCTGTCATATTTGTTTGCTTCCAGGTCTTCTGGCCTCTATTAGAATTAGGACATCACTTCATGTCTTGACAGGACTAGATAATTTTCAAAGATCCCTTTTAATTCAATACTTTTTATCTTTTTTAACTGATCACCCTGACCACATTCTGGATTCTTGTACCCAACTCCAATGGCAATAATCCAATTTAGTAGTTTGCAGGTAGAGGACACTAGAGATGAAACTGGAACAGTCACTCAATATTATCCATCAAAGTATGTCCGTAATCTCAATCTGCTCTGGCTATACAATTTTTATTACATTTTTCTCAAATGCTCTTCATTACAACTTGTCACTCTAGCACACTGCATATCTATAGGATCTTTCATGCTTTTGTTAACGGTCATCATAGCACAAAACGTTCCCTTCTCATTGTCTCTTCAGTAGAAAATTTGCAAAATTCGGTTTAACTCTTATCTTTTCCAGGTAGTTTACACAGTGATAAGAAACCAAAATTTGGGCGTTAGTTAGGCCTCAGCTTGTAACTGTGCCACTTACCAGCTACATAACTTTAACCAGCCTCAGGTTTCTCATTCAGCCCATATTTGATAACTCATTCCAACCTCTATTAACTCAGGATTAATTGTCCTTTACTTGTTTTATGTATTTACACAGTGATTTACTTGTATGGCTATTGTGCGAGAGGGCACTGAAAGGACATTTAATAAGTAGTCATCAAACAGTTTATCACATTTTGATATTTTTGAAGTTGAGAAATAACAGATAAAACAGAAGCAATAACATTGAGTGTTTATCATGAACCGGAAAATTTCTCCATGCTCAGTTACTAAAAATACATTTGAGTATTCTATCACACACTGTTTTGGCATAATTTTTATTCTTTAAAACTAAAATACACGTACATAAACATACACATCCCCCGAGTAAACAGCTTACCTTAAGATTGTTCTGAATTTGGCTTCAGAAACCATCCAAAGCAGATATCTACAAGTCAATAATTATGAAACGACAGTCAGTTAGCTTGAAGATAAAGGTGCTTTTACTTTTAGCAATGATTTTTAATATTTTCTACAAAAAATTAGTAGCATATTCGTCATCTAGAAGTTTTTGTTTATTGCCTTGACCACTAAAGTTTTGGAATATTCATAAAATATATTTTAAAAATCAGTAAACACTTTTAAGCTAAAGGAATTTGACTTGTTTCACTATTTGCAAAGCCTATTGATGAGTTATATCCCAAATATCATCTTATTAAGCATTATTGAATTGTATTAAAAATTAACATTTTAAATAAAGCTATAATAATAGGACTTCTGAACTTGACCCATTTTATGATAATGAACACTAGACTAAAATATACTATAGGAAGCGTGTGTATATACCATACGCACCACACATACACCATATGTATATGTGTGAGTATTCCAAATGTATGTTTACATATTGATAGAATGGTATTACACACACACACACACACACACACACACACACACATAAGTAAATTTAAGGAAAAAAACACAGGTAGACCTAAATAATTTGGTAAAGTAAACCAAGTATTTGGGTGTAATTTAATGGATCAAATTCAACTGAGCTCAAGTGTTTGGATAACCTGATATTTTGGTGATATTAACAATAACAGCAGCAAAAGTCATGTTGTGAGTTTTATAGTTTAAAGAACACTTTCTCACATTCTTGTTCAAGTCTTCAGTAACCCTCATGATCACAAATGTGTTCCCTCCCAAATACTAATAAGGTAAGCTTGGTCTGAATTAACACAGAGGTAGTTACATAGGAAGCTTGCCCCTCAAATCCCCATTCTGAGATTAGTCTTTACATTTAAAATACAAGCTATGTCATATTCCCTCATAAACAAAACACACTTGAAATCTATGAAATATAACTTTTCATGTGGCTGAAGCTCTTCTTTTAGATCTTGTCTCAAACATCCCTTCTTCAGAATGATGGCAGATATTAATCAAATAATGACTCAAATCAATACATAACTATATGTTATATTAAATGTGATGAAGAAGACTCATATGGTACTTTGAGTATAATGAGGATGCTGATTTAGTTTGGAGGGAATAAAATTTAAACTCAGAATGATCAGGCAAAGACAGAGCAGGGAAGAGAGAGAGTGGCCAGTTTTGAAGGACTGGCAGGTGCACAGTGCTGAGGCATGAAGGAGCGAGGCACCATGGAGGAGCAAGAAGAAGGCCATAGGGCTAAAGCACAGACCAGGAGGGGTGAGTGGGGGTGTACAGAGCTGGAGAGCTCTGGCAGGGGCACGGCAGGTTATGAAGAAGATTTGTTTTTATCTTACATATTACAAGAGGCCATTGAAAGGATTTCTGCAGATGAGTGACATAATAAGGTTTCCTTGAAGAGGGTAGCTCTGAGAGGAGGAAAAAAGTGGAGGAAGAGTGAATGTTGGAACCCAGTGAAGGGTTATTGCTCTAGTTCAGGAAAGAGAGGTAGTGGCTTTGACTTGAGTGTTTGCAAAAGATATTGAGAAAATGGGTTTATTTTAATAAGTTTTGTGTGATACAGTATAATCTGTCTCTCTAACTTGATTATAAGTTCTATGAGGGCAGAGACTGTATCTTTTTACTGACCATTATATCCTCTGTCATCATATGCTTTGTACATAGTTGATACTCCAAAAAATAATTTTTTAATGAATGAATGGTAGGAAAGGAAGAGAAAATTGGAAAGCATAAGGAACTATTATACTATAATAGTATAATTGTACTATTTGCTGTGATAAGAATCACTAGAAAAGATCAGGTTTGCAAGTGAAGTCATAAGTTTAGATTTAAAAAGTGTAATTATTTGGAAAAGCAATATCTACCATAAGAATATCAGTAATTGTGTGATGTCATGGGAGTGGATGCAATATCTATGGAGAGAAAATAGATTAATAATGATAACTGAAAATTTGCAGGCTCTTACTATGTATCAGGCACAGTTCTAAGGATTTTACATGTATCAATCCCATTAGTCCTCAAAATAACTCCACAAAGAATATTTTATTTATTATCCCACTTTAAAGATGCAAAAACCAAGGTACAGAGAAATTATATAACTTGCCTAAATTCATGCAGCTAGTAAATGGCAGAACTAGGATGTGATAGGCAGAATTCTAAGATGGCCTCAAACACTCCTAACCCCTGGTGTACGTACCTTGTACACACAATTTCCTCTCCTGTGCAGGGCAAAATCTGTAATTGTGATGGGATACAATTCCTACTATTTAGTTATTAATCAGTTGACTTTGGGTTAAAAACAAAAGGGAGATGACGTAGGCCTAGCCTAATCAGTTCATCCCTTTAAAAGAACGTCAAATTGGAAGTGTTAGAAGGTCTAGGTAGGGGGTCACGTGGCAGAGAATCACAGGCAGTTTCTAAGAACTGACACTAGGCCCTGGCCAACAGCCATCAAGAAGATGGGACCTTCAGTTCTACAACCACAAGAAATTAAATTCTGCCAACACTAGTGAGCTTGGAAGAAGATTCAAGCCTCTCAGATGAGTCCTCAGCCCTAGCCTCCAGCTAGAATTCAGCCTGGTGAGACCTTGAGCAGAGAACCCAGCTGAACTCCACCCAGATTTCTGTCCTGCAAAACTGTGAAATGCTGAATGAGTGTTGTCTTAAGCCACAAAGTTGTGGGAATTTGCTACACAGCAACAGGAAACTAATGCACAGGATTAAACATAGGTAGTCAGTTTATGTAGCCTGTGTTGTTAAAGACTTAGCTGTACTGCATAAGGTACGAGAGTTGGGAAGTGAGAAGAGAGGCTAATGCCAGCAGAGCCCTGGAGAATGCAGGCATGCGCAGAGGAAAATGAACCAGCAAGGGAAACTGAAGAGAAACAAAGAAACTCAGGAAAATCCAACAGAGTATGGCATGATGGAAGACATGAAGAAGGATCTGTGGAAGGAGGGACCTTGACAAGGCAAGAGTATGGAGGCTGCAGAGAACAAGTCTGATGAGGACTGAAGCATGTTTGCTGCATTCAGTAAGATAGAGGAGGCTGTTATGAACTTTCCTCTGGTCAACGGAAAAGTGCAGCTGGCATTTAGAATACCTCCCTTTTTTTTTAATTAAGGGGAAAAACCATGTGTTTGGCTGGGGAGAAAAATCTTTTCCAGATAGACTTTCATTGCTCGATATTTTCATACAGGAGAATTATAGACCTCTTCCTCAAGAACCAGACACATTTGGTTAATTACAGCAGATTTGAAAAGTAAATCAATTAAAATGTTGTTTTGTCACAAAATTTAACTTCCAGGATTAACAATTTCTTAAGTGACAAGGCAAAATTACATCCAATTAGTATTCTAAAGAAAATTTAATCTCCTGAGATGACTAATGAAAAACAGTAGAAGGAACAGAACAGAAAAAAGAGAACTTAGTTTCCAAAGATCTGTTACTTTGATCATTTACATTGCTACTCTAAGGGAAAGCTATTCTTTTCTCCTTACGGAAAATGACAACAGATGCAGAAACCAAAATATAAGCAGACACTAAGTAAATCAATAAGTATCCACTTTGTAATAGGGTACAATTGAGAAGACAGTGTACACACAGAGATAATTAAATTTATGGCCTTTTATGCTGCCTTATTCACCTAATGATGTTGTTTTGAGTACTCTTGTTCCAATACTTCATTTTGGTGACTAATTTTATGGAAGGAAGAAATAACAATGGCCAACTCTCCTCTTATCCCACATAAGATATTAAAAAAAACAGAATTCATTCTACATGTAAGTTGTTCCTAATACGTGAGGGGAAAACTTGTCTCCAATGGAACCCTTAGGAAATGAGAGGAAAGTTTACCCAGGGATCTCTGCCACATACTCAGCATAGGATTGGGGCCATGTGTAATGGCCCAGCCTGAGCTGAGATTTAAAATTTTCTATTTTGAATGATCGAGACAGATGCCAAATGAGATAGAGACCCAAGTGTGAGAGTGCAGTGTTCGTGTTTCTTCTGGTGGCTTACACAAAATCTCTTCACATCTGACTTCATCCCTTTGTCTCTTCTGAGACCCTTTGTCCCAGACATGATTGTGGGTTTGCCTGTTCCTAGCACTTTACCCATCTATTCATAGATAGCTTAATAGACCTAATACAGTCATTACTTATATTCCAAGATTATCATTCCTTTTGCTGATCACTTACATTTCAAAATCTTGAGTTTGTTTTGCATTCAACTTATTTTCATGTATTTGGCTTCCACTTTTAGCTGCTTATGGATGAGACAGTTCTTGCTAACAGAAGCAACCTTACTAGTGAGCATGTGATTGCTGTCTAGTGCAAGACAAAGACTGATTCATTAATGAGTCATACATCTTCATAAAGGAAAGAGACTTCTGTCATCTTTGCATAAAATTCTTTAAAAAGAAATCTACCCTTTCGTGCGATTGGTCATTCCAGAAAACACATCACATCTTCTTACTCAATAAGCCCTGAACCTCTAACCAAAACAAGAGGCTCGACTAGAGTGCCTTGACCTTTCCTTAAAGTCCTTCTCTTTTCATTCATGGAATTTTGAGATTAACCTTAAAATGAAGCTTGGTCTTTTTTCTTTTTTCCTCAAAAAAGAAACTATAAAAATATAAGACAAAGACAAGTGTGAGAAACAATTTCAAATTTTATTTTCTATGTTGGATATCCCAGAACCATATTGTATCAATAGTTTCCCACATTATTGACAACTAAATAAATTCTTGGCTGATGTTTCAGATCTTTCATCTCAAACATTCCAAATCTCTAATGGCCTTAAACGTTAAAGCCTAATCATTCAGATGATTCTTTATCCCTTTTCCCAACTGGAATGTAGATACAGCAAGTCTACCTGTCATCTTTCCAGTATGCCTTTCTTATACAAAATGAGATAGATAACTTCTTATGGCCATCTTGTCCAACCCTAACTTCTTATTATTTTCCCAAACTATAGTTTTTGTCTTAGGCTGTGTTCACTGTGTATAAATACTTCACATTGTTTTCCAATTACTTGAATAAACTGATTGTTTTGGTGAGCAGCACTCCTGGTATAATAAGAGTACAGAACAACTCTTCCATATACCTGTGCTGATGAGCTATAGTCCCCAAAGGAGGTAAATTTTAAGCTTTGTAGGACCACAGTCTAGAATACAATATAAAATATAGACTACAATTTGGTCTGAAGCTTTTTCAGGAGAAAGATACATGGTCCAAAAGATCTTAGGAATCCAGACTAAATTCTAAGCTCAAATTCTTTATGTTTTCCCCAGGAAACACTGTGACTTTAGGGAGATTTATATTTCCAGATAAAATGAATCCTCATAACAATAACAGCAGCAGGAACCAGAACTAGATTGCTTTGAACTATGCTTGTCTATGAATATCTTTCATAATCCAGCTAATATGCACCCTGTTGTGCTTTGTACCTATATTTTGATATCAGTGGAAATGCTACTTTTTTGTAATCAATTTCTTCTTTTAAAAACAGATTTCATTTCTCCTAACAATTTTATTTAACTTTGAGGATTTTCTATATTGGATCCCAAAGTATTTCTTAACTGCTTCACAGTTAATAATAGGAAAACTTAACTTTCATGACTTGACTCTAAAACACACTACAAAGAATGTCTTAACTGACAGCAAACTTCTTGGAGGATGTTCTTTTAATTAAGGTCCATTCCCTGGCCACTGATATTTAGGAAATTGGAAAGCCTGATAAAAAATAAATATCTTAAAGTTTGCTGTATATTTCCTTGCTCCATAACTAATTATACCTTTAGGTATATCTACATATCCAAATGACACCAGACAATGAGCTTTTAAATTATAAATGTCTTTGGTAGAATTCTTTTAAGTTAAAGGTGAAAAAAGGTGAGGAGTGTTAAATTCTTATTCATTTTTAAAAATGAGAAGTAGCACACAGAAGGAACAGTTAAGTAATTCAAAACAAACTGATGGGGAGTTGATCATTAAATAGACTTTTTGAAGGGTATGCTGAAATAATTTGACATATTTTACTTAATGAACTTAATCTTTATAATAAAAAATTAACTACTATTGAGAAATCATTATTTACTGAGCTTTTAATGTAGAGTATTAATTTTTTTAATCTTGCAAAATATGAATTGTTTTCCCGTGTGAAAATTATGGTTTCAACTACTTGCTTTAATGAAAAAAATGGGTAATCATGAATTCCCTGAATTTCAATCAAAAATAGTTTCCAACAGGGAAATAACTCCATCACTATGTCATCAAATTCATGGCTCTTCTGACTATTAAATGGATGTTTCCCTACTATCACTTTTTAATGTTAAAAGAAAGGAAAATATCAGTTGTTAAAAAGCTTATTTCTTACAGGAAATATTTTCTAGGTAATGCCAATAAAAATCTGGTGAAAAGAAACAGGTTGTTCTGCCTTAGGGGGTTTTTGTTTGTATTGTTTTCTTTTTAAAAAAAAAAAAAAAAACCTGAGAATTGTACATGTTTAAGGCAGCATACAGAAACTAACTTTCCATTGTTGAGCCATAAAATATACTTTGGAAGGAAAAATAAGTCTAACCATACTCCAGATTAATACAATCTTTTTTCTTCATATGTGTAAAATTGAGCAAAATTGAAGTTCAAGTGAATTAATATTTTTAAAGTGACCAGAAAGGTAGGGATCAGCAAACATTTTAGGAAAAGGGCCAGATAGTAAATATTCTTTGCTTAGTGGACCAACAGTTCTCTGTGACAACTACTCAACTCTAACATTGTGGTGGAAAAGCAGCCTAGACAATGCATATATAAATGTGTGTGACTGTGTCCCAATAAAACTTTATTTACAAAAAGAGTACATAAGGCCCATGGCCTGTAGTTTGCTGATCCTAATATAAGAGAATAATAAAATATAATCATAACATGGAAATGATGAAACCAAGACACTTTCTTGTAGTGTGCTAAAAGCTTTCTCATCATTTTGTCCAAATAGCTAACAGCAACTTTCAGGTATAAACATTAGGCTCTGGGCTACAACCCTTAGTTAATGGAAAAATAGGACATCTATTCTTCTATTTTTTTTTTTTTTTGTGGTACGCAGGCCTCTCACTGTTGTGGCCTCTCACGTTGCGGCGCACAAGCTCCAGACGCGCAGGCTCAGCGGCCATGGCTCACGGGCCCAGCTGCTCCGTGACATGTGGGATCTTCCCGGACCAGGGCTCGAACCCGTGTCCCCTGCATTAGCAGGTGGACTCTCAACCACTGCACCACCAGGGAAGCCCTCTTCTAATTCTTTTGAAATGTCCTCCATGAAATACTCTCAGAGGTAAAAATTTTAGTGATTTATAGTGAGCTGTTAAAACCAACAGTATTTTCATCTCATCTTTATATTAGTGTAAGGAATTCCACAATCTGGCATCTTTTAATGATTTGTACTATTGGGGCAGCAGATTGAGAACATACGCAGGTAAACTTGAAGTTGCTAATTTTATATATATATATATATATATATATATATATATATATATATATATATATATATATATAGTTTTTTTTCTTATTTACCCTTGCTAAAAACTCTGAAAGATATAGTAGTATTAGTCACACTTTATAGGTCATAAATCTGAAGTTTAAAGTGGTTAAGTATATTACCAATGTTACATAGCTGTAGGGCCAGGATTTGAAAAATTAGACCCATGCAGTGCTACCATGTATGGTTGTGTAATTTCTGCACTTGTTAGAACACTACATATAAGGGTATAGATGAGGTAGATTGGTATATTTATTATTGAAAATTTCCCACAGGTGTCAATAGAGTTTATTTGTCTTGAAAAAATCAATATTATGACTATTTTTTGATAGAAAGATGTATATTTTAGGATTCTTTTTCTAATTTACAGCAATGCACCATATGTGATAGCTCCAGTCCTGGCCTGATTCTAAAGACATTGTTCTTTCACATTATGATGAATTTTGTGTCAGGACAGCCTCCTGGAGTGTTACAAAAAGTAAGGTCTTGAGGGAATTCTGTGCTACTAGACTGTATATGTAACAGTCCCTTCCCTGCCTTAAAGTCCTGGGAATAGTTTATAACTACGAAAACAGAGAAAGGTTTTATATAACATGAAAGAAATTTCAAGATAGGAATGACAGGACCTGGTAACTGCCTGGATACAGAGAATAAGAAAGAGATAAGAATTGTAGATAATATAAATATCATAAGATGGTTGACTACATGTATGAATATATTATTAATTAAGATTGGGAGATAAAGTCTGGGGGAAGAGGAAAGATTCCTTTTTTGAAGTTCAGTATGAGATGATGGAGAAATCAAAAAGAAAGTGGAAAATATGTATCCAAAGTTAAGACAGTGAGTAAGGATAGAGCTGGGGATTTGGGTGTCATTTTCATAGAAGTGTGAGAGCTAATGCCAAGAGAATGAGAGAATGTAGTTGGGAAGCGTCTAGGATTGGGAGAAGTGGGACCTACAAGATAAGCCAAAAAAAGAAATAACACTGTAGAACTCTAATTAGAGATGGGATATGACAAGTTAAAAATAGCATCACTGAAGCCAAAAACAAAAAATGTGTTAATGAAAAGAGAGTCTCAAGAATGTCCCTTACTTCAGAGAGTTCCAGGAAGATGCGAACTGTGCAGAAATCACTATATCTGGCAATCCAAGAACAACTAGTGAATGCTGCACAGTCAGTCTCAATCCGATAATAAAGTGAGGGGCCAGAACTGGGTGGAGGGTAAAGATGAAGAAATAGAATGTGCAGACATTTAAAAAAAAATCTAAAACCTAAGAGAAGGCAGAAAAGGAGGAAAGAAGGATAAAGATTTGTTCTGTTTCATATTTGTTTTTATGAGCTGAAGCTGACTGGACATTTTTGAAGATAGAAAAGTATCTGGAAGAAAGAAAGCAATTTAAGATAAAAAGTTGGAGATGAATAACTGACACTACTGTATTTCACAGAAGATCCAGGAATCCCAAGTCATCAATCAGTAGTGGCTTCAAGTGATATCCTGTCCTGCTTCTATCTTTTTTTTTTAAGGAGCTTTATTTAGATATTATTTGCATACCATAAAATTGACACATTTTAAGTGTACAATTCAATGGATTTTAGTATTTTTATGAGGCTTTACTTTTATGTGTCCAATATTTGACCTAGCCATAAGAAGATCTCATCTGTCTCAGAATATTGTAGATCCTCCCAACTTAATCATGATGATAGAAATATAAAATAAAATAATAATAGAGAAATGTTAGTGCTATAGGCTGCATCAGCATTACAGGTCACCCTGTGGAATGAGGTAAATGCCCTAAATAGTTGCATTTGTAGCTTTCACAATAGATAATAATAAGCCACACTTATGACTCAAATAAATTTTGTTTTCTAGCATTAAGATCTATTTAGATGTGTAACTGACCTATAAAGTAACTATGCAGTAATGTACTAACTACAGTACATTTTTGCCTTACACTGACCTCTAAGGTTTGTTTTTGTTTGTTTGCTGGTTTGTTTTTGGTCATACTTCCCAGGGCAATTTTGTACCATTTCAAGTAGCCATTGTAATAATTCTTTGTGTTAAATCTTGATCTTAGGTTGTGAAAACTTGCTGGTGCCTACAAATAACAAAACATCATGTATCTCTCTGTAGTCTTGCATTAAATTCATGGATGTAGATATTTGTACACTTTTGTTCCTGAGTGATGATTTCTAGCCTTACAGCTCTTTACATTACCTGGAATTGGAAGGAAAGGTTCTTCAAATGAAGTAAAATGTAAACAGTACAAAAAAGAACATGAACCATGGCTTATTCATAATATACCTATATATGTTACCCTTTATCAGGATATAAGATTTAAAGAGGACCTACAAGATGGCGGAGAGGTAAGATGTGGAGATCAGCTTCCTCCTCACAAAAACATCAAAAATACATCTATACGTGGAACAATTCCTACAGAACACCTACTGAATGCTGGCAGAAGACTTCAGGCTTTCCAAAAGGCAAGAAACTCCCCACATACCTGGGTAGGGCAAAAGAAAAAAGAAAAAACAGAGACAAAAGAATAGGGATGGGACCTGCACCAGTGGGAGGGAGCTGTGAAGGAGGAAAAGTTTTCACACACTAGGAAACCCCTTCACTGATGGAGACGGGGGGTGGCAGGGGAGAAGCTTCAGAGCTATGGAAGAGAGTGCAGCAACAGGGGTGCAGAGGGCAAAGCAGATATTCCTGCATAGAGAATCACTGCCGACCAGCGCTCACCAGTCTGAGAGGCTTTGCTCACCCGCCAGAGCGGGCGGGGGCTGGGAGCTGAGGCTCGGGCTTCAGTCGGAGCGCAGGGAGAGGACTGGGGTTGGTGGCGTGAACATAGCTGATGGGAGCTACTGCACCACAGCTAACCAGGAAGGAGTCTGGGAAAATGTCTGGAAATACCTAAGAGTCAAGAGACCATTGTTTCAGGGTGCACTATGAGAAGGGATTCAGAGCACTGCCTAAATGAGCTTCAGAGATGAGGGTGAGCCACAGCTATCAGCGCAGACCACAGAGATGGGTGTGAAATGCTAAGACTGCTGCTGCAGGCACCAAGAATCCTGCATGCAAGCATAGGTCACTATCCACCACCACCAGGGTCCCGTGATCCAGGGACAACTTCCCCGGGAGAACACACGGCGTGCCTCAGGCTGTTGCAACATCATGCTGGCCTCTGCTGCTTCAGGCTCACCCCACATTCCATACATCTCCCTCCCCCCCGGCCTGACTGAGCCAGAGCCCCTTAATCAGCCATTCCTTTAACTCCCTCCTGTCTGGGCAAAGAACAAACACCAGAGGGTGACCTAAATGCAGAGGCAGGGCCAAATCCAAAGCTGAACCCCAGGAGCTGTGCAAACAAAGAAGAGAAAGGGAGGTTTTTCCATGCAGCATCAGGAGCAGTGGATTAAATCTCCACAATCAACTTCATGTACCCTGCACCTGTGGAATACCTGAATAGACAACAAGACATCCAAAAATTGAGGCAGTGGACTTTGGGGGCAACTGTAGACTTGGGGTTTGCTGTAAATGACTGACTAGTTTCTGATTTTTATATTTATCTTAGCATAGCTTTTAGTGCTTATTATCATTGGTGAGTTTCTTTATTGGTTTGGTTGCTCTCTTATTTTTTTAAAAAACTTTTTTTAATTTTTTCATTTTAATAATATTCTTATTTTTTATTTTAATAAATTTGTTTATTCTATTTCACTTTATTTTATTTTTTCTTTCTTGCTTTTCCTCCATTTTCTTCTAAGCCATGTGGCTGACAGGGTCTTGGTGCTCTGGCCAGGTGTCAGGCCTGAGCCTCTTAGGTGGGAGAGGCAAGTTCAGGACATTGGACCACCAGAGACCTCCAGGCCTCACGTAATATCAGTCAGTGAGAGCTCTGCAAGAGATCTCCATCTCAATGCTAAGACCCAGCTCCACTCAATGACCAGAAAACTCCTGTGCTGGACACCCCATGACAAACAACTAGCAAAGCAGGAACACAACACAACCCATTAGCAGAGAGGCTGCCTAAAAGCATAATAAGTTCACAGATACCCCAAAACACACCACTGGACGAAGTCCTGCACACCAGAAAGACAAGATCCAGCCTCACCCACCAGCACACAGGCACGAGTCCCCTCCACCAGGAAGCTTAAACAACCCACTGAAATAACCTTACCCACTGGGGAAAGACAGGAAAAACAATAAGAACAACAAATATGCAGCCTGGGAAAAGGTGACCTCAAACACAGTAAGTTAAGCAAAATGAGAAGACAGAGAAATACACACCAGATGAAAGAGCAAATTAAAAACCTACCAGACCAAAACAAATGAGGAGGAAATAGGCAGTCTACCTGAAAAAGAATTCAGAGTAAAAATTGTAAAGATGATCCAAAATAATGGAAATAGAAAGGAGAAAATACAAGAAATGTTTCACAAGGACCTAGAAGAATTAAAGAGCAAACAAACAATGATGAACAGCACAATAAATGAAATTAAAAATTATCTAGAAGGAATCAATAGCAGAACTGAGGCAGAAGAAAGGATAAATGACCTGGAAGACAAAATAGTGGAAATAACTGCTGCAGAGACGAATAAAGAAAAAAGAATGAAAAGAACTGAGGACAGTCTCAGAGAACTCCAGGACAATATTAACTGCACCAACATTCGAATTATAGTAGTCCCAGAAGAAGAAGACAAAAAGAAAGGGAATGAGAAAATATTGGAAAAGATTATAGTTGAAAATTTCCCTAATATGGGAAAGGAAATAGTCAAGTCCAGGAAGCACAGAGAGTCTCATACAGGATAAATCCAAGGAGAAACATGCCAAGATGCATACTAATCAAACTATCGAATACAAAGAAAACATATTAAAAGCAGCAAGGGAAAAGCAACAAATAACATACAGGGGAATCCCCATAAGGTTAACAGCAGATCTTTCAGCAGAAACTCTGCAAGCCAGAAAGGAATGGCAGGAAATATTTAAAGTGATGAAAGGGAAAAACTACAACCAAGGTTACTGTACCCAGCAAGGATCTCATTTAGATTTGATGGAGAAATTAAAACCTTTACAGACAAGCAAAAGCTAAGAGAATCAGCACCACCAACCAGCTTTACAACAAATGCTAAAGGAATTTCTCTAGGCAAGAAACACAAGAGAAGAAAAAGATCTACAATAACAAACCCAAAACAATTAAGAAAATGGGAATAGGAACATACATATCAATAATTCCCTTAAATGTAAATAGATTCAATGCTCCAACCAAAAGTCACAGACTGGCTGAATGCATACAAAAACAAGACCCATATATATGCTGTCTACAAGAGACTCACTTCAGACCTAGGGACACATACAGACTGAAAGTGAGGGAATGGAAAAAGATATTCCATGCAAATGGAAATCAAAAGAAAGCTGGAGTAGAAATTCTCATATCAGACAAAATAGACTTCAAAACAAAGACAAGAGACAAAGAAGGACACTACATAATGATCAAGGGATCAATCCAAGAAGATGGTATAACAATTGTAAATATTTATGCACCCAACATAGGAGCACCTCAATACATAAGGCAAATGCTAATAGCCATAAAAGAGGAAATTGACAGTAACACAATAATAGTAGGGGACTTTAACACCCCACTTTCACCAATGGACAGATTATCCATAAGGAAAATATATAAGGAAACACAAAATTTAAATGACACATTAAACAAGATGGACTTAACTGATATTTATAGGACATTCCATCCAAAAACAACAGAATATACTTTCTTCTCAAGTGCTTATGGAACATTCTTCAGGATAGATCATACCTTGGGTTACAAATCAAGCTTTGGTAAATTTAAAAAAATTGAAATCATATCAAGTGTCATTTCGAACTGCAACACTATGAGACTAGATATCAATTACAGGAAAAAAACTGTAAAAAATACAAACACATGGAAGCTAAACAATACACTACTAAATAACTAAGAGATCACTAAAGAAATGAAAGAGGAAATCAAAAAATACCTAGAAACAAATGAAAATGAAAACACTATGACCCAAAACCTATGGGATGCAGCAAAAGCAGTTCTAAGAGGGAAGTTTATAGCAATACAATCCCACTACAAGAAACAAGAAAAAACTCAAATAAACTATCTACCCTTACAGCTAAAGCAATTAGATGCAGAACATCTAAAAAAGGAAGAAAAGGGGCTTCCCTGGTGGCACAGTGGTTGAGAGTCTGCCTGCCAATGCAGGGGACACGGGTTCATGCCCCGGTCCAGGAGGATCACACATGCCGCGGAGCAGCTAGGTCCGTGAGCCATGGCCACTGAGCCTGCGCGTCCAGAGCCTGTGCTCCATGGTGGGAGAAGCCACAACAGTTAGAGGCCCGCGTACCGCAAAAAAAAAAAAAAAAAAAGAAGAAGAAAACCCTATAGTAGAAAAAGGAAAGAAATCATAAAAATCAGATCAGAAATAAATGAAAAAGAAATGAAGGAACCAATAGCAAAGATCAATAAAACGAAAAGCTGGCTTTTTGAGAAGTTAAACAAAATTGATAAATCAATAGCCAGACTCATCAAGAAAAAAAGGGAAGACTCAAATCACCAGAATTAGAAATTAGAAAGGAGATGTAACAACTGACCCTGCAGAAATACAAAGGATCATGAGAGATTACTACAAGCAACTATATGCCAATAAAATGGGCAACCTGGAAGAAATCGACAAATCTTAGAAAAGTGCAACCTTGTGAGACTGAACCTACAAGAAATAGAAAATATAAACAGACCAATCACAAGCACTGAAATTGAAACTGAGATTAAAAATCTTCCAACAAACAAAAGCCCAGGACCAGTAGGCTTCACAGGATAATTCTACCAAATTTTAGAGAAAAGTTACCACCTATCCTTCTCCAAATCTTCCAAAATATAGCAGAGAAAGGAACACTCCCAAACTCATTCTACAAGTTCATGATCACCCTGATACCAAAACCAGACAAAGATGTCACAAAAAGAGAAAACTATAGGACAATATCACTGATGAACATAGATAAAAAATCCTCAACAAAATACTAGCAAACAGAATCCAAAAGCACATTAAAAGGATCATACACATGGACAAGTGGGGTTTATCCCAGAATGCAAGGATTTTTCAATATACTCAAATCAATCAATGTGATATACCATATTAACAAATTGAAGGTTAAAAACCATATGATCATCTCAATAGATGCAGAAAAAGCTATCAACAAAATTCAACACCCATTTAGGATAAAAACCCCCAAGAAAGTAGGCATAGAGGGAACTTACCTCAACATAATAAAGGCCATATATGACAAACCCACAGCCAACATTGTTCTCAATGGTGAAAAACTGAAACCATTTCCCCTAAGATCAGGAACAAGACAAGGTTGTCCACACTCACCGTTATTATTCAGCATAGTTTTGGAAGTTTTAGCCACAGAAATCAGAGAAGAAAAAGAAATAAAAGGAATCCAAATTGGAAAAGAAGAAGTATAGCTGTCACTATTTGGAGATGACCTGATACTATACATAGAGAATCCTAAAAATGCTACCAGAAAACTACTAGACCTAATCAATGAATTTGGTAAAGTAGCAGCATACAAAATTAATGCACAGAAATCTCTGGCATTCCTATACACTAATGATGAAAAATCTGAAAGTGAAATTAAGGAAACACTCCCATTTACCACTGCAACAAAAAGAATAAAATACCTAGGAATACAACTACCTAAGGAGACAAAAGACCTGTATGCATTAAACTACACTGACACTGACAAAAGAGATCAAAGATGATACAAGCAGATGGAGAGATATACCATGTTCTTGGATTGGAAGAATCAATATTGTGAAAATGACTATACTACCCAAAGCAATCTACAGATTCAATGCAATCCCTATCAAACTACCAAAGGCATTTTTCACAGAACAAGAAAAGAATTTCACAATTTGTATGGAAACACAAAAGACACAGAACAGCCAAAGCAATCTTGAGAAAGAAAAACAGAGCTGGAGGAATCAGGCTCCCTGACTTCAGACTATACTACAAAGCTACAGTAATCAAGACAGTATGGTACTGGCACAAAAACAGAAAGATAGATCAAAGGAACAGGATAGAAAGCCCAGAGATAAACCCACGCACATATGGTCACCTTATCTTTGATAAAGGAGGCAAGAATATACAGTGGAGAAAAGACAGCCTCTTCAATAAGTGGTGCTGGGAAAACTGGACAGCTACATGTAAAAGAATGAAATTAGAACACTTCCTAACACCATACACAAAAATAAACTCAAAATGGATTAAAGAACTAAATGTAACACCAGACACCATAAAACACTAAGAGGAAAACATAGGCAGAACACTCCATGACATAAATCGCAGCAAGATCCTTTTTGACCCACCTCCTAGAGAAATGGAGGTAAAAACAAAAATAAACAAATGGGACCTAATGAAACTTCAAAGCTTTTGCACAGCAAAGGAAACTGTAAACAAGGCAAAAAGAAAACCCTCAGAATGGAAGAAACTATTTGCACATGAAGCAATGGACAAAGGATTAATCTCCAAAATATGAAAGCAGCTCATGAAGCTCAATATCAAAAAAACAAACAACCCAGTCTAAAAATGGACAGAAGACCTAAATAGACATTTCTCCAAAGAAGATATACAGATTGCCAACAAACACATGAAAGGATGCTCAACATCACTAATCATTAGAGAAATGCAAATCAAAACTACAATGAGATATCACCTCACACCAGTTAGAATGGCCATCATCAAAAAATCTGCAAACAATAAATGCTGGAGAAGGTGTGGAGAAAAGGGAACCTTCTTGCCCTGTTAGTGGGAATGTAAATTGATACAGCCACTATGGAGAACAGTATGGATGTTCCTTAAGAAACTAAAATTAGACTACCATACGATCCAGCAGTGCCACTACTGGGCATATACCCTGAGAAAACCATAATTCAAAAAGACACATGTACCACAATGTTCATTGAAGCGCTATTTACAATAGCCAGGAAATGGAAGCAACCTAATTGTCCATCAACAGATGAAAGAATAAAGAAGATGTGGCACATATATACAATGGAATATTACTCAGCCATGAAAATAAACAAAATTGAGTTATTTGTAGTGAGGTGTGTGGACCTAGAGTCTGTAATTCAGAGTGGAGTAAGTCAGAAATATAAAAACAAATACTGTATGCTAACACATATATATGGAATCAAAAAAAAAAAGAAAAATGTCATGAAGAGCCTAGGGGCAAGACAGGAATAAAGACGCAGACGTGCTAGAGAATGGACTTGAGGACATGGGGAGGGGAAAGCGTAAGCTGGGACAAAGTGAGAGAGTAGTAGTGTATATATGGACATATATACACTACCAAATGTAAAATAGATAGCTAGTGGGAAGCAGTTTTATAGCACAGGGAGATCAGCTCAGTGCTTTGTGACCAGCTAGAAGGGTGGAATAGGGAATGTGGGAGGGAGGGAAATGCAAGGCAGAAGAGATAGGGGGATATATGTATATGTAGAACTGATTCACTTTGTTATAAAGCAGAAACTAACACACCATTGTAAAGCAATTATACTCCAATAAAAATGTTAAAAAAAAAAAGAAAAAACGCAGACATAGAGAATGGACCTGAGGATGGGGGAGGGGGATGGGTAAGCTGGGACGAAGTGAGAGAGTAGCATGGACTTATATACACTACCAAATGTAAAACAGTTAGCTAGTGGGAAGCAGCTGCATAGCACAGGGAGATCAGCTCGGTGTTTTGTGACCACCTAGAAGGGTGGGATAGGGAGCGTGTGAGGGAGACTCAAGAGGGAGGGTATATGGGGATATATGTATATGTATAGCTGATTTACTTTGTTATACAGCAGCAGCTAACACAACAATTTAAAGTAATTATACTCCAATAAAGATGTTTTAAAAAAAAAAAGCAGGGTTAATGTCTAACAGTTGCTACAAAGTGCTTAGAATAGCAACATGAACAAAGCAGGGTCAGAAAAAAAACTTTAAGAATGCTGAGCACCATCTTAAAGCTAATACATTTTGTTTTATTTTTGTTTTGTTTTTGGTTTTGGTTTTGAAGTCTCTGAAACTCTCTACTGTTCACAATAGAGAAATTTAACATACAAAAGTCAATAAAATGTTATACTATGTATAATTACATCATCTCCTAGTTTTATACATCCATTCTTATATTTTAAAAAATAAATATAGATTTTGAGGATTTGAAAGGATGGAAAGGGTCTGAATCTGCACTATTGTGGAGGATGAATATGAAAGTAAAATTTAAATGCACTTAACCGTATTGCCATTTTCTCAAATTGAAAGTGCCAAGCCCAGTCAGTGCAGAAAGGGAATAGGCTATAGGCTTACATAGAATGTTTTATCAGCCGTTTGTTTCATATAACAAGTCTGGAATTCAGTTTTCTTTAATTCAGGGATTAATTTTCATGGAGGTAAAATTTATTGAAGGTGCTGTTTTATACAAATATTAAGATCAGAGTCAAGAGATACGGTGGGTACATTGCAATAATCTTTAAAAAGGATGATATACCAACCAAGGTTCATATTTATGCCATTTGCCTATGAAAGAACAACTCTGGAAAGCTTGTGCAAATGTCTACATATAGATAGATGGATAAATAGATATTTATATGCATAAAGGTTAAGATATACATATAGATAGGACTTATTTTATTGTTAAACATTTTTAATACCACTCTGATTATATATACATATATATTTTATTCTCAAGGAAGAGGACTCAAAGCATGACAATATAATCCGTTTTGGCACTTTTAAGTTTTTATAAGCTATAAAATTAATTTGCGTAAACTGTGTAATTCAAAATTCCATGAAAGGAGTACTTTTAAAATCTTATGTTATGTCTTAGGTGGAGGAAAGACAAAATATTCTGGCCTGTTTTGAATAGCAGGAAGATAAGGAAAGTGAGAAAATAATGAAATGGAGGGAGGATTATGGTAATACTGGGATTTGTCTGCTTTTAGAAAAAAAATGACTCATAATAATGCTTCTTCTCTTTCCTGTCCACAACCCTTAATAACATTGCAAGCCAAAAACAACCAAACAAAGCACAGTTAGTGCTTTGGACCTGGCCCTTTATCCACAGTCACTCCACATAACAGGTGCCAGATTGGGAGGAAGTTTGGGGGATCTAATATAATAATATAAACTTGTAGCCCTGTTTCATCATCCAACACCCAACTTCTGAAAAGAGGAGCTTGAACTCTTGGCTTCTATTTGCATCTTACATCACTCTCCTCAATCCTGTCTTGCTTCCCCAACACACTCACTGACTCCAAGAGTTCAGGCTCCACTCATGTCTTAACACTGCAGATAGCTCCCTCCTCCTTCCCTACCCTGAAATTTCTCTCATCAAGGTCAGTGGCCTAAATAAAAGCAATTCTAAAGGTACATATATATTTAGTTCTGATCTTCTTTGACCTTTATGCAGTTGTATCACCCTTAATTTTTCCTTCAGCAGTGCCATACTCTCCTTATTTTGTCTCCACCCCCTAAACCACTCCTTGGTTTCTTCTGTGAACTCCTTTGCCCATCCTTTAGCGAAGACATTCCTCAGACATTTATCTGTCCTTCTATCGCCTGCCTATGTATATTTCTTGTGGGCAGTTTTATTTCCCTTCATGGTTTTAATAAGCAAATCTAGGCTGATAAAACCCTCATCTCAATGTTGCTAGTCCAGGGCTCTTTTCTGAGATCTGCCTACTGATCATCTTTACTTGGATGGTCCACAGAGATATCAAATTTAACAAATCTAATGCTGAACTCATTATCATATCATTACCCATCCCCCAATTAATCCCTTTTATATTCTCCTGGTTTATCTGTTGGCATCATATTTCATCCTATTGCTCAAGTCAGAAATCTGAGCACCATCCCAGCTCCTCCCTCACTCTTACCTCATAATTCTGATAACCAAGTTCTGGTGATTCTTCAATTCAAACATCTCTCAAATCTACCCACTTCTCTTTATCTCCACTTAAACAATCATCGTTATTTCTTCTAAAGCTCTCGTATATGTTTCTGCAATAGCCTGGCTTTTTACAATCATTCCCAGAGCAAACCTATTCCTTATTGCAGACAGAGTGACTTTTCTAAAATATTATCCTAGTCATTTCATTCTCCTGTTCAAAACCCACTATTTTTCATTCATTCACTAAACTCCTGCTTCATTTACAGACAGTGTATTGTGCCAGGCACTTTGCTGAGGACCAGGGCTACAGAGACCATAACATATTATGCTGCAAGACACAGTTTCTTTCCTGCAGCAAGACATTGGTTCTTCTTTTAAACCCAGAATCCACATTTGCAGTATCAGAATTCTTTATTGATCATAATTGTTCATTTGCCTTTTTTGAAACTTGGTGAGTGAGGTTATTCAGAATTTCTCATCCCATAAATGTTACTGATATCTATTTCCCTGATTTGCTTCTGCTTCATCTCTCAATCTCTTCCAGATTGAACCTGGACCTATTTTAAGGTCTATTAATCAAACAGTTTGAATGCCTTAGCTTGGCTGTATTCTCCAATGGTGCTCCCAGAAGTTTCCTAAATTGCATTCTCAACAAGATCCTCTTCTCAAAAATATTGTTTGGCGTTAGAGCTGCTATATCCTGGCCTGGTCTGTGAATTGCTGACTTTTCTCAGAAGGGGCTACAAATTTGTTCCTGTTTTCTCAAAGTTTTGTATCACCAATTATTTTCTAATTTCAAAATATAAAGCTTTGCCTTAATCCTCTTTCTCCTCATTTTCTTTACAGCATATATTGCTTTTGTTCAATTTTTCCTTTTTAAAACTCTCTTTTTCTCTGGTTTTTATGATACAGCATGATTTTGGACATCCTGCTAGCTGTCTCTTGGCTTATCTGTCCTTATCATTGGCCTGTGTTTTTTCTGTCACCCAATAAAAGTAACAGACCTTAACTAAAATTTGGATCAGTATTCTCTTATTTTTTTCTCTGAACATACATGACTTATTTTATATACTTTCCAAGTTTTAATGATCATTTCTAGATGTTTCCTTTTAGTTCCAGAATCACTGATGCTCAATTCTTGAGCTAGAGGTCTTCTCCAAATTATGCTAGAGGTCTTCTGTGTCTGAAATGCATGGTGCCCCTCTTTGTTAATCCCCTTCATAACTTCTTTCTTTTCCTGTGGACTTTACTTCTGTTACTGTTGGATGAAATAATATGTGTAAATGGCATACCTGTGGATGGCACACAGTAAGGCTCAGTATTCATTCATCCCTTCTTCCTCACTATCTCAGTTTGAAACGGTGCATTTTGCTTCTACTTCTTAGAAGGTAAGTGCATGAAAGTGGCAATTTTCATGGAGTGTACACCATTTTAATCTCACTGTCCTGCCCTAATAAAGCACTCCTTTCTATTGTTTAGATAATCACAACTTTCTAACTAGCCTCCTCATTCTACTTTATCCAGC
This sequence comes from Delphinus delphis, assembly GCF_949987515.2. Classification (NCBI taxonomy): domain Eukaryota; kingdom Metazoa; phylum Chordata; class Mammalia; order Artiodactyla; family Delphinidae; genus Delphinus; species Delphinus delphis. Next base: position 31,501,878 of record NC_082693.1, on the reverse strand, counting down.
ACTCTATTTCCAGATAAAATTCCTATGTCACAGCCTTAATCACCTGATTAACCTGTTCAGATACCTTCGATGGCTTCCCAACATCTGCTATTAACTTTGAGCTTATGAAGGTACAGAATGATACTCACACACCTTTTGGTGACCCTAAGTATTCAACTCAGTGTGTTGGGTTACTCAGGTGACAGGAAACATGGCAAAAATCCTACAGGTATAAAGTTAATCTTCAAAGCATATAGCACTTGAACAAGTATTACATGCCTGCTTTCTATTTTTCTTCTTTCTTAATGTTAATTCCAAAGTAGATTTTAGTTATTTATTTTTTGGTTTTAAGCTCCTCACATTATAGTTAAAATTCCTATTCCACACACTTGCTTATGTAATTCATCTATCATAAAGTGAATGCAACAGAGAGTATGATTATAGACGAATGTGATTGTTTCAATCAAGGAAAGAACATATTCTCCTTGCTTTTACTTATACAATATACATAAAATACATTTATCTTTGAGACTCAGAAGGCAGTTTAGAAACAACTCTATTTAGAATCACTTGAATAACTCACAGTTCTCTATAACATCTACATTATATTATTTTACAGATAAAACATAAATATGAGAAAAATGTTAGAGGTGATATTAGTATTAATATTCCAATTTCCAGCTATCCAAGTTTCTTCTCAAGCAAACTTACTTTAACATATAAAAGTATACACAGGCTTTCCTGAGAAATCTGAGGCATCAGCAGCCCTTGAGACTTCCGTTCTAACCATCCTCTGACATTTGCCGTGTAACTCCATCCAAACTGCTATATGTGTATATCCCATATGTCCTAATTTAGAAAGCAGTCTACTCTTTCAGTATTACTGAAGAATGTTGAGAAGACCAATAGAATGCATACAAAGTAGTCTAAGATGAGGGATAAAGACCTCAAATGAAGAAAATATGTATTTAATTTATTTACCAAAGGAATTTCATTACTTTTTCTCCCACTGCTACCTTACACTTTCTTGGTGCTATAGAGGCCACTCCCAAAGGGAAAGAAAAACACTCCCCCAACCACCTCCATGTTCACATCTTTCCTCGAATACATAGCGGTTGAGGTGGAGGGAGAAGATAAGGAACATTTATATTGTTTTTGCAACCACTAAAAATCTCTATAAAATTGTTATATTTAAATAATTAGTATTATTAAATAATAACAACTTATTCTATATTTTATTTTCAGTCACCTATGCTAGAACTCCACCACCCACCCAAGCCAATTTTGATTTTACAATTGGACATTCTCCTCCTGGGATAGTGCTCTAGGCAGCCTCATCCCATAGTTGCCCATCCTGCTTATGAACGCTGCAGGTCAGATGCTCACCAAAACAGAAGTGCAAACCTTTCTTACTTATTACAATTATATTAACTAATCCCAAATTAAGAACTTTCCACAGCAACATAGATTAGTTAAATATTCTTACATTTCTTATTTATGAACTGTCTAAACTCTATATCCTCTTAAATATACAGAGTTTCCCATCTCTAGCAGAATACATACAAGAATAATAATATAAAATAAATAACACTAGACATTGACTTTAGCTTAGTTGAAAATAAAGCTGCTCAGTTAACTATACTAAAGCCAATGTGAGAAATGTACATTCAAGGCAAGACTACAGGGAGTCAAGCTGGTGAAGAGGAAAAGATTCTGGTTTGTAGCCCATAAGTGATTTCAGCCAAGTTTCTAATATGTTCTAACTGTGATTCTGAGTAAGTCAACAAGATTTCACAGGTAACATTTTTTTTTTAGCTATACTACATTGAGATTTATTTCTAATGTGATTTCCTATTAGAATAACGTACAAGTCTAAGGGTTTCATGAGACCCTATTGGATATCTTTTCCAAGTTTCCCTTGGAGCAAGTTTCTTCAGTATGTCACAAAATATTTTATCGACAAATGAAAATGCACTGAGACTTCTGACTTGACAAGCAAAGCAAGATTCAACTCATGGGATTGGAAAACAATTAATTAAAATTGAAACCCTAATAAGGAAGTTTCCATACCATTAGTTTCATAATGCACCTGCCTTGGCTTATTTCACTGTCACTAGTAAAATATAATTGCTTCATATTTCATATTTATTATTTTGTACACAGCATGTGCTTTAGATTATCCAGTATATCTCAAGTAATATAAAAAGCATTAATTAAGCCAAGCCAGTCTCATCTCTTTTGCACAGTCTCTGATCATCTCCTTTTATACCCACTTTTTGGAAATTCTTGTGATTATATTTTTAATTATATGTTATCTCTTAAGCCTTTATGACAGCATCTAGCTTCTAAATTGTCAGTTTGAACCTTGAAATGCAAATTGGCATAAACTACATTAAAAATTATTTTCATGGCTTCAATATCCAAAGTTCTGACTACATACAGATATATAGTTAATAAATCTAATGGCAATATTTTATAAAAATTTTGAAATAGAAAATTTCTGGTTTTATTTTTATATACTTTTTCAGACAAATTTAATTCTTCTAGCACAAGTTTTATTTCCAGTTCCAAATAATATCACACCTAAGTAGCTCAAAAGAATCTTAATTCCTCCGAAAATTTTCTGAAAAAAAACAGGCCAGAGAGCTATTGCTTTTCTAAATGGCAGACTTGGCGAATCTGCCTCTCCAGAATGATTGGGGCTGCAAAGACTGCCAATGTGTTCTACAAGGGACCCTCTCTCCAGGTAACTTTGACATCCTTTGTGGTGCTAAACGAATTTGATTGCTTCATAAAGAATGATTTGTTAATATTTATTGAAATTCAAAGCTTGGCTTACCTAAGGCTATAGGGTTTCTCCAAACTTGACAGGATTATGGTTTCAGTTTCACAACCTCTAAAAAGAATGCTGTACCAGAGTACAAAATAATCTGGCAGAACTCTCTTCTCACTTCTCTGCAGTACAATTCTGAAACCCTTGTGTCTTATCCTCTCGATATATAGTTCTCTCTCTCTTTTTTTTTCCAACTAGCATTGTGTCAAAGAGATATTTACAGACAACTAGTTAAGATAACAGGCTAAGGATGAAACCTTTCCTAGAGGTATATCTCTACAAATATCAAAATTTATTATTGTCTTAAAAATATCTAAACACAGTCCAGGACCAGGACCACGGTGATAAAAATAAGGCACTTGCCCCAGTGCAAAATTTAAAGGGAACCTCCCAAAATTAGCAATCAAGATAAGTAACATTTTAATGTAATAGTCTAAAACATCAAAATTAATGCAAAAATCCATGATGAACAAAATATTAAATTTTTAAATAAAGATCTTAGACACTATATCTAGCTAAATAAGTCCTTATACTTGCCACTTGTTTCATTTTAATTGGTTAATTACAGAGTAACTACAGTTCAATACATAAATGTTGGTACAAATATCATTAAACACTAAATCTACAATTTTATTCTTTGTCCTCCTTATAAATGGAATTTTAATTGTTGGCCATGGGCAAATGTGAGATGCACTTTATACTCTGCTGTTGTTTCCAAAAAAATCACAATTCTTTGTGATATTGAATAGTACTAAAATCATGTTTACTAAGTGGTCCAAATTAGTATAATGTTATCCTCCCATTATTAATAATAATCAAGTTGTGCATGTGCTTGAGATAAAGATATAAATTATAACTACTTAATTTCACCTGATGGACTTATTATACTTATTTTAGTTTTAAGTTTTTTAACAAACATTTTGAGTTCACAAATAAAAATAACAATAATAATTTTTTTATACTTCCACACAGAAGCACTACAGTAAATATGACTTTGTAATTTACAAATAATAAGTCACAACTAGAGGACCCTGACATGATCTCAGACCCTTTGTTGATGCTGCTTTTGGAGGAGTGGCTCACACTGACCATCATAGCACACTGTTTTGGGAAAGACCACCAGAGCTTGTATAGTTACATATAAAGAACACAGCCTGGGCTTCCCTGGTGGCGCAGTGGTTGAGGGTCCACCTGCCGATGCAGGGGACACAGGTTCGTGCCCCGGTCGGGGAAGATCCATGCCACGGAGCGGCTGGGCCCGTGAGCCATGGCTGCTGAGCCTGCGCGTCCGGAGCCTGTGCTCTGCAACGGGAGAGGCCACAGCAGTGAGAGGCCCACGTATCGCAAAAAAAAAAAAAAAAAAAGAACACAGCCTTATGTATAATAATATCAAAATAGACAGTCCTTGATAGCAACAAGCATCAAAGTTTCAATTATTTAAAATTTGAGAAAAAAAGTAGACAAAGGGCACCATAGAGATATTTTCTTGCTGAAGATCCGCTTCCTTGTGTAAGTTTCTGATTTTGCTTTGAACAGAGGGGGCAGCCTTTCAACTGACATAATGAAAACACTGCTGCAGAAACGAGAGGCCAACCTGTGTGCAATTGCAGTTCACCCAGAAAGAATGCTAATTCTTGGCTTCAGTGCTTTCTTTAACGAAATTATTCAGGCCTTTCTGTGGCATGGAACACTGTGATTAGCCAGGAACTGTTGGAGATGAAAATAACCTTTCTTTGTTATAACCCCAAACATGTAGTACTCTTTTCAATCTCATCGGAGACCTTTGTACCTAGTTAAAAAAAAAGTCAGGTATGGGGTGGGATGGTGGAATCAATCATGTCATAGCTATTTTCTTTAAAGGATACAATTTTCTAATTTAGTATGTGTTCACAAGGGATTTGCAAAAGCAGCATGAGCAAGTGCTTTAACAAAAATATGATATCGTTTTGAAATTGCTCAGGTGTGGTCAAAGTACTCTGGACATATAAGAAGAGGAGCTGATCTGAGGGCCCACTCTACCCTTATGAGCTGTAAAACGTTGACTTCTCATTTGAAGTGTCCTTTTCCATAAAACGGCATTACTAATTCCCATGTCACCAAATTGTAGTAAGAATTAGTAACATGATAACTACAAATAATTTGTAAATTATGAAATGTTACACAAATGTCATGAGGAATTTAAAAGATAACAAAATAGAAGAAGAATATGAAGTAAGATTGTAAAGCCAATCTCCATTTGTAGTAAAAAGAGAATTAATTTTAAAATCATTGTTATCAGTCTACAGAAGTATAAAATGTTAAATTAAGATACTGCAATGAAGTCATTTCTTACATTAAGATTTTCCCTCCTAGGAACATGAATTCAAAGATTGAAGAACTATTAATGATTCTTACAATTTACTAGGTTAGGAAAGTCACTTCATTAAGAAAAAACACTTTAAAAGTTATTTTCAGTTAAAAAAAAACAGGAAAAAAATAGAAAAGTGAATGGAAAATTATCTTAGTTTGATAATTAGTTATCTTAGTATGGTAATTTTCCAAGTAGTATTTAAGTAACATGAAAAGAATAGACACTAAAAATAAAACAATTCCATTATTAAGGAATACTTGAAGAGTAAACATTTTACATCATAGTACTACTTGACCACTAGTAATTACCAGAGTAGATATTATGTAAAATAAAATAGAAATTTCCAAATACTCTGATTGAGTATATTAAAAATATACAGTTCCTTGCATCACTACATTTGCTTTCCTTAAAACAACTTTATAAAACACAGACAAGTTTTGTATGGCAAAAGAATTTTGAATAAAGCATATAAAATTCTTAAAGTTTATTTTTTATCTTGATTATTTTTTCTTTATTCTACTAACTCTCCCTGAGAAATGTTATCTACTCTGGGTTTCCTTTAATATTAACGTATGATTTTCAACTCTATTTCCATTCCCAATCTCTTCTGAAGTCCACATTCCTATTTTCAACTATCTGCTGGACATTATACTTGGATATGCACCACAAACCCTTTAGCCTGTTCCAAAACAAACTTGTCATCTCCCACTCTATGCCATGTGCTTCTGTCCCTATATTTCTATCTGACTGAAAATAACTGCTACCCACACAGTGATTTATGTCTAAAATGTGGCAGTCACAACCTTGCGTGACCTCAGACCTATCTGATCTGCCATCAGATTAAATGGATTCTACTTCTAAAACATTTGTCATATTGGACTTCATTCCCACTCTCCAAATACTCATCCTCTCAGCCATGTAGCATACTCTACTATAGTGTTTCTCTGTTTAGCAATGCTCTGTTGAGGTTTACAGGATAAGTTGAGAAGGAGAATCCACTCAAAGATTCCAGGAAATTTAGTATTACTACCCCTTACTAAATGCTTGTAACACCCTATAGTCATTGGCATGACCAACCTCCCTATCACACACATTTCTACATATCTCAGAGGGTGATTGTACAGTTCTCTAAATATCCCATTAAATGTCCTACCTCTGAGTCTTTAGAACCTACTCGTCAGTGCCTTTGGGAACCTCTTTCCTCCAACATCTGTCTAGAAAACTGCCAGGTACTTCTCAAGCCTCAGCCTGCAGGACATTTCCTTCTCTGAAAGCTTCCCTGAGCTAAATTGATCATGCACATCTCCATCTTCTATAGAATGGGATATATTTTTAGCATAGGACTTGCAAAATTTTATTTTAATTTTTTTGCACGTCTTATTCCCTTCAAAACTATGAGCTTAAGGTATAAGGTATAAACTATAGTTTTTAATCTTCCATTCATTCTTTCATGATTAAATAATGTTATAAATTTTCTATTGGAAAATAATATAGATAAATGTTATATAAGCTTTTGCTAACTGTTCTTGTTAAGGTTACCAAGCATCTCCAGTTATCAAAACCAATAGTCACTTTTCTATTCTCATACTACTTAACCTCCTGGGAACATTCAACAAAGTTAACCACTTCATCTTAAAAACACATTTTTCCTTGACTCTATTAGCCAAACTCTTATGGTTTTCCTTTTGCTCTGCTAACTACTTCTTCTTGCTCTCCTTTGATGGTTCTTTCTTCTTATTCTATCTCTGAAGATGGAATGCTTTAGGATTCTTCTCTGACTAAACACTCCCACAACATGACCTCTTTATATCCATGCTGCTAAGGATCATTTATATGACTCCTTAATCTATATATCCATTTCCATCTTTACCGCTGAGCTCTGAACTCCTACTGCTGTGGATGGACTTTTTCACTTGGATGTCAATTAAGCATCTGAACTCAGCATGGCCAAAATTAACATATTCTTCCAACTAGTTCCTTTTGAGTCTTCTCCTCAGGAAATATAATCACCATTCATACTCTGGCTCAAACCATAAAACAAGAATCTAGTTACTCTAGATTCCTTTATTAACTCTAGTCTCCCCATACACAATCTATTATCAAGTCTTGTTAGCAATATCCTCAGTTGACCTAATATCTTAATATATATAAAAGTGTACTGCATGTTATATTTATGTGTGACCTAAAGTATATAGTATGAAACACCACACCTAGTTACTGTAAATATACATTCTTTTCAAGTGCTTATGGAACGTTTAAAAACATTGTTCTTATGTTGGACCATAAAGCAAGACTCACAAGTCAAATAGAGTGTGTTCTCTAATCTCAATGGAAGTTTAACAAAAAGGTGTCTAAAGAACCCTTAACTGTTGAGGAGTTAAGCAGTATGCTGCTAAATAATCCATGCTTCAAAGAAGAAGTTAAACAATTCCTGGAAGTGTATCATTTCATAAAGAAAGATTATAAGGGATATTTCTGAGATGTTTCTAACTGTAAGCTTGTTCGTCCTTCTGACCAAGACAGCCTTAAAGTTCCTCTCAACTTGATTAAACTTTAGACAGATATCTTTTGATATCCTCCCTTTTCTTAGAGCATTTACTTTAGAAAACTTGCAATTGTTAATTCTTTCTCTTTCTTTTCCCCATTGCAAGTTTCTCTCTTCTGTTGCAACAGTCTTGAATAAAGTCTTCCTTGCCTGTTTTACTGGCCCAGGGTAATTTTTCTTTCATACTTCAACCCATGGTTTCTAGAAAGCCCTTTGGCAGATTATATTATTGTTCACCAAATAATTACTCCCCTGCCCCTATAGAAGGAGCATGTTTCCCACTCTATGAATTTTGAACTTGGTCATGTGATTAGCTTTGGCTAATGGAAGCAGTGGTATAAGCAGATGTGAATGAGGCATCTGTGATCAAAGCATTTAAAAGTGCTTGCCTGGTTTGGTTTGGCCCATGCTATTCCTGTCCCTGACTCCTACCCACCACCCACACCTCCTCCACCTCCTGATATAAGAAAGGCATGCCCGGGTACATACTGAATCCCTAATGAGAAATTCTGAGAGACTCCAAGTTTGGAGACTGAAGCTTGGAGCAAAGCTGCTCCAGGCAATGCCAGACACATGAGTGAGAAATAAGTATCCTTATAAGCCACTGAGATTTTGAAGATAATGCAACCTACTCACAGTAAATACATGTGCCTTTCAATGAATATGCCATGGATGTTACATCCTTCTGAAGCCCCACTTTGTTTTCCTCCTCTTGTTCTGTGGCACCTTGAACAAAGGTCAAAATCCTTAGCATGCCCCTGCAAAGCCCTCCATGATCTGTCACCAGTCACCTCTTTATCCTCACATTCCTTCCATTTTCTCTTCTTTGCACACTGGCCACAGTGACCTTCCTTCTATTCTCCCAAAACACTATGCTCCCTTCCTCCACGTAATATTTGCTCTCACTATTTTTTCCCACCCTGGAATATTCTTAGCTGCACGACCTCCTCCTCACATCATTTACTTAATAAAGTTCTACTAAACCTTCAGATCTTCACTTAAATTCCTCTATCAGCAAAGTGTTTGCTAACCTTCACTCAAGGTTAAGGTTCCTTTAATATGCAGTTTTATAATCTGATCTTATTTGTCTTCAGATCACTCATCTCACTATTTAACTATATATTTTCATTATTATTATTATTATGTGATTGAGTTCTGTCTCATCCACTAGATATAAGCCATAGAAGACAAGGGACCATGCATGATTTTACTCACAATTGTACCTCCAGACCCTGCACATGGTGCAGCACAAAGTAGGCTCTCTGTCAGTTCTTATACATAAAGAGTGAAGATTCAAACTGAGCTCCTTATACACAAGTCCATTCTTTTTCTCACTATTATATGCAGTAGAGTATTTACCCTTGGACACTATATAAGGAGTATTACCTTTTTTCTTTTTCTTGTTTTATTTTTAACCCATGCTCAGTTTTTGTGATTGTACATATTACTCATTTTAAATATTGCAGATATTTTTTCTGCTTAAGTAGAACTTTATGTTGGGTAAATTCTGATCATTTCTTTGAATTTTTAAGATCATTTTAAATTCTAATCTGTTCTCTAAGGTGATAGTGTCTACTGTGTGCCCATGGACCAATCCTTTTCTTTCTCATCTTAATTATTACTTACAAAGTTAAAGAGTGCACTTAGCAGTCCATCTCTGATGAATGAATTCCATAAAATGTCAAGAGCTTGCCTTCAGTCTCTCTTGTGTGAAAAATGAATTTCCTCTTCTTTGGAAATTGCAGATGGCTAACTTAGGAGTGAACTTTTTGTATTTACAGAAGTGAAATCCATAATGTAGGTACTCAGTATTCTTTTCAAAGAAATAAAAAGGTCTAGTTTAAGTTAAATACATGCTTAATTGTAGTAACCCAAAGGGTAATACAGTCGAGCTTGATTATGAACTAAAGAGGAATCAAAAGTGTACAGTCTGGAAATTGGAGACCTTGTGGCGCCCATGCTAGTCAAGGTGCATGGTAACAACTGATGCTAACAAACACAGAGCAATCAGCTATCCCCCATGCCACTCAGCTTATATTAAAGTTCTGCTGTTAATTTGAAAGTTTGATTAAGCTTAGAAATTTAGCATATTCAAAACAACACTCTAATTTCTCTATGATTCTAGCTTTCAATGATTATTCATTGCAAAACCAGCGCTCCCCAAAATCCAAATGAACAGAAAAAAGAGAAAAAAGTCTTCTAGCTGAGGTAAAAATGATGTTTAAAATAATAATAATAATAAAATGAACACCAAATGAACACTCATATTTGCAACTCTTATTAGTCAGAGGTAAAAAAAAAATTCTTACTCTTCAGAGTATCTTAAACTTATCCATCTAAGAAATAACATAAAACTCAAAATATGGTCTAATGCCACATTTCCAATGCCAAGTTGAGAGCCAGTAATCAAAATTCATTGACTCATATATCTTAGAAATAGTTTACTAAAATTTTACACTTTACAAGGCAAAAAAGAAAAAGGAAAACTGCAGATTAAAAAGTATTCTAGTGAGTATTGAGAAAAGAATAAATCTTATATTATCATAATTTCCTAAGTCAAAGATACTTTAAAAAGATACCCTACTATTTTATGAGAAAATAAAGTGTTGCATAAATAAAAATGTTACTGCATTAATTTGTAGATTATATTTTTCTAAAAGTTGGTACAAATGGAAAAATACTAAAAATTGAATGTGTTTATATAATTTTGTTGACAGTTCCATAGCAAATGAATTAAGTCAATATCTTCCAAATTGTATCTCACTTAGAGATGTTAATGTGTTTATTGTAAAAATGTTACTTGTCAGATACATTTGTGAAATGCTACAAATATGCTTCTCTGAAGAAGAACACTACATGTAATCTTCTCTGAAGACTATAATGCACATTTTCAATAAGCCTGCTTAATTTGACTAATCTACCTTTTTTTCTCAACTTATTTTATAGAGTAAGTATTTTACCAAAGAAACATTTCAATGTTCTGTGGCACATAGTTTGGGTAAAGTTGAATTTGGGAAAGCCAGGTAACAGAGTGCATCCCTAGTCTTTGACTATGAGATCAAAGAGGAAATACTGTGTAACATACCATCATTAGAACTAGTAAAAGTCTGATTGTATTGGCCAAAACTGACTCCATGTGGTAAACCTTATGTTAATCACTATTAACTGAATAATTTGAACTGTAACTCATTTATATCCTTATAAAGTAAAAACAAAACATAGAACAAATACCAAAAATTACAATTCTAAAACATTTCCTGTAAAAAAGGAAAAAGATTTGAAACTATATTTTGAAAGTTCATACATACCTTGGAAAATAATCTACCCCACACCAAAACATATCCTAGTAAAATTATCAGACTTTAAAGAAAAAGAAAAAAAAATGGGGGAGGTGCATCCATATACAATGACCAAATCACTTAGAGAAAGAAAAGCAGATTGTCATTTCAATAACATCTCTCTCTCTCTCTCTCTCTCTCTCTCTCTCTCTCTATATATATATATATATATATATACACACACACACACATATATATATGGCCTATTTGGGCTACCATTCATCTACTGATATGTATGCGTATGTATATATTTATGTGTGTGTGTATATATATATATATATATATACACACACACACATATATGACAATGTAAGTGGAAACTTTTTTAATAAATAAGGGGATGAAAAGAATGGAATACAAGACATGAGCTACTAGCTAGTTTTTTTAATATAATTTGTTTTGCATTTTTGTCATTGACCCATGTAAATATTTCAGGTGACTATAAAACAAAACCAAATTTTAAACAAGGAGATTCTAAAATTAAAAATAAAATGAAACCAATGATCCTAAATGTGTATCCAGTTGGTGGTATGACCACACTGAGAGGAACTCTTCCAAATGAGGAGTTGCTAAACAATGGGCACGAGGTCTCAATTGTGCAAGATGAATATGTTCTAGAGATCTGCTGTACTACAGTGTCCTTATAGTTAGCAATACTGTATTGTACACATAAAAATTTGTGAAGAGGGTGATCTCATGTTCTTTTCACTATAAAATAACTTTTTAAAAATACACATACACAGTAATTTGACTTCAGATTCCTAGTGGGCTATTCTATGGGCAAAACAACTGCAAATTACCTTCTATCAGTAATAACAATGTTGGTGGTAGTGTTGGCATTATAGACACTGTTATATGTACAACATTAGAAGAAATAAATATGTGATTTTGTGATAATATAAATTTATCACCCCTGATGTTCCTGACGCAGAGATTCTTGTCATGGGAGAATATAAGTTCGAAGTAATTAACTAAAATTCCTCAAATCTTGAATTCCAATTGTAAAAATCAGTAGGAACTAAGAATATATATGATTTTCAAAATCAAAACAAAACAATAACCAACTTAGTAGCAATAAAATACCCCAGTAGAAAAATTGAAAACTTGAAATACTAAAGAAATACTAGAACTTTGAGACAATGATTGATTCCAGATTTGCGGTAAGTTGCGTACAAGTCGGTGAAGTATAGAGAAAACCACATTCATCTTGAGTTGATAGCTGTTGAAACTGGTCATGTGTTTATAAGTGTTCATTAACTTTTCTGTCTAGTTTTGTAAATATAAAAACTTTTTTTCATAAAACAAAAAAAAACAAACAAAATTTCCCAGATTGCAGTCTGTTTGGATGCAAAATCTTACAGTGTAGAGTGCCCATAAGTGTTTCATAATATATAGAAAATATAATTTTCAAGCAGCTGTAAAGAACCACATTCCAACAGGAAATCTAAATAGTGGTAAACTCTTGCAATTACAATCTAACTGATTTTTACTTCAAAAAAATAGTGTGTGTTTCTTAATTTAAGGTCTACTCTGGTCTGGATTGTTTCCCCCAGATATACATGTTGAAGCCCTAACCCCCCAAAGTGATAGTATTGGGGATGAGGTCTTTGGGAAATAATTAGGTTTAGATGAGGTCATGTGTGTGGAAACCTCACAATGAGATTAATGTCCTTAGAAGAAGAGACACCAAAGAGCTTGTTCTCTTCTTGCTCTGTCATGTGAGGAGACGCTGAGAAATTGGCCATCTGCAAAGTAGGACGAGAGTCCTCACCAGAACCCAACCATGATGTTGGACTTCCCAGCCTCCAGAACTGTGACAAAATAAGTTTCTGTTGTTTAAACCACCCAGTTTATGGTATTTACTATGGCATCCCAAGCTGACTAATACAGAGCCTTTCACTTGATAGGTGCTCAATAAATGGCAGCAGAATTGAAAATAGAAGCAAATTTCTCTTTCAGTTGTGTATAAAATACTCAAAACACCAAAAGAACACTTTGTTTTGAACTTGAAATATTCTGAGTATATAAACATAAATCAACTACTGTGTAAAATGTTCATAATGCCAGAGGATTAAAATGTAAATGATTAGAAACATTACATTACTGATGTGATTACAGAATGACACTTTATAAAAATAGGACAGCAACAATTAGAATCATGCTACAAAATAACCATATACAATGTGGAAAAAATTTCTTGCCTAGGGCGTCAAATTAAGGTGGATAATTTTATTCTGTGTAAGAAGATAAATAACACATATTTGGTATGTTAAAAAGAAAAGAAGGGGAAATTAATTTACATTTGTTATCTTAATTAGTTCTTGACAACACCAAGGGCTCATTCTTCTATACCATGCTATTTCTAGTTTATTATACATAAACTAAATAGCATGTTAATTAGTTACTTGATATTTCTACTTATAGTCAAAACATAAGAACATAAGTTTGTCTCTAGTACTTTGTATTTAGCATAAAAATATAAAGATATTTAGATTTTTGTATAAAGAAAGAACAACTGAAGACAGATAAATAGGTTTTTTCCTTCTTTTTTTCTGACTAATAAGATTTTAAATTTATCTTTAGTCTGATTTCCAAAAAAAAGTGAGCAAAGGGTATAGTCATACTGAGAGGGGCATCAAGTTTACTGTTGTGGAGTGCTAATCTTTGGGCAGCTATTTGCTAGGTATATCAGTATAGTGATAGTTGAAAACAATAAATCAGAAGATAACTATACTTCAAGTTCATTATCCCACTGGTGAGTCTTTCTTGAAGTAATGAGTGACAACATCTTTGAGTCCTAACTTCAATAACTATCACAAGGCAAACAGAACAAGCTTACTTTTGTACCTTTTCCTACTTGTGTTTTACATTCATCTTTCTTGAGGGGAGGTTGTAAATAGGAATTTTTATAAGAATGAATACTCTGAATTGGAAGGTGGCTTTAAGAAAGTGTATTTGGATTCTGGAAGAAGTCACGGGAAAGTGGGAGACACTATTTAACCCTATGAATATCCATTCATTCATTCAACCACTAATTATTGGCTGCCTACTATATGCCAGAAATCTTAAGTCTGGGAAATCAGCCACAACCAAGATAAGAAAAATCACTATTTTCAAAATATTTATATTCTATAAGAGAACCAGTGTGTAAAAAGAAGTAAATAAACAAGATGTTTTCAATTAGTTATAAATGCCATTAAAATATAAAAACAAGTAAAATACAAAGTAGAGCATGTCTTGAGGGACTATTTTAGATTAGAGGATGGGGCAAAGTCTCTTGAAGGAGGTGATAATTGAACAAAGACCCAATAAATGAATAAGAAGGAGAAAAGTATTGGGAGGTCTGGGGGGAAAACATTCTAGGCATAGGAAACATCTAGTGCACCAGGTCTCCTTAACAATCCTCAGCTTTGAATCTCATATTAAGTCGCCCATCCAGTACCCTTTCTCGGTACAACTACATATCCATTTCTCAGAAACCTTTGCTCATTGTCACAATCTCCAACACTAATTTTATATCAGCTTTTGGTGATTTTAATATCTATACCCATAACTCCTTCAACACACTGGCCTCTAGGGTCCTCGATTTCCACTCATTCAGTGATCTTGTTATCAACACTACTTCATCTCCTCTGGTCATAACAATAAAAAAAAAAAAAACCACCATAGTCTCAATTTATACATCATACTCCTTGACTACCACCTTCTTTCTTCCCAGTTCACTCACTCTAAGTACCCTGACTCCAGTGATTCTCCTCCCCACCAGGACCTACAATCTATGGAGGTACCACCTGTTTTCTGTCCCTCATCCCCAACTCAGCTCCTCACCACTTTCCTTACTGGTGATAAATTTCATGATACTTCACTTAAATCACTTCACTGTTTAAAATTCCAACTCCCTTGTCTCTTTCTTGCTTCACTCTATTCTTAACTAAATCCAACCCTAGTCAAAATCAATTCCACCTGTTTTCCCTACAGCCATGTATCTAAACATGGCTGGAAAAATATCACACTGTAGAATCATACTGAATGGTTTCACCTTACATTCATGAACAATATCTTGAAAAGGGCTATTAAACCAGACCATTCACTCTCTTAGATTCTCCTAGATTACTATTTTGTACTTACTTTTCTCTCCTTAGACTGTGAACATTTCCTCCCCCATAGCCATCCTTACTGAGTAAACACCATGTGTTATTCTACAGAAGCAGAACTTCCACTGGTGCATAAGATCCCATTGCTCTAGCCTACGCAAGTAAGTCTCCCCTTTTCTTCTTGTAGCAAAAATTTTTTTCAACACTCACTGTTTGTTTCCATTAACATACAAACTTGCTGTTACTTCTCTTTTCCAAACTATATTTCTTTAGAAGAGTGAGTAAATAAGAAAAAAGAAAATAAATAGGTGGGTTTTTTTTTTTTCTGGAAGAATAAGTGAATAAATAGCAAGAATAATAAAGCAATTTAAAAAACTTACAGAACTTATATGGGTGTGGTTGTATTAAAAGTATTAGAATCTACTATAAAGCAACAATAATATAAAAATGGTAATAAAATAGAAATAGAATATTTTTGTGGACTAGAAGTATGTAAACAGACCTAACATCAGATGAAATAATTATGGCATTTCAAAACAAAAAAAAAGCAGGTTGATTTTTTTTAAACTATGAACTTATTGACAATCTGGGGGAAATTTGCAACACACTGATAATAGGAAAAGGAAAATATCATTAAAACACGAATAACTCTTACAGATTATTGCTCAGAAGAAAACATTGGGCAATAAACATGATTAATCATTTCAAAAGAAGATATAGAGATAGGCAGTAATATATGAAAGTTTCACTTTACAAATTTTTAATAATATAAAATAAAACAAAAAGTAAGATACCATCACTTATATGTTTTATATATTATACTTTATCATATATACACATATATACATACATACACATATACAACATACAGACACAGACTTCTGTATTTATATATCTACCTATAAGTATAGTGTACTCAGTATTGTGAAACATACAAGGAAGTGAGGATTCTCATACTAAGTTGGGATAGCAACTGATAACTTCCTGTAGGTAACTTGGCAATATGAAGCAAAGTCTAAAAAATATGGTTATTTTATAACAGCAAAAAATTAAAAACAATATAAATTTCCAACAGTAGATTAACTAAATAAATTGTAATGCATCCTTACGTTAGCATGTGATAGAACAATTAAAAATCATAATCTTGAAGAATATGTAAGGATAGCTGATGTTGCTCCAAGCACACTGACAAATCTAAACATAGGTTACAAAACAGTATCAAATAAATGGTCTAATTTTTCTAAAATATTCATTACAGTGTTCATTATAAATAATATACCAAAAGATGATTGGATAGCAGAGTATTAAGACTGGTTATTCTGAGTAACAGAGCTATGAGTAATTATAGTTTTCTTTAGTATTTTCCACCTTTTTTATAGAAGTCTATTCAGTATATAGCAGTTAAGAAAGCAACAAATATTGAAGATGAAGATGGTGAAAAGGAAGGAGGCAAGTTGGGAAGGAGAGTAAAGTTTCCTTCTCTTCACTTTGTTTAGGGGGAATTGGGCAGAATCACCAGAGCCTCAGGGTAGATACATGGTTTGCGGCCCCCTGCACAGGAAAAACTAGCTTATTGCAGGGTTGAGCCAAATCTCACTCCATCTTCACCACCATATTTGCAGAATTAATTATTAAAACCACCAAAAGCAATGACATATACTGCAGTAGTGAAGAGATTCTAGGCTCTACATGCCAAACATGTAGCTGGGCAGTCATAGAATATTTCTGAATTTAAGTATTTATTTGTTTACTTAGTAATATAGATGAGATTAAGGGGAAAGAGCATTACTGTTTTTATAAATCAGAGTTATATGTCTAAGAAGATTCTGAGGCATTCTAGCATTTAAAATATTACACTTCAAATTTTTTGTCTTTAACTTTTGTGGTATCAATTTAAAAAATAAGTAATAATCTCAGAATTATTGGAAACTCCCAGTAATAGAGATTAGAATTATAAAAAAGTTAGTGTATCATGGAATTGTCTTATTTGGAATTAAATAGATTAACGACAAATTGAAATCCACACTCAGATGACATTCATTAGTGCTTGCACCAAGAAGGAAAATGAGGGATAATTCTCATCCTATACAGATTACACAGTTATTTTTCAAAATCATATCAGATAAAGTTTCCACCATTTGAACTATTTTAATGTCTTTACATATTTCAACATTTTAGCAGGAGTTTCTAGAACCTATAAGAAAAGAACATTAGAAGTCCTAAGGTTATAGTCTCTTGACTCAAGCAAGAGAGTATTATTCACAGGACAATGAATGCACTATACACGTTGTAGCTCTGAAACAGTGAATTTAGGACAAGTTCAACTGCACCAAGGCATGGGCTAATAAACATCAGACAAAGCAGTCATTGTAAGCCAAGGCTCATCTATTGTAACATGTGATCATACAAGGCATAATAATGTCTTTGTTCTTGTATTAGTGCACAGTTATCAAGGGGAATTATATATTCTAAATTTATTTTGTTAACTTGCTCATAATAAACAATCAAGTGTTTTATAAATGTAAACATATTTTACAAATATAAAAACATTAAAATATCAAATAAAAATATGACACAAGAGGGAAGAGATATGGGAACATATGTATATGTATAACTGATTCACTTTGTTAAAAAATATGAATTTTTACTACAATTATAGTCTAATAAATAAAAATAATGATTATAAAAATTAAATTGTAAGAACTACAAAATATAGGTCAAAAGATTTGCAGATGTGCCCTGTCAATTACCATTTTCTTATAATAAAAGTTTTGACTTATAAGGCTGTTTAGAGAATCTATAATCTCATTTAACCAATGTAAGAACACCTTGCTATTGAAGAGATACCACTAATTTACACAGAAGCAACCATGGTCCCTCAAGGGCCTTTCCTCTGTTTGTATAGTTAATTAAGTGTGGGGATAGAATCACAATCTTCTGAAACCTATTATATTTTTCTCACTGAACCACTGTGTTTCTGTACAAAATCCTTGTTCATGTAAATGCCATAAACTGAAAATCCAGGTGTTTGGGATTTTTTTGCATTTTATAGTGGCTTCCTCTTGTGATATCAATGACCCCATGCCCTTTGTGAACTTCCCTTCAGTCTGTCACGCCTTGGAACCACCTCTTTTATTCATCTCTCTCTTTTGAATCTTTCTCCTAATATAAAACTTAAAAATGCTCAAGGCTTCTCAGGCTAAAGAAATAACCTAAATTAGAATGCAGGATATGTGAGGACTGGTGTTTTTTCTCTTCTGTTTACAACGTCCACTTTGTTCAAGGCCGCCTTGGACAGTGTCTGGCACTGAGCAGATACTTAGTAAACTTTTATTAAAATCTAAATAATCCTTGGACTCCATCTCATTTTACAGCTACTAACCTCTTAAGATGTTTCCTTCCACAGTCATGGTCAAATACCTTAAAACTTCAGGCAATTAGATTACAGCTTTACACCCACCACTCCTCAGAAATAATTGCCAGTTAGATAGCCGATAGTCTCCTAATTTTCAAAATGCAGTGGTCTATTTTTAGTCTTCATCCTATTCGAACTCGTTTAAGAACTGAACACTCGGAGGAGCTTCAAGATGGCAGAAGATAAGATGTGATCACCTTCCTCCCCACAAATACATCAGAAATACATCTACACGTGGAACAACTCCTACAGAACACCTACTGAATGCTGGCAGAAGACCTCAGACCTCCCAAAAGGCAAGAAACTCCCCACGTACCTGGGTAGGGCAAAGGAAAAAAGAATAAACAGAGACAAAAGAATAGGGACGGGACCTGCACCAGTGGGAGGGAGCTGTGAAGGAGGAAAGGTTTCCACACACTAGGAAGCCCCTTCGCGGGCGGAGACTGCGTGTGGTGGAGGGGGGAAGCTTCGGAGCCACTGAGGAGAGCGCAGCAACAGGGGTGCGGAGGGCAAAGCAGTGAGATTCCCGCACAGAGGATCGGCGCTGACCAGCACTCACCAGCCCGAGAGGCTTGTCTGCTCACTGGCCGGGACGGGCGGGGGCTGGGAGCTGAGGCTCAGGCTTCGGTTGGAGCGCTGGGAGAGGACTGGGGTTGGTGGCGTGAACACAGCCTGAAGGGGCTAGTGCGCCACGGCTAGCCGGGAGGGAGTCCGGGGAAAAGTCTGGAGCTCCAGAGGAGGCAAGAAACTTTTTCTTGCCACTTTGTTTTGTGTTGCGCAAGGAGAGGGGATTAACAGCACCGCCTAAATGAGCTCCAGAGATGGGCTCGAGCCGCAGCTATCAGCGCGGACCCCAAAGAGGGGCATGAGACGTTAAGGCTGCTGCTGCAGCCACCAAGAAGCCTGTGTGCGAGCACAGGTCACTATCCACACCTCCCCTCCCGGGAGCCTGTGCAGCCCGCGACTGCCAGGGTCCCGTGATCCAGGGACAACTTCCCCGGGAGAACACACGGCATGCCTCAGGCTGTTGCAACGTCATGCCGGCCTCTGCCGCCGCAGGCTCACCCCACATCTGTACCCCTCCCTCCACCCGACCTGAGTGAGCCAGAGCCACCTAATCAGCTGCTACTTTAACCCCGTCCTATCTGAACAAAGAACAGAGGCCCTCAGGCAACCTACACGCAGAAGCGGGGCCGAATCCAAAGCTGAACCCCAGGAGCTGTGCGAACAAAGAAGAGAAAGGGAAATCTCTCCCAGCAGCCTCAGGAGCAGCGGATTAAATCTCCACAATCAACTTGATGTACCCTGCATCTGTGGAATTCCTGAATAGACAACGAAACATCTCAAATTGAGGAGGTGGACTTTGGGAGCAACAATATACAATATTTTTTCCCTTTTTCTCTTTTTGTGAGTGTGTATGTGTATGCTTCTCTGTGTGATTTTGTCTGTATAGCTTTGCATTTACCATTTGTCTTAGGGTTCTGTCTGTTTTTTGTTTGTTTGTTTTTTGTTTTAATTTAGTTTTTAGCACTTCTTGTCATTGGTGGATTTGTATTTTGGTTTGGGTACTCTCTTCTTTCTTTTTTTTTATTGTTTTTTAATTTTTTTACTTTTAATAATTAGTTTTTATTTTAATAACTATTTTATTTCATTTTATTCTTTTCTTTATTTCTTTCTTTTCTTCTCCTGTTTATTCTGAGCCGTGTGTATGGTAGGGTCTTGGTGCTCTGGCCGGGCATCAGACCTATACCTGAGGTGGGAGAGCCAAATTCAGGACACTGGTCCACAAGAGACCTCCCAGCTCTAAGTAATATTAAAGGGTGAAAATCTCCCAGAGATCTCCATCTCAATGCCAAGACCCAGCTCCACTCAACGATCAGCAAGCTACAGTGCTGGACACCCTATGCCAAACAACTAACAAGACAGGAACATAAACACACCCATTAGCAGAGAGGCTGCCTAAATTAATAATAAAGTCACAGTCACTGCAGAACACACCACCAGATGCAGGCCTGCCCACCAGAAAGACAAGATCCAGCCTCATCCACCAGAACCCAGGCACTAATCCCCTTCACCAAGAAGTCTACACAACCCACTGAACCAACCTTAGCCACTGGGGGAAGACACCAAAAACAACGCGAACTATGAACATGCAGCCTGCAAAAAGGAGACCCCAAACACAGTAAGTTAAGCAAAATGAGAAGACAGAAAAACACACAGCAGATAAGGAGCAAGGTAAAAACCCACCAGACCAAACGAATGAAGAGGAAATAGGCAGTCTACCTGAAAACGAATTCAGAATAATGATAGTAAAGATGATCCAAAATCTTGGAAACAGAATGGAGAAAATACAAGAAATGTTTAACAAGGGCCTAGAAGAACTAAACAGCAAACAAACAATGATGAACAACACAATAAATGAAATTAAAAATTCTCTAGAAGGAATCAATAACAGACTAACTGAGGCAGAAGAATGGATAAGTGACCTGGAAGTTAAAATAGTGAAAATAACTACTGCAGAGGAGTGTAAGAAAAAAGAATGAAAATATTGAGGACAGTCTCAGAGACCTCTAGGACAATATTAAATCCACCAACATTTGAATTATAGGGGTCCCAGAAGAAGAAGAGAAAAAGAAAGGGACTGGGGAAATATTTGAAGAGATTATAGTTGAAAACTTCCCTAATGTGGGAAAGGAAATAGTTAATCAAGTCCAGGAAGCACAGAGAGTCCCATACAGGATAAATCCAAGAGGAAACACACTAAGACACATATTAATCAAACTATCAAAAATTAAATACAAAGAAAACATATTAAAAGCAGCAAGGAAAAAACAACAAATAACATACAAGGGAATCACCATAAGGTTAACAGCTGATCTTTCAGCAGAATCTCTGCAAGCCAGAAGGGAGTGGCAGGACATATTTAAAGTGATGAAAGGGAAAAACCTACAACCAAGATTACTCTACCCAGCAAGGATCTCATTCACATTCAATGGAAAAACTTAAAAATTTACAGACAAGCAAAAGCTAAGAGAACTCAGCACCACCAAACCAGCTCTACAACAAATGCTAAAGGAACTTCTCTAGGCAGGAAACACAAGAGAAGGAAAAGACCTACAATAACAAACCCAAAACAATTAAGAAAATGGTAATAGGAACATACATATCAATAATTCCCTTAAATGTAAATAGATTCAATGCTCCAACCAAAAGATATAGACTGGCTGAATGGATCCAAAAACAAGACCCGTATACATGCTGTCTACAAGAGACCCACTTCAGACCTAGGGACACATACAGACTGAAAGTGAAGGGATGGAAAAAGATACCCCATGCAAAAGAAAATCAAAAGAAAGCTGGAGTAGCAATTCTCATATCAGACAAAATAGACTTCAAAACAAAGACTATTATAAGAAACAAAGAAGGACACTACATAATGTTCAAGGGATCAATCCAAGAAGTAGATATAACAATTGTAAATATGCACCCAACATAGGAGCACCTCAGTACATAAGGCAAATACTAAGAGCCATAAAAAGGGAAATCGACAGTAACACAATCATAGTAGGGGATTTTAACACCCCACTTTCACCAATGGACAGATCATCCAAAATGAAAATCAATAAGGAAACACAAGTTTTAAATGATACATTAAACAAGATGGAATTAATTGATATTTATAGGACATTCCATCCAAAAACAACAGAATACACTTTCTTCTCAAGTGCCCATGGAACACTCTCCAGGATACATCATATCTTGTTACACAAATCAAGCCTCGGTAAATTTAAGAAAATTGAAATCATATCAATTATCTTTTCTGACTACAACGCTATGAGACTATATATCAATTACAAGAAAAAATTGTAAGAAATACAAATAAATGGAGGTTAGACAACACACTACTTAATAATCAAGAGATCAATGAAGAAATCAAAGAGGAAATAAAAAAAATATCTAGGAACAAATGACTATTAAAACACAATGACCCAAATCCTGTGGGATGCAGCAAAAGCAGTTCTAAGAGGGAAGTTTATACACATACTATCCTACCTTAAGAAACAAGAAAAATCTCAAATAAACTACTAAACTTACATCTAAAGCAAATAGAAAAAGAAGAACAAAAATCCCCAAAGTTAGCAGAAGGAAAGAAATCATAAATATAAGATCAGAAATAAATGAAAAAGAAATGAAGGAAACAATAGCAAAGATCAATAAAACTAAAACGTGGTTCTTTGAGAAGATAAACAAAATTGATAAACCATTAACCAGACTCATCAAGAAAAAAGGGAGACGACTCAAATCACCAGAATTAGAAGTGAAAAAGGAAAAGTAACAACTGACACTGAGAAATACAAAAGATCATGAGAGATTACTACAAGCAACTATATACCAATAAAATGGACAACCTGGAAGAAATGGACAAATTCTTAGAAAAGCACAACCTTCTGAGACTGAACCAGGAAGAAATAGAAAATATAAACAAACCAATCACAAGCACTGAAATTGAAACTGTGATTAAAAATCTTCCAACAGACAAAAGCCCAGGACCAGTAGGCTTCACAGGATAATTCTGTCAAACATTTAGAGAAGAGCTAACACCTATCCTTCTCAAACTCTTCCAAAATATAACAGAGGGAGGAACACTCCCAAACTCATTCTGTGAGGCCACCATCACCCTGATACCAAAACGAGACAAAGATGTCACAAAGAAAGAAAACTACAGGCCAATATCACTGATGAACATAGATGCAAAATTCCTCAACAAAATACAAGCAAACAAAATCCAACAGCACATTAAAAGGATCATACACCATGATCAAGTGGGGTTTATCCCAGGAATGTAAGGATTCTTCAATATATGCAAATCAATCAACGTGATATACCATATTAACAAACTGGAGGATAAAAACCATATGATCATCTCAATAGATGCAGAAAAAGCTTTCTACAAAATTCAACACACATTTATGACAAAAACCCTCCAGAAAGTAGGCATACAGGGAACTTACCTCAACATAATAAAGGTCGTATATGACAAATCCACAGCCAACATTGTTCTCAATGGTGAAAAACTGAAACCGTTTCCTCTAAGATAAAGAACAAGACAAGGTTGCCCACTCACACCATTATTATTAAACATAGTTTTGGAAGTTTGAGGCACAGCAATCAGAGAAGAAAAAGAAATAAAAGGAATCCAAATTGGAAAAGAAGAAGTAAAGCTGTCACTATTTGCAGGTGACCTGATACTATACTTAGAGAATCCTAAAGATGCTACCAGAAAACTACTAGAGCTAATCTACTTAGAGAAATCTCTGGCATTCTCTAAACTACTTAGAGAAATCTCTGGCATTCCTATACACTAATGATGAAAAATCTGAAAGCGAAATTAAGGAAACACTCACATTTACCATTGCAACAAAAAGAATAAAATATCTGGGAATAAACCTACCTAAGGAGACAAAAGACCTGTATGCAGTAAACTATAAGACACTGATGAAAGAAATTAAAGATGATACAAACAGATGGAGAGATATACCATGTTCTTGGATTAGAAGAATCAACACTGTGAAAATGACTGTACTACCCAAAACAATCTACAGATTCAGTGCAATCCCTATCTAACTACCAAGGGCATTTTTCACAGAACTAGAACAAAAAATTTCACAATTTGTATGGAAACACAAAAGACCCCAAATAGCCAAAGGAATCTTGAGAACGAAAAACGGAGCTGGAGGAATCAGGCTCCCTGACTTCAGACTATATTACAAAGCTACAGTAATCAAGACAATATGGTACTGACACAAAAACAGAAATACAGATCAATGGAACAGGATAGAAAGCCCAGAGATAAACCCACACACATATGGTCACCTTATCTTTGATAAAGGAGGCAAGAATATACAATTCAGAAATGACAGCCTCTTCAATAAATGGTGCTGGGAAAACTGGACAGCTACATGTAAAAGAAAGAAGTTAGAACACTCCCTAACACCATACAAAAAATAAACTTAAAATAGTTTATAGACCTGAATGTAAGGCCAGACACTATCAAATTCTTAAAGGAAAAACATAGGCAGAACATTCTATGACATAAGTCACAGCAAGATCCTTTTCAACCCACCTCATAGAGAAACAGAAATGAAAACAGAAATAAACAAATGGGACCTAATGAGTCTTAAAAGTTTTACACAGCAAAGGAAACCATAAACAAGACCAAAAGACAACACTCAGAATGGGAAAATATTTTCAAATGAAGCAACTGACAAAGGATTAATCTCCAAAATCGACAAGCAGCTCATGCAGCTCTATATTAAAAAAAAACAAACAACCCAATCCAAAAATGGGCAGGAGACGTAAATAGACATTTCTCCCAAGAAGATATACAGATTGCCAACAAACACATGAAAGAATGCTCAACGTCATTAATCATTAGAGCAATGCAAATCAAAACTATAATGAGATATCATCTCACACTGGTCAGAATGGCCGTCATCAAAAAATCTACAAACAATAAATGCTGGAGAGGGTGTGGAGAAAAAGGGACCCTCTTGCACTGTTGGTGGGAATGTAAATTGATACAGCCACTATGGAGAACAGTATGGAGCTTCCTTAAAAAACTAAAAAAACTAATAATAGAACTACCATATGACCCAGCAATTCTACTGGGCATATACCCTGAGAAAACCATAATTCAAAAAGAGTCATGTACCAAAATGTTCATTGCAGCTCTGGTTACAATAGCCAGGACATGGAAGCAACCTAAATGTCCATTGACAGATGAATGGATAAAGAAAATGTGGCACATGTATACAATGGAATATTACTCAGCCATAAAAAGAAACGAAATTGCATTATTTGTAATGAGGTGGGTGGAACTAGAGTCTGTCATACAGAGTAAAGTCAGAAAGAGAAAAAACAAATACCATATGCTAACACATATATATGGAATCTAAAAAAAAAAGGTTCTGAAGAACCTAGGGGCAGGGCAGGAATAAAGACGCAGATGTAGAGAATGGACTTGAGGACATGGGGAGGGGGAAGGGTAAGCTGGGATGGAGTGAGAGAGTAGCATTGACATATGTACACTACTAAATGTAAAACCGATAACTAGTGGGAAGCAGCCGCATAGCACAGGGAGATCAGCTCAGTGCTTTGTCACCACCTAGAGGGGTGGGATAGGGAGTGTGGGATGGAGGTATATGCAAGAGGGAAGAGACCGGGGTATATGTATAGCTGATTCACTTTGTTATAAAGCAGAAACTAACACACCATTGTAAAGCAATTATACTCCAGTAAGAATGTTAAAAAAAAAAATCCCAAAACTGAACACTCTCTTTTGTAAATGTTCATCTAGTTACCTTATCCTAGTTTTCTTTATCCTTCTCTGTTTTGTTGTTGTTTTATATTTTCTCCTTTGCTGGCACTCTTCCCTTGCCTAAACAAATGATGAAATACTTTAATTATGACCTTGGCTTCCTCTCTTCACTTTGCTCATTCTCTCTGGCCATATCTTTTTCATCATGGCTTAAATTACTATAACTATGCCACTAGTACTCATATCTTTTTCTAGTCTTAATCTCCTGACTAAGCAAAAGGATTGCATATCCTCTCTTCTTGAATGACCCACAGGACCTTAAACATAGCATCCTCAAAATACATATTTTTCTGTATAATCCTCTTTCACCAAACTGAGTTCTCTTGAGTTTTCACACTTCTATCCCTTCTTTAGAATTTTTCTCTATTTTTGATTCTCAGCTATCTATGATTTCTATTTCTTTAAAAAAAAATGCAATCAAGAGCAAACTTCTAAATGTTGCTAGTACACATCCACCCACTTCCACCCACTTACTTTCATCTGTATCCATATATTACATATTTTCTTCTGTTAATTTGCATGAGCTGCCCTACTTCTACCTAAATTTAATCCCTCCTCTACTTGGAAGCCATCCATACCTCTTTAGCTACTCAAGGACAGTATTCCAGAATATCACCCTACCTCCTGTCTCATGGATTTTTCCTCTTTACTGGATGATTCCCATCAACATGCAACCTGATTTAAGAAATTTTTTCATCTTAAAAATTACAACAAACCTTCCTTGATGCACATTCCTATCCAACTACTCTTCCATTTCTCTGCTTTGTTTTATAGCAAAACTCAAAGAATTGTTAATACTGTCTCCCCTTCCTCTTCTTACATCGTCTTGAGCCAATTCAGTCAGGCTTATCTTCTTACCAATCCATACAAGACCTTTTTCAAGACCCTGGAGACTTCTACACCACCAAATTAATGGTCAATCCTTTGTTCTCATTTTATAGGAGGTAGTAGGAGTTTTTGACATAGTACATGACTCCATCTATCTCAAGACAGTTTCAAGACTTCCCTAACCAAGTATAAAAAATAGTGAAAATCCTGTCCCCAACCCCAAAGCCCCTCTTCTGCAGGCTCCAAGCTCTTCACAGCACCTATTACCACCTGACATACATTTACTTTTTGTGAAATGTAAGCTCAATGAGATTGAGGACTTTGTGTTTACACCAGTCTCCAGCCCATATTAGGCACTCACTAAATATTGTTTATACTATTTATTTTTACTATTTACACAAGTATAGTAAATAATGAATTTATTTCAGACCCTCTTAATTTTTATCTGCACTATATAATGTGACTACCAAATATATATTTCTATATCAATTTTCTTTCCCTTTAAATCTACTTTCCATGCTATTATCTTTCCAAAGAATAGACCAAATTATATAGTAAATAAATCTACAACAATGGTAACATTCTAAGGAAAAGGAACAACCAATATAATATCTTGCATGGCTTGATCAAAATTTAGGAAAATTCTTATTTTATCAAACATTTTCATTAGTCAATTGACATACCTTTTAATTGCTTTAAAAATATAGTACTTAAGAGCATTTTATAGCACTCATGGTCATACATACTTGGATTATAATTGTGGCTCTGCTATCCCATGTTTTTGGTCATGTTATTTAACCTTAGAACCTCATTTTTATTATCCATGAAAATGGGGTGATCATAAATAAGATCAGGTTCCCAAGGTTGTTAAGACTGTTAAATGTTATGTGTAACTATCACTATTGTTGTTATATAGATAGTTATTCTTTTTGTTCAGTGCTCACTCAGGACCTCACACCTACCAGGTTATTAATGAAAAAAATTATTGAACTGAACTTATATTCTGGCTCATAGCCACCTAACAGAAGCCTTATTTCCTTCATTTGAAAGCTATCTCAATTAGTATTAACATAATTCACAATATTATTTGCAAAAACATGTATAAAACTAAGCATAACAATCAAAAGAAATATTTTTCAGTCAAAAATATCATTGAAAGGTGAACAATGAAGATATAGGCTGTCTACTTTAAATATACTGTAGATTTACTTTGCTATAATACCTGGTCCACTGTGTGAAATCAATAAATATTAATTTATGGTGATTTACATTAAATATTTAGAAAGGGTCAGTTCTGTACAATTATTACATAGTTCAGTCCCTGAACTGTTCTTACAAAATTGAATCAAATTCCAGAGAGATAATAAAGTATTAGTGCTCTTTAGATAGAACAAATAAGTCAGAACACCAAGTTCATCATTTCTATAATAACTGAAAGAATTAAATTGAAATAATTCATTAATATCAAAGAATGCTATTGTTTAAGACCAGGTATAAGAACATAAGGGGTGTTCTATCTATTTTCAGGTCTAACACATTTTAATATTAACTTGGCAAGAAAAGATAGATTAAAAATACATATTGCACCTATAATTTTTAAACTATTTTAAATTATAAGTTTAAACTATTTAAACTTATTGTAAAAACATTTTCCCTTCTACTAAATTGTTTCCTCAATTTGATTCCTTTGACTTTATCACACTTTTTTATCTGTGTGTTGGCTTACAATAAGAGTGTTATAGTTGATTAAATCAGTAAGGGAGCAGATGCAATAAAACATATAATATATAAAACATTAGAAACAAATACATTAATGCTATTTTTGTGATTAAATGAAAACAATGAGAATAAAAGCCAAATTTCTATTTAAACACAGTTTTGATTGCTTTAAATATCTGGAGTACACCATCAGCAGTATTTGTAATGAGCACAGCAGTTATCAAGTATAAAAACTATTCCATGAAAATAAATATCTTGAGAACTCAGTACAATATGCGTACACAACCAATCTTTAGAAATGTTCAATTATTTCAGAGCATTTTGGGGACAGTGTTATATAATTTACCTGGGTTTAAAAATCCCATCTGACATTCATTAGCGCTGAGAACTTGGCAAGCTACTATACCTTGAACACCTCAGTTTCTTCATTTGTAAAATAAGAATATTACCTACATCATCAGTTTGTTGAAAAATTAAAGGCGATACGTATATTCCATATAAACTTGGAGTTACTGTTCATCCTTCCTTCTCTTTCTACCCATTACATTAATACTTTCTTTCCATTGTCTCTCACCTAACAATGAAACCAGGTCGCTACCCAGATGCTCACCTCATATCCCTCAGGATACTTTTCTCCCTAGTAGATCCTCTTGCATCCAGTGTAGTACCTCAAAAAATACTACAAACCACTGCTAGATCAACTTGTCTAAAGCACCAAACTGTGCATTCCATTGTTCTCTTCAGATATCTACAGTTATTTCTGCTGCCTACAGAATGAACTAATTCCTAAACTTGTATTTTATGTTCTCCACAATCTGGGTCTCTTGCCTACACAGATTTATTGCCTAATATTCTTCTTCATAGATACTCCATTTCACTCAACTAGGACTACTCATTGCCCAGAAAGAGGTAATGTAAACTCAGATCTTTTTTACCAAAACAGTTTTCCATTGCCTGTGATGGACTTGCCCTTCTTTGTATCACAGACTCCTATTAAGGAACATTTCTTTAACAGCAAATCAAAGTTAAGTCCATTGGCATTAAGTATGACTTACTTTTTCTCATAACCTCTTTATATTGTTGTTTATGCTATTATTTTACAGCAATAACCTTCTGACTAGAGTATTTCTCCTTTTGCCCCCTGTAATTCATTCTCCATTCAGCAGCCAAACTGATATTTTAAAAATGCAATCATATCAGGTCCCAACCCTGCTGAAAACCCTCTAGTGTGTTCCTATACTTAGAAGAAAAGACAAAAGCATCACACATAACTCTGTACTTGCCCACACTGCCTCCTCATTTCTGCTCTGGGATTTGTCATTCTGCCCTTAGTCACTAGGCTCATGGGTCCCTGCATTGTAATCCTTCTTTGTCTTTAATTTCTCCACATCTTTTCCTTGCTTACTTCTCTCATGAGAACTTCTCTGACCATCTTTTGTAAAATATTCACCAACACACACACACACACACACAAACACACACACACACATATTCATGCACACATAACCACTCTCTACCCTTCTCCTGCTTTTTTGTCTTCTTAGAATTTATCATTATCTGAACTTACTTTTATTAATTTTTGATGCTACCAAACACCCAACTCCTATCTTTTTACAAATGTGTCTCTAATTCAGTATATTGGAAATGCTCAGTAAATATTTGTTCAATTCGTAAATTAATTCGTCTGCCAAAAAGCATATAGTCTGTTTCCTTAACCAGAATAGGAATTCCTTAAGGAGAGTTGTCTGAGTGCTCTAATGTTCTTGAATGCAGTAGAGTGGCTTGAAAATGATAGGTGCTCAAACGTTTGTTTTTATTTTTTTAATTAAGTAGAATCACAGGTTAAAGCAAAATGAATGTTAAGAATTATGTGCAAACAAGTAGAATTTCCAAAGTGAAACAGAAAATAGAACATAAAATTAAAATATCCCTCTACCAGTTTTATAAAAGATCTGGTCTCTCATTCAGTGTGCTATGAGATTCTATTTTACTTTATGTAGAGGTTTTATTGGCAAGTCATCAGCCGTATTTTGTACAAAATTTCAACCCCATTGAAATCCAACCAAACCACAAGGCTCTGCAGATCCTAAATGAATTGAATTAATTAACTCCAGGTCCCGTAAACCCTGCAAGGGAACTTTCTATTAAGTGTATATTTCTAAACCCAGACAATGCCTTTTAAACTTTTTTTTGTAGTGCCATCAAACAAATTTCTCTTTGTGATAATATAGAATGGGGGGGACACAAATCAGTAAAAACACCAACAGTATTAAAATTTCAAAGGAAACCAAAATAATTCATAGCAAAGTATTTTCAAAATCTTCTAACAGCAAACTGTTTTGCTGAGCTATTTTTTCCCTTCCCCCCACTCAAATTTGATGCTAAAGTTTACACTGAAAAGTTTAAAAAAGTAGACAAGAGTGAGCGAAAGCTGAGCACATAGTTATCATTTAATGATTATTTTAAATGAAGAAATGAAACAATTTAAGAGACCCTCAATACTATTAAGAGGACCCAGGATGTTATTACAATATATACAAAATTCAAACGGCTTGAAAAAATGAGATTGAAACTGGTAGGTGATTATTTCATTTGTAAAAAATGCAACAAGTGAGACCAAAGGAAATATTACATTTTTCAACGGGAAACTAAATGATAGAGACAGAATGGGTTTTTATATTGACCTATGTTATCAAATTAATTTCCTCAGTTATGCCTATTTATTCTATATTCATATACATTTGTGACTCATATAGTTAGTTATTTAATAATGAATAAAGAATTAAGTTTTTTAAACAAATATCTAAGATTATTTGAAGCAGTATTTTTTTTAACATCTTTATTGGAGTATAATTGTTTTACAATGGTGTGTTAGTTTCTGCTTTATAACAAAGTGAATCAGTTATACATATAAATATATCCCCAAATCTATTCCCTCTTTCATCTCCCTCCCTCCCACCCTCTCTATACCACCCCTCTAGATGGTCACAAAGCCTGGAGCTGATCTCCCTGTGCTATGCGGCTGCTTCCCAGTAGCTATCTATTTTACATTTGGTAGTGTATATATGTCCATGCCACTCTCTCACTTCATCCCAGCTTACCCTTCCCCCTCCCTGTGTCCTCTAGTCCATTCTCTACATCTGCATCTTTATTCCTGTCCTGCCTCTAGGTTCTTTAGAACCTTTTTTTTTTTTTTAGATTCCATATATATGTGTTAGCATACTGTATATGTTTTTCTCTTTCTGACTTCACTCTGTATGACAGACTCTAAGTCCATCCACCTCACTGCAAGTAACTCAACTTCATTTCTTTTTATGGCTGAGTAATATTCCATTGTACATATGTGCCACATATGCTTTATCCATTTATCTGTTGATGGACACTTAGGTTGTGAAGCAGTATTTTTAATATTTTGAAGTGTTTTAACAATTAAATACTATTTGGTAATAGTAAGACTGGCCAAAATCTGATTTTTTTTAAATGGAGCACTTGATGTCAATACCCATATCTTGAATGAAAATCACTGAGAAATGAAGGGATTGAAGATGACAGTAATAATTAAGTATGACAATGGTAATTGTTGGAAAGTTTTATGTGTTAGTTTAATGTAAAAGTAAATAGCAATTCTGTTGAATAGACGTTTTATGATCAGTGTTTGGTCTCATAAATAGAACTACTTAAGAAAAATGAGAAATTTAGAAAGGAATTTTATGTCTGAAAATATTTGCCAGAACAAAGTAAATAAATAAAATTATATCTCCCAATTAAAAATAGTTAAATAAATATGGTACAATTCAACATGGACTATTATAGCTGCAAAATGTGCTGATTATGATTATGTGACAATATGGATCATATTAAGTTTTTTGGGGGGGAATGATCATACTAAATGTTAAGTGAAAGAAGCAGGTTGTAAATTATTATAATCCAATCACAAATATATAAAGAAACATTTGTTTAGGAAACAGAAGTTTAAAAATAGAGTTGTAAAATGATAATCATGGTTGTGATTGGAAACATTATTCCCTCTAATGTTCTATTTAAAAAGTGATTTTATTTTTCAAAAATATAATGTTGCATATGTGTTATGCTTCCATGCAAGAGTCCTTGCATTGGAATACCTCCATTTCTAATATAACTATAAATCTATCTTTAGAAATTTCCCCTCTGTCCATCTTAGAAACTGGAGTACCCCAGTGATTCTATCTCTTACTCCATGCACTCATTTTTGAATGGCTTAAACAATCATCCTCCATTCTTACTAAATCCCAAGTCTGTCTATCCCAACGACTATCTCTATTCTAACTCCCAGTCCTCTGTATTCCAAAGTGAACTGAATGTACCAGAGTTTTCTTGAAAAGATTTTGTACAAAAGTCTTAACAGTAATTCCTTCAATCATTCCTGGCCCCCTGTAAGCTTTCATGTGACCATACTTGTTTCTCAAGCTGGAAACCTTAATAGGTAACTTCATTTCTTTCTCTACCTCTCCTATCCGAAGCAACAAGTAACCAATTACAGGCTCTTTTACTCTAGAAAGCTCCTTAACTTGATGCATCTTCTCCACTCTCACTTCATTTATGCATTCATCTACAGTGTTTTTAAATTTTTTTTCCAAACACTAATTCTAAATATTTAGTCTTTATTATCTCACTTAATCTTTACACCAATCATACACATTCGCACTATTTTATAGACAAAACTGACACACAAAAAGGATAAATAATTTGTTAACATAGCTAGTAAGAGGCAAAGCTGGCATTCTTAATTATTGCAACTATCTCCCTTTCTCTATGTCACTCTTCCTAACTATTTTTAAAATATTTGTTGTCCCCATTGCCCATTTGGTAACAATTCAAACTCATTAATGTTTCAAAGAAAGCTCTTGAAAGTCTAGAGCAAGTGTAATTGTCCAAGCTTATCTCTTAACACTCCCTACCCAACCGCGTGTGTTCCTGCCAAACTGAACAGAAAGACTCAAGACATGTTGGGTTCTTTCTCAACCCCGTTGGTTTATGCATGCCTCAACATCTGTCTCAATCACTGCCTGCAAATACAAGACTCAATCACTGCCTGCAAACACAAGACTCAAAGTTGCTTCTTCAATGAAGCCTCCTTTCCCTCTGTCAGCATCCTGCAGAATAATTTTTTCTGCTCACCACATTTCCATAACATTGTACTGATGTATCTGACACATTATCTATTGTAAGGTAACAGAATTTAATTATTGGCTAATCTAACTTTCTTACTAAACCATAGTCTCCTCCAGAGTAGGGACTGGGTCTTATTCATCACTGTATCATTTTCTCTTCCAATAATATTAGTTGAATATCCAGCACATGCTAACACTTAACTCAATTTCTGGCATGACATTTGATAAACTATTGAAATGGAAAATTATCAGAGCACCATATTATAAAGCAGATATTTATGGAAAGGGTAATTCTTATCAGACAGTCTTCAAGTTCTAGTCTTAGAACTAGTAGCAAAGCCTGAAAGGTCTCTAGGGATATAAGGCAAAGGACATGAAAGAGGATGAGACATAGAAGTGACAGAGAGTTGAAAAGCAGCAAAGACAAACCATACTCCCTTGAAAATTTTGTCATTTCTGAAGTATTAAGTAATCAAATGCAAGTTAATTTGGATAGAATTCTCTGCAAAAAAGACAAAGCATTTTCCTCTTTTCTTCTTTGTGTAAACTCTTGGTTCAGCTATTGACCAATAGAGCTACTATGGTGAAATATCACTCCACCAAATGTTTTTAGTTTTAGAACATTTAGACTATTGTGAAACTCAACTTGGCAGTCACCTTGCTGCATAGTGAAAGAGCAGGATAAATGCAACTTCCCTGAAGTTCTTTTTGTCATCAAACAGTAGGAGAACATTATTGGCTCCCTCCAGTTGTGGCTAGGTTACACAGGTTATATTTTAAACATTTTAAGCCAAACTCTCATTGTAATGTGATATTATTGGGCCAGTTTGTCCAACTTGAGAGAAAGGCCTATTATAAGTAGAAGTAGTTTTGCTTCATTTCTTGAGAGTATAATAAAACTTTGGAAAAATTAGAACTCTAGATTTTCTTTCCCCTAGAATGAATGGAGAAAAGAAATTCTGCCTCTCAAAACAAATTAAAAAAAAAAACAAAATAACAAGTTCAAATGTATTTTATTAGTAATGATAATATATTATGAATCTATCTCTAGAATTTTCAAAATTTTTCTATTAAAATTCAATTCATATAGTAATAATTATACTTTAATATACCTCTATCACAGAAGGTAAGTAAAAACATGATCATACTTGTGATCAAGAAAAATAAGTCTGAAGTAAAATGAATTAGTCTAATTTGCTTCTCTGAGAGTTGACATTTACTATTTGTTACGCTGAACATTTACTTCACCACTCGATGTCATATTTCCTCACCAGGAAAGTAAAAATAGTATGCAACGCACAGGTTGTTTCAAGTATTCAGCTGATATTTATAATGTTTGGTACAAATAAGTAATCAATAAATGTCATTTAAAATGAAATCTAAGTATATTAAAGTGATCAAATTCAGTCTTATTGAGGGGGTTAGTCAATAGCCTTTAATTAAAGCTAAAAGGTCAGATTATATCTAAATAAAGCTATTGTTTCAGTTCATCATTCATATCTTTTTGTGGTAAAATATGTGATACTTTACAGAGCATATATAGGAAAGAAAGATGGGTGGTCCAAAAAAAGAGGGAACCTTGTTCATTAGAGATTTTCTTGGAACCACATTTGGAAAAATGAAGAAATACAGATTATGATTGATTTATTTTATGTATAAGTTTAATTGAAGTCAAAATCAAAATTATTGAAGCTGATTTAAAGTGAAATAAACAAATAGATGTAAGGATATAGCCAGTAAAACTAGAAATACTGCTATCCACCTTCCTATTCCAGGACTTTTAGTGTGTTTGTTTGCCTGCTTGGTTGTTTGTTTGAGATATCACTTGTCTGAGCACATGTGTGATATATTTTACTGAAAGGACTTCAACTGACATTCAACAAGTCACTTCAATATTTATTAACCAACAGTTATGTATACAGTATGCTGGGAAGTAAGTGTAAAAAGATAAATAAAATTTTGTCTTGAGGAGTACATTGAGTAATAAAAAAAGACTGGTATATAATTTAAAAATTCCAAGATGCACTCATGAGTTATAAAATAGACACTTACAGGGAGATACCCAGGAAAGGTACATTTAGTCCTTCCCACTGGGGAGGGCAGGTATAGTAGCTGAATTAATTTTTTAGATGAAAAAAATTGGCCAGGTGAAGCAAGTTGAAAAGAAATTCCAGGCAGTGAGAAATAGTCTGGTATGCGGGAGGAGATGGGGGAAAGCTTTCTGAGTTATGTGAGTGCTAAAGACAAGACTGAAGAGATAAGTAGGGCTGGGTCCTAGAGTGTCCTTCATTCCATGCTAATATGATTACATTTGTCTAGGATGCAATGGAGAGCCTCAAACTATTTTACGTCAGGAAGTTAACACATTATGTGTGTTTGTGATAGATCATTTTGACCGAGGTGGAAGAAAAGACCTGAAGAAAAGACCTGCCAGTATTAAGAGCAGTTAAAGAGCTATTACAACTTTCAGATGAAAGGTGATAAAGAACTGAACTGTTTTATGTTTTGTTCTTTTGGTCACGAAGCATGTGATATCTTAGCTCCCCAAACAGGGATTGAACCTGCACCCCCTGCATTGGAAGGTGAAGTCTTAACCACTGGACCACCAGGGAAGTCCCAAAGAACTGAACTGGAGCAAAAAAGAAAAAGATAAGAAAGATAGCAAAGACTCAAAAATATACTATGAAGAACAAGGTCCTACTGTATAGCACAGGGAACTATATCCAATCTCCTGAGATAAACCATAATGGAAAAGAATATTAAAAAAAATGTATGTATGTCTAAAACTGAGTCACTTTGCTGTACAGAAGAGACTGGCACAACATTGTAAATCAACTATACTTCAAAAAAATGTAAAATATACATACATATATATATTTACTGTGGGTAAATCCATGTTATGCAATGATTATCACAATTTTATTTCTATGGCCATTTCACTCAAATGTAATTATGGGACTTCCCTGGTGGCCAGGTGGTTAAGAATCCGCCTGCCAATGCAGGGGACACGGGTTCAAGCCCTGGTCCGGGAAGATCCCACATGCCGCAGAACAACTAAGCCCGTGCGCCACGACTACTGAGCCTGCGCTCTAGAGCCCGTGTCCCACAACTACTGAAGCCCGCATGCCTAGAGCCCGTGCTCCGCAACAAGAGAAGCCACCGCAGTGAGAAGCCCGCTCACCGCAGTGAAGAGTAGCCCCTGCTCACAGCAACTAGAGAACGCCCACTCGCAGCAACGAAGACCAAATGCAGCCAAAAATAACTAAATTTATTTAAGAAAATGTAATTATGATACTTTTGCATAGCCCTCATTTTAGCAACAGTAGATGTATATTTTATTACAAGGTTGGGTTATCTCCTTTATTATTCATCATTCTCAGATTTATCTGGCAGTTATTGCAAATTTATTTATTCTGATGAAGTTTAGAATCTCTTATATTGTCTAGTTCACAAAAAATTTATATTGAGTTTTTGTAGGGGAATTCATTAAATTTGTTGATTCACGCAGAAAGCACAGTTTTTTTTACATCATAAGTTTTCCTATCCAAGAAAAAAATATAGCATGTTTTTCTATCGATGCTTATCTTCCTAACCCTCAATAGTGTAG
Organism: Delphinus delphis; assembly: GCF_949987515.2. Taxonomy (NCBI): domain Eukaryota; kingdom Metazoa; phylum Chordata; class Mammalia; order Artiodactyla; family Delphinidae; genus Delphinus; species Delphinus delphis. Next base: position 31,464,642 of record NC_082693.1, on the reverse strand, counting down.
TATGTTTTCTTCATATGGACACTGGACAATTACTGATAAGTTCATGCCAAGGTAGCTTCTCCTTTGTGTTGTTACTACCAAAGAAGTCTGTTCACCCATTATATTTAAAATTATTTTTACAATAGTAAATAGGACTACAAGACAGATATGCCTGTACTAAACACCAAGCTCTATCAAATTCTAGCATTTGATTATATTTGCTTCTGATTTTCCTTAAGGAAATCAAACATCACAGATATGATTGGAACCTCTGTACACCCCTCTAGACCACTTCCCAAGTAGGGTTGCCATATAAAATACAGGACTCTTTGTTAAACTTGAAATCCAGATAAACAATGACTCAATTTTTAATATATCTCATGTGATATGCAATTTGAATGTATTTTTATTTGCTAAATCTGACTACCTTATCCTCTGAGATATAGAAATGGCCTGAATGTGTTTTGTATCATTCTTAAAGATTTAAAAACTCTACTGCTACACATTTGTGACCTTAAACACTTTACAGTATCATTTTTAATGTCTCCAAAACTTATATAAATGGTTTAAACATGTTGTTTCCATTGGCTCAAACCAAGGGTTTTTGCTTTTTCTCTTTAGCGTACTCCAATTGTCTGAACAATGTTTGTATTTAGCTGGCTGTGTCTGAGACACATAACTGCATATGTCCTCTGTCAGGATCTTCCTGTACCCTGGATTGATATTTACTGTATTTGACAATGCTGCTTCTTAAATTGTGATTCAAAAGGACAGATATTCCTAGTTTTGTTAAAAACATGGGTTATATTTTTTTTGTTATTCTTTTAATGATTTAAGAGTAGAAAAAGGGCAAGTGTCTTTGCTCTTTCTTTTACAATTGAAATTCCCTTGTGTCTGAAAATTATTGGTGCCCTGAGTTGCATTCTAAACAAATGGAATCAGAATCTTCAAGTGTAAGTCCAAAAACTGTGTAAACTGACAAACACCACAGGTAGCTGTTCTGTTCACAGCTCCTGTTCTGCAGGAGCAAAACCTGTGTCCTAGCCAAACAAAGATAGAGGCCTTTAATATTATTTAAAAGATTCTACTTAACTGTCCTTTCTTTGTATGAACCAAATGTACATTTTTAAGCATACTGCCATATATTTTTAAGATTCTTGCTGCTTCTAAAAAACAGTACTAAATTGGCTTTCATAAAACCTAGCAGTTTTAATCTCTGTAAGTTTATCAATGGCTTTAATTATTAAACAGAGGCTAACTGAGATTTTATAGGAGGGCTTAGTCTGCTTTCGTTCTGTTGGACTCTCTGATATTGGAATATTTTGGCCTGCAAAAAGTGATCAAAATATCCTTTGAAACTTTCTACAATCTATTGATGATCTAAATATATTCAACTCACAATATTTATCCAACATTTCCTTGCAGAATAATTTTCTTTTGCTTTATTACAAAATCTTATGCTCCAGTAAAATGAATGCTTTACTGTTCCTCAATTATACATCATGCTTTTCCTGTTGCATGATTTTGCTCATACTCTTTAACTAAAATAGATATCCTCACCTTATTGATAAACTATACCTATCTTTTTAAAGAACATCTCCAAAGTCAACTTCTCATTCTCCAAGATTTCCCAGCCAAAATGTTTGTTCTCCATTTCTGAAGCCTAAGGGCAACTTGTTTGTATATTTCTTAACATGCTTATTATATTATTATATTATACTCTAACAATTTGTGTACTTGGCTTTTCTCTAAGTAATAGATTATGATAATAATAGAATTATAATACATGATAATTATTTAGCATCTACTAAATGCCAGGCAGTGAATTAAGGTTGTTTTTTGGTTTAACCCTTAAAATAAACATGCAAGGTATGTATTTTTTTTCCTAACTTTTTTATGAGAAAACGTAATAAAGCAGAATAAAGTTGAATAGTGCTTGCAAAATCATACAACTAGAAAAAGACCAGTATTTGAGCATGTCTCACTGCAGAGGCAGCATTCTTAACCACAAAGCCCTGTAGCGCAACAGATGATCTACTGTTTCAGGATCTTGCTCAGAAACATTCACATGGTAAGCCCTAGGATATTTATTACATTGACTCTCATTTAACCCCTACTGTCAATTTGATCTTATTTAGGCTGGTTTATATAATTATAAATATGTGAATCTCAAGTCAACATTTTTAGATGTTTCTGTTTCCTCATTATACTTCAGAATTTTAATTAGAATATGTTCCCAGCTAGAGAACACGGACTAATCACTAGTTTTTATGCTCCCCCCTCCTTTTTAGTGGACTGCAATTGTTTTGTGGCTGAATTGCTGAATGGCTGAATTGACAGCCATTACCTAAAGCAGCCAGAAGAAGATTAGCCTGGAAAGCTGAATTTTGTCAAGTTAATTACAAGTGGTACACACTGACTTTGATTCATGAATATGGCTTTTAGCAGAGCTCTTAAAGTGAGATGTTAATCAGTAAACACTAATTTTTATTTTTTAATGGAAATGTCAAAAGGAGGGTTTCAGGGAAAGCCCAGGCAAGAAGGACCCTGATGTGCACTAAAAGAATCACCAAATAGAAAAGAAACAATTCATTTTAAGGAAGCATTTTCAAGCTACTTGATCATGAAATGAACACTCCTTTAACTGCAGGAGCTGCAATCAAATCAATCATCAGTGCTCTTGACAAACAAAGAGATCAATTGAGAGATTGTATTCTGTCTTTCAGGTACAAACTTTCCAAATTAAATGGAGCTATGTGGTACTAAGGGTGAATGCAAAAAGGCAGGACAAAGAAGAAAATGTATTCTTATTAAATATAACTTTTTAAACTTATTATATAATTTTTTTTATCAAATTGGAAATATTCTGCAATTTTTCTCCCTAGTTTAATGTTGAAAAAAGTATTATTGGAAATAAAGACTTTTCCACAATCAATCTAAGTCCTTCATGCTGCTTTTTAAGCTTGTTGACTTTCTTTGTCTCATGGTGACGAAAATCTCTTGGAATTCTTCCTCTCAGGAAAAAGATCTCCTTACCTGAACACTTTTGAAAATGACAGCATGATAAGAAAATATGAGTCTTCTGTTTTGATGCCAAATATTGCCACAAAATATATTTTAATATCTGGAAAAAATCTAACTTTTATAGCATATAAGGAATGCAAGCTTTGAATGTATATTTCAGTCTTCATTTTAAGCTATTTTTTTTATGACCAAGAAAAAAAAAATACTGGAAAATAAATGGAACCTCATTTGGGTTTATAAGCTCTTTGTTACTGGACAACATTGTATTCCAAGAACACTGTATTTTATATTTCAAAAATTGCAAATCAAGTATGACATCAACCACAAAATATAAATGCATCTACTTAAAATATTCATAAATACCCTCTCCTGGTCTACCTATCTTCACTCAGAGCCCAAGTTCATACCCAGGAACTGTATCTCTTTTATAAATAGAATGCAAAGAATGCAAAAACTCCTAATTCCTTGGCAGGTTACCACATCAATGACGGAAAGAATAAATTTCCCAGTAAAAATAACAAAGCAGTTGTATTTTTTGTATATCTAATTAAAGTATATGCCGACTCTATGAGTAAGGGCAGAGAATGATGCAAAATGCCTGCATCATTTATTAATATTATGTAAGCAAAAATTAGTGTTTTGATATTTAAAATAATTATCAAAGAATGCAACTGGATTGGAAGTTTTACATCAGTGAAATTATTTGAAAGAAAAGAATTTTATGTAATTAACTCCTGTCAGCTTATCCAAACACATGGACAGAAAAAAATCTGTAGGCAAATCATTAACCCTTCAATGTTTTTTTTTTGCCTTTTCTTCAGCAGAGGCACTAATAGGATTCCTGAGTGAATGTGGATTTCAACCTTGTTTTGCACTAAGGACCATCACAGTCAGTGGTTTCTTGTGCCACTCTTTACATTAGAGAAAATAACTGTAGTGCTGAAATGCAGTTTTCCTCGCAAGCCATGAGCATGGTCTACGAAGTTGTAGTATATCTTCCAGGACACAGTTTTTGAAATTTGAGAATTTGAATAATGAATCAGTAAAATGTATCTGATACAATTTCATATACCACTATTATTATAGATTCAAACACTATGTTACCATTCTATTCTGAACTGTTGAGCAGACATTTTTCTCTTGCGATTGTATCTCTCCATTAATCATTGGTGTTTTCATTATTTCTCACATCAAGTTATATTTGTGAAACTTAATTGGATGTTTTCAAAGAGAACCATAAAGTCGATGTAACATCTCATAATAGCATCTTATCAGATACTAAACATATGGAATACATTAAGGAAAAATAATTGCCTAAATTGAGCCATGATAGGCTTAAAATTGCTTTAACCCTTTCACATGGTGAGGCAAATAATTTAAGGAGCAATTTCTCTAGCTCTCCTCATTTGCAATTTAAAATCTTTTTTATAGTATAAATATTTTTTCAGTTATTGATTCAACAAATATTTGCAGGGCTCCTCCTGCACCAGGAATATAATGATTACCAAAACCAAATGCCTGTTCCCCAAGAGTGCATAATTTAGTGGAACATTACAAAGTAATACATGCAAGTTATGTGCTCATTTTGTTCATTTATTAGAATTAATTAGACAATTAAAATCACTAATAATCCCCCCACTCAGAGATAACCACAGTTAAAATATTGGGGTATATAAGTGTGTGTATTTATTAGTTTGGAGCATATGAAATCACTGGTTTTATATAACAAATTAGAAATGGTCGATAGCAGCAACGTCATACAATTCAATCTAATCTATTTGACTGCATGTATGAACCACGATCCTCTACATTTGTGTATTTAAATAATTTCTCATATTTTTCTGTAATATATAGTGCTAATGAATGGCACGACGTTGCATATCTAGTCACATAAATCTATATATACACCTCTCATTCTTCCCCCAAGAAAAACATCTATAAGCAAAATATCTAATCTAGAGGATATGTACTTTATTTTTAATCTTTAAATTTACTTTTAAATTGTGCTGAGAATATTTTGCTCTATTGTTGGTTCCATTTCCATCTGACCTATGTTGTTTTGAAACTAAGTTACTGCTTTAACCATTTTCCCCATGCTATTCTATTATCTATGGGATCAATTTTGGTCATTTGTCTTTTACTAAAAAACACTTTCACTTTATCCATATTTTTGCCTTTTCTTAACATATAACTGTCATAGTATTTTCTTTATTAAGGGGAAAAATCACCCAAAATATGTTGTTACATCCCCTACGTCATTCCTAACATAATATAGTGCCTTTCTCCCTTGTTTCCCTATAAGTCTTGCCCAAGGCTTGGTCTATTTTACTGACCTTGTAAAGAACAAGTATTGGATTAAGTTTACAATGGCAGTTCCCCTTCCCCCTTTTCTTTTTTCAAATTTGTAAATGTCAGCTTTTGCTTTTGATGATTTTCTCTTTATTTTCCTTAAACATATTTTCTTACTTTTTTTCTTGCTTACCTTAATACTTAGTTCACTTATTTTCAGTCCTTATTATGTAACATAATTTTTTCTGAATATAGCTTAGGCCTATTGTGTAATTTTATATGTATTTTTTACTCTGCTACTTTTAATATCATATTATTTTAGAACTGGATTTCTGTTTTCCTAAGGGTTAAGAGAGTCATTTAACTCAAATGTAAAATTGTTCAGTTTGGCAAATGCTGTGGGCGTTTAGAGTCATCCCAATCCTCCTTCTCATCTGACCTCCTTTGCTACAAGAAGGTGGACAGCTAAAATTCTCAACAACTAGGGGTGTATTGTGTGATCTCATTTTAACAATGAGATGTTCACTGAAGTCACTGGGTAGTACTACCAGGAAAGCTAAGAGATTTTTACCTATAGAGCTTGTATACTGATTGGCTTGTCCCTTTGGTCCTCTGCTCTTCCCCTTCCTCCTGCCTGGAATGTGGTGATATGTACAAAGATTTAGCAGCCATGAGGATGAAACCACACACTTAGCAGGACACTATAGAAGGAAGGGAGAAAGAGTGCAGATCCTTGACATACTGGAGCCGTGCACAGGTCTAAACTGCCTATCCCTGGACTTCTTGCTTCATGAGAATAATAAAGTCTTTACTTTGTTTTAACCACTTTCATCAGATTTTTTCTTTCTTGCAGCCAAAATTAATCTTAACAGAAAGCATGTCTATGGTAGATGTTGTCGGCCCCCTTCAGATCTCCTTTACTGGTCAGTGCATGTCCCTCAGCTACTGTGAGTTCATGGCTTCACTTTCTCTGGAAAATTGTCCTGGACTAAGACGAGATGCCTCACCCTGGGCATGGCCCACAGTCAATAGTTATTCCTGTACTTTGTTGTTATTATTATTATTAGATGCTTATTAAATATCCTTTGAATCAAAAAGATCTGGCTTTGATGTGTCAAAGTAAAGTTGTACTGGACAAATTTAAGCAGGCAAGGAAGACTTTATTCAAGACTATTGCAGTAAGAAAAGAAACTGAACTCAACTCCATTGAAACAAATGGTGCGAGAGTTTTTAGAGCTGGGGTGAGCTAGTGGAATAGTACTGAAAGATGTTAGTGGGAGGGTCAGTGTTATTAGGCCATCTGTTTGCTAATTTGTGCTTATTGAGTTTAGTTTCCTGCCCTCCCACAGAAACTGAGAGATAGAGATCTTTCTTGATGACTATATTTCGAAGGAATGATTCCCAGGTTTTTGAGAAAGACATTCTTGGATTATAAAACTGGCTAGAGGCTGGGGACTAATTTATATACATTTCATGGGGGCAGAGAAAGAATTTTCAATTATAAGTTTTCTAAAGTAAATCCTCCAAGAAAAGGGAGATGAGAGAGGCCTGCAGTCAGGAAGAAACCTGTCCAAAATTAGTCACTGATGGGAAATTTAAGGCTATCTTGGTCACATACCCTTTGTCGTTTGTTATTTTGGTCTCTTAATACTTTTCCCAATTCTGGGAGAATTTCTTAAACATGTCATTTACATGACTGATTTTGTGAAATGCCATCAATGGTCGCTATTCTTATTTGAGTTTTAATTTGGCAGTTGTGTTTTTCACTCCATGCAATTTTTCTTGTTTCAGATCATTCTCTCATCATCATTTTTGCTCTTAAATTGCAAAGTTGTGATTTATTTATTTGATTAAAATCAAAAGTTGATTTATTTTTAAGTCAACCTAACATATCCTAAAATTTTCTACTGTGTTGAAGTAAAAAATGCATAAGAATATACTCTATCTTATTTTTCAAATGTCATTGTCTTTTGAACCGAAGTGTTCTGTTTGCTTGTGATCACAGAGTACGGTCTATGCTTTTTCTTTTTCTTTTTCTTTTTTTTTTTTTTTTTTTTTGCGGTACGCAGGCCTCTCACTGTTGTGGCCTCTCCCGTTGCGGAGTACAGGCTCCGGACGCACAGGTTCAGGGGCCACGGCCCACGGAACCAGCCGCTCTGTGGCATGTGGGATCTTCCCGGACGGGGGCACGAATCCATTTCCCCTGCATCGGCAGGTGGACTCTCAACCACTGCGCCACCAGGGAAGCCCGGTCTATGCTTTTTCAATACTGAACATTGAGGATCTATTTCCAAATCTTCTGAGTACAAATGAAAAGACAAGGGAGTAGTTTTCAATTACTTTACTTTCGTTTTGTTAAGCCAGAATCGCAGCAGCCTGGGATGGTGATGGAAAGAAATTAAGCTGAACTGGACAAAGTCAGGACAGGATCTGTCAGTCTATGTTGAAGATGAGTTTTCTTTTTCTTTATTGAAGGAACCGTTGTTTGGCTGGGCCATTCCTGTATTCTATGCCTGTTAAATGCTCTTGTAGAAATCCAGGTATTGCATTGATACTTGGCTTTTAAGAAAAAGGATTGGTGAAGTTCTACTAGCATCCAGGATAGTGCTTATCCATGAGGCAGACACAATAGGCACAATGCCTATGGTCTGTGTTACTTTTAGGAGTTCACAAAAATGCTTTAATTTTAATTTGCTTTAAAAGAAGAGAAAATAGATATACTATTAATGAATATATAATAATAAATCCAGCCTGGATTATATTTATCTTTATAACAAGACTGGTGTAAAATATCACTTGTAATTATTTTTTATTAAGGAAGGGGCCCATAAAGGTAGAAGTGCCTGGGTTTCATGAAAGTCATAACATGGCCCTGCTACCATCTCTTTCACTTCCTTTTTCTATGAGTCTTTTAAACACATACAGAGATTCTTGGTCACATTAGAAGTTCCTTCATTCTAATATGACTTCACTATGTCTAGCAAAAATATGTCAAAGTTTCTATTATGAATATCATCCCTTTCCATTTTACCACCTAGTTTTATACCTTATTGTAGCTTATTTCAATGAGATTCTTATAGGGCAGAGGGTGTGATCACCTTATGAGTGTATTGAATGGCTTAGATATTAAACTTGAACTCATCAGGAGTAAATAACACATCAAGTATTTCATAAGACAAAACACTTTGCTGTTCCAATTTCTTCTGCTTCCTGGAGAAATTCTAGAAATTAAATCTAAAAGTCTCATGTGAGTCAGCTGAGAGACTTCCAGTAATAAACATAAAGGCCTAGAGCAGCTGAAGATGGCTTCTTCACCAGATAACTACTTTCATTATTAGATATGAAACCTTAAAAAATTATAGAAAAATTTATCCTATCAAATGAAAATATAACATGCAATGAAAACAACTCCCTTGAATAGCTAAGAATGAATTACATAGAATTCTATAGCCTAAGACTATCTTTATCCACTGGGCCTGGATGAGAACAGCTTCATAATAAGGAGCATAAATGTGCTTCCTATGTGCCAGACATCCTCCAATACATGCATCACCTGATGTAATCCTCTAACGAGTCTATGTGGTGGCTGCTTTTATTATTAATATTTTACAGATAATAAAGCAGGCTTAGAGATTTTAAATAACTTACCTAAAGTCATATCTAGTAAGGGCAGTAATGAAAGTCAACTAAATTCTATTTGGTTCTTTGATCTAAACTTGTTACACTGATCTATCCTCAAAACAGCTTTCTATTATATGTAAAGAAAAACACACTTACTGGAGGGTTTTCATCAAAACTTTACAGGCTTATTTGTTTTTACCTTCAGTGTACATACAGAGGTTTCCTTATTGACTGTGCTTTTGCTTTATTTTATGAAGAAACAAATTCAAAAATGATTAAGAGAGAAGTTCTACTACTTTCTGAAACCTTTTATATCACTAGACTTTTTCTAAACTAGTACTACTTTTCTCTTATGTTGCAAAATTAACATTATATACATTATATATAAAACATAGTTTTATATTATACATATATATATATACATAGAATATATACATATATCTGTATGTGTGTGAATATCTGCCAACTGGTAGACTTTCAGTAACTATTTGTTGACTATGTGTTTAAAGGTGGTGTTCCTGTCATACACCTCAATAAACTACAAGCTGCTGGAGTGCAAGGACAACGTCTAACAGACCTAGAATCCCTTTTCCAAAGTCCATGGGGCTATATATGTTTTGGATTAAAATATGTTTGGAGTTTTTGGAACTTTGGAAGTGTGTATATCTGTCTGGAGTAGCAACATGTAATCAAAGACATCAATATTTCTTTAGCAAAAATTGGATATATTCAGTCCAGATCAAATACATAAGATAGAAATGGCCTCAGATCAGTTCAGAACAGGTTTTGCTACCAAATGAGTTCAAGTCAAAATCAGGTTTTATCACCAAATGAATCACAGTGTTGTATGTTTAGAGCTTTTTTTGAATTCTAGAATTATAAGAAAGGAAATGTTGACCTGTACTTCTCTTGTATCCTGCGTAGCCCCACCATGAGGTACTTATTAGTTGATGGAGAAGTGTGATGTTCCCCACAGTTCAAATTTATGTAACATGCTCCAATAGCAATCAGCATCCTTTGACAATAAATTACAAATAAATATTAAGTACTAGGATTATCAAAGTCAAATTGGCATTTCTCTTTATCAGTGAAAATAAGATGATGTTTTAGAGTTCTCTATATAACATAAAGAATTTTAAAACTTAGAAAAAAGATCCAGGGACCTCCCTGGTGGTACAGTGGTTAAGAGTTTGCCTGCCAATGCAGGGGACACGGGTTCGATCCCTGGTCTGGGAAGATACCACATGCCGTGGAGCAACTAAGCCCGTGTACCACAACTACTAAGCCTGTGCTCCAGAGCCCTCAAGCCACAACTACTGAGCCCACGAGCCACAACTACTGAAGCCTGCACTCCTAGAGCCCGTGCTCCACAACAAGAGAGGCCACCACAATAAGAAGCCCATGTACAGCAATGAAGAGTAGCCCCCACTCGCTACAACTAGAGAAAGCCCGCGCACAGCAACGAAGACCCAACACAGCCAAAAATAAAATAAATGAATTTATATATAAAAAAGAAAAGATCAACATAAGAGAGAAAATAGGAGCTGGTCCTGAGTGATTATATGGCCATCACCCATTTAGCTTATTTTGTTGACTTTTTTGGGCAGGGAATGCGATGGGAAAGGTGAAAAGTTGTGTCTGGAGATGCTCAAGGAGGACTGAGATACAAAGTATTGCATTCTTTATGTGGGCTTCATTGTCTTAAACAACTCTGATAAATGAGGATGTCATGATGAACTGTGATGCTTGGGCTTTGGAAAGAGAAGACAGAGGATCAACTTATAATGTTCTCTCAAAGGGCAAAAATGTATTTTCCTTATTTTATATTTGAAACAATCACAGCTGAGCTTCAGTTTAAATAATCTAACAAGATTATGTTAAAAAATGTTGAATTACATAAAAAACTAGTTGATTATAGTTAATTTTTCAAAGGGATTTATAATAGGATTTAATTATCTGGCAACCATATTACCTTCACATTCCAAATAAAATTCAATTTTCAAAAACACAAAACAGCCATACAAGCTAAATGTTATTTGACTGTGTGTCATAACATTTTTTATATTGCTCTTCTCTTGCGTGTGTATACACACACAGACACACACACAAAACCTTTGAGATGGGTATCTGTTACTTAGACTGAGATCTATCTATAGTGTTTAACAATGAAACAAACATACTCTGAACTAAATCTTTAAAAGACAACGACTAAAGCTAGAACTTAAGAGATCAAATTACTGCTAATAAGTATGTTCTTCTAAACTCACTTTTTTGACTTTAACATTCTTTAGAGATAAATTTGAGTGAAAAATATAGAGAGTAGATTCGTAAGTAGATTAGTGTGAGAAAGTCACATTGCTGAATGTCAGTGTTAGGACCAACAAGGTAGATCTTTTAACAGAATTCTACTCTTTTAACTTTAGAATGATGCTAACACTTGGTAGATACTTAATACTTACTTTGCAGTTTAAGAGCCTCTGCACTTATGTAGCTAACATATTATATACTTCCTCTGAACCATGAAAGAATATACTAAACAAATAAGAATGATTTATTTTTCTGACCTCAAAGCACAATGAGATAAGTTGGGTTCTACAATTTCCCATGAAATATAGTCAAGTTTCTGGTCCTGATTCAAAGTTGAATGCTCATTTCCTTAAAAGCCACTGCTTCCCTTCTTTCAACTCCTATATTTAGTATCTGTATTTTATATGCCAGATGATCAGGTTAAGAAGGACTGCTATTTAGAAGTTGCTTATAAAATAGCTTAGAAATTATATAGCAAATTATTGGGTTAAAAGGATTTTGTGGTGACTAAATTATTAGGCCTCTATATAAAGTTTCTCTAAATACTATACTCTGAAAATGTAACTATCCTCAATTTTAAGTCAAAGTGACTATTAGTCCATTTTCCCATTGTGTTCATATATTACTGATTTATTTAGCATTCTCTATTATTATAAAAGAATATCCATAAATATGCATTATTCCATGTGATGAATCAGCAACTGTTAACTTTTCCATCTTCAGCACATTATTTCCAGCTGAATGAACAACACTTCTGTCTTCAAGGGACAAATAACCATATAATTAACTTTAATAGTCCAATGTTTAACAAGTTTTGAACTGTAGTAACATGCAGGTAGTCAGATAACAGTGATTTCAAATAGCATCTCTTAAAAGACTTAACACCTCATACCATCTAAGGTGAAGGGAAATAAAATTCAATGAGACTGTCTTCCTAAGGGCACCTTTGGAAAATATGCTTTGATGGAAAGAAATGCCAAATTTTTATCAGATGGATAGCCAGGGCGTAGAAATACACAAGCCAGTCTGTTCAAATAAAGAGAACAGTAGAGCCTGGGAAAACTTTAAAGGATAGGTGCAAAGTCCATCAGATCTGAGTCCAAATGCCAGCCTATGATTTACGGTTCTAAATATGTAACCTCAGGTGTCCTCAGTTTCTTCATCTGTAAAGAAGGGATAATCTCTGCCTCATAGTGCCACCTAAGTACTCTATTCAATCATGCTGTTCCAGAATGCTGGGCTGGTAGAGTACTTCAGCCATTTCCCCAGAGGCCTCTTTTCTGTACTTTGGGCTCTACAGACAGGACTGAATTCATTAAAGCCAACTCTTACTGTTGACTGGAAAGCTCCAGTTTCCTTACCAGAGAAAGCACTGAAAAAACTGTCATAACCCTCAGGACCACCTTTAAAACTATCCAGCAAGTTATTGGTTTCAAACAAGAATGTACATTGCTTTAAAAAGAGGTATCTATCAGATGGAATAAAAAACATTATAAAGGCTGAATTATACATGAAAACATAATTTTAAAAACAGAGAAAAAAATTAAACCATAATCTACTGCACTTATAAGTCAGTCAATTAAAAATTTAGAACCTTTTCTTGAAAGATAAAATATACAACCAAAGAAATCCCATTTTACTTAGTATCTTTAAACCTGATTAAAGAATGAATAATACAGACCTAAATATGAAAACCAAATATTATAAAAATTCATAAACACAATTACTTACAAGAGGCCCCTATTTTGCTTGAGAAATACTAAAAGAATTCCTCCAATTCACTAGGTACATTGTGCTTACAGGAGTGATTTTATCCAATGGTGATTGTAATGCTAAATTTCAACCTAAACCAATGCAAGAAAAACAAAGCTGTATTTTTTATATAGAGCTATGAAACTATTTTCCTTGTGAAGTTATAATGCTCCTTCAAGGAAACAATAGAATTGACTTGAGATAGAAGAAAGAGACATCTAGTACCCATGCAAAGAAATGAAGAAGAATGGACACTGGAGCCACCTCAACCTGGGTTCTAATGACCAATCTCCCACTTATTAAACAACCTCTTGCCATGAGAAAGTTATTTTATCCCTTTATTCAAGTCTATTATCTTAGATTTTAAAAAGCTTTTAATTGATAGTTATCTTGTGAATTTATGTGAGGTTTAGGGACAATATTCATAAAATGTCTCATATAGTTCCTGACATATGGAAAGCAGGTCTCAAGAAATGGTAGTTGGCTTCCTGTCTGGACTTCCCTCCTTAATCTTTCTCCTCTACCCATTTCAATATGTCAAGACCAGACCCAAACCAATTAAATTTGAATGTCTAAATTGTGGGGCCCAGGTATCAGTATTGTTAAATTACCCAGGTGATTTTAATATCCAGCTAAGATTGTGAGATACTCTATCATCCTGACTTTCAAAATATTAGGAATATTTGTGGAATTTTATAGTTAATCTCAAGGGTACATTTACTAGTTGTCATAGCAAATTACATTCACCCTCATATTCTCTAACTACTAGACTCTAAGGAGCTTGAAGTTATTTGTTAATGAGAAAGCATCATGGGTATCCCACTTGCTCTCCCCAGAGTTGATTGTAATAAAAACTTGAGACCATAACAGATTTACTTCTCAAAATCAACAGGAATATCAATATTTTCTCCAACACAAGAATCATCAAATCAGGCCCTAGAAGATTACTTTTGTTATTTTTTGATAGTAAGGAAAAACTGTGTTAGTAATGTTAAATCAAGGCAAAGAATCCTGCTAATGCAGCATCATCCTATACAATAAAGTAAGCTGTTCTGTTATTTTCTTCCATTAGCTAATACTCTTGGTGTGGTTATCATTGTCTGAAGGTAAGTGTTACTAGTTAACAAAGGATTGGTACCAGAGGTAACTAGAGGAATACCCAAAGGGTGGTTCTTGAGAAGACAGCATCAGCATCACCTGAGAGCTTGTTAAAATACAAATTATCAGGCCCCACTCCAGAACACTGAATCAGAAGCTTTGAGAGCATTGGTTTTAACAAACTGTTCCAGTGATACTTATTTTCATGCTGGAGAATCACAAGCTCAGAGGATATCTAAAGCAAATAAAATTCAGTTCATAATCCATGGTGTTATAGATTGTCATCTCATTCCTTTCTGCATCTATTTTTCCTTTTCCATAAAAATGCTTACAAAATAATTTTCACACAGAGGGAATTTCTTCAGTCATCTACAAAATGACCATGAGGATTTGATGAGGTTCTGATTTGAAAGGATCAATATTTACCTTTCTGTAAGAAACAATATACTTGCAGTCCATTTTTGAGTGGATTGAATACAGAACCTAAAATTTAATATCAAAGTCATACTCTATTTCAGCAGGTCCTGAAGAAATCAGAATCCCCTGGGATCTGGATAGTACAAAAATCCAAAAGTTGCAGGAACTACAGAATGTTTAACATAATAAACACATTTTTAGCTCACTGAAATTAAGCCTTACATTTTGGTTGCTTTATGATGAATGCCTATATATGTGTTTATAAAGCAATTCATATTAGAGTTCTTGACAATTTACATCTTACAAGGTAACCAGTTCAGAATTGAATAAATGTCTTCAGGAAAACTAATTCAAAGTGTCATTTCTTAAAACAAACAATATATATAATATTGTTCAGCAACATCTATTTCTGAGAAGACACAAGAGATGAGAGCATCCTTATAATAAAGAATTAGTAATTAGATATGCCACTGTATCTTTTCACTTTCTAATAAAGATGGAAAATATAGCATCATTAATGATCAACATTTTAATCATGCCTGAAATGGACGGTGGAGGGGGGTGGTTATAATTCAGTATTATGTGATCCTCTGAGTAAAATTTTACAATTGCTACTTCCCAACCTATTAATTCCAGAAATCCCCCATACTAAGAGTCTGTGAAGTCTGTTCCATTTTTTCATGAATTGCCCAAACTGTGAAAACTTCCTGGGTTTGCTAATGGTTAAAATGAATATCTAGTTCTTGAAATGCTGAAAATCTTTAGTGTGCCTATAGTGGAGAATTTTCAAACAGACAAGATGCTTAAGTCAACTCAGTTATCCTCATAATTAGAGAAGACCTATTATATGGATAATCCAAGAAAAAACTAACAATTTTAAAATTTATATTGACTTTAGACTACATATTTATATTCATATGTGGTCAAACCTGAAATTTTTTTAGTTAGTACCCCAACGTCTAACAACAGAATAGAGTGAGGTCATAATTAATCATCCCATCTCTTACCACTTAGGTAGTCAAGGAAAAAGAAATTCAGAAGAATCCCAATTACTACCCAGTGAGGTCATTTGACCCCATCTTGTTTCTCTTAGCAGGGAGAAATAGAGCAGAGTGTAATCTGAAAATATCAGGAAAAAACAGTATGATTCTGCCATTTAATAATAGATTAAACCAAAGTACTAAATGTGGAAAAGACATATACATTTACTTCCCAACGGTTCTTAAGGTAACAGAAAACGAGGGGTTTTGGTTGGACATTTTATTTACTTTTTCACTTATTTTATCATGTACATAGATAATTCCTCTGTATTTTCCCTGAATAATGACTATCTTCTCTGCCTTCACGATACTCTTTTTTTAATGTGATAGAACCTTAAAAGCATAACATCTTCAGCATGACCTACCCAGCACTTCTATTATCAAATGCTTCTTTTGTGAGAAACTACACTGAACAATTTACATCTGTTAGGCCATTTCATAAGTAGAAAAACTTACCTAAAATATGTCAAATAATCAAGAAATTGTTAGCATAAAGAAACAGAAATCACTGAGTGACTCTATTCTACTTTTCACATACTTTATTTAGTCTCATATAAACAAGTATGATGAAGACCTTGATAACTAAGCTCCCTGAGATTGCAGCTTTGATTTTGGCTAACTTTATTTGCATTTACTTAATAACATAAATAAGTCAATTCCTATAATTATTTCAATGATTATATAAATCTATGATTTGAGGGAGAGAAATATTGCTCTAGGTGATATGATACTTCATTGATATTTTTGAGAGAGCAGTAAAAGAAAAAGCAATAATAGGGGTTAAAAATAAAATAGTTCATTTAAAATACTCAGTTCAACTTTTCAATGAAATGTACTTCGTGTTGAAATGAACACAAAAGAGGCTGACCACAAGTCTTTGTGTTCAAGACACAGCTAAAGAAACTGGAATATGAAACTATTAAATAATATATACAAGTTATACGTCATTAGAAATAGTTTGTCATGAGAAATAGTTTGAGAATCTCTTAAAGCCTTAATCTTTAAACGAAGTGCATCTGAGAAGGAGAGAATCTGGATATATGTGGAGACAGCTACCATTATTTACAATAAATAGCATGAACAAAGACACAGAAGCAGTAATGTGGGTGGTTTGTGTGGAGGATAGCAAAAAAGTTTCTTCTGAGGGAACAGAGATAGTTATTGCTGAATAGGTAATATGTGTATGCAGTACAGCACCTTGAAAAGATCACTGGAGAGTCTGGTCCTTAAATTTAGATTTTAAACAAGCAGCCCATAAAATTTTATAAGTAGGTCCACACTATGGGGTCAGACAGATTTGAATTTGATCAGTTTCAGTCCCTTACTAGCTATTGATCTTATTTTATTTAATTGGACTTCATGTCCATCAAAGGAGGGATAATAATTTACAACCCATGGAGTTGTTGCAACAAGTCAGATAATGCATTTAAAGGCATAAAGCAAAAATGCAATAAATCATAACCTCTATATTAATTTTTGTAATGTTGGTGGTACATAGCTGTTTTAGTTTATCCCCCCTGTGGTTGAATATGAAATGTATTGTGGAGCAGAAGCACTGTGTTCAGGAAATGGAGTTTGGTGTGATTGTGAAACAACCAAGTGAAGATGTTCAATGCATTTTTGACAAGATGGGTCTGATGTATAGGTCAAATTGAAGCTAATTATTTAGAAGTTATCAGCATATAGATAGCAATCAGAACCATCACTGGGAATAGGATCTCATAGTAAGTGTATTCAAACTGAGGTAATGGGTTTAGGGCAGAAGCCTCTGGAAGAAAAGATTACAAAGGCTACAAAGGTTTATGAGACTTAAAAGAAAAACCAGAAGATAGTTTCATGAAATCTCAAGGAACTGAGTTATATCAATCAGCTATTGCCCAATAACACTGCAAAACAAACATCCCAAATTTACAATAGCTTTTTCTCTTGCACATGGGTCCACAGTTTGATTAGGTCAATCATGCTTTAGGCTGTACAGTAACTGGGTCTGTCTCCAAGCTTTGTATTGCCCTCATGTCTGCTCATATGTTTCCACTTTCACCTTGGATCAGCAGTTTCCCAGCATATGTTCTTCTCAATGCAGATGACTGGGTGTAAGAACCATGCCAAACTCAGATGCATAATATTTGCTTAGTACACATCTAGTATTATTACAATGGGCAAAGTAAGACGTATGACTGAACACAACATCAATTGGTACAGCTGTATGCTCTATTAACAGTGGGAATGGAAGAGAAATGAATATTTGCTTAACAATAAATCCAAACTATGAAAAGACCTTTCCAAGAAGGAAAATTCAACAGTGTTAAATTTTCTCCTGAAAGGTCAAGTAGGTGATATTTGAAAGGTATCCACAGAATTTAGGAACTAAGGGATATTTTGGAGACCTTGTAAAGTACAGTTTTACTAAAATGTCTGGCTTAAGAACCAGGTTTCAAAGGTTAGAGAGAGAATTGAAGGCAAAATATGGTAAAGCAAACATAGATAAACGTTCAAAGAAACTTGACTGTGAAAGAGAAAAGGGAAAAATGACTGCAGTAGCTTGTGGGAGGAAAGAGTTGGAGGATGATTTTGTTTGTTTAATTTTGTCTGCATTGTTTCTCAAATGAAAGAGAATTAGGCATGCCTAAATGCTGGCATCAGGAAGCCAGTAGAGAGATCAAAGTTGAAGATCCAAGAAAGAGGTGGTAATGAATATAGTGAGGACCCTAAAATGATAGAAGGGTGTAATCCAGAACCCAGGAAGAGAAAAAAAAATTTATGAAGAAGTTGGCTTTCCTCTTCCATTACAATGAGTCAGAAGAATGGAAGGAGAATGTTGCTATAGCTGAGGTCATATTTAGAAACTGTAGACTAGTAATTCTGGAAGAGACGAGAAAACATGAAATTTTAAAAAGAACCTAGAAAAGTTAGTAGAAAAACAACTGAAAAGTTTGAAGGCAGGGGAATATTAGGGAGTTAAGAAAGAAAGATTGGCATTTCTGGGGAGGAAGCATATGAGCATAAGAGCAAATTTTCTCTCATGTTGTAGAAAATTGAGATCCAGAAAAAAAGTAGAGGAATTGGAATTAAGAAAGAGGAGAGATCCCTCCTCCATCGTAGGCTTAAGGATAGCAGTAGAGATGAAGACATGCTGAGTGAAGCAATATTTAATTAATTAAGGCATTCCACTTCACAATGATATTTTTAGTAACATAAATATTAATGTCATCTTCCAGAATGCGTTACAGAAGGGTTGTGGAGGAAGGCTGGATTTAAAACTCAAAAACAGAAGTAACTAGGTTATGTGTGAATTACACTAAGAAATCTAAAAAGATAAATAAAATAAAATAATTGCTGAGTCCAGCAAGATTGTCTCCTTACCCTACATATTAGCAAGGATCCAAATTCCTTTGTTCTGCAGTATTCTTCTTAAAAATAGAAGGCAATATGAATAAACATGATTTGTGGTAACATTTGTAACACTGTTTCTCAGTTGGTTCTAAAGAAATATTTCAATTTACTAGCAGTTATTACATTCATATCTACCACCTCAAATCAGACAGTATGCAGTGGAACATTTTCAGCATATTGTCAGAAACCAATAGGTATTGAAAAATGTGAACAGAACATTTTAGTGATACAATTTTGATTTCCCAAAATAAAAGCATAGCCATGAGTAATATACCATGTTTTCTCTCAAACATAAAATCAAATAAATGGAAGAAAATGTAACTGCAACTTAGACTGAAGATTCTAGTACATAATACAATTTACATTGGAGAAAAGTACCCAGGATTAAAAAGCCACTGGAGGACTTAATATTATAAAATAATGCATCCATTTTATTGATATGTATGTAAGAATTAGAGCAAGTGATCTTTGCTCTGAGTTTGTAAATAAAATATTCATTTTTCTCAACCATCCTGAGAACTGGATAGGCTACAAAAATCTCATTTTAATATTCTTAGCAATCCAGTAAACTCCAAAGATCACCCAGGAAGCTAAAGACTCCAAAACATTGTTCTCTCTTCACATTTCCCTGTTCCTTCATCAACAAAACACCTTTTGGGAGTACTACTGGAAAACATTTTTAGTGATTTAGTCATATTACAAATGGCTATTTTATATGCCCCTATAAAAAATACAATTGTATTCAAAGAGTAAACCATGTGTGTTTATAAAATAAGCATGGTGGTATTCTCAGCCATGGCTAGAAATGACATCCAAAGTCCAGTGAACTGCTATGAACTTCCATGAACTTCTATGGCTTTTAAAAAGATATGTAACAGATTGCCAACAAAAACATGAAAGAACGTTCAACACCACTAATCATTAGAGAAATGCAAATCAAAACTACAATGAGGTATCACCTCACATCAGTCAGAATGGCCATCATCAAAAAATCTACAAACAATAAATGCTGGAGAGGGTGTGGAGAAAAGGGAACCCTCTTGCACTGCTGGTGGGAATGTAAATTGGTACAGCCACTATGGAGAACAGTATGGAGGTTCCTTAAAAAAACTAAAAATAGAACTACCATATGATGCAGCAATCCTACTACTGGGCATATACCCTGAGAAAACCATAATCCAAAAAGAGTCATGTACCACAGTGTTCATTGCAGCTCTATTTATGATAGCCAGGACATGGAAGCAACCTAAGTGTCCATCGACAGATGAACGGATAAAGACGATGTGGCATATATATATACAATGGAATATTACTCAGCCATAAAAAGAAACGAAATTGAGTTATTTGTAGTGAGGTGGATGGACCTAGAGTCTGTCATACAGAGTGAAGTAAGTCAGAAAGAGAAAAACAAATACCGTATGCTAAGACATATATATGGAAACTAAAAAAAAAAAAGTTTCTGAAGAACCTAGAGGCAGGACAGGGATAAAGATGCAGACATAGAGAATGGGATGAAGTGAGAGGGTGGCATGGACATATATATACTACCAAATGTAAAATAGACAGCTAGTGGGAAGCAGCCGTACAGCACAAGGAGATCAGCTCAGTGCTTTGTGATCACCTAGCGGGGTGGGATAGGGAGGGTGGGAGGGAGACACAAGAGGGAGGAGATATGGGGATATATGTATATGTATAGCTGATTCACTTTGTTGTAAAGCAGAAACTAACAGACCATTGTAAAGTGATTATGCTCCAATAAAGATGTTTAAAAAATAATAATAAAAAATAAAAAGGTATATATGTCTTAGCAGAAATCTAGCTCTCAAAGAAGCTATGGGAAGATTGAGATGAAAATATATATTTAATTTTCTCTCCTTATTTACTCAAAGGAAGTTTTATAACATGCTAATAGCAAAATAAAGTCAAAATGAAATTATTAGGAGGGCTTTTTAAAAGAGTTGATTTGGAGAGTACAGCCCTGCCAATATTGTAGCAATATTTCTTATCAAGAATTATCTAGACATGCTGCTTCAAATCTAGTTAACTTCCTTAACATTTTTTAAATTACAAAGTCTTCTCACACCTAATATCTTTCTTTTACTTCATTAAATTCTCAAAAAAACATTTTAGGATATTCAATTAAATCACTGCCTTACTTGGGACTATTGCTTCTAGGGTAAAATACAAACACTTTAAAAATACTTTCTTGATCTACTATTTTCTCCTCTTTGCCCATATGTCTTGCTACTTTATAGTTTATACTCTATCATATACTAGATTTCTTTCAGTTATTTGAACCATACTCTCCTAAATGTCCCTGGCATACAATATTCACCTAACATGTTGAATCTCCTTGTATTAAAGCACTTATCACACAATTTGGGGTTATCTTTTCATCTATTTTCCCCACTTATCTTAGAAGTCTCTTGAAGGCAGGAAAAAGTCTGACTTATTCATTACTACAAAGCCTACCACATAGGAGATGTGTGTTTCTGTTCTCCCTCCCTCCCTCCCTCCCTCCCTCCCTCCCTCCCTCTCTGCTTCTTCCTTTCCTCCACTTACAAATACAATATATAATAAATGACGGAAAAAAGTATTAATCACATTATTTCTTTCCATTTCTAGCAGAAGGACCTACTTTATAGATTTTTCATGGGAGACAGTCCTTTTTCATACCTGGAAACTGTTTTCCTTGAAGAACAAGTAGCATTGAGAGGGTCATAAATAGGCAAGTGAAAGAGAAAAGGCCTTGCCTAACTAGTTTAATCACCTAAATAAAACCTAGTGAATAATCAGATGACAGACATACTGCAAACTTACTTCCATACCTATTTTCCTCAATTTAGGAAATGAAGCCACTCAGAGTTACAGGAGTTGAGTAGATTTCTTAAGAATACATATCTACTAAGTGCCAGAATTTAGATTTAAATCTATGTCTACTGAACAGCTAGTACTATACTCTTTCCTGCATGAGCAAACATAGCCATATATTATATTGAAAATATATGATACTAAAATAACAAACAATGAAGGCAGGAGAGATTTTTAGCACTTAAATTTTATAAAACCAACTTACTGTCAAATTTAATTGAAATCTTTTACAATCCCAATAATACACAAAATATTTTTATGTATAAAAGTAAACAATCAATAGGGAAATACCAAATTCATGTTTTATGATGTCATTGGTGCATAATTGTGCTTTATTTATATTTTCTTTTTAATAATAGTCTGATTTGGAAAGAAAACTTCTAAAAGTATTTGAAAGATTGATCATATGCAGTACAAGGAAGGATATTCAAGAGCAAACATTCTTATTTATGTCACTAGGATTATATATTGTTATAATGTACTTGAAGAACAATTTGGAAATACTGATAATCTGTAAAAGATGTATCTCTTTGCTAGCAATTTCACTCTAGAAATATATTAGGGAAATATTGGAATGAATGTACAAATGTATATGTAGAATAATGTTCTTGTGGCATTCTTTAAAAAAAAATTAGAAATATCCCAAGGATCCAATAAGGGGGACATAAATAAATTGTTTCATGCAAAGAGATATTATGCAAATACTAAAAAGGATGTGTTAGCACTATAATGTGTGAAAATAAAAGTTGGCCAAGATAGAAAAAATGAGTGACAGAACATTACATATAGTATGGTGCATTTTGATAGTAGTAACAATATATATAAAACTATATTCTATTCATAAAAATCTTTTAAAATATATACAAAATGTTAAGAATAGTCAGCTCTGTGGGTGGATTTAAATGAATGAAAAGAGAGTCGTCGTTAAAAATCTTATACATAGTAAAAAGATTGTATGAGACTATTTTGAAGAGCAGTGTCCAATATATTTGAAAATTTTGATGGGAAAATTCCTAGAAAAGTACAACTTACAAAAAAGATTAAATAATGTTTAGGAAATACGAATAGACACATAACACATAAAGTAAGTGAATTTTTAATTTAAAATACTGCCACAAAAATATTTCTAGGGCCAAATGGCTTCACTAGTGGATTCTACAAGAAATTAAAATGTATCATTCACAAACCCTTACTAGAATAATCCTAAATAAAACATTATCAACACTAATCTAGTAATATACATTAACAGGTAATAAATACATAATGAATTAGTTAAATTTATTGTAGGTAATAAATACATAATAAACTAAATTTATTCTAGGTGGGGATTCTAGTTTAACATTTGAAAATCAATCAATATAATTTGTTTCATTAACAAAGATAAGATAAAAATCATATGATCATCTGAATAAATTTAAAATTTTGTAAAATATTTAAAATTTTAACAAATAGAAATAGTAGGGAATTTCCTTCACTTGATAAAATTATGCATAAAAAAATCTAATACTTAAGGATGAATTTTTGAGAAATTTTCTTATAAGAAATTATTAATATTGATACATGAGTTTTACAGGTTTTGTTTAGATGAAAACAGTATAGTGTCTGGCACAAATACTATATTGAAAAATGTTTCCATGATTACAATAAGGAAAGACTCATTAAATAAAACACAAAAAATTCTAACTATGGACTACATTAAAGCTGAGAACATTTGTTGATTAAAGATAACATTAAGAGAATGATAAAGCAAATTATAGAGCGGGAAAAGATATTTGCAAATATTTTCTAAGGGCTCAAACTCAGAATATATAAGGAACCACCTATGACTCAATAAATAAAAGACAAATAACTCAATAGTAAAATGGGCAAAATCTTTGAATGACACTCCAAAACATCATATTCAAATGGCCAAAATATATATAAAAAGGTGTTTAACTACATATTAATGAAAAAAATGCAAATTAAAACCATAATTAGATATCCAGCTCCACACATTCCCAACTACTCTAATAGTTTAAGTTTAAAAGACTATTAATACCAAGTGAAGGCAAAGCTAATGCGTAACTTGAAATCTCATACACCACAGATTGAACTGGAAATTGGCTCAACCTCTTGGGAAAATCTAGCAATTTCTACTAAGCATTAGCCATTGACTCAGCAATTTTAATCTTATTTATATCCTAACAAAAATGTATACACATACATGTATAAAAAGACATGTAAAAGAATGTGTGTTCATAGGAAAACTATTACACAAAACTGAAAACAACCCAGATGTCTATCAAATAGAAAGATAGGTACATTTTTGGAGTATTTATACAATGGAATTCTATAAGACAACAAAAATGAACTATTATTACATTCAAAAACATGGATATATCTCACCAAAAGGGTTGAGCAAAAGAAATTTGATACAAAAAAGTCACATACTGCATGATTTTGTCTATATGAATTTAAAAAAAAGGCAAAATGATTCCATGGTCTTGAAGTCAGAATTAATGATTACCTTTGGGGAAAAGCAAGGTGGTAATGATTAGGAGTGGCTGGAAGAAGGATTTCTGGGGGCTGACAAGGTTCTTTATTCAGAACTGAGTGTTGATTTCATGGATGTAAATACTTTGTTTAACTCATTGTGCTGACTCTTTTCTGTGTGCTTTTCTATATTTCTGTTACTCTTTAATTAAAAAGGTTTAAAAAAACAATGCAATGTTTTATTGAAAATAGATGTCTTAGTTTCCAAATAACATTTTTGGGAAAAAATTAGTTAATTAGTTAATTCTACCAAAAGAGTTGTTATGACCTCTAAAATAATATTTGAAAGCTAAAGAAACATACAGTAAATCAACCCAGTAGATATTTTTAAAAATTTTCAGTTAAAATATATTGTGTTTAATGTATAAAAATAATATGCAATGGGAATTTTCATCTGATATAAATTTCTGTTATATTAAATAAGTTGAGCCTCAAACTGGAATATTATAAATATTATTTATAATATCTTAGCAGGCAATCTTGCCTGTTACTGATAGCAAATCTGTACTTTCAGTAACCATGACAATTAAATACGATCTGATTAGATGTCTTAGGATAGAATTACTGTTTATGGTTTGTAACGTCAGCAAGCAAAATTAGGGCAGAAAAGCATACAAAATTCTGTTACTTAGTTTAAAGTTAAAATAATGAATTTTAAAATAGCACGTTGTAATTACTTAATTTATGTTTGGAAAACTGCCCCATGTAAATCACTGTAGTGAAAGACCATTTTGTTTATGAGATTTCCATAAATAAAACATATATAAATTTAGAATGATTTAATCTATCTGTTGTGTTGATGTTAAGTACATGTGAGATCTAGGGATAGATGGCCACCTCAAATGCAGGAAATTTAAACTGTGACTAACAAAATACTAAAACTAGATATCATGGAGAGCAGAATAAACACTGTTTAATAATCTAGGTTTAGGAGTTAGTTAACCTGCATATGAATTCTAGCTTTTTTAATCATTAGATTTTTAATATATCTATTTTTTCTCATCTGTAAAATGGTAAAAATAATAAATAAAATCCATTTCACTGGGTTTGATTAAGTTATGAGATATCATGTGCAACACATTTAAAATAATGCTCAACACAGAGTGAGCACTCAAAAAATGGTTGTTGTTAATAACTGAAGTGCGGTTATAGAGAAGACATTATCTGCACAACCAAACAAAAAAAAATCAGTCTAATACTTATGTTTTTTTGGTTTTTTATTTGCCTCTCCCATTGCAGAGCACAGGCTTCGGACGCGCAGGCTCAGCGGCCATGGCTCACGGGCCCAGCTGCTCCGCGGCACGTGGGATCTTCCCGGACCGGTGAACGAACTCGTGTCCCCTGCATCGGCAGGCGGACTCTCAACCACCATGCCACCAGGGAATCCCACTTCTGTCTTTTTCATTTTTAAACTAGGCTAGATCAATGCTGTAGGTAAGCACCCATCTATTTTTCATAAAAATGTTTTCAACTCTTGTACTATTTCTGAAAAACATATTTGACTCATCTGACTCTCCAAGATTGTAGAGAATATATGCTAAGAGCCAAACTGAAAAGCTGGATATTTTCTACTTAATTAAGAATATCTAGAAAAAGCATTTTAATATTCTAGTAAAAATAAATAAGGGAAAGGGTATTGTACTTGTCACCAAAAATAAAAAGAAATACACTCTGAAGTTTTATATATATGTAAACAAATATAAATATACATAATCAATCAATTAAACAAATACACGATTTTACAATAAGTTGAAATCAAAAATCACTGCCAGTGCGTTACTTCTCAGCTATTAAAAACCAAAGTGACAACTATACATAGGTATTAGTGCAGTAAATTTTTACTGGATTGTTCAGGACTCTCAGTGGATTATTTATATCCTTCAAGACCAATGTCCTTGACCTGGACAGAATGGTGGACTGCACCTCTCTGTGAGATGTTTTGGCTGAGCATAATAGACCAAACATGCAAGTATGAGTAAGATTACCTTACATCTTGTCCAGATTTGCCACTAACGTGATCTTAGGCAAATTACTTATTTCTCTGAGCTTGTTTCTTTATCTGTAAGAATGGATAACCACACCTTTCGATCTAACTTTCAGAATTGTTGCAAAGGATCCAACAAGGTTATACATGTAACCATGCTTTATAAACTTCCAGAGACCACACCAATGGAAGATTTTTATTAAATGAAGAGAAAGGGGATTAATTTCACCAATATTTAGTTCAAACACAGCTAAACTTATATATCTACATTATCCATGTAATTATATATTTCTTCCTCCTTCTAAAATGAAGAATTATTTAAAAGAGTTAGCTACATATTTAGCATTCGGGAATTATTCAATGTCCTAGACATGTCTTATCTTGACAAATTGCTTATTAAAAGATTCTGTTTTACCTATCTTGCTGTATAAATCAACAAAACCCGGAAGTTAATCCTTGACAAATTAAGAAGATTGACATAGCTTCTAGTTTTATTTCTTGGTTTCCAAGGTAGGGATATAAATTCTTAACTTGTTGAAATCTTAAAAAGGTGTTTAATCTTAACCTTCTTTAATTCATTTCTTCATAAAATATATGTCAAAGTCTTCATTGGGCACAAAGAGGAATACGGCATTGTCTCTGTCTTCAAGGGCTTACAAAAAACTCAGCCTGGAAGTTCAGAGAAGTCCTCCCTAAGATGGTGGCACCTGACCTGAGCCTTGAAGAGGTTAGGCAGATCAACTACAGGGCAGACAATGAGACAGGTAATGTCTGGCAGAAAATAGAATATGGAGGGGAAGTGGAGTTTGGGAAAAGAGAGAAAAATATATGCTGAATAAGGGGAAATGCAAACAGTTTAATATGATTGGCATTGTGGGAGATTGGAGATCAAAGAGACTGGAATAATGAGGAAATGAATTTAGAGAAGTAAACAAGGACCATTTAGTAAAGGACTTTAAGTACAACCTAAAGGACTTCTGGCATCTTGTTATTAAAAGGAGAAAGAGAGAGAGAGCTCTATCAAAAATTTTTCAGCAGAGGAGGCACCTATTGAGATTGGTTTCAGAAAGACACTTGATTATAGTGTGGAGAATGTTCTTGAGAAGACTACAGAGAGTGGGACTGAAGTACGGGCTCTGAATTCTGAAGATCCTCAGAATATCCTCATTTCCTACACAGGAAACAAAGGCTTAAAGAAATTAAGTAACTTGCCCCAAATCACACAGCTTGTAAGTGGCTGAGCTAGGTTTTGTGCAAAGCTCTACATAACTCTAAAATGTGTGCTCTTAGGACCATAGAAACTGCCTCTCATGAAGAGAAATGAATGTGACAAACCCTAAGCATTTAGAGAATAGCAACAAATAAAACAGTGCAGGAAAAGTGATGACACAGTCAGTCTACATCATCAAAATCAAGTACAGGGGTGAGCAATTATCCAGTGAATTAAGGACCATCTGGATAATCCTGGCAAAAGCAGATTTAGTGCCTGAGTCATTCAGATAATTGTGCAAACAGTGTGCCCTGCTCTGGCGGAGTAACCTGGTCTTTAATATCTTCCATAGTACATTTTTCCCTGTGGCACTTCTAAAATGGACAACAGTAGCTCAGGAAGAATAAAGGTACTATTCACTTCATGGGAAAGTCACATAAATAATAATGGGATCTCAATAGACTGTGAGTGTATTTATGTCCCCAGGAGCCATTTCACACAGAGATACATGATATACATAAGCCAAATACTACTTCAAAGAAGAAAAGTTCAGCAATAGCACCCTCAAATGTGTGCTTTTATGTTCAGTTCTTTGTGAGGTAGCAGAAAGTTTTCTGAGCATTAAAGAAATGAAAGATATTACTGCAAATCAATTTATGGATTAAACTACAGTAAGGTTACAAATTTCTGTGTGTTCAACACATAAAAAATTAAAGGCAAAAAAAACAGGGTGAGGAAAATTTTCAGTTTACAACAGATTTCTAATTATATGAAGAAACTATGATTACCCCAATAAAAAATAATCAAATGAAATCCACAAATTAAGAAATACAAAGAGCAGATAAACAATTTGAGAAATGAAAACATTTCTCAAACTCATTCAAAATCATAGAAACACAACTCAAAGAATAACTAGATACCAAATTTCTGCTATCAAAATAGTCTCAATTGTTTTAACCACAGTACCAAGTATTAATAAAGCTATTGCCAAATCAGCTTAAACTGAGTACCAATTTCTGCACAAGTTTTTTTGCTGGGGCAATTTAGCTATAAGCATTAGGAGTCTGGAAATATTTATATGTTTGATCCAGTAACATCTAAGGAGTTACTGTAAGGAAATGGTCAGAAAGGTAAAGATTAATAAATGTTTATGTTCATTTCCATAAGTGTGAAAAACTGGAAACTATCTAAAAGCTCTATATAAAAATTATTTGGCAGCCATAAAAAAAACATGGTTAGTAAGAATATTAAATAAAATAAATGAATATTTATGGTATGATGTTAAGTGGGGAAAAAGCTGAATGCATAACTGAATATTCACTCTAATTTCAAATCTGTAAATTTAAAATACCTATGCATATTCATAGAAATAAAACTATAAGGTTGATAGTGGATCTCTGTGCATGATGATAGAATTATATTTTATTTCCAATTTTTCCTGAATGATCCCATATTTCTTTATAATCATAAAAATGTTATTTAAATGTAATATTAAATGAATATACTTTCAAATACAACTTTACACAGTAAGTCATCCAGACAACCATAGTGAAATAATGCCCCATTCCTCCACCTGCTACATTTCCAAGTTCACAAACCTGGTAAGTCCTGTTCTCAGGATTTGAACCCAGGTATTCTTTCTCCAAAGCCAGTGCCCTTCAAGATAAAAAGTAAAGCACAGTGCAGGTTTCAAAGCAGAATTGAATCAATATGAGGCATTAAAAATACATTATACCAATAATAATATCTGACATCTTAGATTAAAGCAGAGAAACTTATACACTGGGATATTTGATAACTGCACTAATGGAGGTATGCAATGACAGATGAAAACTGGTATTAAGGAAAACAGAGAAAAATACAAATTAGGTTGAGAATAGAAATGAATAAATTTATTACTGAATGGATGGTAGGCATTTGGAGGTAGAGAAAAGGAAATCTAAAAAATAAATAAATAAAACTGATCACAGGGCTTCCCTGGTGGTGCAGTGGTTGAGAGTCCGCCTGCCGATGCAGAGAACACGGGTTTGTGCCCCAGTCTGGGAAGATCCCACATGCCGCAGAGCAGCTGGGCCTGTGAGCCATGGCCACTGAGCCTGCGCGTCCGGAGCCTGAGCTCCACAACATGAGAGGCCACAACAGTGAGAGGCCCACGTACCACACACACAAAAAAAAAAAAAAAAAAACTGATCACAAATCAGAAAAGCCTAGAAAACAGCAGTATCCTTTACCAAAAGCCAACTTAAGGATGATGACAACTGATGGGGGGAAAGTAAAAAATGGTTGTCACTATGTACATTATCATTACTGTAAACAGTACTTCTACTACTAACAGCTATTGTTTATGAGTAATTACTATGGACCAATACCTATTTTAAATGTGTTGCATGCATTATCTCACTTAATACTTGAAAAATATCCCATAAAAATCTGAGATAAGTGCTGTTGTAATTTCCAATTGACTTACTGACATTCACTTATCTGCCTAGTGATATATGAATATTAACACAACTAGGCTTCCTTCTAATACCTGTGCTCTTAGCCACCAGGATAATATTTTGGAATGACTCATGGAGGAGAGAATAGAAACGGAAATGCAAAGGAAAGTTTTATTTCTAATAAAATTGCCATCCATTTGGGGGATTCATTTGAAAGCTAGGAGCAGGAAGAAGACATAAGAGGGGCACAAAGACAGGGTTATAAAAAGTGAGAGAATAATTATGACATCAGATCACTGTGGTACCAAGAAGTAAAATTTCAAGGAGGAGATGGACAATACACCAGAAATGGCAGATCAAAAGGGAAGAAAACTGAATGTACCAATAAAAAGAAAACAAGTACTGGACTTGAAGGGCTTACGGATGACTTAGAGAGGATTGGTTCTTGATATGACATAGATCATGGCCAATTTATCTGTAGAAATGGATGGACCCTGTTGATCACTTTTTTAAAAATAAGGCACATGGCATGGCATGTTTTGTGTGGAGAAATATGGATTGTCTATCTTTCAACTTGGTCTCAAGGGGAAGAAGATATGAGAGTATATATAGAATAACCTGTACACAGTCATAACCTCTACTAGGAAATAGATTCATTCTTTGGAAGGATATAGAAATGTCTCATGTCATTCATTCCTGCTCATGGAGAAGACAATGGAGCCAAAGGAAGTTTCCAAAAGTAGTTCTCAACACATAGCCTTCTATCAATAAATGGATTACCCAAAATCATTGCTTCATCCATCCAAACAATTCCTTATGATGATTCTTCCTCAGTAAGAATATTTGAGCCTACTTAGAACTGTAGGCTATACAAAATGTAGGTCATGGTCTTTTTCTGCAAAGTACTAACTGCCTAATTAGAAGACAAATCAGACATACAAATAATGGTCAAGCAACAAAACAGACTTAGTGTCTGAATAACTGAATAACCTTGGTCTATACTGTATCAATATTGATCAAATATTGTTACCAGTTCCAAAAACCATGGGAAACTGAAGAATTCTATTTGATGGTAAACTGCTATGCAATTCACAGTAGGTTGTTGGAATATTAGGGTTGAAATAGTGGACTTTCAGAAGATTTTAAACAAATTACTTATGTCCTCTAAATCTTAGTTTTCTCATCTAAGAAAATGGAA
Organism: Delphinus delphis; assembly: GCF_949987515.2. Lineage (NCBI taxonomy): Eukaryota > Metazoa > Chordata > Mammalia > Artiodactyla > Delphinidae > Delphinus > Delphinus delphis. Next base: position 31,433,489 of record NC_082693.1, on the reverse strand, counting down.
AGGTTTTCATCAAGATTAACTAATTCCAGCCAATGGGAAAAATAAATGCACATACACCTATAAAAGAAAGTCCATGTCATGCAAATAGATATGATATAAAACAGCAGCACAAGTTTAAATATCAGGTCCACAAGTAAAATTTGTACAAAGAAATATATCAAAATTACTCTCCAAGATTCCAAAGGTCCCTTAGTTCTATATCCTATAAAGTGGGTGGATCTGGGATTTTCCCCCAGATCCCCTAATGCTGCCAGCTCTGAGTTACTACCCAAATAAATTTACCACCGATCAACCAAGGTACAGGCATAGGGAAACCATTATGCTCTGATGAATTTAATAAAATATCCCACATATGACTCATATTTATTTGATATATGTGCTACATTTCAGGCTGATAAGGCTCATGTGAAGCTGAAAAATGCAGGGAAATGGATGAAGATCAAATAGCACTCTAAGAATGTATTCAAAATAATATTTGGAAATATTGATCTTCATGTGCAATAGAGAAACATTATTTCATGCAAGGTTTCCTCAGTCTGAGTGCATCTTCTCTGGCTTTTCCCCTAATGGAGAATTTGATTCCCTCTTTCCCCTCCCACTCAGTGCTTCCAGATTGCTTCAGAAGACCAAGGCAGCCTGCTCAGCAGCAGGCAAACAGGGCTTGGTGAGCAGGAGCTATATATAGCTCCACCTTGGAGATATGCACACACAAGTACGTGTACAAATGCCCATGCTGGATGTGTCATGAATAAATGAGAAAAGGTTGCAACTTCTCCCCTCTCCCCCCTTCCCATCACCCGAATGTTTCAGCAATTGTCAAAGCAGGGTGTCATCAATCGCTGAGAGTGATGCAGCGTCTAATTTCTCTGCAATTCTGCTTACTGCTTCCAGCAGTCTAACTCCGGCAGGAAACGGCACTGGGCCAACACCTACTACCCAGATGCGGTCACCCAAGGAGGCTGCCTTGCAGCCCCTGGGAGCCCATTTCGGCACGATTACTTGACTCTCCGCAAATCCCCCAGGATAGACCCATCTTTTAGAAACTAGGCGAGAAGGTGGTTTCCGATAAAGAGCGTAAGGCTAGGAGAGAAGAAGCCAAGCCTTCCTTGCCTCTTCCCTCCTCAGTCTGCTGCAGATAGGGGAGAAGGGCTGATGTCTTCTCAGTGGAGACGTAATTAACTGGAAAATGCCCTGCGAGTTGCAGGCTTTTTTCCCAACCCCCCACTCCCGAAAGGAGCCGGTTCTTAACAGCGGCCAGGGAACATACAAGTCCTTCTTCCCCTCAGCGCAATCATTCCCAGTTTTTCAGGGTTGTACTAGTCTAGAGGCAAGGGAGGAGAGGGGAAACGAGTGGGTGCGGATAGGCGTGGGGAGGAGAAGATGCTCTTCTCTTCTCGATTTAGGAAGACCTGCAGGTTCCCGGCTGCTGACAGGTCTGCTCTCCCAGACCCTCCCCTGCCAGGTCGACTTGGCATCCCTTGGGCGAGTCGCCGGCGGTGGCGGCCGCAGCCTCCGAGAGGAAAGTTGACGAGACGGAGAGGGGGCTCGGTGCCCTCTCCCGTAGTACTGCCGCCCTGCCCCGCCCGTCACCCCGGGCTCCGGCATCCCGTAACCCTCCTTCCCAGCACCACACACCCTCCACCCAGTCTTTCCTGCCGTCCTTCTCGATGAGAGCTGCGGCGACTACAGGAGATCTGGGGGTGACGAGGGCGGGGCGGGGCTGGGGGAAGGGGAAGGGAGGCAACAGCAGCAGGAAAACACGCATTCTTTATTCTGTCTGCAAAGAAGGGAAAGTCCTGCCTCCTACCTGTTCCCTGCTCCTGCTCGCCTTGGCGCGGCACAGCTGGACCATAACCTACAGGTTTCCCACTTCCGCCACAGACACCTGGGAGAGCATCTCCCCACCCGGCGCCCCTCCTCGCCTAGGCCGAGCCCACCCCAGCTACTTGACAGCAGAAGCCCGGCCTTTTAGAGCGCTTATTGGGGCGGCGAGGGAACTGGGGCGGGCACCAGAGAGAAAGCCGAGTCTCTGATTGGACAGGAGGAATGTCACTCTCACCCCAGGACCAGGGCTCGCTGCGGACCCGGGTAGCTGCTAAACCCAACCGCAAAGGGTCTCTGCAGTCGCTGGAACCAAACCCTGCTGCTACTGGATCAAAGACCCCTAAGAGGAGGGAAACTGGTTTGTTGACTTGTCATCTGAGACCCCAAGAGGGAGGGAGGGACCAGCCAGAACCAGACACCCAGCACTTTCCAGAGCTTCCCTGAAGGGACCATCTGCTCTGGGAGATTTGACAGCGAAAATATCAGGAGCAGTGAGTGCCTCGATACAGAGGCACGAACTTCGGTAACGAATGAAGCAAAATAGAAAAATACATATAATTAAGTGAAAAAAATCATAAGAAAAAGAAAAAGCATGAGAATTTTATTTCAAGTTTCCATTCTTTCCCCTAAATGTAACATGGCAGTATTTCATGTGGAGAAAATGTTGAACTGCTTATTCTGTAGCGCAGGAGACTCCAAAATACCCGCTGGTAGGAACACTGTTTTCGATGGAAAAGTGTTACAATAATAACCTCTCAAAAAAGAGTAAAAGAAGGCAATTAAAGCCAGACTGCATAAGAGACTTGCCTTGGGCAGTTCATTTGGTGGTAAAAGTCTTCAAACAATCACCACCAGGCTGACTAATCAATCTGTTCCCTTTCTCCTGATACTGGGCCATCATTTCTTTTGTGCTCAAACCCTGAGGAGCAGAGGGTGGATAAGCCAACTCAAATCTATATGATCCCAAGCTTGCCTTTTAGGTGAAGGAGGACGAGGGTAAAACCATTTTCTGCCCACATTCTATCTCTGCCACTGGTCCAGGTGGAGTCAGAAAGCTGTGGAATTCAAGGGACTTCTTAGTTGAGGAATAATCATAGAAAATCACAAGCAAAATTGAGGGTAGGGAGGTGTCTTATTCTAATGCCATATAAGGAATCAGTCTTCTCCCTCACAGGCTGCTTCCTTTCTGCAAATAGCCAAGTTCCTCATCCACCTAAATTAAGTAGCTGTCTTAACTAGTGCTGACCATGACTGAGCTCCCAGCCTCAAAGAGCTTATGATGGATGTGGCTCACTGGACAACTGTGGAGATGACATTGTTATCAAATGTTAAACAAGTGTAGGCTCTTCGTGCGTATGGTTCTTATCACTGTTAAGCCAGACTCTTCAATGTTCTCTTCATGAAACTGGAGGAATCAAATTAATGTATTTGGAAGTCAGAAGGAATCTTAGAGATAATTTATAGTGAACAATAGATAAGACTCTTATGTCAGAAACCCTTTTAACACTGAATAGAAATAACTAAAATGTAATAGCAAGTTTCAAGATCCCATCATTCATGTTTCTACATAATATTCCTGTTAGCCTTATGCCTCCACCTATGCACCCATACCAATTGTTCCATTGAATTGGACAAATTGTTGATGACTTACTGCATTTACTGAGCACTTAATCTGTGTCACACGCTGTGTTAGGTGTTAGGGAATGAAGTAAGAATAATACATTGAACTTATTAAAAAGGGATTCAAGAAACAAGACAGTAAAATATTGTAGAGGAAGTGTGTATAATCAACAATAACATCTTTTGATCCCTGAGCATAGATTATTTTGAGTCACAATGAACTATAGCACACCCTCCTCTAGACTTAAGCAGTGAGAAGGCAGAGTATCAAGGAAAAACACTGAGCATTGAGGTTAGCATGGGATTACTGAATTATTCTATCCTCATTCTTTCATTCCTTCATTTCTTCAACAAATATTAGTGAAGAATGAAATAGGCAAGCTGGTGTGTGCCCACACACATACGCACACAGACAACTTGGGAACAGTATTAGTTTAAGTCCATCTGGTCATAGGTACCTCATATATTTTCAGATAAAGCAAATTGTCTCCAGGTTATTGGTTATCATCTCAGAGAGCAAAACTTCCATATCTGTTCCTGGAATACATGTTTATTATGTATGTGGATATATCAGAAATATCTGCTGCAGAGCATTTTACATTTTCCAAATCACTTGCAGATACAATCCCCATCTATGTTCTTAAGTAAGAAGGAGCATCATTATTAGCCCCATTTCACAATTGGGGAAATTGAAGTAGCCATGGAAATGTATTCCTTTGAAACAAAAGGTAATAAAAAATAGTTGTGTATATAATGCTTCACATGTAGGAAATATCCAACCTATACTTATTGATGAATACGTGCATTACAAAATTTGAAAGTTTAAAGAACATTAGAAGTCATCAATTTCCACCCATTATTCTAGGAAGAAGAGATTCAGGCATTATAACTTGCCCAAGGTTGTGTATCTAGTTAGGGGCAAAGCTGGCTCTAGAACCCAGTTCCTTACTTTTTCCACCTAAATGAACAATAAATTTTTCTGGTATATCTCATCCAGGAGAGTTCTTAGCTGGTCTCCTCCCCAAACCACACAGTCTACTGAAGTTTTCAGAACGGACACAATGGTATACTCATCTTCCAGCATCTATAAATATATATGAAAGCATGCCATTTTAACTGGAAATTAAGTAGGACATAATCAGTATCTGAGACTCAGTTTGCTTTTATGTTTGGGGTCTGCCTCACGAGATTGAGATCAGAATAACTGGGGCTAGTGTGGGAGTATAAAGAAAGTGGATAGAAATGGGTGATCAACTAGACAGATTGCCTCTAGCACACATTGTCCCTAAAGTGAGGAAGAAGAGAACTGCAGAAACATGTCTCAATCTCCCTTATCTGGCAGCCTGGTATTATTTGCAAATCTTCAAGAGAAACACTAGGAAAATTTGCCTTGTTCCCTGGATGGCTCTGCTTCCCTAACCACTGGCAGAGTTCCAGAGCACAATTTACTGGGCATTACATTGCTAATCTCCCCTTGGCCCTATTATTGAATTCTCCTGCCATCCTCTCCTTCTTCCACCCTGCACTGGCCCTCATTATTGAAACATTCCAATTTTCTCCAACCAGTGATTAAATCTCAGTGAGAGGAAAGGAAACTACAGCAACAGTACAGCTTTCCACAGCATGTATTCCTTTTCTTTCTCCTCTGCTCAACCCACCATTTCCTCACTTTGAAGCTTCCCAGGAGAACAGTTGCTAACAGCCTGTTATGGGAAAGAGGGTGGGAGAGTAAGAAAAAAAGTGCTTTTCCAATCAAAATTTCAAGCAAACTTAACACAGCAGAAACTGGTTTGAAGACAATCATGCTAAACCCAGCCTGCAGCATCTCAAGGAAGATCACATCAGCCTACTGACCTAGCTTTTACAGAGCTGATTGGGAACACAGGCAAAGGGATGTGTGTGCATGCACAGCCCCCCCCCCCCCCACACACACACACACTATCAGTACCACGTGGCGGGAAGCAGGCTGGGCAGATAGTTTTCAAGTACTAAAGACTAGAGATACAGTCAACAGCAGCAGCTTGCTACTCACCGAGAACCACTGCAATCTTTTTGGAGGTTAAGAGTAAGAATAGACTATTTTTTTGTTTTGTCACTGACTGCTGTGTACCAGAAGGTCAAATTTACAAAAAAGCCACATGCTAACATTGCAAGGATATCTTCACACAGATTCCATTGTTTCACAATAGAGTCAACTATTTCTCTTTAATATTGCTTAATTTGTATAATAAGAATCAATGTGGAATGCAACAAAAGAGCATGTTACTCCTTAATTTATAGCCAATATGCCCTCCAAATTATTTCAACTCAAGGAACGCATAAGGAGGGGCCAATTCTCAATTCAATTATTAAATTGCACCTTCAGTCTCTCTTCATGGAGAGCAGGCAGTCATATACTATTATGAACTCTCACTAACAACCTTAATTAGCATGTCCTTTCCCTTCTTTCCTAACTGCCGTTATAGATACTGAAAATTCTATTTTCTTCAGTATGTCCTTGAAATGATGGACACCTTCACCATCTGAGGTGGACATAGGACCATAGAACAGAGTGTTAAGAGACCTTCATTCTACTCTAGTAACTAACTGAGAGGACAGAGACTGAACTTTAAAACTCAGTTTCCTATACCATAAGATGAGGGGTAAAGTTGCACAATACAAAACTATTTGCTAAGAATATAGTATCAGCATCTTTATAAAAGGTCATCTACCCAAATATATATCCTACCCTCAAAACAACCAAAAGAAGCAAGGCGTGGAGGGGGGGACTTCCCTGGTGGTCCAGTGGTTAAGAATCCACTTTCCAATGCAGGGGAGGCAGGTTCCAGGAACTAAGATCCCACATGTCCTGGGGCAACTAAGCCCACGTGCTCCAGAGCCCACACACCACAACTAGAGAGCCCACGCAGCGTAACTACTGAGCCTGTGCAACACAACGAAAGATCCCACGTGCTGCAACTAAGACCCGATGCAGCCAAATAAATAAATAAATATTTTTTAAAATAACAGAAAATAAAACTCTGGGCACCAGAGCCAAAAATTATATATATGATTCCTTTAAAAAAAGCAAGAGGAAAAGAACAAAAGAATGAATTTGTCGATTTTATCCAAATTTATTGACCTCAAATTATTCATAATATCCCTTATTATGTGTTTAATATATATTAGATTTGTATATACAGTCCAATTTTCTTAATTTTGATAAATATTGTTTTTTCACTAGTCAGTGTTCCAGTTTAGAAATTTTATTAATCATTTCAAATATCAATTCTGGCTTTATTACTTTATTCTATTGTATGTTTGTTTTGTATTCTATTGATTTCTGCTCTTACCTCTATTACTTCCTTTCTCTTACTTCACTCAGTTTTGATTTGGTATTCTTCTCTATTTTTTTTTTTTTTTTTTTGCGGTACGCGGGCCTCTCACTGTTGTGGCCTCTCCCGTTGCGGAGCACAGGCTCCGGACGCACAGGCTCAGCGGCCATGGCTCACGGGCCCAGCTGCTCCGCGGCATGTGGGATCTTCCGGGACCGGGGCACGAACCCGTGTCCCCTGCATCGGCAGGCGGATTCTCAACCACTGCGCCACCAGGGAAGCCCCTGACAAGTTTTAATATGTCTTATCTTCATTATCATTCAGGTCAAATATTTTTCTAAACTCTGTTTTCTCTGTTTTTCATGCTTTTTGATCCAATGATAATTTTAAAATATGTTGTTTAGTTTATAGTCACTTCGGGTACTTATCTTTTTGTTTGAAATATTTAGTTTAATTTTATTGTTGTCAGAAAAATATTCTGAAAGGATTTCAACCTTTGGCAATTTTTTGAGGCTTTGTTTATAATACAAAATTATAAGGCAGTTTTGGCGAAAGTCCCATGTACTCTTAAAAAAACATAGAAGTTCAGCTTCTGTTGACAGAAGAATAGCTATTGTGGAACCATCCTCCATACAGGTACAAATGATAAGCTCTAGCAGAAAGAAAAAATAAAACCTGTTTGAGGCCACTGGAAAATAGTCAAAAGCAGGCAGAACTTGACAAGATGTCTACACGTGGGAAAGGGAAATGACAGAGAGTGAATTTCCCATTTTATACAGCTTTTGTCTTGAGGAAAGTTTCCAGTATGTTCCAAACAGGATGAATAAAACTAAAATAAATAAATACACAAATAAATAAGACCTTTCTGCCTTGAAGAATCAGAAGACAACATGATAAGTCTTAAAAAAAAAAAAATTTCTGGTTTAAAGAACCAGAGGACAGAGTTCTGGATAATGATGGAACAAAGAAAATGAGAGGGGGAAATCACAGAAAGGAGAGATACAGAAAGAGAGAGTCCTCAATTGAGAGTATAAGCCAAATTTTAAACTGACTTCTGAACTGTGGATACACAGGGAAGACTCCGAGCAGCCCAAATAAGGCTAACAGAACTGTAGTAGATGGAATAATGCTCTTTAATCTCTGGAACCTGTGAATGTTACCTTGTATGGCAAAGTCTTTGCAGATGTGATTAAGGATCTTGAGATGGGAAGATTATCTCAGATTATCCTGCTCCATCCTAAATGCAATCACATGTATCCTTATAAGAGGGAGACAGAGTGAGATTTTACTATGCACAGAGCAGAAGACATGCGAAGACAAAGCAGAGAGAGAGATTTGAGAATTCTGGCCTTGAAATTTGGAGGGATGCAGCCATATTCCAAGGAATTCCCAAAGCCACCAAAACCTGGAAGGAGCAAGGAACATATACTCCCTAAATCCTCTGGAAGGAGGGTGGCCATGCTGACACTGATTCTGACCCAATGATACTGATTTGGACATTCTGGACTTCCAAACTGTGAGAAAAATAAATTTTGTGGTTTTAAGTGAGAAGATAATTGTTTTGTTTTATTGTGGTGATAATTTGTTACAGTAGCCAAAGGAAACTAGTATAAGAACTTACCAGAAATTTCAACTGCTGCCTGCCAAACAGGACACAGAGTTTGAAGTTCGAGTTCAGCTAAGGTAACTGCCTTCTAAAACAAAAAGTGAACCATATTAATACTCTTCAAAAAAAAAAAAAAAGAAAGAAAAAAGAATCCAGAATCTCCACAATGTATTGTCACAGTGTCCAGGATATAATCTAAAATAACTAGAAAAACCTGTCTGCTCCTGATACCCCTCCTACAAAAAGAAAAAAAAAAAAAAACAGGAAAAGGTAACATACTTAAGATTAGAGGCAGATATTTGAATTAGCAGACCAAGATTTTAAAACTGCAACTACAACTATGCTCGAGGGCAAAAAAGAAAATTTGTCTAAATACAAATTTACCCCCCACCCCAAATTTTCTGCACACAAAGTTTGATTCTAGAATCAGTTTCTTGGATAATCTAACATAATGTAATAAATCATTATGCTTATTATAGAAACTATAAAAAGTTAAGAGACATAAAAGTTGAAAAGAAATCATCTATCCAGAAATTAGCAAATTATTGTTTGACATTATTAGTTTACTAGGCTTTTGTAACTACAGATTTTCCCTGGATTTTCATGGATGTTCTGACTGAAGGTTGACTAGTTTCAATTATAACCAAATATATTGTTTTCTTCTCCACCTTCCTCCTCCTGTCTCCTTTTCAGCAGTTGTCATTTATATCTCTTATCCTGACAATATCCATTTTTCTAGACCTCCTCCTTTCATAAAAGCATGTTTAAGTCTCTTTCATGAAAAATTACTCTGACCCTGCATTTCCTCTAATTACAGAACAAGACCTTGAGAACTGAAAATTTGCCATTGTGACCCTCACATATCCTTACTACTTTTTAACTTCTTTCCTGGTTCTCTTCTTAGTTCTCTAAGAAATCTAAAGCTCCTTCCCCAAATTCTTTTTCTCTTTCTCTCTGTTTCTATCAATATTAATTTAACAAATAATTGTATACCCATTGCTTGACTCTTTTATCTCTTTGCCTTTTCTAGTGTGTGATATTATAAGTTCTTCTGGTTCTAACATCCTCCTATAAGATAATTTTTTAAATCTCTGTCTCCAACATTGGATATACTCTGCATTGCAGACTCACAAATCCATTTCTCTAGTAAATTTTTCTACTTGGATGATTGAAAATCATATAAAACTCAAAATACCCAAACTGTAATAATTATCTTGTTTAGTGGCACAAAGGAACATTATGAAAACAGAATCTCAGTATATCTGAGAGAGGAAAAACAAGATGATGTTTAGGTGGACTTTCAAAGGAAGAATTGTTAGTATCCAGAGTTTAAGAAGCTATTCCGAGCTGGAAAACGAATGTGAAAGATACATAATATAAAATAGCAAGTCATGCTTAAGAATTGAGAGAATTTGATGATGCCTAAAGCATAAGGATGAAGAGAATAAAAAAATGGATTGGAACTGCATTGGTCTCCTTGCTATTCTTCCAATAAGTGAGGCACACTCCAATGGTAAGGGCTTTGCACTTGCTGATCTCACTTCCTGAAATGTCCTTCCTTGTTTTCTGTATAAACTCTTTCAGATTTTTATTAAAATGTTATCTTCTTAATGAGCCTACCCCTGATTGCCTCATTTAAAATTGACATCCCTACCTCTTATTCCTCAGTGGCACTTTTCATCAACTACAATACTATACAACTTTTGTATTCCTTTGCTTTATTGCCTGTCTTGCAGAATATGCCCTTACTTCTCTCTAGAATTTAATCTCCACTAGGGCTTAAATTGACTCTCTTTTGTTCAGTGTTGTGTGCTCACTTCTAGAACAAACAGTCCATGGGACATAATAAGTACTCAAAAAAATGTTTGTTGCCTGTGGGGGAAAAAAAAAGGATGAATTAGGAACACAAACAAAACAGAGCACCCATAATACCATGCTTTTTGTTTGACCCTGTCTTCACATCCAGTGTTCTCTCAACCTGTGAACTATTCTTCTCTCTTCCCTTACCCAGACTGTTTTCAACCAGATAAACTCCCGTGTATTCTCTGAAACTGTATTAGCTGCTATTTCTTTTGTGAAACCCAAACTCTCCTCTCATACCCACACCCAGATACAGTTACTTCTCTTCTGTACATCTATGCTTTACAAATAAATTTATTATGATACTATAATATTTTATTATAGGCTTTTGCTGGTATATCTCTCTTCATTACAAATAAAAAGCTTCTTGAAGGCAAAGGCTATATTTGATTGATTGGGAATCCTGGTAAGAACTAAAGAAAAAGGAAGTAACTCCCTTCTACCTTCTGTTACATGTTATCTGAGAAGTCTTCAAGGAAAGTGGCAAATGAATCCAAGCTTTAAAAACAAATATAAATTAACTAGATGGAAGGTAAGGAATAGCATAGATACAGTTTTATAGTTAAAAATTGCAATTTTTTAGTTTGCTTATATTTGAAATGGAAAGCATTTTTTTAGTATCACATTAATAGTTACTCACTATAAAAAGAACATATAAATCATGTTTTACCTTAATGAACTATTACCTTGAAAGTTAATTATGAGAAATATGGCAATTTGCTGATAGAGGAACTCTCTAGACAAAGACAAAATGTGTAAAATTTATATTTTGGGACTCTGAATTGAAGAAAATTTGTTTGTTTTTGAAGAAAATTAAGTCAGAAATGCCATTTCATTACTGCTATTGCCCTTCCTTTGAGTATTCAGTAATAATATGAGGAACATATAGCATAAGTACCTCAGTACACAAAAAAGCACAAAGCATAGCTTAAGAGGAAATTATGACCTACTACCAGCAAATCTGAGCATTTCACTGCCATCCAATTACCAAATGAGAATCTCTGCTTAAAAGAAATTTTACTTTAACCTTTATCTGGACATAATTATTTATTTTCCCAAAAATCTGTACCATTTGACATTGAAAAAAATTGGCTCAAAGCCTGGACTCCTCTCCAACTGGTTTTCTATCTGGGGGAGTTGATACATATATCCTATATTTCATATATATTAGACATACATGTATATACATGATGTATTTTATATATTTAAAATATATGTATATATGTTAATCATATGTATATGGCTAGAAGCCACTTAACCTACTTTCCCAGTTTACCTGAATGTCTGAATATTTTCTATGTTGCCATTGCTCTTTACAACCTTATTAGTCACTCTAGGTTAAATAAGTAGCTCTTACAGTATCAAGAATTCCTTTTTTTTTTTTCGGTACGTGGGCCTCTCACTGTTGTGGCCTCTTCCGCTGCGGAGCGCAGGCTCCAGACGCGCAGGCTCAGCAACCATGGCTCACGGGCCTAGCCACTCCACAGCATGTGGGATCTTCCTGGACCGCTGCACGAACCCGTGTCCCCTGCATCGGCAGGCGGACTCTCAACCACTGTGCCACCAGGGAAGCCCAAGAATTCCTTTTCTGACTAGCAGATTTCTAGTATGAACTCAAAGGACATAGGTCAAGTCATTTACAAAGGAAAAAGACGCTACAGTGGTTCATTTGGACTGTGGGCTTGAAAATCATGAGTGGGGACTGAAGATTTTTATGTGCTCCACAATTCTTTGGAAAGTATGTGTAGAAGAGGTCAACAGACTTGAGGGGAGATCCAGGGTTGTTGGAGCTAGATTCCTCCACCAGAGGATGTCCTCATATTCTGAAAGTCCCCTCTCATTAAAGTCCTCCCTCATTTTAAATTCTCTGATGGCCTTGCGTTACAGTTCAAATGAACAATTATTTTTCCATTACATATGTCTGGCTCTGCTCTACCTCTCTGACATCTCAAATCACTCAGTTTTTTGCTTAATATGTTCCAGCCATACTGGCTGTTCCTTAAATTCTGTTCTTTAAGTGAGCCAAACTCAGTTGCTCTTCCTTTTTTCTAAGAAGCTCTTCTGGTTCTTCATATGATTAGCTTTCTATGCGTTTTCAAGTCTAATCATATTGTATAGCACAGGGAACTCTACCTAATGCACTGTGGTAACCTAAGGGAAGTCCAAAAGGGAGGGGATATCCGTATGTGTATGGCTGATTCATTTTGTTGTGCAGTGGTGGTTAACACAATATTGTAAAGCAACCATGCTCCAAAAAAATTAATAAAAAAGTCTAATCTTAAATGTCATCTCTCAGAGAAGACTTCTGTGATAACACTCCTAATGGACATCCCTTAATTCAGATTCTCTATCATATCACACTGTTATTTTTCCTTCATGGCACTTTACTATAGAAAATAATATTTGGCATTTAAATGTTTATTTGTTTATCTTATTTATTTCTCTCTACAGGATATATGCTACATGAGGACAAGGACCTGATCTGTCTTATTCACTGCTGTCTCTCCAGTGCTAGAACAGTGCATGGAACATGGTTCATCCTCAACAGATATTTTAGCATAAATAAAAATCATGACACCGTGACTGTTTTTCTTTTTAATATCCATGGCAGGCAGTAAAATAATCAATGAATATTGTTGGTGAGCACTCACCCAGTCACAGACAGACAGCTCTCCCTGGATGCACTGTCCTGTAGAGTTGTCCATCTGGTCTCCTTGGAGCAGGCTGTTGGTTTTGCTCCTTTGGCAGTTGGTGGGCTCAGGAGAGTTAGTTACCACTACACTGTTGCAGACAGTCCATCTAAGAAAAGTCTTCTGACACTTTTATATTAAACAACCTGGTGTTTTATTTCCTAATGATAGTAATTTACTAATTCCTTCAAATAATTGAAATACCCTCATAATTTCTGCTTATGTAGTCAAACTTTCACTCCGCTACCACACACTAAATTTCCCTGAGCCTAGAGTAAGCCTAAGATAATTTATGGGAAGGGAGGAAAGGAAGAGCTGAAAAGCTACTCAATTAAACCATAAACTAACCAGATTAAGTACCAGGATCACAAGATTGAGTCCAGAGATACTAACTCTAATTTATTTCTGTTATATATTTATGAAAAACATTTCTTGAAACATACTAACTTGTTCAGAGAAAGGTGGTTTTCCAGGAAAACAACACAATATTGGTCTGCTAAAAAGAAATGGATATTTTCAGAATATAACCTGCAGACTGAGAGATTCTTCTTGCTATGACAGTACATATGGAGGCTTTGCCATGTATTTTCTGATACAATTTTAATTTCAAAAATAACTATCTATTTAAAATTTTATGTATAGGAGTGGGATAGGGAGGGTGTGAGGGAGGGAGATGCAAGAGAGAAGAGATATGGGAACATATGTATATGTATAACTGATTCCCTTTGTTATAAAGCAGAAAGCTAACACACCATTGTAAAGCAATTATACTCCAATAAAGATGTAAAAAAAAACAAAAAAAAACCTTTATGTATAGAGGATAATGGTGACTGCCAAATGTGAATCTCTTCACACACTAGCCAAAAACAAAACAAAACAAAACCAAAAAAGAGCAACAAGGAAGGCAAATAAAACATGTGATCCAAATTTTCAACATTATTAGAAGACTGAGAATACCACTAAATTAAAATTACTTGTAACTGAAGAAATAAGTACCAGAGACCAAGAAAGTTCTTACTGTGGCTACATGCCTGTGGGTGTGGAGATGAGGGATTGCTTGAGAAGAGAGACAGAGTACATTCATGAAATACAGAAAAAGCACCCCTAGAAAAAAATTTCATTACCAAATGCCCCAATATTGGTCTGAGATGTGGAAATTCACTGCATCAACCATTGAGAAGGTACTTAAAACTGGGAAGAAAGGGAGGTAGCAGCCTTAGAGAAGAACTGCTTCTTCAGGAGAAAGGTAAATAGAGAAGAATGGTGCCCCTTGGGAAGATATGGTAGTAAAGGGAAAGGAAAGGGGAAGGGGATGGGAAGTAATAATCTTGTAGAAACAAAAGGGGGCAAAAATTAAACAACTTGTCACCCTCTATCATCACCACAAGAAACAAGAGTATCCATTAACAAACATATTTTGATAAACTGAAAGAAGTAGCCCTCAAACCAGTAATCTTGTCCATTAGATACTCAAGAGTAGAAAAAAAAAAAAAAAAGAGAGACAAATTTCATACAAAGCTATTAGAAGAAGAAAAGAGAAACACAACACTTTAATCTGAATTTTAAATCCTCAAAAAAAAATTGGAAGATTTGGGCTTCCCTGGTGGCACAGTGGTTGAGAGTCTGCCTGCTGATGCAGAGGACACAGGTTCGTGCCCCGGTCCGGGAAGATCCCACATGCCGCAGAGCGGCTAGGCCCGTGAGCCATGGCTGCTGAGCCTGCGTGTCCAGAGCCTGTGTTCCACAATGGGAGAGGCCACAACAGTGAGAGGCCCATGTACTGCAAAAAATAACAAAAAAAATATTTTGAAGATTTTTTTAAAAAAATGAAGAATCATAAAAAGGAAAAGAAAAAGAAAGAAAGAAGAGAGCAACCAAACTGAAAAACAATGAGAGATCATCTCACATCAGTCAGAATGGCCATCATCAAAAAATCTACAAACAATAAATGCTGGAGAGGGTGTGGAGAAAAGGGAACCCTCTTGCACTGTTGGCGGGAATGCAAATTGATACAGCCACTATGGAGAACAGTACGGAAGTTCCTTAAAAAACTAAAAATAGAACTACCATATGACCTAGCAATCCCACTACTGGGCATATACCCTGAGAAAACCATAATTAAAAAAGAGTCATGGGGCTTCCCTGGTGGCGCAGTGGTTGAGAGTCCGCCTGCCGATGCAGGGGGCATGGGTTCGTGCCCCGGTCCAGGAGGATCCCACATGCCACAGAGCAGCTGGGCCCGTGAGCCATGGCCACTGAGCCTGCGCGTCTGGAGACTGTGCTCTGCAACAGGAGAGGCCACAACAGTGAGAGGCCCGCGTACCACAAAAAAAAAAAAAGAGTCATATACCACAATGTTCATTGCAGCTCTATTTACAATAGTCAGGACATGGAAGCAACCCAAGGGTCCATCAACAGATGAATGGGTAAAGACGATGTGGCACATATATACAGTAGAATATTACTCAGCCATAAAAAGAAACAAAATTGAATTATTTGTAGTGAGATGGATGGACATAGGGTCTCTCATACAGAGTGAAGTAAGTCAGAAAGAGAAAAACAAATACTGTATGCTAACACATATATATGGAATCTAAAAAAAAAAAAAAAAAAAGTGGTCATGAAGAACCTAGGGGCAAGATAAGAATAAAGACACAGACCTACTAGAGAATGGACTTGAGGATATGGGGAGGGGGAAGGGTAAGCTGGGACAAAGTGAGAGAGTGGCATGGACATATATACACTACCAAACGTAAAATAGATAGCTAGTGGGAAGCAGCTGCATAGCACAGGGAGATAGCTCCGTGTTTTGTGACCACCTAGAGGGATGGTATAGGGAGGGTGGGAGGGAGGGAGATGCAACAGGGAAGAGATATGGGGATATATTTATATGTATAACTGATTCACTTTGTTATAAAGCAGAAACTAGCACACCATTGTAAAGCAATTATGGTTCAATAAAGATGTTAAAAAATAAATTAAAAAAAATCAAGAATCAAAAATGTAAAAAGTAGGGCTTCCCTGGTGGCGCAGTGGTTGAGAGTCCGCCTGCCGGTGCAGGGGACACAGGTTCATGCCCTGGTCCGGGAAGATCCCACATGCTGTGGAGCAGCTGGGCCCGTGAGCCATGGCCGCTGAGCCTGCACGTCCGGAGCCTGTGCTCCGCAACGGGAGAGGCCACAACAGTGAGAGGCCCACGTACAGCAAAAAAAAAAAAAAAAAAAAAATGTAAAAAGTAAAAATAAAAATGGTATAAAAAATAACTACCAATAAATTCCTCACAAGAAAGAAAGATAACATAGTTTAGTGAACTCAGGAAAGAATTTAACAAAAAGATAAGCCATCTCTGAAAAGAAGAATAAATTACAAAGTACTTAAAAGATAATAAATTCAAAAGAAAAGTTAACAAGGGACATTGAAGAAGGAAAAAAGTAACAAAGAAAATGAAGTAAGATAAGGAAATAAAAGTGCTTAGATAGAGACTGAATGAAACAGAAAGAAGGCAAAGAAGGCCCAGCATGCTTATAAGTAGTTTCAGAAGAAGAAAAGCAAAACAATCTAACAGAAGTAGTATTTAAACATGTAATCCAAAAAAACTTTCAAAAGAATGCTAAATGTACATACTGTAAGGGCCCATTGTATACCTGAGGAAATTGACCCAGAACAGTAAACTCTGAGACGAATCTTAGTAAAACTATTAGACTTTAAAGACAAAAGCAAAATCATCAGGATTCCTGGACAAAAATATCAAACAATAAGGACAAAACCATTACACTGGTGCCAAACTTTTCAAGAGCAACATTAAAAGCAAGGCGATAGCAGCATTTTAAAAAGTCTAAGAGAAGTCTGAGCCAAGGATTTTATATCTAGCCAAGCAATACTTCAAGTATCAAGCTTCTAAAAATAAACACATTTGTATGAGAAGGAACTCACGATATACTGTAACCATGAGCTCTCTTCATGGGGATTCTACTACCAGATGAACTTCATCAAAACAAATAATGACTGAGGATCATACCAGCCAGGGTTCTTGGCCTTCCCCAATGAAGAGAAATTGACTAGAGGCCAGACAAGAAATTCAGGCAAGGCTTTATTGGGGCTCCTGCTGCAGTAGGGGGTAGCAAGAACAAACAACAGATTCCCTTACTTGCTGGCTCCCTGAGGGAGGCACGAGCTTGCTCCTTATATGGAGTAATGGTAGCGATGTGTCCAGGGGTCAGGCCAGAGGCGTGGCTTGGGTGGTTTCCCACCCCTTAGGTGATGTTGTGTGCAGGGGTCATGCAGAGTACCCTGCTTTTACTTCTGACCCCCTGCTTTTGCTCAAAGCTTTTCAAAAGTGGCAGTTGGGTTTTTTGGTCTCTGTGTATCTTTTGTCCAGAATTTACTCCAACAGCACATGCATACAGTTATTTTTAGTCCCATACAGTTTCTTTATATTTTGTTGCTGGAGGAGAGGTGTGTCCAGATGCAAGCACTGCAGCACTGCAGCAAAGGGGCCCAGGTCCCAGCCTGTCTCAGGGAGGCTTCTACAAAAGAACAGAAGGTGAGCACATAGTACATCTAATTGTAGAACTAATACAGGATTAGATATAGGTTTAGGTACATGGGTGAAAAAATACTATGTAAACATTACATATTCTGAAAAAGTAGAAATAATGTAACTAATGAATAGAAGGAGAAAACAAGAAAGGAGAAAGTAGACTAAGATCATTGACTATTGTTAAAATGAATAGTTGGGGATCAAAGAGTACCATTTAAATTTTACAAACTGCATACTGAAATATTAAGCAGGAAATAAGTGGATTAAAGGTAATATAAAAGGTACACTTGAATAGGCAATAGTTAAAATAAAATATAAAACTTCCTCATAACCAAAAGAAATTTTTTAAATAGAGGAAAGAAGACTCAAAAAATACAGAAAGAAGTACAGTAAAGATAACACAATAGACACAGTAATTATAAAATAATATAAAAGAAGCAACATATCAATCATATCAATAAATATGAACAGGCTTCACTCACCTACCAAAGAAAAAGATTTTCAAATTGGCTCATAAAACAAACGCAGCTCTCTGCTGTGTACATGTGATACACTTAAAACAGTAAGTCAAAAGTGTTAAACAAACAATAAAATACCTAGGAATAAACCTATCTAAGAAGATAAAAGACCTGTTCTCAGAAAACTATAAGACACTGATGAAAGAAATCGAAGATGACACAAAGATATGGAGAGATATACCATGTTCTTGGATGGGAAGAATCAATAGTGTGAAAATGACTATACTATCCAAAGTAATCTACAGATTCAATGAAATCCCTATCAAATTACCAATGGCATTTTTTACAGAACTAGAACAAAAAATCTTAAAATTTGTATGGAGACACAAAAGACCCTGAATAACCAAAGAAACCTTGAAGGAAAAAAACAGAGCAGGAGGAATCAGACTCTCTGACTTCAGACTATACTACAAAGCTACAGTAATCAAGACAATATGGTACTGACACAAAAACAGACATATACATCAACGGAACAGGATAGAAAGCCCAGAGATAAACCCACGCACCTATAGTCAACTAATGTCTGACAAAGGAGGTAAGGATATACAATGGAGAAAAGGCAGTCCCTTAAATAAGTGGTGCTGGGAAAACTGGGCAGCTACATGTAAAAGAATGAAATTAGAACACTCCCTAACACCATACACAAAAATAAACTCAAAATAGATTAAAGACCTAAATGTAAGACCAGACACTATAAAACTCAGAAAAAAACATAAGAAGAACACTCTTTGACATAAATCACATCAAGATCTTTTTTGAGCCACTTCCTAGAGTAATGGAAATAAAAACAAAAATAAACAAATGGGACCTAATGAAACTTCAAAGCTTTTGCACAGAAAAGGAAATTATAAAAAATATGAAAAGACAACCCTCAGAATGGGAGAAAAGATTTGCAAATGAATCAATGGACAAAGAATTAATCTCCAAAATATATAAACAGCTCATGCAGCTCAATATCAAAAAAACAAACAACCCAATCAAAAAACGGGCAGAAGACCTAGATAGACATTCTTCCAAAGAAGACATACAGATGGCCAAGAGGTACACGAAAAGCTGCTCAATGTCACTAATTATTAGAGAAATGCTAATCAAAACTACAATGAGGTTTCACCTCACACCAGTTAGAATGGGCTTCATCAGAAAATCTACATACAACAAATGCTGGAGAGGGGGTGGAGAAAAGGGAACCCTCTTGCACTGTTGGTGGGAATATAAATTGATACAGCTACTATGGAGAAGAGTATGGAGGTTCCTTAAAAAACTAAAAATAAAATTACCATGTGACCCAGCAATCCCACCACTGGGCATATACCCAGAGAAAACCATAATTTAAAAAGACACATACACCCCAATGTTCATTGCAGCACTATTTACAATAGCCAGGTCATGGAAGCAACCTAAATGCCCATTGACAGATGAATGGATAAAGAAGATGTGGTATGTATATACAATGGAATATTACTCAGTCATAAAAAGGAACAAAATTGGGTCATTTGTAGAGATGTGGGTGGACCTAGAGACTGTCATACAGAGTGAAGTAAGTCAAAAAGAGAAAAACAAGTATCATATATTAACACATATATGTGGAATCTAGAAACATGGTACAGATGAACTGGTTTGCAAGGCAGAAACAGACACAGATGTAGAGAACAAACATATGGACACCAAGGGGGGAAATCTGGGGATGGGGTGGTGGTGGGATGAATTGGGAGATTGGGATTGACACATATACACTAATATGTATAAAATAGATAACTAATAAAAAAATAAAAATTTGAAAAAATAAAATTTAAAACAAGTGTTAAACAATGGCAAAGGCAAAAATGTAGATAGCAAATGGGAGCAGTAAGGAAGCAGGGCTTGTGTTTTTTTTTATATCTAAGTAAAATTTAAGTCAGAAACATTAAATGAGAACAAAAAAGGACTTTAAAATGCTATAAGCCACAATTCACAATTAAGAAATAAAAATTATAAGATCTATGCACATATATTAACCATTTATTTAAAACAAACTGTGAGAGATAAAGATGAAGTAGATATTAAAAATAGGAGACTTTAACACATTATTCTCAGTTCAAGACATATCAAATGAAAAAACTTGGGCCATGGAAAATCTAAATAACATAATCAATAATATAGAATATATGGTGATATATCAAACATTACACAGTGCTATGGAGAATATTCTTTCTTCTCAAATGCACATAAAATATTCACAAAAATTATCCATATATTAGGTCACAAAGAAAGGACCAGTAATTTCCATAAATTTAAACAGTTACAACTACACTCTGATCACAATACAAAACAACTAGAAATTAAAAGAAATTCCACATGGAAATAAAAAACCTTCTATTAAATAACTCCCAGGTGGAAGATGAAATATAATCATAAGTTACAAAGTTTCTGAAAAAAGAATGATAACAAAAACATTATGTATTAAAATGTGTGGGCTATATTTAAAGTAATAATCAGAGGAAAATTCATAGCCTTAAACATCTATAACAGGGGTTAGAAAACTACAACCTAAGGGGAAAATCCAGCCCAATGCCTGTTTTGTGTGACCTGTAAAAACAGTCAAACTTATTCTCTTATGACTGTTTTTTCACTACAACTGCAGAGTTGAAACAGCTCACAAAACCTAAAATGTATGCTATATAGGCCCTTTACAAAAAAAGTTTACCAGTTCTTGTTCCATTTGAATAGATAAATGAGAAGTAAATAAATAAATTCACAACTCAAGAAGTTCAAAAAATGTAAGTAAGGAGATAATAGAGATAAAAGAAAATAATAGAAAATAAAGTGATAATAATAGAGAATAAAAGAAAATAATAGAGATAAAAGTAGAGATTAACTCAGTAGAGGAAAGAAAATAGCCTGTTAAATTCAGTCAAACTCCTGACTTTTAAAAAAATCAACAAAATAGACAAAACACTAGCTAAATGAACACTATTTTTTAAAAAAAGAGAAGACATGAAAGAGATAATTATTGATACAGAGGGATAAATATATATTATAATAATATAATACAGTATAATATAATTGGAAGCAAATTTTGCACAGCTGCACAAAAAGCTGAAAATGTAAATAAAGTTGATAATTCATTAGTAAAATAAAATTTATCAGAATTATCAGGTAGACAGTAGAATAATTTCCATAAAGTTATCAATATAAAAAATAAAACAAAATAGCAAATCAGGAGAAATTTTTTGCAATATATATTACAGATAAAGGGATAATATGCCTACTAAAAATAAACTTTTTTTTTAATTTGGGGAGAAAAAGACAAAAATTCTATAGAAAAAGTGGCAAAAGATATGAATATAGATGAATTCACAAAAAGCATATGATCCCTGAACACATGAAATGCTGTTCAATGTTGTTTATAATAAAGAAAATGCAAATTAAAACCTCACTAAGATATCTTTTTTCAACATTCAATTGGTACAAATTCAAAAGCTTAATAATGAACTCTGCTGACAAGGCTGTGGAGAAACAGGCATTCTCACACATTGCTTTGGGAATGCAAAATTGTACAATCCTTTTGAAGAATTTGGCGATATCTAACAAAATTATATATGCATTTACACTTTGTACCAGAAATCCCACTTCTAGAAAGTTACCATGAAGATATGTTTAGAACACTATAAAAATACAAGTTACATATTATTTGTAACTGCAAAATACTGAAAGCTACCTAAATGTCCAAACATGGGGATTGGTTGGCTAAACTACTATACATCCACACAATGGAAGACTATGCAGCTGTAAAAAGATAAGGAAGACTTATATGAATAAATATGGAGTGATTTTTAGCTTACAATAATGAAAAAGCAAAGTGCATATCAGTACATGATACACTGTGTGTGTGTTCTTACTTTTGCAAAAAGAAACAGGAAGAATAAGTCATAAAATAATGAAATCAATTACTTGTAAGGGGTAAAAAGGAGCAAGAAGCTAGGAGAAGGTTCATAGCTGGGAATGATACTTCTCTAGCTTAATTTTTGTGTAGTTTTGAAATTTAGAAGCATACTAATGTTTTCCTTTTTAAAATATTAAAATTTTTAAAAATGAGCAAAAAACCCTAGAACTGTATGCAATCAGAAACAAATGAACTCAAGTTAATAATATAACTACACTCAAGAAAGGAGGCAGGGCTTCCCTGGTGGCTCAGTGGTTGAGAGTCCGCCTGCTGATGCAGGGGACACAGGTTCATGCCCCAGTCTGGGAAGATCCCACATGCCGCGGAGCGGCTGGGCCCGTGAGCCACGGCTGCTGAGCCTGCGCGTCCGGAGCCTGTGCTCGGCAACGGGAGAGGCCACAACAGTGAGAGGCCCGCTTACCGCAAAAAAAAAAAAGAAAGGAGGCAAAAATATACAATGGAGAAAAGACAGTCTAGTCTCTTCAGTAGGTGGTGATGGGGAAATTGGACAGTCACATGTAAAAGAGTGAAATTAGAACATTCTCTAACACCACACACACAAAAATAAACTCCAAATAGATTAAAGACCTAAATGTAAGACCAGATACTATGAAACTCCTAGAGCAAAACATAGGTAGAACACCCTCTGACCTAAATAGCAGCAATATCTTTTTGGATCCATCTCCTAGAGTAATGGAAACAAAAACAGGAAAAAAAAAAAAAAAAAGGTCCTAATTAAATTGAAAAGCTTTTGCACAGCAAAGGAAACCATAAACAAAATGAAAAGGCAACTTACAGAATAGGAGAAAATATTTGCAAATTATGCAGCTGAAAAGGGATTAATCTGAAAAATATACAAACAGCTCATACAGTTCAATATGAAAAAAAAAAAAAACCCAATAAAAAACTGGGCAGAAGGTCTAAATAGACATTTCTCCAAAGAAGACATACAGATGGCCAAAAGGCACATGAAAAGATGCTCAACGTCCCTAATTATTAGAGAAATGCAAATCAAAAGTACAATGAGGTATCACCTCATACTGATCAGAGAGGCCATCATCAAAAAGTCTACAAAGAATAAATGCTGGAGAGTGTGTGGAGAAAAAGGAACCCTCCTACACTGTTGGAAGGAATGTAAATTGGTACAGCCACTATGGAGAGCAATACGGAAGTTCCTTAAAAAAACTAAAAATAGGGGCTTCCCTGGTGGCACAGTGGTTGAGAGTCCACCTGCTGATGCAGGGGACACGGGTTCATGCCCCAGTCTGGGAAGATCCCACATGCCGCGGAGCGGCTGGACCCGTGAGCCATGGCCGCTGAGCCTACGCGTCCTGAGCCTGTGTTCCGCAACGGGAGAGGCCACAGCAGTGAGAGGCCCATGTACCACACAAAAAAAAAAAAAAACCTAAAAATAGAGCTACCATATGATCCTGCAATCCCACTCCTGGGCATATATCTGGAGACAACCATAATTTGAAAATGTTCATTGCAGCACTATTTACAATAGCCAACACATGGAAGCAACCTAAATGTCCATTGACAGATGAACGGATAAAGATGATGTGGTATATGTATACAATGGTATATTACTCAGGCATAAAAAAAGAATGAAATAATGCCATTTGAAGCAACATGGATGGACCTAGAGATTATCATACTAAATGAAGCAAGTCAGACAAAGAAACACAAATATCATATGACATCACTCATATGTGGAATCTAAAAAAAAATGATCAAATGAACTTATATAAAAAAGTGGGTATACAAAATAAACCCACAGACAGAGAAAATAAACTTATGGTTACCAAAGGGGAAAAGTGGAGGGAGGGATAAATTAGAAGTTTCGGATTAACATGTACATACTACTATGTACAAAATAGATAACAAATAAGGACCAACTGTATAGCACAGGGAACTATACTCAGTATTTTGTAATAACCTACAAGGGTAAAGAATCTGAAAAAAATAGATATGTATGTGTGTATAACTGAATCACTTTGCTGTACACCTGAAACTAACACAACATTGTTAATCAACTATATTTCAATTAAAAAAAAAAATTCTCCTGGAATGATACTCTAGATCATTCATTTGCCCTTTTCTCTATTATGCCCTGAAAGTTTTATCCACCAGAACACTTCTTTTGCTACCACTTGATCACTGTGGATCAAAACCATATTTATAAACTTGTCCTCTCTCTTCTTGTCCCAGCTAAATAAACACACAACACTGGCGATTTCTTGGAGGTATTTAGTGCTAATAACTATAATGAAACAGGTGTAAAAGTCATCGCATGAGAAATACTTTCTTTTTTTTTTTTTTTTTTTTTTTGCTGTACGCGGGCCTCTCACTGTTGTGGCCTCTCCCGCTGCGGAGCACAGGCTCAGGACGCGCAGGCGCAGCGGCCCTGGCTCATGAGACCAGCCACTCTGCGGCATGTGGGATCTTCCCGGACCGGGGCACAAACCCGTGTCCCCTGCATCGGCAGGCAGACTCTCAACCACTGCGCCACCAGGGAAGCCCGAGAAATACTTTCTATACCTTAAGACTTAATATTGCTAGTCTTGGTCATAATTGGAATGCAAATAAAAGTACCTTATTCTGACACTGAGCTTTCACTGACCCATATTTTAACTTTCTTTCTGGGACTCAAACCCACTTTTCCATTTATCTGCAAGGACAAAAAAAATAAAATTTTAGAAATGCAAGTCTCATGAAGTATACCACTTATGTATCCTTCCAAGGGGGAAAAAATTACAAGAAATAAATTAACATAAAAACATCAAGAAAAGGGAAATCAGAGCTAAAAGAAACATCTCCAGGCAGGAGGGAGAGGTAGAGGGATCAGGTACATCGCCTGTTGGTTGCAACCTCAGGAGCTTCCCAGGTGAAATCTGAAACTGGCCCTTATACGCAGAGGGCAAGGAGAAACCAAAGAAAAAGGCAGACCACAGAAGATTAGTAGGTGCCAGGTTTAATGAGCAAGGAAACTTAAAATGAGACTTGTCTTGGGTGGTCACAAGATGAGGAGATCTCCGCCCACCCCGGCCCACCAGAATCTTAAAAGTATATAGAGAGACCTTAACTGGGTTCAGTCATGTATACCATCCAGATGGTCTCAACACTAAATTGTTCTCTCAAGGCTACATCCTTGAAGTGGCACCTAGTGCAGGAATTGTGGGCAGAACATGCATTCCAAAACCAGGGGAGGGGCGGAGGCGCCTCCAGTTGCCTGGGTCCAGATCAAGTGTCAACTGGGGGTCATGTCCTCTCAATGATCTCTTCCAACATCGTCTTAGGGGCAGATATTAGGAACTCTAGAAATTGTAAGTATTAAAGCATAACTATAATTTGAAAAGGCATCTTCAATTTTATAATAATTATTATTTGTTTTCAATCATAAATTTCTACTTGTTTTGAAAAATCAATTAAATATTTTACACTCCTCAAACATATCTGGATGATAATTTTTTTAAAGCTGGGGAAAAAACTGTTATAAAATACCTGACAGTGAGCAACAAAAGCTGTCTGGATCAGAAGCATCAAATAATAGTGACAAAGTAGCAGAAATCAATAGCTTTACACATGGATAATTAAATAAATTAGTTGAAAGACAATTTCCAATGTATAGGCAACCACCAAAAGAATAAAACAAGATGTACACTTTCCAAAACTTTAGGTAAACTTTCTAGAAAAAGAAAATAGAAAAAATAAATATACAGCTCATTCAGTATCCTTCCTTTTAACTTCAGCTTACATTGGAATTACTTTGAAGTGTTATTGTTAAATAGTTAAGCCAAAACTTTCAAAGATAATGAAATATTAGCAGAAGCCAGGCAACTTGGAATGAAAGAACAATGAGTTCTCAGATTCAAGTAGCCTGTGTGCCAGGTTCCTTTTGAGGCAGGATTTCATCATAAATCTTCAAAACAAGCATCATTATCCTCATTTTTACAAATGAGGAGAATGAAACTCAGGGAAAGCAAGTAGCTTGCCCAAGGTCATAAATCTACTGAGTGTCAGGGTTGTGGTTCAAATCCAGATATTTAGACTCCGATTCCACCATTCTCTCAATTACTTTGTGTCACTTCACTACAACTTATTCAAGTTCAACACTGCTCAAGTTCAGCAAGTCAACAATTGTTTTTTCTTTCTTCCTTTGTTGTGCTGACTTTTCTGTTCTTATTATTTATGCAAAGAATCAAATCAACACCGTATGTATTGTGCCTAAGTAAACAGGATGTTCCCACTTATAAGATGGAGTCGCACAAATTTGTATTCTATCAAGCTTCGGGCATCAATCTCAACAAAAGTGAAAAGGAGGGCAACTCTAGCTGCTTCTAAATTTCTCTTACATTCTAGGAGCTGTGCCAAGTGAAATTTTGCAGCTTAAACTAAAAATTAAATAGATAAATAAATAAAACTTTGTACATTCAATCTAGTAAGCACACAAAAACTATTTATAACTATTCCCAATGGTAGCCAAGTAATTTCCCATTTTATTCTAAAAATCCCAGTTACATAAATTTTGCATTGTTTCCCAAACTATGAGAGCACAAGATAGATAGCCACTCCCTTCTCAAAAGGTGGAAAAAACTGTCAGATTGTCAGCATATAGGGGATTCTTCCAGATAGACTCCAAGTTTCTGTGTAGCCATTGGTTATGATGTTACAGAGGAACATTGCTGCTGTAATAGGCTCACCAATCTTCCCTGCCATCCATCCAAATAACCATCCTAAATAAAAGTTAGGATATTTGGACAAAACAGGTACTTGAAGAATGGAGGTACAGTTTTTTCTGTTGAGAACATTAATTCTCAACTCTACTGAGTTATTTAGACCAAAAAATTATATACCATACACTTATTATATTGGAGAATTCAAAACTCCCCAATTTACCACAACTTAAGAGGGAATGTACACTGACTTTCTGCCAAGTAAATATATATATATAATGTCTAAGCAGACTAATGGTAGTGAGGTAGTTTTGTTTTCATTAAAGCTTTTCCATTTATATCCTAAAGTGCTTACATTTTCAGAAAATGCATGTGTTTCCCAAGTCAGACATTTATTACCAACAGTAGTACAGATGAGTCTACTGTTAAGACAAAAATGAACACTTGCATAAACCATAACTTATATGGTTTATAACTTTATCCACTTTGGTAACTTTAGTTTTAAAGAGTCCGTTTTTCTCTTTTCCTAAGAAAAAGAGGCATAGAAAAGCTAAACTGATGACTAATAACCATTCTCAGCCCTTTTGCAGAAATGCTCACTACTACAACATCGTGCCCTTTTAAGCTTTCCCTTATGTTACTAATTACCAAATGAAAGAGGACATAAAGTAATAATTTCAGAGACCAAATTCAAGTTTTTATGTGGCAAAAGTTTCTCTCATGCCAGTTATATGCTTTATGAGAAATATATGAAAATATTGGTTTGGCCAAAAAGTTCATTTGGGTTTTTGTAACATCTTACAGAAAAACCCGAACGAACTTTTTCAACCCCAATGCAATATATACTAACGCCTAGCGTTTCTTACCACTCCTACTACTAACTTTAGGTCAAGCTACAGTCAGTTCTGGCTTGATAACTGCCCCTGGCTGCCTGCCTCTTTTTGGATCTCTGCCATCATTTTCCTATTCAGCCGTAGAAAGAATGATACTTTTACAATATAAATAGATCATGTCATCCTATGCTCAAAAATCTCCTAATAACTTTCCAGCTCTCAGAAGAAAAGAATAAATATCTTTTCCCCCATGGCCTAAAAGTCTCTAAGTTATCTGCCCCTGGCCTATCTCTAAGTGAACCCAAAGAAGAGATGCACATGACAAGGCATAAGGCATAGGCCAGAAAATGCTCCCAGGAAACAGGCCTATGGAAGAAATTAGGGTTGTGATTTTGATAGTAAATTTGATTCTCTAGAAATAAGGAAGAAAAAGGGATGGGCATATGTAGGTTAAAAAGAAAGAAAAGAAAGAAAAAAGAAAGGAAATGTTTTCAAGCAGACATAAAAACCTTTTACTTATATATAACTGAAATGAAGGAATGCTGTGGATGTTAAACAAAACTGGTTGTATTATTTGGAAATGACTTATGTGCACATAATCTCAATGTAAGCTTGCTTGGCCATGTTACACTGCCAGCTCCCCAGACAGTTTTCAGTCTGCTCTCTCTGCACTGTGACTGGGAGTAAGCAAGCATGTGTGCTCACTCTTTAATAGCAGAGTCTCAGTTTCTTACAGCCTTCCAGTAAGCCCCACGGGTTTTCAAACCAGCTTAGGGGGCTCCTCTTCCCTGTGTCAGACGCCAAGGCTAGGGTTCCTAATACGTAGATCAAACGTCTCACTCCCCAGAGAGGATCCCTGAACCTGTGATATACCCCTCCTCTTCTGTGCCTGTCTCCTGTGTCCCCTGCTAGATGTGCGGGTCCAACCAGATTGCTTCTCCTCCCTTCCTTCCAGACTCTGTGCATCTTTCTTTACAACCTTCGTTGCAGAAGAGCTGTTCTGCTAGCCGCTAGGTTGATTTCAGTGAGAGTCGCTCTATGTGTCGTCGTAGTGTTTTTTTTTTTGTTTTTGTTTTTTTTTTTTTTTTTTGCGGTACGCGGGCCTCTCACTGTCGCGGCCCCTCCCGTTGCGGAGCACAGGTTCCGGATGCGCAGGCTCAGCGGCCATGGCTCACGGGCCCAGCCGCTCCTCGGCATGTGGGATCCTCCCAGACCGGGGCACGAACCCGCGTCCCCTGCACCGGCAGGTGGACTCTCAACCACTGCGCCACCAGGGAAGCCCTGTCATCGTAGTTTTGATATATTTGGAGGGGAGGTTGGCCCACCATCCTCCTACTATGCCATCTTGACCTCCAGAAAAGTCTTTACTAGAGTCAAATGCCCCTTTTTAATTTTTACTTACTGATTCTAGATTTGTCTTCTTGACCAATATAGAATAAATCAATTTCTCATCCACCTAATGTTGCTCTGTATATTTGAATACAACTGGCGTTTCTCTTATATATGCTTTCTTCTATGGTCTAAACATTCCTAGGACCCTCAGTGCTTCTTCCCATTAGGTGGTTTCCATTCCTTTCACCATGTAATTTTAATTCCTTTGGAAATAGCATTGTTTATAGACACTTCTATTAAAATATCACATTAAGTACTAAATGTAATATACCACATATATCAGGACCATTGAAGTTTAAAACTATTTTACCTCTTTGCGTCTATACAATATCTTTAATAGTCATGAAATATTTATATTAATCTCTAGTCAATTAAAACTATCTTTTTTTCACATAAACTTCTATGAAGTCAGGTACCTCACACATTATACTTTCTTTTTTTAATTAAAAATTGTTTTTATTCAAATGGAAAACCTTAATCTTCCTTAAATGTAAGGTTGTCAGTTCCAATCTTTTGGACTGTTGAGGTCTTGGACAGTTCTTTGTCATTTTTATTGTATTATCCATTATATTACCCTTCCAATTTTGTTTGATTCACAGATTTGGGAAGATAGCTTGTGTCACTTTGTTCTTGATACAATGTTAAATAGAAGCAGATGTCTTAAGGTACATCTTACTAGAATATATTTGGAAATAATTGTTCACCAACTTTAAAAATTCTATCTTTATTGTCATCCAATATACATTGCTCTGGAGATATTCCTCAAGAATATCTTGAGACATTTGTTTAAAATTTCAGTGAAAGTTATACATAGTAGTATATATAATTCTCTTGATTCAGCTATTTATTCAGCTATCTATTGGAATCTATTTCCAACCCCTCATAAAAAAGTATAATTTAGGTTGATTTACACTTCATAAATCCATCTTCTAAGTAAATAACACTTATTCTAAATTCTCACAAACCAATTGTCCTGAATCTCCTGCTCTTTTACTGGCTGTTTTAATCCATTATGATTCCATTATTAGCCAAAGATAGTTTGTGTGTATGTGTGTGTGCACATATGTGTAGAAGGCAGAGTTGTTTTGAGTCTATCCACACCATTTCAAATGTTCAATCCTGAAAGCCCTAGTATACTTCCTGGTTTAACAACTACTTCAGAATCAATAAAATAATCAACCTTACATCCCTGTGGGTGAAAAGATAAAAAGACACACAAAAAAGAGATTTTTTTTTAAGTGCTTGGACTGATGAAGTATGCACTGAATGCTCTGTAGAGCAGTGTTAAAGCAAGTTTTGGGCATTATTCAGAGCAGAGTTAAAGGAATCATCACTTAGTAGAATAAATTTACCAACTTTCACAGATGTTTGTGTGAAATTTTTTAAAGTTTTCCAGGTAAGGTTTTAGTTTTACAAAGAAAAAATATGGTTTAAACAATAATAAATGTATTTTTAGACCAGGAAACTCTTCATTCTATTGACATCATCTGCTCCCACATTTAGTATATAGTTTAAACAAAGAAAAGGGAGATTTTTTCTTTCCTGGAAAGTATAAGTTTTGCAATGATAGATTAGGTCAGGCTTCTGAGAAAAACACACTTCTAAAGCTTCTAAGTTATAATTGATTGATTAGCATTCAGTTCATAATTGAACTCGTCTCTACTGGTACCCACCATGCAGCAGGAGCAACATTCTTACAGAAAAAGAATCACATACTGTAAAGAAACCATCACTCCATAGAGGGAGAATTTAGCAGATTATTTGGGGGGAGAGGGGCCACTGGGCCAGGAGATCCAGAAGCAGCAGCCAGAAAAAATAGTGGAGTCCTGCACTCAGGTGATAGCCATTGGGTTGGTGCCATCTCTTCTGGCCATTATCTTGCCCCTCACCAGAATCCTCTTCATTAGGCTTTGCAGGAGAGGTGGGAAGAGTCATTGTTGTATTTGGAGTCAATTATATGACCCTGGCTCCAGACTTCAAAGCTTAAGCCAAACTCCCAGAATGTAACCTCCCTAAGGCAGGGCTTTTTGTCTCCTTTGATCCCTGCTGTGTCCCCACGGCCTATATCAGTGCCTGGCACAGAGTATGTGCTGATCAGTGTTTGTTGAAGTATCACTTGGGATATCTTGGTGCTGAGTTAACAAGCAAATAATCCTATTCCATATTTATAATGTTTCTTATTTCTTCCTACTCTAATTCTCTTTTAAAAATTAAATAATACTATCACTATTAGTAGCTAACATTGAGTTAGCTACTTGTTGAGTGCTATGTGCCAAATACTGCTCTAAGCATTTCACACAAATTAACTCATTTACTTATGCAAATTCAGTAAGTGTTCATAGCTTTTCTCCCATCGCATGTTTCACAATCGAAATTTCACTCACAGAGGTTGCTGCTTTGACAACTAAATGTCCTCTAACTGCAAAGTACTTCAATTTGCCCAACTTCACATTTAGGGCCTAAACCAGCGACCCCAAAACCTGGCAGAGCAGATAGCTCTAGTTCTAGCGACTGTCTTTCTTTATTGTGTCAATATTGAGTGAGCCATAAAAATTCAAAAGAGGATCAAAAGGAATGCCAACCAGAACAGACTTTGTTTGCAAGTACTTAGTTTATATATTTCAGGCTTTCAGTATGTAAAATGTCCATCAGAAAGAATCACACTTGCTACAGGGTAGATTCCAGACCTTTTCATAATTTATGCAAGCATATATGATCTGGTCTCTGCTTTCTAATCAGCCTCATTCCCTGGCATGTCCCGCTCCTGAACACACCATTCTTTTCTTGTTCCCAAGTTCCTTAGCTGTTCTGCTAATTATGCCCTAAGCTGGAGTCCCTGACAGTTTTCCCAGGCCTTAGCATGGTAATGTGCACTTGGTACTCGTAAACCTTTATTAGATAAATGAGAGAATGGATAAAGAAGATTCAGTTCCAGAGAATGGTGAACTTCTTCTACACTTGTCAGCATGAATGCTAGCAACATATTTTACCAGATACAGTGTAATAAATAAAACCTCCTTCACCTCCAACACTGTGGGGTTTTTTTCTTCACAAGAATTCTTCTGAGGCAGCTTTCAATTCCATCTTCCAGACACTCTCTTAACTCTCCAAAGGCTAGGTCAGTTAAAATGTTCAGCATGAAAAGGGTTTGAAAAGAAAAGAAGAAACAACAAATATGTTCTCAAGAATCCTTTGTGAATGCTTTCTCCTTTCTCTGTCACTGCCCAGAGGATCCAGCTTTGTGCTTTTAGAGTAAGCAATGCAGTAGACACTCTGCTTCACACACTCATGTTTGTGTATGACACGGCAAGGGGGGTGGTGAAGGGTACATTTCTTTTTTCCTCCTGCTTCTAAGCATTTAACACCTGATTGCCATATATTTGCAAATACAAGAAATTCCAGAAAGAAACTTTAGTAAACATCGTGAAACATCTGGAATAGTTTCAGCTTAATAACTTACATAAGCCTGGATAAACATTAAATATGGACCCTTAAATGTCAAACTATTTTTCCTACTTGAAACGCATTAATGATTTCTGAATGACAACTTTCAAGAACCAGCTGTTAGTATGTCAAATTTTTTCCAGACTTTTTATTTTCTTCCTTTATCCTAACATTACCTTCTTCACACCACCAAACAGACTGACTTCTGAAGCACAGCCCTGATCATGGCTCTCCCTGGCTGAAAGCTTTTAGTAGAACCTTATTATGATGAAATAATGTAGGCTTATTATGAAATAAGCGCATTTGTGTGATCCTCAAAGGCCTCCAAGGTCAGTTCAACTTATCTTCCCAATATCATATTCCACCTTCCATTTACATGTACTCCATTTTTCCAGATAAATTATTCCCTTTGCTGTTCCTAATTCTGCCTTCTTTCTGTGCCTAGAATGGCTTTCCTCAGAACTGCCTAATCATTTTCTACCTTTCCTTATTGTATGTATTACATGATAGGTTATTTAACAGTCGTGTGTGCGTGCATGAATATGTATCTAATGTCGATAAACTGTTAGCTTTTTGCACAGTTTCTTGTTTATAGCCACCACAATTCAGAACATTACACATAGTAAGTACTCAATAAATGTGCATTGAATAAAAGAGAAAATTATTATATTTTCTAATAATACCACCATTTGAATTAGACATAAAGATTTTTCAGCCTCACACTTATCAACCAAACGTCAGTTGTCTCTCCACCTGTTGCTTGTTATCCACCAGTTAAAGACTGCAGAAACCTTGCTGGACAAAAGAAACCCTTCTGTTTTGGAGAGTAGTGCCATCTTCTGACATTGCATCTTGCTTCTGCTGTTCTTTCAATTTAACCTGGATATTCAAACCCTCAGAAAGGGAAGCATTATTTTCATAATTATATCAATGTAGAGCTACTAAAAACTATGCTTACAGTTTGCAAATGTAGACTCTGGTAATTCACTTTCTGCTCCAGAAACTTCCAAATCATTCCAATTTTAGAAATGGCCTATAGAAAGATTTGGAGATTTAATTGTGGCAATCATTTACTCCTTAAATTCACAGTGATATATTTTCATATTTGAAAGTCAGGATCATTCTAAGAGACTAACAAAGTCATATTCATGAAAATGAGAGGGTACATTGCAGTCTCTTGTATCCCCAGAGAGGCTTAAGTTTTTTACATTCATTTCTAAAATGTGATTCATTATCTTAAAATATATTTACTGAGTTCTCCTCTTAAATAGTGTTAACATGCAACTTTGCATGTTGCTTTTGTGATGGAAACAGAATTCTCTTTCATGAAGATGGTGTATGTGCCATATATGTATGTATGATTGGATTTGGATTGGGAAACTCTTTAAGGAGACCTTTTAGATATGCAAGTATAAATCCAATTCCTCTCTAGAAAGGAAAATTTCTGAGTACTGAAGTACCAAATGTTTTGCACAGTATCTCTTCAGTTTACACATCTGGACTCTGTGTAGGAAAGTCCTAATGGAAAGATCATGAAAGGGAAATTGGTGCCTGCAACTAAGTGGCAATCTGAGGGTTAAGAGAGTTATGGCAGATCCCTGGAGGAATGGTGTGGCATATATATTCTAGAAACTATTCTGTCTACTACCTGATAAAAGAGAGCATGGTGGGATTTCCATGATTCCCTTCCCTAGTCTACATTGTAACTTTTTCTGTTCTCAGTCCTTTGAGTAAAACTTTCTTAAACAGTAAACTTTAAGGAATCATTGGTTGGATGTGTTCTTACACTTAGGAGAGCTCCAATATCCTGGAAGAGTAATATTGACCTGGCAAGCTGTGATGTATATAGAAGCCCAGACAAGCAGCCTGAATTGAAGATGCCAAGTGACATACAGGAAGCATTCATGGAACAAGAAAATGTTCCTAAAACTTACCAAGAAATCTTTGGAGAGGGAAACTTGGTAAAAGACATTATTTCCTGTAAGTAAGGCAAGAGAGGAAAATGCAAACTACTGTTATTTGGGTTTTAAAGAGAGGAATCACACAGAAGGCTAAAGAATTTAAGGATATCAAGTTCTTATAAAAGAGTCAGGCATAAGCAAAATGATTCACAAAGAGTAAGAATTCATTGTCAATAATACTTAATGTAATCATTTAGTGTTTATTGATTATGTGATGTTAATTATGTAATTATTTATTGTGTATTAATAATGTAATTAAAGTAATCATTAATGTTTATTTTCAGCAGTTCCTCATTATTCAGAGAAATTCAGTTTGGCTTTCAGGACTGAACCACAGGTAATTAATGCTGTATCCAGTACGTTCTTTTCACTTCTTGTTTGATAGAAGCAGTAGTACAAAGGAAAGAATACATGATCAGCCAGTAACCCCCAAACCTGATTGCTTTCTTTTCTATTAAAGATGTCTTTGCTTCCTATACTGGAAGAGAAACATCTCTTAATTAACTGTAAAAGAAATAAAAATAGTCAAATAGGAAAAGTGAAAAATAGAAATAGTGAAATATAATTTAGACAATAATGGATTCTATGGAAAACATATACAGATAATTTTATAATTATAACTTTAAAAATCGGAACCCAGGTAAATGGTAAATCATTTTTAATATATAAAAAGTATTTGTGTTTTATTTTTAATTTTTTAAAATTTTTATTGGAGTATAATTGATTTACAATATTTTGTTAGTTTCAGGTGTACAGCAAAATATATCTGTTATACAAATACATATACCCACTATTTTTTAGATTCTTTTCCCATACAGGCCATTACAGAGTATTGAGTAGAGTTCCCTGTGCTATAGCATAGGTCCTTATTAGTTATCTATTTTATATATATGTGTGTATGTGTCAATCCCAATCTTCCAATTTATCCCTCCCCAGCCTCACTCCCTGGTAACCATAAGTTTATTTTCTACATCTGTAACTCTATTTCTGTTTTGTAGATAAGTTCATTTGCAGCCTTATTTTTTTATATTCCACATATCATATTTGTTTTTCTCTGTCTGACTTTCACTCTGTATGACAGTCTCTAGGCCTATCCATGTCCCTACAAATGACCCAATTTCAGTCCATTTTATGGCTGAATAATATTCCATTGTATATATGTACCACATCTTTATCCATTCATCTGTCGATGGACATTTAGATTGCTTCCATGTCTTGGCTATTGTCAATAGTGTTGCAATGAACATTTTCAAATTATGGTTTTCTCCAGATATGCCCAGGAGTGGGATTGTTGGATCATATGGTAGTTCTAGATTTAGTATTTTAAGGAACCTCCATACTGTTCTCCATTAAGGTCGTACCAATTTACATTCCCACCAACTGTGTAGAAGGGTTCTCTTTTCTCCACACCCTCTACAGCGCTCATTGCTTATACATTTTTTTGATGACAGCCATTCTGACCGGTGTGAGGTGATACTTCATTGTAGTTTTGACTTGCATTTCTCTAACAATTAGCCATGTTGAGCATCTTTTCATGAGTTTTTTAACCATCTGTATGTCCTCTTGGAGAAATGTCTATTTAGATCTGCCCATTTTTTAAGTGGGTTGTTTGTTTTTCTGATATAGCTGTTTGTGTATTTTGGAGATTAATTCTTTGTTGGTTGCTTCATTTGCAAATATTTTCTTCCATTCTGAGGGCTTTCTTTTCGTTTTGTTTATGGTTTCCTTTGCTGTTCAAAAGCTTTTAAGTTTAATTAGGTCCCATTTGTTTATTATTGTTTTTATTATCATTACTCTAGGATGTGGATCAAAAAAGATCTTGCTGTGATTTACATCAGAGAGTGTTCTCTCTAAGTTTTCGTCTAAAAGTTTTATAGTATCTGGCCTTACATTTAGGTCTTTAATCCATTTGAGTTTACTTTTGTATATGGTGTTACAAAGTATTCTAATTTCATTTGTTTACATATACCTGTCCAGTTATCTCAGCACCACTTATTGAAGAGACTGTCTTTTCTCCATTGTATATTCTTGCCTCCTTTGTCATAGATTAGGTGACCATAAGTGTGTGGGTTTTTCTCTGTAAATTCTGTCCTGTTCCACTTCTCTATATTTCTGTTTTTGTGCCAATACTATACTCTTTTGATTACTGTAGCTTTGTAGTATAGTCTGAAGTCCAGAAGCCTGATTCCTCCAGCTCCATTTTCTTTCTCAAGATTGCTTTGGCTATCTGTGGTATTCTGTGTTTCCACACAAATTGCAAAATTTTTGTTCTAGTTCTGTGAAAAATGTCATTGGTAATTTGTAGGGATTGCATTGAATCTGTATATTGCCTTGGGTAGTATAGTCATTTTCACAATATTGATTCTTCCAATCCAAGAACATAATATATCTCTCCATCTGTTTGATTTCTTTCATCAGTATCTCATAGTTTTCTGAGTACAGGTATTTTGCCTACTTAGGTAGGTTTATTCCTAGGTTTTTTTTTTTTTTTTTTTGGATGCAATGGTAAATGGATTTGTTTCCTTAATCTCTCTTTCTGATCTGTCACTGCTAGTGTATAGGAATCAAGAGACTTCTGTGCTTTAATTTTGTATTCTGCCACTTTACCAAATTCATTGATCAGCTCTAGTAGTTTTCTGGTATTGTGTTGAGGATTTTCTATGTATAGTATCATGTCACCTGCAAACAGTGACAGTTTTACTTCTTCTTTCCCAATTTGGAGTCCTTTTATTTCTTTTTCTTCTCTGAAAGCTGTGGCTAGGTCTTCCAAAACTATGCCAAATAAAATTGGTGAGAGTGGACATCCTTGTCTTGTTCCTGATCTTAGAGGAAATGCTTTCAGCTTTTCACTATTGAGTATGATGTTAGCTGTAGATATGTTGTATATGGCTTTTATTATGTTGAGGTAGGCTTTCTCAAAAAAAACTCTGGAGAGTTTTTATCATAAATGGATGTTGAACTTTGTCAAAAACTTGTCTGCAAGTATTGAGATGATCATATAGTTTTCATTCTTCAATTTGTTGATGTGATGTATCACACCAATTGATTTGTGTATGTTGAAGAATCCTTGTATCCCTGGGATAAATCCCACTTCATCAGGGTGCATGGTCCTTTTAATGTGTTGTTGGATTTGGTTTGCTAGTATTTTGTTGATGATTGTTGTGTCTATGTTCATCAGTGATATTGGCCTGTAATTTTCTTTTTTTGTGATATCTTTGTTAGGTTTTGGTATCAGGGTGGTGGTGGCCTTGTAGAATGAGCTTAGAAGTGTTCCTACCTCTGCAGTTTTTTGGAAGAGTTTCAGAAGGTTAGGTGTTAGCTCTTCTCTAAATGTTTGATAGATTTTGCCTGTGAAGCCATCTGGTCCTGGACTTTTGTTTGTGGAAAATTTTTAATCACAGTTTCAATTTCAGTACTTGTGATTGGTCTGTTCATATTTTCTATTTATTCCTGGTTCAGTCTTGGAAGGCTGTATCTTTCTAAGAATTTGTCCATTTCTTCTAGGTTGTACATTTTATTAGCATATAGTTGCCTGTAGTAATCTCTTATGATCCTTTGTATTTCTGTGGTGTCTTTTGTAACTTCTCCTTTTTAATCTAATTTTTCATTTATAATCTAATTTTATAGATCTGAATCCTCTCCCTTTTTTTCTTGATGAGTCTGGCTAAAGGTTTATTAATTTTGTATTTCTTTTCAGAGAACCAGCTTTTAGCTTCATTGATCTTTGCTATTGTTTTCTTCATCTCTATTTCATTTATTTCTGCTCTGATCTTTATGATTTCTATCCTTCTACCGACTTCGGGTTTTGTTTGTTCTTCTTTCTTTAGTTGCTTTAGGTGTAAGGATAGGTTGTTTATTTGAGGGTTTTTTTTTTTCTTGAGGTAACATTGTATTGCTATAAACTTCCCTCTTAGAACTGTTTTTGCTGCATCCCACAGGTTTTGGATTGTCATGTTTTTGTTGTCATTTGTCTCTAGGTATTTTTTGATTTCCTCTTTGATTTCTGCAGTGATCCATTGATTATTTAGTAACATATTGTTTAGCTTACATGTGTTTGTGTTTTTTACAGTTTTTTTCCTGTAATTGATTTCTAATCTCATAGCATTCTGGTCAGAAAAGATGCTTGATATGATTTCAATTTTCTTAAATTTACCGAGGCTTGATTTGTGACCCAAGATGTGATCTATCCTGGAGAATGTTCCATGTGCACTTGAGAAGAAAGTGTATTCTGATGCTTTCAGATGGAAGGTCCTATAAATATCAGTTAAATCTGTCTGGTCTAATGTGTGATTTAAGGCTTGTGTTTCCTTAATTTCTGTCTGGATGATCTATCCATTGGTGTAAATGGGGTGTTAAAGTCCTCCACTATTATTGTGTTACTCACGATTTCCCCTTTTATAGCTGTTAGCATTTGCCTTATGTTTTGAGGTGCTCCTATATTGGGTGTATATACGTTTACAACTGTTATGTCTTCTTGGATTGATCCCTTGATCATTATGTAGTGTCCTTCCTTGTCTCTTGTAACATTCTTTATTTAAAGGTCCATTTTGTCTCATATGAATATTGCTACTCCAGCTTTCTTTTGATTTCCATGGACTATCTTTTTCTATCCCCTCACTGTCAGTCTCTATGTGTACCTAAGTGTGAAGTGGGTCACTTGTAGACAGCATATATATACGTCTTGTCTTTATATCCATTCAGCCAGTTTGTGTCTTTTGGTTTCAGCATTTAATCCATTTACATTGAAGGTAATTATTGATATGTGTGTTCTGATTGCAATTTTCTTAATTATTTTGCATTTGATTTTGTAGGTCTTTTTCTTCTGTTGTGTTTCCTGCCTAGAGAAGTTTATTTAACATTTGTTGTAGAGCTGGTTTGATGGTGCTGAATGCTCTTAGCTTTTGATTTCTGCATCAAATCTGAATGAGAGCCTTGCTAGGTAGAGTATTCTTGGTTGTAGGTTTTTCCCTTTCATAACTATAAATATATCATGCAGTCCTCCCTTCTGGCCTGCAGAGTTTCTGCTGAAAGATCAGCTGATAATCTTATGAGGATTTTCTTGTATGTTATTTGTTGCTTTTACCTTGCTGCTTTTAATATTTTTTTCTT
This sequence comes from Delphinus delphis, assembly GCF_949987515.2. Lineage (NCBI taxonomy): Eukaryota > Metazoa > Chordata > Mammalia > Artiodactyla > Delphinidae > Delphinus > Delphinus delphis. The sequence continues at coordinate 31,394,180 of NC_082693.1, read as the reverse complement.
TGTATTTAATTTCTGTTAGTTTGATTAATGTGTCTCAGTGTGTTTCTCCTTGAGTTTATCCTGTATGGGACTCTCTGTGTTTCCTGAACTTGGGTGAATATTTCTTTTCCCATGTTAGGGAAGTTTTCACCTATAATCTCTTCAAATATTTTCTCAGAACATTTCTCTTTCTCTTCTTCGTGGACCCCTATAATTCGAATATTGGTGCATTTAATGTTGTCCCAGAGGTCTCTGAGACTGTCCCCATTTCTTTTCATTCTTTTTTCTTTATTCTATTCCACTCCAGTGATTTCCACCATTCTATCTTCCAGCTCACTTATCTGTTCTTCTGCCTCAGATATTCTGCTGTTGATTCCTTCTAGTGCATTTTTCATTTCATTTATTATATTGTTCATCACTGTTTGTTTGTTCTTCAGTTCTTCTAGGTCCTTGTTAAACATTTTTGTATCTTCTCGATCCATGCCTCCATTCTATTGCTGGTACCTTGGATCATGTTTCCTATCATTACTCTGAATTATTTTTCAGGTAGATTGCCTATCTCCTCTTTATTTAGTTGGTCTCTTAGGTTTTTACCTTGCTCCTTCATGTGCAACATATTCCTCTGTCATCTCATTTTGTCTAACTTACTGTATTTGTGGTGTCCTTTCTTCTGGCTGTGGGGTCGTAGTTCCTCTTGCTTCTGGTATGTGCCCCTGGTGGATGAGGTTGGTCTAGGGATTTGTGTAGGCTTCCTTGTGGGAGAGGCTGGTGCCTGTGCTCTGGTGGGGGGAGCTGGGTCTTGTCCTTTTGGTGGCAGGGCCATGTCAAGTGGTGTGTTATGGGGTATCTGTGAGCTTAATATGACTTTAGGCAGCCTGTCTGCTGATGAGTGGGGCTGAGTTCTTGTCTTAGTGGTTGTTTGGCCTGAGATATCCAGCACTGGAACTTGCAGGCTGTTGGTTAGAACCAGGTCTTGGTGCCAAGATGGGGACCTCTGGGACAGCTCACCCTGATTAATATTCCCTGGGGCCAGAAATTCTCTGGCAGTCCAGTAGCCAGGACTCTACAGTCCCACCACAGGGGCTCAGGTTTGACTCCCAGTTGGGGAACCAAGACCCCAAAGGTCATGCAGCATGGCCAAAAAATGGAGGGGAGAAAAGGAAACAAACATATGAACAAAAACCAAGACAAACAATAGAAACAAAACTAAAACAAAAAACAAAAGCAGAAATAAAAACAAGAAACAAGAAAACAACCAAACCAAAAAAAAAAAAAAACCAAAACCAAAACAATCAAAACAAAACTAACAAAAACAGCAAAGCAAACAAAAAGTAAGCACATGAAAACAACTAAAAAACAGAAAAAAGAGAAAGAACAAAACAAAAATCAAAAAAGCCAAAAAAGACAACAAAAACAAACAAAAAATTTAAAAAAATTAAAATAGAAAAATTAAAAATAAATTTAAAAATTAAGAAAATAATTAAATAAAAAAAATTAAAACAAAACAAAAAATTCATTGAGGGCCTCCACAATCGGTGTCCTTGTCCCCACAGTGAGCCACAGCTAACCTCCACCTCCCCAGGAGGCCCTTCAAGACCTCTAGGTAGGTGTCTGGACTTGCTGTGGGCACTGTGGCGTCAGCTAAGACTCTGACCTGGCCCAACTCCTGTTTGTACTTGCCCCCAAAGTTCACAGCTGCTAAAGCTAGACTGGTCTCAGTTGTGGGAGCACTCGTTGTCCATTCAGATGTTCCGTAGGTGTTGGATATACCAGGCTGATCTCAGGGGTTTAATCCATGGCTTGTGCAGCTGAACAAGAGATTTCAGTTCCTCTTCCTTAGTTGTACAGCCCCTGGGGCTCAGCTTTGGTTTTGGCCCCACCTCTGAATGTGGACCACCCTCAGGCATCTGCTCCCTGCCCAGGCAAGAAGGGGCAAAGGCAGTGACTGACTGGAGCATGCTTGCTCATTTATGTGGGAGGTGCAAGAGGTGGCAACTGACTGGGGCACGCATGCTTGCTCAGGCAGGAGAGGGATAAGGTGGCCATGACTGGGGCATGCACTTGCTCCTGTGGGATCCCCCTCTAGTGCCCACAGAGGCAAGGGCTGACAGGAAGAGGCAACAGACTGGGGTGCAAATGCTCACTCAAGCGTGAGGGGGACAAGGTGGCAACAACTGGGGCACGCACACTTGCTCTGTTGGGAGTCCCTCCCAGTGCCCACGGAGGCAGGAGCTAGCATGTAGGGAGAAAAGCCACAATGGCGGCCCCGCCCCTTGCACACCACTCAACAATGACACCTCACTTCCAAGGCAGTCTGCGATTCATCCAGGAGCATTCTCAGCTGCAGAGCTTCTCACTCCTACCCCCTCAGGCTGACTCCATGAGCCAACAGCAGTCCTCTCCCTGGGTCTACTCTCTTAACCCCATACTTCAGCACCCAGCCCCCACCAGCACTGGTGGACTCCTGTCTCAGGCTGGGGCATGCAGAGCTATGGCACAGATAATCCATGCAAGTCTCACTCTGTCTTGCCTGCCACAGAACAGCCACTGCACTTTCTTCCAATAGCCCCTGAGGCCCCCTCTATTTCAGTATATTTCGCCACTGGTGAGGGGGCCTCCCTGGGTACAGTAACCTCTCCTCTCCTTCAGCTCCCCCCAGGGTTGCAGGTCCCATCCCTTTTCCTTTTTTCTTTTTCTTCCCTTTTTCTCTTTCATCCTACCTGGTTATGCAGGGATCTTTTCTTGTCCTTTTAGGTTTCTGAGATCCTCTGCTAGTGTTCAGCAGGTCCTCTGTGCAAATTGTTCCACTTGTAGATGTATTCTTGATGTACTTATGGGGAGAAGTGAGCCTCAGGCCCTCCTATTCCACCATCTTGACCTCGACTCTTTATTTTCATTTTTAAGCAATTAAATACTTATATTTTCACTAATTTTATTGAGAATTCATAACTCTGATATTTCTCTGACATCTTGAGTTTAGCTAGTTTTAAATTAATATTCTATTTTGGGGGAGCACATTTTTACCTGCCACTCCTGTGGAAGACAAAAGAAAAAGGTGGTAAAGAATTAATCTTTTATCTTTTAGTTTGATGTTATTCATTTGTTGTTTTTTACTGATATTCTAGGTAAAAATAAATATTGAAATAGCATCCTGTGCACTCTCCACTGGTATTTTTACCATCTCTGAGCATCCTGGCACACAAAAAGAATTCTCTTTTTTTCACACATCAAAAAGCTTTCTTCATGTGAAACACCTGTCATTCTGAATTTTTATTGTCTATGTAGTAGATGTGCATTGTTTTTATCTGTGCAGCTTTTCCTCCTTATTCTGTAATAGAATTCCTCTTTCCTTTGGGGAACACATTCTATGTGGTTATGTGAGTCTGGTCACCCCCCTGAAACATGGAGAAGGGAATATGATCCAGGACTGGCCAAAGTTCTCCATCTTCCTGGACCTTGTGACTGGTTCAGGAATAAGAATGCAAGACTCAAGCCAGACCAAGAAGAATCTCCTCTGAAACTTTTCTTCTGGAGCTATCAGAAAAGACCTATCCTGTTGGGGTTGATAGGCTGGTGGGATATCAGGTGGGGTTATGGTGAGCCATCTGACCTACAATGTAGCCACTGGCTGCTACTCTGAGTGAGTTGGGAAGTCACTGGTCAGAAATGTACCTGACCTTACATTTGTGAAAATGGCATTCTAGCTGCTGTCTAGTAAATAAACTGAATACTGAAACAAGTGTAGAAATAGAAAGACTAGTTAATAGCTTATTGCTATAATGCAAACAAGATTGGACAGTGGTGATAATGGTAGAATTGGTGATAAGTAGTGAGATTCTAGATGTATTTTGAACAAAGACCAAGTAGGATTAGTTAATAGGTTGAATATTGTGAAAAAGAAAGGAAATAGTAATGTTTTGTCTTGAGAAATGAAAGAATGAAATTGCTATTTACTGAGATAGAGTGGCTTGAAGCGGGTTGGGGGTATGGGGCAGAGATGTGGAAAATTAGTATTTGGTTTGGACATGTTAAGTTTAAGATATCTATTAGACAGTCAAGTGGACATGTCAAGTAGACAGTTGGGTATATGAGATTGGAGTTCAGCAGAGACACCTGGGTTCAATGTATAACTTTGAAATTTACAACATGTTGAAAGCTTTGAGTTTGCCTGAGATCACCTAAGGAGTAATGAAAGACATCTGAGAGCTATGTCATGGAGCCCTCCAATTTAGAGTTAGGAGAGATAGGTAAGAACCAGCAAAGTAGATTGTGAAGGAATAGCTAATAAGGAAGAGAGAGGCAGGAGAGACAAACTGAGAGAGGAGGTGGGGGAGAGACAAAGGGAGAGACACAGAGGGAGAGACAGAGAATGAGAAGGAGACAGATATTCCAGACAGCAAGTGAAGAAAATGAGAATGCAGAAATGTTCAATCCTATTAAATATTACATAAGAACAGAGAATTGACCATTGTACTTGGCAATGAACAGGTCATTGGAAACCCTGACAAGAGTTGATTCAGTGAATTAAAAGCCTGATTGTCCTGGATTCAGAAAAAGATTAGAAGAGAATAACAGAGGCAGCAAATATAGACAACATTTTTTAAAAGTTTTACTGGAAAGGGGAGAGGGAAAGGGACAGTAGCAAGAGAGGTATAGATTAGAGATATAGCTTATTGGTATAATGTTGCAAAAGATTTATTAAAAGTGAAAAATTGATGATGCCATAGAGAGGAGACAGCAGCTGAATTAATTTATTTGAATTGGCATGAAAGGTTGGGATCTAGTGATCAAATATAGGGATTGACCTTAGTTAGATAAGATGGTGTATATTTCATCCATAGTGATGGGGCAAAGGCAAATTACCAGTAGGTTTGTAGGGATGGTACTGGAAGCATATGGAATTTCCCCATCTGGTTTCTTCTATTTTCTGTGGAGGAGGAAAGGTCATCAGTTGAGATTAGAAAGGGACAAGGAGGTACTTGGTGGTTGGAGGAGAAAAATGAAGGCATAAAACAGTCATCTTTGGCAGTGGAAAAGTGAATGTACTAAAGGAAAACATGGTAGAGTTGCTGGGTGACATGGAGGGCCCCACTGGAGAATGAAAGTCAGAATAATGGAAGGAAAAGGGGACAAGAGTGTGCAAGGGAATGCTAAAGTCAATATATTCTAGAACAGTCATCAGGTTCATATTGTTCACAGAGTCCCAACTTTAATGAGGCCCCCAGAGATTTTAGCATGAATGCAGAAAAAAGGAAATCATCTAAGATCCTGGACCCTGATTCCAAAGTGGTTTTTTGGGGGGAGACAGTGTGGCCCAAACCAGAAAACAGAGCAGGATATAAAATAAAAATGGGTCAAGAGGGAAATCCAGATAAATAGTCAAGGTGGAATCAATGATGGGAGGATGCAAAAGACAAAGCAGGGATTAGAGAGATCAGATTAAAGAAAAAGGATGTGGAATGGGAAGACAGGTTAGTAACTTAGAGCTTGTAAGGGAGAACAACTTGGCATAGGAAACAAAATCAAAGAGAAAGAGAGTAGTATAGAAAATGATTGAAATCCTGGGATGAAAATCCAGTCACATCTTGTCCAGGAATCCAGAGGTTAATTACAAAGGAGAGTGTTTCTCCACAATGACATTCTTCCCTCTCAGAAGCTACATTATTCTGTATCTTAAAAGGAGATCACTATCCCTAACTCAGAAAACAGCAGCCATCCCAGAAGGATTTCTCCATCAGTACATTCTAACAGTTTGACAGTCAAGTCTCCTTGGATTGCCTCCGCTGGTTCCCACACTGTGGATTCCACAGTTAAAATTCCCTGTACGTGGTCTGGAGCCAAAAACAGGTCCCTTTGGAGATTCAAGATCTGAATGGAAAATGAGCATCTCTAGGACACAAATGTCCTTCACTGAGCAATGATCAGTCATTTAAATGCATAAAGATTAATCTTTATGATTTCTAAAGGATGAATTATGAGAGCATGGAAAATGAATGAGATTAACAGTCAAAATGAATTTGAATCCTGGCTTTGGTTTACTTTAGTTAATTTTTCATGGGTCTCAGTTTCTTCATCTATATAAATGGGATAATAATATTTATCTAGAAAATTATTTTGAGAATTGTATCTGGTGACATATTTGAAAACACAGGGCCTAAAGCAAGTAAGTCCTTGGAAAATGGTTTATTTTCTTTGCTATCCTCTTTTTTTTTTTAAATATCTTTATTGGAGTATAATTGCTTTACAATGGTGTGTTAGTTTCTGCTTTATAACAAAGTGAATCAGTTATACATATACATATGTTCCCATATCTCTTCTCTCTTGCATCTCCCTCCCTCCCACACTCCCTATCCCACCCCTCTAGGTGGTCACAAAGCCTGGAGCTGATCTCCCTGTGCTATGCGGCTGCTTCCCACTAGCTCTCTATTTTATGTTTGGTAGTGTATATATGTCCATGCCACTCTCTCACTTTGTCACAACTTACCTTCCCCTTCCCCATATCCTCAAGTCCATTCTCTAGTAGGTCTGTGTCTTTATTCCCATCTTGCCCCTAGGTTCTTCATGACCTTATTTTTTTTTTTTCTTAGATTCCATATATATGTGTTAACATACAGTATTTGTTTTTCTCTTTCTGACTTACTTCACTCTGTATAACAGACTCTAGGTCCATCCACCTCACTACAAATAACTCAATTTCGTTTCTTTTTATGGTTGAGTTATATTCCATTGTATATATGTGCCACATCTTCTTTATGCATTCATCTGTTGATGGACACTTAGGTTGCTTCCATGTCCTGGCTATTGTAAATAGAGGTGCAATGAACATTTTGGTACATGACTCTTTTTGAATTATGGTTTTCTCAGGGTATATGCCCAGTAGTGGGATTGCTGGGTCATATGGTAGTTCTATTTTTAGTTTTTTAAGGAACTGGACAGGTACATATAAAAGTATGAAATTAGCACACTCCCTAACACCATACACAAAAATAAACTATATTTTAAAGAATATTTTCTTTAAATATATTGTTTTTTCTATCCCCCATCTGTCATTAGAAAGTGTGATAAAGGTCTAAATTCATTTACTTACAAGAAACATAAGTCTGCTATTTGTCACAGAATCTTGTTGCTTAAATTCTGACTTACAATTTGAAATTTCTTAATTAAATTTATTTCATAGTATCTCTGCCCCTGAAATTTAGCATGACTTCCCAGAAAGTTCCCCATTGACCTTGCTTTTGTGAATGATATTTTGGGGTAGGTAAAGTGAGAATGCACTCCCTACAATATATCAGCCACTTTCTTTTGAGGTAACAGAAGCTTTTTTGAGTAGGTATGGTTATTATATTTTTGTATATTGCTTTATAAATGTAAGATCTTAGGTATATCAAAATATCTCAAGGCTGGAAAAAAATAGCTGTCTTTAAGCAACTACCCTGAAAGTAAATTCAAGTCTCCTCTTCTTCAAATCTACATGACACATTTTACTTTTGCTTGGATAAAATATTCTTGGACATTTAACAGCCACATCATCTTTCCCATCTGCCTTGCTTTCCATCATCTCAGAAACATCACGAGGGTGTGATATTACCTCTAGAAGCAGGGCAATTAATGGCCCTTGTTGTTGATTCCTGTCAAATTCTCTTTGTTGAAAATCTCTCAATAGTTTGCATTTAGCTTTATTTAAATAATTTTATTCAAAGTTACAGGCCATTTCAGACCTAATGAAGGTGCCTTTTTTGTGAAACAAAGTATTCTAGGCTATTCTTGCCTTCTTCAGGGCATGAGTGAAATACAACTTTGCACTTTCACAGGCATTGTTAAGAAATGATTCGTTGGTATTTTACAGAAAAATGCAAAAAAATTTTAGACATAAAATATAGCATTGCCTTAAATCATCATCTTATTAAAATTATTATTTTTAAATGATTTTTCTACAAAGAGTTGATTTTTATAACCATTTTGCTAAAGCATGGTAATTTTGAAAATATAAGGAAATAGACATGGGGGAAGGGGACATGGGGGATTGTTACTCAATGGGTGTGTTTCAGTTATGCAAGATGGATAACCTCTAGAGATCTGTGATAAACATGGTATTGTGTACTTTAAAATATGTTGAAGGACTTCCCTGGTGTCACAGTGGTTTAAGAATCTGCCTGCCAATGCAGGGGACACAGGTTCAAACCCTGGTTCAGGAAGATCCTACATGCTGCAGAGCAACTAAGCCCGTGCACCACAACTACTGAATCTTGTGTGCCTAGAGCCCATGCTCAACAACAAGAGAAGCCACCACAATGAGAAGCCCATGCACCGCAATGAAGAATAGCCCCAGCTTACTGCAACTAGTAAAAGCCCACATGCAGTAGCGAGGAACCAATGCAGCCAAAAGTAAATAAATAAATAAAAAATTTAAAACTAAATAAAAATAAAATTGAAAAAGTAAAAATAATAAAATAAAATATGTTGAGGAAAAATCTTACGTTGTGTTCCTAACACACACACACACAAACAGAAGTAAATTTTTGAAGATGATGGAGATGTTTAGCATCTTCATTGTGGTGATGGTATCATCAGTGTGTGCATATGTCCAAACTCATCAAAATGTATATGTTAAATATGTGCAATTTTTGCATATCAATTTAAAAAAGAAAATAGACAAAAACTCAAATAGCTGTACTCAGTTTTATGTGAAACCATCCCCTATTCAAATAAACTATGAAGTAATACAAGGGAAAATAAAATACATCAAATAGCAGTAAATAAGCTTTTATAACATAGTTCTAAAAATGTAATCTAAAAAAGGTAATCTAAACTATTTTGGAGGAAAAGAAATTAACCTTTGGTTTAGGGAACAATGCTTTAATATCAAATCAGAATTAACAATAGAAAATATGAGATCCATATCTACAGAATCTCAAAACAAAGTGGGCAGAGACACTGCAATCTTCCTAAATGTCTCCATTCAGGGGGCTCTGTTGTTGAAGGCAAGAAAAGGGTGATTAGGAAAATAAGGGAATAAAATTCCAGAGGAAAATTTCTCTTACTTTCTTTTATTACAAACAAAGATGGGAATGGTCTATAAACAAGTGATGGTATGTCATTCTGAGAGTACAGACCTGCTTATTCATGCAAACTGCCCTCCTATAGAAACCATATGGCTGGCTTTAGATTTTAACCATGTACAAGACACATTAGCACTGTCCAGGTGTAATCTTTGATGCCAGACTTTTTAAGAAGTTCATCCTTAGCTCCTCTCTGAAGTTTAAATTAACCAGTCATTCTTAGAATAATTAAAATACATTTAAATAGATTAAAATATGTTCTCTACAAAAATAATGTTATTCCCTTGTGAAAAGAGCAAATTTTTTTAAATCCCTGCTCTAAATCCTAAGACTCTCACCTGCTAAGAAACATCACCATTATCCCAGAAACGCAGAAAAATCGTGTATGCCATGTTCCTTCCAGTTTAAGCCGACAACATTAAACACTGACAGTTTGTGCCAATTTTCCTGTCTTCAAGCATTCTGTCTAAAATAACTTTGAACAAGTAAGTAATTTTAGGGCTTGACAAAAGGTTTTGACATCTCTTCCCTGTGAGGGCAAACATTGTCAAGAAACCAAAGTTATTAAATTTGTTGAAGGCACAAAAAACATTAGTTTTTGATGTTAAATTAGTGTGGATTTGTTTATCCAGTCAATTCATCAGGGAATTACAATGGCTAAGAAGCCTGGTGGAGGTGATGAGCTAACATCAGGAAACCTGTCACTGTTAATTCCCTGGAAGTTGTTGGTGGGAGCTTGGCAAGAGCATTTGTTTCATCCGTGTTCTGTGCACAGAATCTCTCGGCTCTGCTGTAGTCCTCTCAGACATGGAAGAGAGAGTGGGCCATTGCATCCAGTGGTCCATTTACTTTGGAGAAATAGGTGATTTATTCTAGTATGGGTATGTGATCTTAAAATATTTGTAGAGCATGATGACATTTGGCCTGTTTAGCATGTTCTCTGAAACCCAGGGTTTAAAACTTAATTCTTCTTGGAAACTTTTCCAACATAAACTCATTAAAATTTTTATGATTGATTAGATAAAATTACATCTCTGGGATAAGACTTATTTTTCAACAAAACATTGACAAGATCAAAAAATTACACAGTCAGCAGGTGTCAGAAAGTCTGGAATTATTTAAGCAATCAGCCATTTTTTTGTTACTATTTTTCTGCCTTTAAATTTATTGTAGTTGAACTATGACTTAGTCCAACATTAGTTTGAATTCCAAGAGATTTTAAAATGTTTCATTGATTGAAAATTGTTTTTTATATTCTATGATAAGTCGGTTGCCAGACTCAGCAGTGTTTGGGATAGTTTGGCTTAGATACTGCCATTGTAAAGTTTTTCCCTATACTTAGGTACTAAGACTCTGTCTCCCATAACCTAACAAGGTACACATAAACTTCCCAAGCAAGGGAAGCTGTGGTATTTGCTTCCCAGTACCTCAGGTTTTACTTCTCAAAATGTTCTTAAATATATTTGACTCAGTAATTACTAATTTTTAAAAATAATTTCAGGGACAGGAAATTCATGCTTTCAAAAGGCAATGCCTGGCATAGATACCTTCTTTACTGGCCACTTGAAATCTTAAATACTTTTATTCAGTGGTCAGCCCTATGTAAATGCAAGTGTAAAAGTTTATTATTAACCAGCTGCTTGCTAGTGTAGACAACTCCCTAAGCACATGAAACATACACACACTCAGATACACTCTTCCTAAATAAATAACGGGTATCAATTAGTCTCCCTTCATATCTTTATGTCCAAGAGAGATTTTGTGGGGACAAAAGTTTAGACAAAAGGATAGAAGTTTCAAACATAAGTTAGAACATGACAACCATGAGATAGTGAAGACTTTCTCCTTTCCCAGGTATTTGAGATTGTTTTTCAGCCAATGAAGAATTAAGACCAAAAGCTTATACCCCTACTCCAAGGGAAGCTGTGAAGCTATGAGCACAAAGAGAACTACCTTGGGTGCCCATATTGAAAAGTGGGGCTCAGGGCTGCATTAGGGTGCCCACACAATGCCAAGTTTGTATCTTTGCAGAGAGCCCTGTGCTCTTTGGTTACATGGATAGTGAAAGCTGCGGTAGAGTTCAGTCAACATCCTTACCATAGACCTTGGAGATCTTATGATGGACAGCCCTGGAATACTGAGGCTTCTGCAAAGGATTTGGGGCTGCCTTAATATTCTAGAGCAGAGATTGGCAAAGTTTTTTGTTGAAAGACCAGATGGTAAATATTTTTGGTTTTCATGCACATGCTATCTGTCACATCATTGTGTCTCCTCTTCCTACTCCTGTTCTTCTGTCTCCTTTTCATTCTTTTTTTTTTTTTTTTTTGCAGTACGCGGGCCTCTCACTGTTGTGGCCTCTCCCGTTGCAGAACACGGGTTCCGGACGCGCAGGCTCAGCGGCCATGGCTCACGGACCCAGCCGCTCCGCGGCATGTGGGATCTTCCCGGACCGGGCACGAACCCGTGTCCCCTGCATCGTCAGGCGGACTTTCAACCACTGTGCCACCAGGGAAGCCCCCTTTTCATTCTTTAAGCAAATCCTTTAAAACATATTTAAAAAAAAAAACACACATTTTTTATAGTGCAAGCTGTACAAAAAGAGGCCATGGCTGTATTTGGCCAACAGTCTGTGGTTTCCTAAATCCTGTCCTAAGGGGTAAGTAGAGAGTGGACAAATGATTTGAAATAAGGACACTGTATTTTTCAAAGTGTGCTAACTTTTGTTACAGATAACTCCCAAATCCCAAACCTTAACGAAATAGTGAACTGGGGCTTCCCTGGTGGCGCAGTGGTTGGGAGTCCGCCTGTCGATGCAGGGGACGCGGGTTCGTGCCCCGGTCTGGGAAGAACCCACATGCCGCGGAGCGGCTGGGTCCGTGAGCCATGGCCGCTGAGCCCGCGCATCAAGAGCCTGTGCTCTGCAACGGGAGAGGCCACAACAGTGAGGGGCCCGTGTACCGCAAAAAAAAAAAAAAAAAAAAAGTGAACTATTTTTGATTCCTCTCAAGGTCCAATGTGTAGGTGGGTTGGAGTAGAGTCCGTGGGAAAGGGGGTGCTCTGCCCCACATAGTCCTTTGGGTACTCAGGTTCTTTTTATCAAATGACTATCACCGAGGGCCTCTGAGTCTTCCACTGAATGCTTTGCATCTGGTTAACAGAGAAGGGAAGAGTAAGGGAAGGGGGATCTCAAAGGAGACTTTAAGGGCTAGACTTGTAAATGTCGCACATCACTGAACTCAGTCTGATTGCCATACCTGAGAAAAGGGCTGGAAAGTGTAATTAGCAGTGTCAGTGGGAAGCAGAGGTGAACATGGATATTAGAAACATCTAGCCATCTCTGGGAAGTAGTGATAAGTAGACTGTCAGCAGCAGCATGCAAACCTTTGAGGATAAGGGAGGTGGGAGTCAGGACGGGAGGTAGGAAAAGGTAGAAAGGAGGGGACTGAAGATAAATCTCTGCCTACTTAATAGAAATCTTAAGAGTTGGTTCTGTTTACATGCTGCATGCAAGGATACAAATATCACTACAGGAATTTAAAATGATAGATGATTGATAAAAGATAGATAGATAGATAGATAGATAGATAGATAGATAGATAGATGATAGATGACAGATAGGTAGTAGTCAAATTAGATGTATATTGAAGTAAAAAATTAGAAAGTAGTATTCTCCAACTTGATAATTTCCATCAGCAATCTTTCCAATGCAGAATGGGAGTTGGGGTCAAGTTAAGATAAACAATCTCTAATATTATTTTACTCTGATCAGGGCATGAATGAAAGTTTAATTATTTTTCTAATATTTAAAGCATATTGCTTCTTCTACTAATCACCCTTGCCAGTGGCTAGGATATTTTGTTTACAAACTTTGGTTTTGTCATTACACATGAATATTTTAATTTCATCTCATTTTCTCAGTCAATAAGAAATGACCTTTGTTTGACATTGTTTATTCTGTTGCACACTGTACTTAAATAACATCTATTAATATCAGTGTGCCAGCCACTATAGCAGAAAATTACACTTATAAAACCATAGTTAAAGCAGAAATCTCTATGTAAGCATTTGCTGGTAATAGCAGTCCCATAAATCAGTACAGTTATATTAGGATGCTTTTGAAGAAGAAAAAGTATATCAGGCAACATTTTCACTGTTTTATTTCCCCCACTATTATTGTGCTACTGTTGATTTCTCCTTTTCTGGCTGTTAGCATTTGCCTTATATATTGAGGTGCTCCTATGTTGGGTGCATATACATTTACAACTGTTTGTATGTGGATGATTTCCTACCTTTACTGTATGTTTGCCTTTACTGGTGAGCTTCCCATTCATAATATTTTTGTTTCTAGTTGTGGCCTTTTCTTTTCTGCCTAGAGAATTTCCTCTAGCATTTGTTGTAAAGCTTGTTTGGTGGTGCTGAATTCTCTTAGCTTTGGCTTATTTGTAAAGCTTTTGATTTCTCCATCGAATCTGAACGAGACCTTGCTGGCTAGAGTATTCTTGGTTGTAAGTTTTTCCTTTTCATCAGTTGAAATGTATTGTGCTACCCTCTCCTGGCCTGCAGAGTTTCTGCCGAAAAATTAGCTGATAACCATATGAAAATTCCCTTGAATTTTATTTGTTGCTTTTCCCTTGTTGCTTTTAATATTTTCTCTTTGTTTTTAATTTTTGTTAGTTTGATTAATATGTGTCTTGGCATGTTCCTCCTTGGTTTATCCTGTATGGGACTCTGCACTTCTTGGACTTGAGTGAATGTTTCATTTCCCATGTTGGGGAAATTTTTGGCTATAATCTCTTCAAATATTTTCTCAGATGCTTTCTTCTCTCTTCTCCTTCTGGGATTCATATAATGCAACTCTTGGTGAGTTTAAAGTTGTCCGAGAGGTCTCTGAGACTGTCCTTGTTTCTTTTCATTCTTTTTTCTTTATTCTGTTCCATGACAGTGATTTCCACCACTCTGTCTTCCAGTTCACTTATTCGTTCTTCTGCCTCCGTTATTCTGCTTTTGATGCCTTTTAGTGTATTTTTCATTTCAGTTATTTTATTTTTCATTTCTGTTTGTTCTTTAATTTTTCTAGCTCTTTGTTAAACATTTCTTGTATCTTCTCAGTCTGTGCCTCCATTCTTTATCCAAGATCTTGCATCATCCTTACTATCATTACTCTGATTTATTTTTCAGGGAGATTGCTTATCTCCACTTTCACTTAGTTGTTCTTCTGGGTTTTTATCTTGTACCTTTGTCTGGAGCATATTTCTCTGCCATCTCATTTTGCCTAAATATCTGTGTTTGTGGTCTCCTTTCCTCAGCCTGTAAGGCTGTAGTTACTCTTGCTTCTGGTTTCTCCCCTCTGGTAGGCAATGTTGGTCCAGGTTCTTATGCAGGTTTCTTGGTGAGAGGGACTGGTGCCTGCCCACTGGTGGGTGGAGCTGGATCTTGTCCCTCTGGTGAGCAGGGTTGTGTCAAGGAGTGTGTTTAGAGGTGGCTGTGAGCTCAGTATGACTTTAGGCAGCCTATCTGCTGATGGGTGGGTCTGTGTTCCCACCCTGCTGGTTGTTTGGTATCCCAGCAGTGGAGCCTGAAGGCTGTTGTGTGGGGCCAGGTCTTGGTGCCAGAATGGTTACCCCTGGGAGAGCTCACCTGATAAATATTCCCTGGGGCCTCTGTCACCAGTGTCCTTGCCCCCACAATGAGCAATCTCCCCAGGAGACCCTGCGAGACCCCCCCAGTAGGTTTAGCCCAGGCTCCTATGGAGTCACTGCTTTGTGCTGGATCTCAGTGTATGTGAAACCTTGTGTGTGCCCTCCAAGAGTGGAGTCTCTGTTTCCCCCAGTCCTGTGGAGTTCCTGCACTCATGCCCTGCTGGCCTTGAAAGCCAAATACTCTGGGAGCTCCTCCTCCTGAAGCCAGACCCTCAGGCTGGGAAGCCTGATGTGGGGCTCAGAACTCTCACTCCTGTGGGAGAACTGTAATGTAATTATTTTCCAATTTGTGGGTTGCCCACCTGGCTGGTATGGGAGTTGATTATATCACAAAAGCACCCCTCCTACCATCTCACTGTGGCTTCTTCTTTGTTGTTGGATGCAAAATATCTTTTTTTGGTAGGTTCCAGTCTTTTTTGTCAATGGTTGTTCACCAGTTAGTTGTGACTTTGGTGTTTTTGTGAGAGGGGGTGAGCTCAAGTCCTTCCGCTCTACCATCTTGTCCAGAATCAAGGAGTTGCTTTTAGTTTGGATGATAGCTGCCTTTTTCCTCAGTGCATGCTGGCCATTATCCCCTTGATATGAGGGTGTGCAGGGATGGCAGCCTATGCATGCTCTTGGGATGATGAGGGCAGAGATTGGCATCCACTCGTGGGTCTGCCAGTGGCATCAGCAGCCCGCATGCCCCCAGGTCAGCAGGGGTAGCGACTGGCACCTGTTCCTGCGTCTCTTAGTGGTGGCAGCCCACACACTCCCAAGACAGCAACGAAATCTTGATTTTAATTCATCCCTTGTTTGTAAGGAACACTTCCAAGTAGTTTTCTTAGTAAGAGTATATTCTTAGCAATACATGTTCTGAGACCTTGCCTACTTAAAAATATCTTTCATTGAATTCACACAGAGGTGAAAACATACAGAGTTATGTCATAACCAGGGATGCTATTAAGACAGTACTTAGTTGTAAGGCCATGCCAAGCCAGTGCTACCATTTATCTCATTGGTTTGTTTCTGTGCAATACTGGTTGTTAAATACATCATTTTGATAAACGCCTCTTATGGCTACTTATTTTTTAATTTTTTTTTTTTTTTTTTGTGGTACGCGGGCCTCTCACTGCTGTGGCCTCTCCAGTTGCGGAGCACAGGCTCCGGACACACAGGCTCAGTGGCCATGGCTCACGGGCCCAGCCACTCCGCGGCATGTGGGATCTTCCCAGACCGGGGCACGAACCCGTGTCCCCTGCATCAGCAGGCGGACTCTCAACCACTGCGCCACGAGGGAAGCCCAATTTTTGTTTTTCTGAAATCTAAAGTTGATGGGTCTTTTCTTTTTTTTTTTTTCATTGCAGTTGCCTGGAATTTGGCGAGTACATTCAGTCCACAGATGCAATTATTCTTCACCTCAGAAAAATTTTCTATAAGGTAATTGCTTATTATGTTCAGTTTCCTTTGGAATGTAAATAGTTCTTAGATTGGAACTCTATTTTTCTCTCCTCCTTAGATGTCATTTTCCCTTCATTTTCAACTGTGTCTTTTTCCTCTGTATAATGAAGGAGTACTAAAATTCTTCTACCATACCATTGATTTAACATTTTGCAACTTTATTGTGTTCTCTTTTGAAAAATTGATTTTTTTTGTGTGATTGCTGTTGGTATTTCTATTTATACCTTTTTACTTCTGCTCTCTCCCATTGCATCCTTGCCTCCACTTCTTCTTACCTCTAGGTTTCTATCATTTCATGTCTGCTTCAATCAGATGCCTTCTAACAATTTCTAATCTTCTGTTTATACTGGAAAAGAATGTTCAGAACTATACTGACCTCTCAATCATCAGCATTTTTTAACATAGCTATAAATTATTTACTAATTTGGAATAGGGAGCAACAACCCAGGCCTAACATTTGCTAAAAAAAAAACAGAACACCTCTTATGCCATTTATTGTCCACTTGGATGCTGGTAGCACTCCTGTCCAAATGGAAAAAAAGTCTGATGTACTCAGTTTGTGACACCTAACCATAATCCAGTGTGGTTTTGTTGAGTCTAAGGTCAGATCTTATACTTTCCTTGCCAGTATTTCTTACTAAGACCAACATGCACTGTTCACATTGTTGTCTGTGCTTTCCATTGAGAAAATGGGGGTGGGGTGTATTTCTTAGACAACCAAATATCTTAGAATGCACTTGGCCTTTGCTTCTCTTTCTTGGCATTTAGCCTATTGAGAGTTATGGTTTCTGACTGATGTATAGAGATAGGCAAGAATCAGACAGTTTTCAGTTGCAAGAAACAGAACATATTCTATATATATTTTAAGCAGACATTAGTTTAATGTAAGGAATTGAGTGCTTACAAAAATCACTGAAGGAGTACAAAACCAATCTTTAGTCTGGGTCTCCAGTAATGACTCCCAGATCAATACCATTGAACTGACCCACCAGGAACTACAATCTTTACCAATTAGGAAGAAACAGGGAGGCCAATTCTGAAACTGATCCAAAGAACAGCTGTGGTTCAGAGAAAAAGAAGTCAGCACCTCCACAACTATCCGCTGACACCCATGAAGTTAGTGACTAGAGAATGAAATGCTAATTTGGACCACAATGCTCCTTGCATCTACCTCTCCAAATCATGCTCTAGAAATGAGCTTCCCAGGCCAAATCCAGTCACCAAACACAGCCACTCACCTCTATTTATACCTTGTCTATGGCTTCTTTTATGACGGCAGTAGAGTTCAGCTGTTGAGACAGAGCTTCTGTGTGGCCTCCTGTTCCCAAAAATATAGCATATATACTATGAGGACCTTTACAAAAATATACCAACCTCCACTCTACAAGTCAGTGGTTAGAACCCAGTTTTAGAAAAAAACAACAAGTATACAGTGGTGCCTGCCAGAAACAACACCCAAAGCAGCAGGGAGACTTCTTCCTTCCATATTGGAGGCAGCTCCATCTAGTAGACATCTAACGGACAGAACCTAATTCTCACCCTCAACTTCAGCTTCAAGAGAGTTTTTAAAGTGCCATTTTAACTTCCCAACTTTTGCAGTGTAGGAAACCCACTTTAGGAGAAAGTTGGAGTGAATGAATGTGAGTGCCATTTCACTGTATCTGCCATATCCAATCTCTTTGATAAGTAACATTTATACACACATTTCTTTCTATACTTAACTTTCAACAATAACAATGGCAACCTAAAATACTCATTGCTAAAGAGATATAAATGCAGTCACCCTCTCCCCAAGAGGAGAGAATCATATTACTCAGATTATTACTCATACTTTTCACCAAAATAAGCTTCAAATGGATTAATGAGTTAAATTAAAAGTTGTCTCCCAGATTTAGAAGAAAACTTTGAATATTTGTAATAAGCATAAAACAAAATATATATATAGATCCATCTATATGAAAATTAAAAACCTGTGTACATATAAACACACACACTCATACATATAAGCAACAAAACTAATAAGCAACCTAGTGGAGAAAAATATCTGCAATTATGACAAACAAAGAGTCACTAACATTACAAGAGCTCTTCCAAATCTACAAGAAAAATGCTACCACCTCACAGAATAACTGCCAAAAGACATGAACAAACTAATGAAAGAAATAAAAGTGGCCAAAAACATAGGGAAAGTGTTCAACCTCACTAGTAATCAAATTTAAATGAAGATACCAACGAGGTACCACTTTTCACTTAAATTATCAGTGACTATAAAGACTAAACACTGAAAACAGACACTCATTCTCTGCCAGTGGAATGTCTACTCCAGAACAAGTTTTCCCAGAAAGCAATTTGTCCATGTAGAGAAATTCAAAAGTATGTATATCCTTTGATCCAATAACTTTGATTCTCTGTAGTAACTGAATCTTTTTGATTCAGTTACTACAGTCGTCTTTGGGTGATACTCATTCCTCTTCTGTTCAGCTAAAATGACATCTTAAATATGTTGTTCCCCTTTTTCCTTCCTCTTTCCTCCAGGTTGAAATATGGATGTGGGATTGGGTTATTTTTGGCATGACAGACAATGAAAGCATTCTAGGAATGGGAAAGTTGACAATGAATGGAGTGCTAACCCCTGGCAATGGCTCAAACTACAGTCCAGCCCTAGACCACAACCCAGAATAATACATGAGAGAAAAATAAACTTTTATCTTAAGACACTTTATTTTGGACTAACTATAGCAGCTTAGATTATTCTCTTATTTACAAACCTATAAGTTCAATTAGAAATTTAACATTAATGATACATAAAAGAGTAGAAGAGGTAAGAGGAGAAAAAAATTACTTAGGTGTAGATATATACACAATACAGAAAGAATTTATGTATGTCTTTAAATAGTCATTTCTATAAGTATTCATGAGACCTTTGCCATACCTCTTGCCTTCACCCAGCATTTTAGCTGGTTAGTTTTGTTTATTTGTGTGGTTTTGTTTTGTTTGATAGCTTATGTTTTTGGTCTGTTGGTTGATTCAAGTCTTTATCTTGAGGTGTCTGACTCCTTCATGGTCTTGGCTGAATGTTCATTTGGTCAATGTAACTTATTTTACCACTACATAAGCAAGTAGAAGAGGTAACACAGAAGACCACTTCGCTCCATACATACACCTCATTGTGAAAAACTAGCCCTACTGCTATTTGGCAATTAGATAAATCATTGGAAAATACAGTTCTTCTACTCGCATCCCATTTGATGTTATTTTATTTTGTTTGGCTTGTTGCAAGAAGAGCCTAAAATGCAACCATTGTTATGTCCCCTGTGGAAACATTTCTCCTTTTTATAATTTGAAAAAAATATTGCTCAAACCTGGTCTGGTATAATTTCACAACCTCTTTCTGAGAAATTACAATTTCTAATGAAATTGCTTAGGTACCATTG
This sequence comes from Delphinus delphis, assembly GCF_949987515.2. NCBI lineage: Eukaryota > Metazoa > Chordata > Mammalia > Artiodactyla > Delphinidae > Delphinus > Delphinus delphis. Next base: position 31,374,569 of record NC_082693.1, on the reverse strand, counting down.
CATGCTTACCTGATGAACTTTAATAAGCATAAGATCTGTTCTAGAAAATTAGTCACCTGTCCACCATTTAATTGCCAGCTGAGTGTCAGTTAGAAGTCTAATGACTCCAATCAGAAACCCAGCCTTCTACTGATTATCTAAAAACTCTTTTCTCTATAAGTGTCACCAGCAAGAGATCAACCCTTAAATTGGCCTGCTTAGTTCTCATTCTTTGAACAACCTTGAAATAAAATTTTGACAAGTCCACATAATTAAATTGTCAGAATAGGTTTTTTTTTTTTTTTAATAGCAGGGATTTTTTTGGAAGGTGACATTGGTGCAGTGGGTTAGAGCACCACTTTTATTTCTACTCCTTGTTTCCTCAACTTTTATATTATGGCTATAAAAGAAAAAGTATCATTAACCATATTTTTCTATTTTGTCTTTTCCTTTTTTTTAAAGATTTTTATGTCTCTGACATTGGCCTGCTTCTTACAATAATTGCAAACCATTGTTTACTTGGTAGCACTTTCTTTTCTTTCCTTTTTAATGGTATTTAATATAATGGTGTTCCTTAAAATCAAGGCCAATTATAGCATGAATCACTGCTTAAGTTCATACAATGCATTCTCCAAAAAAGTCTCTTAACCTCACAAGGTACTACTACCTTCCAGAAAATGCCATAACTGAGTCTTCAATATACTGTTTCATTACTCTATAAGGATATATTTGCGGTAACAAGAGACATAGTACAACCAGGAAATTCCTCAGCCTCTAGCACATTGTTCCATTTTTCTCCCTAGAAAATGAGTCCTTTGGTTAGAAAAAACATCATGAGGAATTCTGAAATTGTGAATAAGGTATTCAGTAAGTCCATGGATAAGTGCCTCTTCCAGGGAGAACAAATCAGTATCATACGGTTCAAAGTGATAACCTGCCACCAAATGTTTTCTGGTACCTCTGAAGTATGTGGTACATTAAGAGCAACATCAGTCTCTGCTTTGGCAAGTCGGACATTTAACAGTACTCTTAACCAGATTAGCTTTGGTGAGGCGAAGCCTGTATGTAAATGTTACCCTTGCCACCATGACCATTTTGTTCCTGAGCTCCCCGAGAGTCTGACAGACATGCATGGATCTTATTCATGTGATTTACTTTAAGTTCTCACATTTGTGATTTTATTAAATCAGTTGCTTTATAAAACACTACAGATGCCACAATAATAATGATACGAATTTACCGATCTGTGGTTAACTGATAGTTTGCTGAGCATGTTTTATAAGGGAAGGGAAATGCCAAATCCCTGAGATAGTGGCTCCATTGCAGCTTAAGAGACAAAGGAGATTCTGTTTCTCAGACATTTGAATAGAGCTAATAAAACAGGAAAAAGTTTCTCTCTCCCATTTGAAGAGCTGCTTAAGAAGGAATATTCTAGTGAGCATAAACTACACTCTTTATAGTGTAGCCCTCAGTTTAGTTCATAAGTTGTAATGCCCCTTTCTTGGACTTCAAAGTTGGAGAGTTTTGGTCTCTTCATTTGTGTGTCTCAAACTTTTGGACACTTCAGCCTCAATATCTTCCCTCTGAAATTTAGATTACTACACAATTTCTTTTTAAAATTCAAACACAGTACTTTAAGCCAAACATTTAATACTATGCACACACTACATACCTTATTGCAAACTTTTTTTTTTTGTTGTTCAGGGAGGCTGTATATCTGAGTGGTACTGATAAATGCTATACGATATATTGATACATAAGAACTTGTTTCCAGTTTGATGACTGTTACTCTGTAATCAAAGAACAATTATGAAAACATATTAGGATTTCTATTTCTATGATCTAGTAAAAACCTCTTTTACTAATTTTAATTCTGTAACACCAAAATCCAAGTTTTTTTCATTGCATAAATAACTAATTGTCAAGTAGTTAAAAATCAACATTTTTTTTCTGTACCATTTAGAAGAAAGAGAAAAAAGTCATGCTACATGTTGAAGGAATTATAGGCAATAGGAAACAGAAATAAGAAAATAAGATATCTTAAAAGCTAATTTGTATCTTTCATCATAGTCACCATGGTCTAGGATGACCATTCATAAAGGCCTTATATCCACTTCCCAGAATAATTCATTTCTTCTTTTTGATTTTACCTCACTTTCTAGTTTCTGGATTTTGCTGCATATCATTAGCAATAAATCATTTTTAGGTTGTCACTGTTCAATAGAATGCATGCATCTTGAATAAATGCCTACAAAAAAAATCCCTACTGCATAAAAAGTGATTTATCACTTAGTAACTTTCTTAACTATGCAATCATTTCATGAAGATGCACTCATGACATCTATTTCATGTGTTTCATTAATAACACAAAAATTATATTTCCATTTCAAACTTTCCAGGAATTCCTTTTACTTAGTAACAACTTTATCAAGATATAATTCATATAACATAAAATTCACTCTTTTAAAATATGAGGATTGAGAATTCCCTGATGGTCCAGTGGTTAAGACTCTGTGCTTTCACTGCCGAGGGCCTGGTTTGATCCCTGGCTGGGGAACTAAGATCCCATAAGCCGTGTGGCATGGCCAAAAAAGAAATGAAATAAAACATGAGGATTAATTTAGGCTGATTATTTTTAAGAAACTGAAGACTCAGGAAGTCTTTCTTTTTATCTCCCCTTTAGCTGCCTAAAGAGTCTGTTCCTGGAATAGAGCTATCACTGGAGATATCCACAAAGAATATGGGCTAGTTGTGGTGGGAGAAACGCAGCAGGGCCTAGAGATCAGAGTCCACTCTGTGTCCCACAGTCTGTGCATTGCTCAGCAAACATTTCTTTACCAAAAATTCTCTTTTCCATCTCCATGTGAATTGCCTTCCTCCCCTTTGAGGTCCCAAACCACTACCCTCAACATCCTCTTTTATTTTTAGTTGAAGATAGTATTTAAGGTGAGGGTTTTAGGCATTTTCGTGACTTAGTTTTCCTGGGTCTCTGTCATGTATACATGTTATTAAACTTTTGTTTGAGTTTCTCCTGTTAATCTGACTCATGTCAATTTAATTCTTAGATCAGTCAGAGGGGTAGAGGGAAATTTCTTTCTCTCCAGCAGTACTTACATATGATTAAGGCCACAGGAAAAGTTGATATCTAACCATGGCCATTTTCTTCCTTTGTTAGCCTTTGCCAAGATATATATGATCCATATTAACCTTGAATGATCTCCATCCAGCCCCTCTGCCATCTGCTGCTGCTATCCACGGTACTGCCTTGCTCTTCAATTGCCAGGACAATATAGTTCATTCCACATATTCCTCATCCCAGCCCCAAGGCATGACACCTGTACTTTTTCAGCCTTCTTCTGTATCATTTTCAAGGGGACATGGAAATCATTCAGATGGTCATCCACACTGGACCCATGAAGAGCAGGAGAAAATGGGTAATAGTCTCTCTCTTCCTAGAACTGCCCTGTATCCATTCTTATCCATTATGACTGGGGTGATCTACATAACTCCTCCCTCCTAACAGTCAAGATAAAGGATAGGACACAAGGCACCCCTGCTCTCCAATGCTAAACCTACTTGAAGGTACCTATCAAGGCCAGATTTTGGCCTTGAGAGGGGGAAAAGCAAGATACCTTTCCCAGATACCCACATGGGAAGGTTCTTGCTCTTCTCTCCCAAATTTCAAGCTCTTTTCCCTAGACCATAGAGAGCTTTTATTATTTAGTTTCTGTGCCATGAAAGAGGAAGATGTGTGTAGTGGACAGGATCAGAAACTGACTCTTCATGCACACACTTTCCAGTCCAGCATTACAATTTCTTTCTTCAAGTTATGTTTCAGGAGAGTCAAAGATTCTATTTTTATATTTACTTATTTATTGTGGAAATTCAAAATTATTTTTCCTTTTCTTGAATTTTGAGATAATTCTTCTTGGTATTTTTTTTCTTAGAAATTCATTCCGATATTTATTTTTTCTTTAGAATGTTTAGTGCCTTCCATTTTCAGAGGCAATTTAAAGGCTCTGAAGGCAACAAGGACCAGTTGCCTCAATAGGTAAGTGGGTAGGTGGATGAATAAGCAATTTTTCACCTCGGTGTGAAAAATTAGAGGAACTAGCTCCAAATTTTATATCAATCTCCAGATAATCATCTCATAAACTCTTTTATGATGTGGAAATAATCTCCTGCATCCCATGAATGAATGTAGTACATGCAATGAAAGTCTCCTCCTGGTTTCTTCAGGACTCTTGTCTACCCCAACCCAACCTGCCCCAATTTACCTGAATTATGGGGGTGGAGAGAAAAGCCTGGAAAAACACCTCTGACCACTTCAAAATCAAAATGAAAATAACAGAAATTATTTTCTTTTTTTCTGGTTGATACAGAATCTGAACTGCTAATGAAAAGATAGACCATAGGGGAAGGATGAAAGATCTTACAATTTTTTGTCAGATGGGTAAGAAGGATGAAAGATCTTGCAGTTTTTTTTCAGATGGGTGGGTTTGCATTTTTCCCTTTAAAAACTGGGCAAATCACTGTATTCCTCATTCTAAATCCCTTCAAACTTAAAATTAATGGAAATGTCTAAAGTTCCTGGAACTAGATGATCTGTCAAGGAGTAGATTGTCTACCTGTCTTTTCTGGGTCTTCTCAGGGTTCTAAGTAGGAAATGCGGGTGTGAGCATGCTACGTTAGAAACTGCTTGCCTTTTTTCAGACTAGGAATATTTTTATAGCAATTTTACTTAGCACTATGTTGGTAAAGTTAAAATTCTGGAACCAAAACAACAATGCAGCCAGTCTGAAGTAACCTTACTGAGGTAAGGTTTTTTTTTTTTTTCCGACTATTTTAATGGCCCGCTTTGTGCTCTCTAAATGGTAGTCATCTTACCCCGTCTCTGCACCTGGAAGTAAAAGAATTCAGCATTATGTGGAGGAGAATGCTCGCCATGACCCAGTTCTCATCCTCCGCTGCATAACTTTCTCTCCTGAAAGCACTGATTGATTTCAAAGAGAACGCTGCAGAGAGATCGTCTGCGATGTGAAGAGAATTAGAATTGTACCCAAAGGTACAAGTGTAACTGGTGCTAAAAATAGCTCGCTCTTTAGAAAGTTGATTAACACAAAGAAAAGATGTTACTAAAATGTTCAATTAGAATATCTGCAGCTTGGAGATTCTATTTTTAATTTTTAAGGTGTTATGTATGCACAATACAGAAGGTTGTGAACCTTACTAAAAACAGGAAAATAAAGAGAGAGAGCTACAAATGCTTCCTTTGAGAAGCAGCCACAGAAAGAGCTTGATAGCAGGAATTATTATTACTGCAAGTTTCCCAGTCCAATATACCCATTTATTATCATAACAGAAAATTTTTGCTATTCATATTTCTTTGGAAAGTCTTTTTAATATGAATTTTAGAAATCCCATATCCTAGATTTAATGTATCATTACATTCATTCTTATTATATAATTCTTGACCACATTAAAAAATAGAGCATCAATGTAATTCTAAATATTAATTGGTAAATAAAAATCTATTCACTCGTAGAATTAGCAAGACTGTCTATCCAGCTGCTGCTCAACCTAGAAACCGTGAAGCCTCCCTGGATTGCTTCTGCTCTCTCGCTACTCACCGCCGATCACCACGCCCTGTCAATTTGCCTCCTAAATACATGTAAATCACTCTACTTCCTCTCCATCTGCATGGTTAAGGCTCTTGTACAATCACAGAAATCTTTTGCCTAAACTATTACTATAACCTCCTTATACTTCCCTAAACCTTCTGTGTTCTCCTCTATTTGTTCTGCACTTTGCAATCAGAATAATACATCAAAAACACAGTGTCTGCTTATTTTATTCCTCTTCTTAAAAGCTTCTCTCATTGCTCCTTACTGTTGGGTAAAGTCCAATATCCTCAATAAGGCTTCAAGCAACCTTTACAAACTACCCCCTGCCTAACTCTCTATCTTATCTGAATGTCATTCTTCCCCTCAATCTCTCTGCTCTGGCACACTGAGTCCTTCCTTAAACTAATATATGTCATCTTCTAACTGAGGGTTTTCACACATGCTCTTTCCTCTGCCTAGAATTCTTGTCTCTTTAGCTAACTTCTATTCATTCTTAGATTCACTGCCCAGGAGAGCCTCTATTATATGCAAAAGACTTGTTTTCCTAAAGGTCTTCATAGCCTTCATCATTCTATAATTGTCCATATAATGTCTCCTTATTCTGCCAGAGTCTTTGCCAACAGTGACACAATTGTTATATTTCTTGGCACCCAGTAAAGTGCATGGCTAATTAAATAATAATTTACTGGACGAATGATTGAATGAAGTGTCATGTGCCATCTCTCTCTCTCTCTCTCTCTCTCTCTCTCTCTGTGTATATATATATATATATATATATACACACACACACACACACACACACACACACACACACACACAATATTATAGAAATTTAAATTTCACTGAAAGGACAGTGAAAGGAAGAAAAGCTTTTCAGAGGAAGTGACACTTGAGATGGATTTTGAAAAATAAATAGAACTTGTCAGGTAGAAAGAGCTGGTGAAATTATTCCCAGAACTGGGACTAGCATGAGCAAAAGCACTGAAGCAAAAGAAGTGTTTGGGGAATGGTGAGTTTTCCGTGACTAGAGTAGATGATGAAAAGAGATGACTGTAGTTACTGTCAGGTTCAAAATGTTAAAGCCTTTCATGCAACCTGAAGTAGTTCAATTCTAACATGGAAGCAAAATAATCATAATAACTTATAAAATTACAAAGGTGTTAGTGCCTTATTATTGAGCGCACCTAATGCAACAACACATATTATTTTTTGAGTCAAATTGGTGTGAAGTGAATTAATTCATTTTCAAATATAAAATGTTTATATCATAACGTTCATCATATATATCCTATGTTTATTCTAAGATCTTAGAGAAAAAATAATTTTTTAGAAAAGGATAACCCATCATTTTAAGTTCAATAAATTTGAAATTTTGAGTTTTTTTGTTCTGAAGATACATTTTTAGGCAGTGGACTTTTCCCATTGACTCCACAAATTGGTACTGTTTGAAATAAACAGATATAAATACTATATGGGGAAACCCATTAATGCTTTAAATATATTTGGTAAACAATCATATTTTAATATTCTTAATTGTGGGCAAAGTTAATACGTAGCCATGCAAGAAGAAACAACTCTTTGATGCCATCTGATGGCAGCCCATTTTGCCATTAGACCATCTCTTCTGGTTTCACTTCCAAACCTCTGTGAAGCTATTAGGTGAGCTTTACCAATAAACAGTCCATTGTGAACCCAAGAAAATTTGCCCCATCTGGCATATGGCTTCTCTGACCTCCATAGTTCTTGAAGTGTTCAATGATCCTACTTCTTCTTTAACAGCTAGCAGATGGAAAGACAGTAAGATTAATTAATATAAGAGATACAACAACCTTTGATCAACTCAAAGCTGACCAGGAATCCTGGAGGAACTCCTGTTCCTGAATGTTGTCAACCCAGAGCTCCTTGGAAACCGCCCCTAACCAGAGAAGCTTCTCCTTGTCCATCTTCTCAAATGTTCCTTCATACAAACAAATGAGGCTTTTTGATCATTCAGAAATTATTTATTTTATTTAATCATACGTTTAAGAAATGGTTGAGATACTTCAGTATACAAGGAAGACATGGAGCTTACTTTGTAGTGAGAGTAACAGGGGGAAAAAGGAAATAAACAGTGGCAAGTTATAATAATAGTGTGCAATGTAATATCAGATGAGACCCTACACTAGGAAAGGTGGTCAGGGAAGACCTCATGAGGATATAACATTGAAGTTGAGACCTAAATAAAGAGAATGAACTAGTCATGTGGAAATTTGGGATAAGTACATACCAGGGGAGAGCGCATGTAAAAGCAAAGAGATAGGACGGAGCTTGGAATGTTCAGAACATAGAGGATGTTAGGTGTGGTGGGGTGGGAAAGGTAGGGAAAGATGAAGCTAGGACTAGATAATTCAGGGTTTTTAGATCACTAAAAGGTTTTTGGATTTTATTCTGAGTTCAGTAAAAAAAAATTTTAATTTAAAAAACCATGAGAAGGTTTAAGCAAGAGAATAATGTGGTACAATTTATATCTTAAGTTTCTCACTGCTGGCTAACAGTGTGTCATAAGGGGACGAGAATGAAAGGAAGAAAATGAGCTAGTCAGTCTCCCAAGGCAACAGAAATAAAAACAAAAATAAACAAATGGGGACCTAATCAAACTTACAAGATTTTGCACAGCAAAGGAAATCATAAACAGAATGAAAAGACAACTTATGGAATGGGTGAAAATATTTGCAAACAATGCAACTGACAAGGGCTTAATGTCTAAATTATACAAAGAGCTCCTATAACTCAACAACAAAAAAACAAACAACCCAATCAAAAAATGAGCAGAAGAACTAATTTGACATTTTCCAAAGATGACATACAGATGGCCTACAGGTGCATAAAAAGATGCTCAAGATGGCTAATTATTAGAGAAATGCAAATCAAAACTACAATGAGGTACCACCTCCCACCAGTCAGAATGGCCAGCATTAAAAAGTCTACAAATAACAAATGCTGGAAAGGGTGTGGAGAAAAGGCAACTCTCCTACACTGTTGGTGGGAAGGTAAGTTTGTGCAGCCACTGTGTAAAACAGTATGGAGGTTCCTCAAAAAGCTAAAAATAGAGTTGCCATATGATCCATCAATCCCATCCTGGGCATATATCCAGACAAAACTATAATTAAAAAAGATACATGCACTCCTATGCTCATAGCAGCACTATTCATGATAGCTAAGTCATGGAAACATCCTAAATGTCCATAGACAGATGAATGAATAAAGGTGTGGTATATTTATACAATGGAATACTACTCAGCCATAAAAAAAGAACAGAATAATGCCATTTGCAGCAACATGGATGGAGCTAGAGATTATCATACTAAGCAAAGTAAGTCAGACAGAGAAAGACAAATTCCATATGATAGCACTTATATGTGGAATCTAAAATATAGCACAAATGAACTTATCTAGGAAAGAGAAATGGACTCACAGACATAAAGAACAGACTTGTGGTCACCAACATGGTGGGGAGGTGGGAGAAGGATGGAGTGGGAGTCTGGAGTTAGCAGATGCAAACTATTAATATTAAATACAGAATGGGTAACAACAAGGTCCTACTGCATAGCATGGGAAACTATATTCAATATTCTGTGATAAACCATAATGGAAAAGAATATTTTAAAAAAGAATGTATGGGGCTTCCCTGGTAGTGCAGTGGTTGAGGGTCCGCCTGACGATGCAGGGGACACGGGTTCGAGCCCCGGTCTGGGAATATCTCACATGCCGAGGAGCGGCTGGGCCCGTGAGCCATGGCCGCTGAGCCTGCGCGTCCGGAGCCTGTGCTCCGCAACTGGAGAGGCCACAGCAGTGAGAGGCCCGCGTACCGCAAAAAAAAAAAAAAAAAAAAAAAAAAAAAAGAACGTATGTATGTGAATCACTTTGCTGTACAGAAGAAATTAACACATTCTAAATCAACTATACTTCAATAAAATTTTTTTTAAAAAATAAAATGAGCTAGGAGTTAACACTGTGATCTGAATAATTGGTGATAGTATCTTGAACTTGGTAATGTCAATGGACCTTCAGAGAAATGAGTCGTGAAATCTTTTGGAAATAAAATCAATGGGGCTTAGGTGAGTGAAGAAAAGGAAAGACATTTTGAAGTGAGCAATTGGCAGGAGACTCATGTTGCTATTTACTAAAATGAAGAAGAGTAGAAGTGAAAAGTGAGTTGGGGGAAAATGCAAGATTTCTGTTTTAAAGACTATAACTCTGACACCCTGTTGGAGACCACGTGGGAAGAAGTTTCTGAAATCAGTACTCAAAAGGGAGATAACATCTTAATAAAAGATGTTATTGTAATCCATGATAATTGAAAATGTCATCTAAGGAAGATGTATAGCAAAAGAAGATAAGACAAAGCAGGACTGCAGGAATCATATCATGTTATAGTGCCTTAACACTTGGTTTCTTTCTCCCAGACCAGTGTGACCATATAGTATCCCACTCATGTTCTTTCTAAAGTCCCCAGCTCTATTCCAAACTGTAATCTCTATCCCATCTCCCAGGTTTGACCTCCAGCCTGCCTCTCTCTAAGAATCTATCATTAGCGAATTCAGGTGAATTAGATTTTCTATCTGTGGGCCCTGGCCCCTGGTTGCTTTTACATCCAGAGTCTTGAATCTAAATTACTGTGCATTCTGGCCTCTGACAAGGATCAACAGAATTTAAGTCTACTGCAGCATATTGGGTGACCTAGAGACTTCCAGGAAGAAAGGGTGTCATGAAAGAACTTCATAAAAAATGAAATACCTCAGGTTCCATTTTTAGAAGTCTGTTCACTTTGGAAAGAAGGAATTTGCTGGTAAAAAGAAAATAACTGCATGAAATTTGTGATTTTTTATTTTTATTTGTATTGCATCTAGTCATGTCATTTTACTATGTTGTCCTACATCTATATACTGCTCTAAAAATTATCTCAGTTACTCTGAAAGCAAATGCAATTTCTATATTTCAATTACTTGAAAAAGAGATAGAAAGCTTTTTGTTCTATAGACCACATAGAAATGTTTTTCTTGTAGTATACAATTTGCCACAAAAAAATGACTTCTCTAATTAATATTCTAAAAGTTCTAAAACATTTGTTTGGCACTTTCAACCAGATAATTGATCCTGGAAATTGCAAAGAAATTGTCTTCCTATTGTACTCCAAGAATGTCTGGTTCAATCAGCAATAAAGATGAGAGGGTCAAGTTTAAATGTACATTGAGTTTACTGTCTACAAAAATTCTTATAGACCATGATTTTAAACAAAAGAGCAATTCCTTCTGAAACCCTTTATTCGCTAGCTGAGATAGTGACACATCTGGCCTTAGCTTTCTTTCTTTCCTGACTGAGACTTGTCATTTGAAATGATCTAGCAGTTTTAACTAGATAATATTTTTTTCTTTTAAATCACATTTGCATGCTACTTAACTTTCCTTTCTTCCCAAATGAATGCTGATAAGTTGGCTTAAAACATTTTGTTTTCAAGTAAGTAAAAAATCTTAGCAATTGAGAAAGAGCTGAAAGTCAGTGACTAGCATATTCTAAAAGAAAATTCATGGAAGTCTTTCAAGGACTTTCTCTTCTTTTCTGACTTTTGAAAATGTTAGAGTCCAAATACCGTTTTGTTTTGTGTAAAAACAAAGCTTGTTTATTATTTCAGAGGAAAAAAATCCCTACAGATAATAAATACAAATTAAAATAATGTTAACTCCTGTTGTCCATGTATAAGTGAGTGACATAGAAGCTGGAAGAATCACACAGCAAGTTGATTTTAGGTGGTGGAATGCAGGTGTGCCTGGAGACCATGGAAGTGACACAGGTTTGGATATCCAATGTGCACTTCTACTGGGCTGCACATCCTTGGACATCTCAATTAAACTTTCTAAGCCTAGGAACAGATCTGTTAAGTGGGGAAATAAAACTTACATGTGGGTTTTATGAGTATTAAAGATAACGAATATAAAACATCTTGCATGTAATAGACGTTCCATAAATGGTATTAGACTGATGCTTTCCTGATCAGCACATGTAGGTAAAATAAGCTAAGCATCACTCCAAAGATGTGTCGCTCCACCTTTCAAAGGCAGTCTTTTCATGATTGTGTCTGTGCTGCACATAGGAAAGATTTACTACCAATTCACTTTGAACAAGTTAGACATGACCCAATTTCCTCAAGCCAGATGGCAAAGGCACTTCCGGTGGGGCAGATGGGGCTATTGACTCTCAGTTCCATGAAAACATCAGGCTTGGAAGATACCCTGGGATTCAGATAATGCACCAAGAAGATAGAGGAATGCCTTTGATATTGGCCTGGGTTTCATGGAAGCAAAAAACTATCTGAAAGACATGTGCAGTTTTAGACACTCACATAGTATTTGGGGCATGAAATAGAGTATTCAGAGGGAGCCAAGTTGCTTTCATTGGTGCTTGGGATATTCAAGTAGCTTCATCAACTAACTCTCTTTGTGTGAGATTGCAGCAATGCTTCTGAGTACCAGATGTGCTTTCCCTGAAAGGAAATGGACAAACTGGACACATTCATATCCACTAGTTAGGTAATATCAAAGTTAATTTATAAAGGCACCTATTTACTGGAATCACACTGGCAACAAACATTGAAGAGAAATGTTACTGCAATGGAAAACGTGTCAGGAAATATTTTGCCTTTGAAACAAATAAAAATTATATTGAAAATAATAACAACCCCAGATCCAACACTATGAATAGAAAGAGGTCTACTTATCATACAGCACTATTAAATTCCAAGAGATGTTCTTACTTTTGTAAGAGCCTTGGCTATAAAATAGAAGACAGATCTGAGTCAATAAAGGAAAGAACTTTACAAAAGACAGATAGCTAGACAATAGAATTAATTCCTTAAAAACTGTGAGTTTCCCACCTCTGGAACTCAAATAGGCCTAACACAATATAGAGAGAGTTAGAATAAGCTCCCTGTGGATGGCTTAACCATACGACCTTGTTGATAATTCCAGTCCTACATTTATCCCTCTATATAGGTCACACTTCATAGCCTTATCCTTTTTTAAGAATCACCAAAAACCAGGTATTTTTCATTCTTTTCAGAGTAGAAGATAAGATGTATAGAGATGGGATTAAAACCCAGGACTGAATCCAACCATGCTTTTCCCACTATGTCATGACTCTGATATCGTTTAGGTACCAACTTGTATATAATCATTAGGCATATACACCTATTTCCAAATCAGTCTTTTAGGCAAGGTACAACTGAGTAATAATTAAATACACAGTTCAACATACATTGAATCTACATTGGACACTGCCATTTGCCTACACAAAATACATTCTCCCCTCGCTTCTTATTTATTATCAAAACCCCAATTTTATTAAGAGCAGAGTTCACTGTCAGTTAGAAGTGACCTGATAACTCCATGCAGAACAAGGTTATATAAATGGAAGTGTATTTTGTTAAGGTTTCAAGGAAAGCTAAATTTCCCCCTTTAAAATGGTAACTTTTATTTTATATTTGCATTATGAAAAAATGCATACTAGTTACATAAACTAGAGATATAGAAATATAAAACTAAATATATCTACAGTTCAACTTATACAGATAACCACTGGTGGTTTATTTTTTCTTAAATCACAAATTTTGTTTTATATTTTTGGTGAAATATAGTTAACATACAATAGTATGTTAGTTTCAGGTTACAACATAGTAATTTGACATTTAAATATATTACAAAATGGTCACCACAATCTAAGTCTAGTAGCCATCTTTTCCCATACAGTTATTATAATATTATTGACCATATTTCTTATGCTATATATTATATCCTCGTGGCTTATTTATTTTATAACTGGAAGTTTGTACCTCTTCATCTCTTTCATTTATTTCACTCAATCTCCCCACAGCCCTCCCCTCTGGCGACCACTTGTTTATTTTCTGCATCTATGAGTTTGTTGCATTCTTTTGTTTGTTCATTTGTTCTCTTTTTAAGATTCCATGTATAAGTGAGATCATAGGATATCTGTATTTCTCTTTCTGACTTATTTCACTTAGCATAATACCCTTTAGAACCATTCATATTGTCACAAAAGGCAAGATTTCAATTTTTATGGCTGTGTAATATTCCATTGTGTATGTACATATGTGTATATATATATATATATATATACACACACACATTATAAAAGTGACTGGTCACTATTATAGTGTATAGTGTATGTATAATGGTATATATAGAGTGTATAGTATATGTACATATATATACACTATTGTAATAGTGATTATAGGAGTGACTCCAATACATGCCCCTATATGACCATAGACTCTCATGGGCATGAGGATGAGAGTCTCATGATAAGGTTAGAAAATCAAGAAGCTAAAAAAGCCCTAGGTCCTTGATGACTGCATTCAGTCACTGCACCAACCATAGACTACTGAATTTTGGACTCATTTATACATGAGAAAAATATACTCCTAATTTAACATGTTACCAGGTATCTGTACATGATTCTGAGCTCTATCCCTAAGTTGAACAGGAAATAAGTTGTTGAAGATTTCAAGAAGGTGTTATTAATCCTTTAATGTGCAGAAGCTTTGTGAGTTTACAAGTTGCAAACAGCTCAGTAGGTGGGATAAAGCAAATAGAAATGATAAGGTTATTGTATATATGTGATACAATATATTATGTATATGTGTATATATATTGTTATAAGTTATAACAGAAGAATTAATTTTGCTGAAAAAGCCTGTTATGCTTCTCAAGTAAATTTTCTATTCCTTTTAATAAAAATAAGCCAATGGAGTTCATAGATTTCAAAAAAGAATATTTTGGTATATATTCTAGGAACAAGCTTAGGCCACAGCAACTCATCAATATCAATAACACAGAAATAATTTTTTTAATGACAATATATTATCAATAAGAAAGGTTAAATTCAGTTTGGTAGTGTCAACTAAAAAATTATTCACAACATAAAAGTTGAGAGTTATGTTTTATTCGGTGGGAATTTTTAGGACGTCAAGCCCGGGAGGCAACATCTCAAGTAACCCTGAGAAAACTGCTCTGAGGAGGCGGGGGAGGGGGGAAGTTAGGCTATATAGGAGTTTTACAACAAGAAGCAGGTAGTAGGAAAAATAGATTACTGTTAATAAAAGAAAACTAGATATCTCAAGTTCAGGAATTTAGTGCTTTTCTATGTATGGGAAGATTCAAGGGACTGGGCTCACTGAAATCATTCCTTTGATAAGCACCTCAGTTATCTGGGGCCAGTATCTTGTGTTTTCACATCCCGAGTTTCCTCAGGGCTCACTAGGGAGTGGCTGTAGTCTGATGGTTGCTAGACAGCAGGTATTCTTTTCTTTCCAGAGTTTTCCCAGGGCTCACCAGCTCACCGTGCTGTGGCTGCGATCACTGATGAGTGTGACATCTTTCGTTTACTGATATGGCAGGCAATATTCCATTTATCAGTAGACTTTGTTCACAAAAGTGAGGAAAGGTATAAACTAGCTTAGAGAAGTATTATTTGCAAAACTTCAACACAACCTCCAAGTTGCCAATAGTATGGAGATTTTTGTTACAAAAGCAAGAACAAAGTGGGAATCTAACAAGATGCCATCAGAATGACTTTAGAGATGTGGTGACCTACATGGGAAGAACAAAAATAATGCAGGACTCAATCAGACAGTTAATAAATATATTGAATCATATTAAGTAGAAATAAGTGTTGATGTATGAAAGAATTAAGCAAGTGGCCACTTGAACATGGTGAACACATATTTGCAAAACCAATCATATCTAAGGCTGTGAACATGAATGTTCATATTAAAGATCCATAAAAAGGGGCTCATTAACTCCTGTACATAAGTGGCACCTGTTCATATATCCTTATCTTAATCTTCAGATTAAGAAGCAATTGTACCAGTAACTTCAGGCTTCCTGAGACTGAAAAGATATTCAACCAAGTTGTTTGGATTACTATCTTTCAACCCTGGGAGGATTTACAGTTAAATTTAGAAATGTTGAAATAAATAAAACTCATAATATGAACATTTTAATGTTAAACATGAGAGTAATTTGAATTTTTATTAATCAGTGATTTTAAACAGAATTTTATTTAGTTTATACACAGAATTGGAACAGTTTCAAGACACTGATTTGATATATTTATAACCTTAACTTTTTTAAATGCTTAAATAGGCATTAAGTATATAGTTTTTAACATATTTATGAAGTGTGGTAGGCAGAATAATTACCTTCAAAGATATCTACATCCTAATCCCTGAGACCTATAAATATGTTATCTTAAATGGCAAAAGGGATTTTGCAGGTGTAATAAAGTTAAGGATCTTGAGATGAGGAGATTTATCTTGCGTCGGTGTGCTCAATGTGATCACAAGTGTTCTTATAAATAAAAGAGGGAGCAGAAGTCAGAGAAGGGGTTGTGACCATGGAAGCAGAAGTCAGTAATGTGGGACCATGAGCCAAAAAAGGCAGGCAAGCCTCTAGAGTCAGGAAAAGGCAAAAAATAATTTGTTCCCTAGAGTCTCTAGAAGGAATGTAGCCCAATTTTCTATTATGAATGTAACAAATTACCCAAGATTAATGGTGTAAAGCAACACAAATTTATTGTCTTACAGTTCTAGCAGTAGGAAGTCAAAAATGGGCCTTTTAATACTAAAATCGAGACGACGACAGATTTGTTTCCCCTCCAGAAGCTCTAAGGGAGAATCTGTTCCCTTGCTAGTCATTTCTTATATAATCTGTTTGTAAGCAGTAAGAACAAAATCTGACTCCATGTTGGATCTGTTTCTTTTACTTTAACTTTTGCTCTCCATTGCTTTTTGTTACTATAATCACTAAAATCATGTTGTCTATAGCTATTGGCATACATAATGGCCTCCCTCGGGGAACACTGCTCCTCTGCCTAAATGTTAAAGTGCCTTTGTTCAGCTCACAGGGAAACATTCTGACCCTGCCCACCTGTGAATGGCTGTAAGAAAGAAGAAATTAACACATCCCCTCCCCACGGCTGGCCAAACCAGGAGGTGTTTTGCAAGATTTATGGCCTTTTAACTTTACTCCCTCACCTCCTCCCCCTCTCTGTTCTATAAAAGAAACTAGCATCCAGACCCCAAGAAGATGGTACTCTAGGACGCTAGTCCACCACCTTCTCAGATGCTTGGCTTTCCGAATAAAGTTGTATTCCTTGCCTTAACACCTTGTCTCGTGATTTATTGTCCTGTCATGCGGCAAGCAGAGAGAGCTTAGACTCAGTAACATGTTCTCTAGCTTCTAGAGGCTGTTAGCATGTCTTTGTTCTTAGCTAGCCTCTTTCTCCTTCTTCAAATCCAGAAGCATAACATTTTCAAATTTTCCTCTCTGATTCTGACATTCTTGCTTTCTTCTTAATAAGGACTCCTGTGATTATACTGGGCCCACCCAGATAATCGAAATAATCCAGAATAATTTTCCCATCTCAAAATTCTTAACCTGATGACCTATGCAAAATTCCTTTTGCCATGTAAGATTACACTTTTATAGACTTTCAGGATTAGGGCATGGACATCTTTGGGGACCATTATTCAACTACCATGTTTCCCTTCCATACACAGCCCCTAATCTAATTTTATTTCTATGGAATTTTTTTTCCTAAACATTTCATATAAATGGAATAAAATAATATATGATCTTTGTGTTTGGCTTCTTTCATCCATGCTGTAATATCTCTCTTTTTTATTGCTGAGTAGTATTCCATTGTATGAATACACCACAATTTGTTTGCCCATTCATGGTTGATGGATATTTGGATTGTTTTCACATCTTGGTTATTATAAATATGCTGCAGTGATCATCTACATAAAACCCTTTTTGTGGATATATGTTTTCATTTTGGTTGGATAGATACCTAGGAGTAGAATTTCTGAGTCGTATGGTAAATTTATATTTAACTCCTTAAGAAACTGCCAAATTGTTTTCCAAAGTGACTGCACCATTTTGCATTTCTACCAGCAATGGATGAGGTTTCCAGTTTCTCCATATCCTCACCAATACTTGTTGTTGTCTTTCTTTATGATTACCATCATTATTGTGGATGTGAAGTGATATCTTATTGTGGTTTTAATTTGTAATTCCCTAATGACTAATTGTGCTAGGCATCTTTTCATGGGATTATTCATAAACCTGCTCTGGTGAAATATCTATTCATGAATTGGGTCATTTGCCTTCTTATTGAGTTATAAAAGTTCTTTTTGTATTTTGGATACAAGTCCTTTGCCAGATATATGATTTTCAAATATTTTATTTCTTTCTGTGCCTTTTCTTTTATTTTTTAAATGGTGTCTTTTGAAGCACAAAGTTCTTAACTTACTATTTTTTTAATCACCTGCGCTTGTCATCAGTTCAAAAAATTTTAGCCTAACCCAGGACCATGAAGATTTACTTCTATGTTTTCTTCTAAGAGTTTATAATTTTAGCTGGTAGAGTTAGGTTTATGGCCCATTTTGAGTTAATTTTTGTACAGTGTGTGATGTAAGAGTCTAAATTCATCTTTTTGCATATGGAAAACCAATTTTCTCCTCATTCTCGTTAGGAAAGACCACTGTTTCCCCCATTGAAATTGACCTAGCACCTCTAGTTGCATTCAGTGGTCAAATACATAGAGGTTTATTTCTGGACCCTCAATTCTTTTATTGATCTATATGTCTATCTTTACCACACTGTCTTGATTACTGTTGCTTTGTATTAGTTATTGAAATTGGGTAGTGTAAGTCCTCCAACTTTGCTCTATTTCAGGAATTTTTTGCTATTTAATACAAATTTTAGGATTGGCTTGTAAATTTTAGCAATAGAGGTCAGTTGGGATTTTTATAGGCTTTACATTGTATTTGAAGATCAAACTTGGGGACAATTGTTATCTTCATAATGTTGAGTCTTCTGATCCATGAATATGGACTACCTCTTAATTTATTTAGATAGTATTTAATTTCTTCCAGCAATTTTTTTGTAGTTTCTTTCAGCAGTGTTTTACAGTTCAAATATGATGTATTTTTAAAAACAGTGCAAAATACTCCAGGAAATTTAATTAATTAAATTTATAAATGAGACTTCTTGTTTAAGGGAATTTATTCTGTTCAAATTAAGTTGATCAAACACTAATCCAAGAAAACTTTAAGGGAAATATTGGCATTTTAGTTACTTCCATAATGAGATTTGTAAACAGAACTTCAAAGTATAAGGAAAATTAGGCTATTTTATTTTTATCTTTAATAAATTACATGTTGATTTAAATCCTGATTACTGTAAGTAGTTCTTTCTATGAACAAAAGAGCAAAAGCTTTCTATGCTTGGATTTTTAAAATCACATTGATCTTATTAATCAAAACATTTGCTTTTTAGACTTGCCTTTTGAGAGTTTAACATTTTTTTGTGTAATAGCATCTATTGGTATAAAAAGTTAGATTAAACATATACATCCATCTAGAAATATTAAAATAGAGACAATATTGACAAAGAAATACTATAAGAACAAACAACAAACAGAAAATTGCATCCTGCAGAGCTAACCGATTTCCCCTCATCATTCTGGCTCCACTTTCTCCACTAGTTTTTTTCATACTCTATATTCTACTACATTATATCAAACGTCCCTTAGTCACATCCTGATTTTAAGAGAATTCTCCCCAGGGCACTCCTTTTCTCTCTCAGATATCATTTTTTAAAGCCCTCAGATCTTCTTATACCTAATAGATGTGTTCAAAAAAAAAAAAAAGCAGTAACCATGGAGAGGTTCAGTGACATGCCTAATGCTGTTCAGAAAACCAGTGGCAGCCCTTTCTGTGAGACCTATTTCTTTCATATTAAAGATGTTTTGGCAAACCTAATTTTATAAACTTAACATCTGTAGAAAATGATATGCTATCCTTGGTGTGCTTAGGATCAGGCAAAGGATGATCAGATATCAGAAATGGTAATAATGTGCTCAAAGGAAAGCAATTATGTGAAAATAAATGTGGGGTTATAGGAGATTCTAAGCTATTATCTTACCCTGAGAAGTATGAATTTAGTTTGAATTTTAAAAAGAGTGGTATATACTAAGAGAATATGCAGGTATAAAAAAGTTTAGTATGAGACTATTTGGGAAAACATAATGTATACCAGATGCTTGCACTATTTAAAGTACCCGCTTAAATTTATATTCCTTTTGTGGATTAAAAGAGTGTTTTGTAGCAGTTCTAGTAAGAGCAATTGAGCAGTGCTGCTCCAATTCCTCCAGGAATATTGGAGGTTAATTTGAGTGATGATTTTCTCATTTTATCATTTTCCTGCTAGGCTTATGTATGTACTACAAAATCTATAAGTATTCCCAAAGTCCCAAATTAAAATGAATCATTTAAATTAATTATTGGACTTCCTCATCTGTTCATGTTTCCTTCTTTGGCTGGAATGTGCATCTGTAAGTCAGTGATAAATTGTAAGCTTCTAGGGAAACCTTCATATTTGTGATTATTTGATCAGAAAACTCAGGCATGAATGCTCAATAGTTAGAATTAAAGAAATACAATATGCCATAATTTAACTTTAATAAGTTTAATAAACTAAGTTTAATAATGTTAATAAACATACATGTAAATTTATATCCATATATATACTTGATGGATAATCTTTCTAGAAAGATAACGTTGACAAAATTTGACAAAACACTTTGCCAGCTATAACTTTGACTTTTCCAGATTTTAGTTTGGAAGTAAACTATAATTATGAGTAATTTCCATTCAAAACTTGATCATGGTAACAACAGTACATTTGTTTTCCTGACTTGGAATATGAGGAGGCAGTGCTATAGGGGCAGAACAGTATTAGAAAACAGTGGACTCTCCGTCTCATAGAAAGAATCATGCCACATTACAATTATTTTTTACTTCCTTTTTTTCCTCTACTCTCAATCCTACTACATTATTCATCTTTGAATTCCTGTCACACTGCAGAAAATTGGCATACACTATCCTCTCAATAACCGTAGAATGAAAATAAAATGAAATTTTATACTTTCTCTATCATGAGAAAACTGTGTGTGGTTTTGAGTAAATCACTTACCCTGTAATTTACCAGGAAATTTGACAAGTTTGTTCCCTAAAAGCCCTTTCACATAAGAATTCTATAAATACAAATTTTTATGTACTCCAATTCCATGCCCTACCACAGATATTTTCATGATGTTATTATTTTTTTTATTCTTTTTTTTACTGAAAACGTTTATTACAACAGTGTCAGAGCTACGTGACAGTAAGTTCACAAACTGGTGGGTTTGCCCCAGGTTAGAACTGGGGCAGGGGGGTTATTATTATTTTTATTTCACAAAAGTTTTAACTTTTTTATCAGATTATGCCATGAATAACAGATCAGAACATTAGTCTAGCTCTGCAACTGATTTGCTCTGTAATGTCAGGCAATATTATTTGTCTATGCCTCAGGAGCGATTGCCTGTATGGTACGGTTAATGATGCCTGCCACTTTCTTTAATGTAATAACATTCTGTTGAAAAGCTCTTTGAAGACCAGCAAAGAACTCTATTATGGGCAACTGAAAATTAATAGTACAGAAGATCTTCTTAAGGATTTCTCTAAAATACCTATGGCTGAATAATCAAAATGGTTTTGAAATGAAAAGAGGACATAAAAGCATGCTTTATTTGTTGCTTTGATATGAACACTTTTAATCAAACTGTTACTACTAATATACTGTTGGACTATCCAGGGAAACACATACTTACATGAAACTATGTTAATTCATAATAGAAACTCCCTAATTGAATTTTAAGATGAAAAATTTTCTGAATTAAACCAGGTATTAATTACTACTAGTGAAAAATCCCCCCAATTTAGAGAAATTTGACTTACCCAGGATGCCTCTAATCTGATACCCACCTTTTCTTTAATTCTACCATCTTCTCATTAAACATGTTTCTTACATGAAATTAATTACCTGGGTGCTGTTCACAAAGACTAGCATGCTATCCCAAATCAGCAGTGATCAAATAAATCCGTAATTGTGCAAGGCTCTGAAACACAGTCACTGATTTGCTGGAGAGCCCTGGTTGTTGGGGGAGTTATATTTTTAAGAATCACTAGAGCTAATGATCAGTTATTAAGCAAGAACTAGAGATTGCTTTCCTTAGTTTTATGTACTATACTCTTTGTTAAAAGTTACTAATAAGCTAAACGAAAACAAAATAAAAAAAACAGAAGTAAAGAAATAATCTATGTTACATGCTGGTGAAGAAAGTGGGCTCTAAAATCAGACTGAGTTTAAATCCCAACTCTGCCACATCCCAAATTAATGACATTAAGCAAGCTACTTAGTGTCACTTTTCCTCAGTTTTCCTTGTAAAATGGAGGCGATAATAATTACCCTACCTCACAGATTTGTTGTGCAGATTAGATGAGCTAGTATGTTTGTAATATCCTTAGAAGAGTGCTTAGCTCAGAGCAAGTGTTCCACAAATAAAAGTTGTTGTTACTGGCATTATTTTTGGTTTAATGCTTTAAAAGAGACTGCTATGGACTGAATGTTTGTGCCATCCCCAAATTCATCTATTGAAGCCCTAACCCCTAATGTCATGGTATTTGGAGGTGGAGCCTTTGAAAAGTAATTAGGTTTAGAGGTCATGAGAGTGGAGTACTGATGATAGGATTAGTGCCCTTATAATAAGAGCAAGAGACCAGAGCCCTCACTCTCTGCTCCATGTGAAGATACAGCTAAAATGTAGCTGGCTGTAAACCCGGAAGAGTATCCTCACTAGATATTGAATTTGCTAGCACCTTGATCTTGGACTTCCTAGCCTCCAGAACTGTGAGAGATATAATAAATATTTTGTTGTTTAAGTCACTCTCTCTATGGTATTCTGTTATAGCAGCCTGAACTAAGACAGAAACATTGAAGATAGGAACAGAAAATAATGTAAAATTTCAAAATGAATAAAGTAGAAAATTAGTTGCATGTGACTTAAAAGGTTAGCACAATTTGAACCTGGTGACAATTGCCAACATCTTAAGGATAGATATTTCTGCTTTGGAGATGTGTTTAAACCAGATTTGAAGTACTATGCAGTAATGCATCTTTTAACAAAGCAGGTAAATTCTAATGATATTTTAATGTCTGACATTTTGCTTCCAAAAGTAGAAATCATATAGTAGCAAAGAGTTCAATCTAGGATAGCAGAAATTAAAGTGAGAGTTAACAGTTTTCAGAAGAAAGTATGTTTTCCTTTCTTCTTGCAATTTTAAAAACTTTGACACATCCTTAGTGCTGATTTTTAGAGTATGTTGAGCCAAAAATTTTTCTAGAGCAACATAGATTCATAATGGCAAAATATGTATTCACATAGCTAAGATAATTTTTAAAGCATCTTTTTTTTTTTTGCGTTACGCGGGCCTCTCACTGTTGTGGCCTCTCCCGTTGCGGAGCACAGGCTCCGGACGCGCAGGCTCAGCGGCCCTGGCTCACAGGCCCAGCCGCTCCGCGGCATGTGGGATCTTTCCGGACCGGGGCACGAACCCGTGTCCCCTGCAGCGGCAGGCAGACTCTCAACCACTGCGCCATCAGGGAAGCCCAAAAACATCTATTTTTTAATTAAGAGAAATTTGTATTACCTGTCCAACTCTAGTATAAATAATTGCTACACCTGGAATCCAGCAGCTCAGTGTGAGGTTACATCATTCAAAATCAAAGTATCCATCGAGATCATCCAGAGTGAATAGACCAAACCTAATTTTATATGCTTTGCTTTATAACTCCTTGAATGACTTGGAAGTTGTTGTGTATTGGCTTGATATGATTTAAAATCCACTTGTTATTTGTTTCTAAGAATGAATATGTTTTGTTCTAAGAGTGAAAATATTTACACTGAGAAAGCTGTATCAGGATGTTTTTATTCACATCTGTAGTTGTTGGTAAGCACTCAGTAGCTCAGCTAGTGACCAGCACTGCTGGGGGCTTGAGCAACTATGGCTAGGGGACGTTTAGCTTTAATACAGAGGTCTGACCAGCAACTCCAAGTGTTTGATCTGGGCAAGTTTACTCTTTGCTGATCTTAATTTCTCTCTGAAGACCTTGGGGGCGGGGGCATTAGCTCCAACCCAGGCATAACAACTCTTTGTTGGCAGTGATGAAAACTTGCAGGCTCCTCCAGGGAGGCCACCTTACCTACCAACATCAGTGCCTTTGTTCCCAGCAACACACTCTAGCAACAAGGGATTTCACTTTTGCTTGGGCAGCTGGCTGATCCCTCTTAGCTGGCTAACCCACTGTCCTAATAATCAATTCATCAAAAGTTACACCTCAACTAAATTTGACTTTATTCCTATCATCTTCCCCTTGCCTGGAACAATAGTGCAATTAATCTATTATTGGTTTGGAGTATGTTATTTCTTTATTGGCTTACTAAGAAACATTATCCTATATGCTATAGGCTTGTGAAATATTATAATTCCCACAGCGAACCTGTATTAAATAAATTCTTGCCAAGGACAATCTCCATTTCTGAGCATAATTTGCCACCCAGAAACAAGACAGAAGTAGAATTCAAGGATGCTAATTTGCCATCCTATGCTTGGAAAGCTATTTTTTAGACAGTATAACCTTCTTCATCAGTGAAAACTAGTTGGCCATACCAGTAAGCCATCACACCAAGGACACATTACAATAATTTCCAGGTTTTAAAGCAATTTGTTTGTTACAAAAAATAAGGAGAAAGAAAATAAGAAAATTAAGTAGTATTAAAGAGGAGGATTAAAGTTTTAAAATTTTATCATATTTAATATTCCTACCACCCAGTGTTCTCGTATGTCTCTGAGGATATTTTCCTCAAATTAGGTGATTTTAATAAAGCAAATAACATCTTGTCAGTAAAAGTAATATTTTTATGAATATTAATATAATTTCCAGTGGAATTATATTTATATAATTTATCATTTTAGGAGATTTAATAGCCCTTATGACTAATTTCTTTTCCAGAGACTTCTTTCTATTAAAAAAAAATCAGTTTTTTCTAATGGATTGAATTAAAGTTTTTCTAAATCTCTTCAAGGGGATTTGACAAAATTATACATTTTTAAAACAGCCTCAATTTTTAGCATATATTTAACCTTTTAATTTTTTTAGCTTTTGCCATATTTTAAATGTTTGCTTCTAATAACATTTTTTAAATTGAACCTATTAAATCTGTTGGAAATTCCGGAAACTGAACAATGGTAAACAAATTATGAAAAGCAAAATAAGAGTCAAATAAAATTGAGATTATCCACAATTGAGACTTTTTGGATAATCTGAGTCAACTTCAGACTTTCTCATCACCCTGTTCTAGTTGCTTTTAGATTATCAGTACACAGTATCTGACTATCACACAATATGAAGCATGGAAAGCACCTATGTATGTATGCTAAGTGCCCATTGCTCTGTGTGCATGAGTGAATCCCCACACCAACCATAAGTCTTGTTTGGAATATCTCTAATGTGTTGTGTTTACTCTCAAAGGAGTGAGAGTTATACATATTTAATATACAATAAGTTTGGGGTTTGGGTTTCTTTTCCAGTTTAGGTTTAGAATTTGATCAGGAGTGTCTAAAGGAAAAGTCAGTTTTATTATTATTTTTTAGTTATTGTGTGGAAGATGGAGATGGGCAAGTTGTCTCAAAATTACTTTTATTACCAATATTGTATTAAAAACTATTGGCATGAATATTTGTTCCTAATATTTATGAAATTTAGAGATTTAGAGAAATAGTGATCAAGTCACATTCTATTGATAGATTGGCATAGCAAAGATATTCAGGGTATATGGTTAGAGACCCAGGGTTTTCTCCTGCCTTACAAACCACTTCTTCTGGGCTCTCGTCCTCTGCTTTTTGGAGTGCCCCAGAAATCCAACCTCAAAACTTCTCTAACTAGACTCAATCTGTAGGTGATCTTGTCTACTACCATGGTTTCAAAAATTATCTATAGTTTTCAAATGACTCCCTAATGTGCATTTCTAGTACAAACCATCCCTTGAATATAAGGCTCAGATATCCAACTCTCTCTATGGCATCTCCACTTGGTTGTTAAATGGGCATCTTAAAGTTAAAATATACAAAACTCTCCCTACAACTCTCTTCTGCTCCCAATATTTCCCACCTCAGAAAATGGACACCACCTAATTATTCAGGACCAAAACTTTAGAGTCAACATTACACCTTTTCTATCCCATCCTTTCCACTTCTCACTTTCTCACGGCCACAGCCACAGCCACAGCCACCACCTTTTGCCTGAACCACTGCAAATCAAAACATTGGTCTTCTTGCTTTCTATTCTGAGGTCTTCACACTACAATCCTCACTATAAGAATTACTAGCAATCTTTTCAAAATTTAACTGGTCATGTCAGTTTTCTGCTCTCAATGCTTCTTAGTTTCTCATAAAGCTTAGAAAAAAAAAATCCAATGTCCCCCCCCCGCCATGGTCTCCAAAGTCCTATATGATCTGATTTCTTGCCATTGTCCCGTCACTCACTCTTCTAGCCATCCTTTCCATTTTGGAAAACATCAATCATATTTATAATTCATTGCCTTTGAACTTAAGTTTTCATTGCCTAGAATATTTCCCACCAGATACTTATAAGGCATGCTTCCTCATTCTTTTTTTTTTTTTTTACATCTTTATTGGAGCATAATTGCTTTACAATGGTGTGTCAGCTTCTGCTTTATAACAAAGTGAATCATTTATACATATACATATGTTCCCATATCTCTTCCCTCTTGTGTCTCCCTCCCTCAATATTGTGAAAATGACTATACTACCCAAGGCAATCAAGAGGTTCAATGCAATTCGTATCAAATTACCAATGGCATTTTTTGAAGAACTAGAACAAAAAATCTTAAAATTTGTATGGAGACAAAAAAGACCCTGAATAGCCAAAGTAATCTTGAGAAAGAAAAACGGAGCTGGAGGAATCAGGCTCCCAGACTTCAGACTATACTACAAAGTTACAGTCATCAAAAGAGTATAGTACTGGCACAAAAACAGAAATATAAATCAATGGAACAGGATAGAAAGTCCAAAGATAAACCCACACACCTATAGTCACCTACTCTATGACAAAGGAGGGAAGAATATACAATAGAGAAAAGACAATCTCTTCAATAAGTGGCGCTGAGATAACTGGACAGCTACATGTAAACAAATGAAATTAGAACACTCCCTAACACACACAAAAGTAAACTCAAAATGTGTTAAAGACCTAAATATAAGACCAGATACTATAAAACTCTTAGAGGAAAACATAGGCAGAACATTCTCTGACATAAATCACAGCAATATTTTTTCGATCCATCTCCCAGAGGAATGGAAGTAAAAACAAAAATAAACTAATGGGGCCTAATTAAACCTAATAGTTTTCAGCTTTAAGAATGTTTTTCTCTTCCATTGGATAAAGAAGATCTACAAAAAAATCAACACTAACATCATATTTAATGGTAAGAAATGCAAAGCTTTCCCACTAAGACCAGGTAAGGGACAAGGATACGCCCACTTATCACTTCTTTCCAACATCATATTGGAAGTTCTAATTAATGCAATAAGACAAGAAAAAGAAAATAAAAATGTATACAATTTGGGAAAGAAGAAATAAAACTGTCTCTGTTTGCAGATGACATGATTATCTATGTAGAAAACCCAAAAGAATCACTCAAAAATAAAAAACCATTGTGGAATTAATAAACAATAATGGCAAGTTTGCAGAATACATGGTTAATATGTGAAATTCAATAGATTTCTTATATATCAGCAATAAACAAGTAGAATTTGAAACTGAAAACACAATACTATTTACTTTGGCACCCCCCCAAAATTAAATATTTATTATAAATCTAAAAAAATACATGTAAAAGTTCTATCTATATGAGGAAAACTACAAAACTCTAATGAAAGAAAACAAAGAACTAAATAAATGGAGAAATTGTCCATGGACATAAATACTCATATTCTCAAGATGGCAGTTCTTCCCCACTAGACGTACAGATTCAACACAGTGCAAACCCAAACCCCAGTAAGTTATTCTGTGAATGTCAAGAAACTAATTCTGAAGTTTATATGGAGAGGCAAAAGACCCATAATTACCATAAACCTATAGTTATTTAGATAGTGTGATACTGCTGAAAGAATAGACAAATTAATGTAACAGAATAGAGGACCCGGAAATAGATCCACATACTTATAGTAAACTAATCTTTGACAAAGTAGCAAATGCAATACAATGGAGAAAAGATAGTCTCTCCAAAAAATTGTTGTGAAAAAATTGGACATCCACATTAAAAATAAATTTTTTATTTATAAAATTTAACCCCAAATAGATTATCAACCTAAATGTGAAATGCAAAACTACAAATCTCCTAGAAGATAACATAGTAGAAAATCTAGATGATTGGGATATGGTGATGACATTTTAGATACAACACCAGAGTCACAATCTATGAAAGAAATAATTGATTAACTGAACTTCATTATAATTAAAAGCTTGTGTTTGGTGAAAAACAATATTAAGAGAATGAGAAGACAAGCCACAGACCAGGAGAAAATACTTGCAAAAGATACATCTGATAAAGTTACTCTTATCAAAAATATGCAAAGAGCTCTTAAAGCTCAACAAGAAAACAAATAACCCAACTAAAAGACCAGAAGATCTGAATAGATATCTCATCAAAGAATATATACAGATGGAAAATAAGCATAGTAAAGGATATGTCATATGCTTATATGCTCCATATCATATGTCATCAGGGAATGCAAATTAAAACAGTAAGATCCCATTACAAATCTATTAGAATGGTCAAAATCTGGAACGCTGGCAATAACAGATGCTAGTGACAATATGGAGCAACAGGAACTCTCATTCATTGTTAGTGGGAATGCAAAATGGTGTAGCCACTTTGGGATATGGTTTGGCAGTTTCTTACAAAACTAAATATACTCTTACCATACAATCCAGCAATCATGTTCCTTGGTATTTTACCCAGAAGAGCTGAAAATTATGTTCACACAAAAACCTGCACATGGATATTTATAGTAGCTTTATTCATAACTGACAAAACTTGGAAGCAACAAAGATGTCCTTCAGTAGGTGAATGAATGAATAAATAAACCGTGGTTCATCTAGTCAGTGAATATTATCCAGTGCTAAAAAGAAATGAGTTATCAAGCCATAAAAAGACACAGAGGGACCTTAAATGCCTACTACTAAGTGAAAGAAGCCAGTCTGACAAGGATACACAGCATATGATTCCAACTATATGATATTCTGAAAAAGGCAAAACTATGGAGATAGTAAAAAATTAGTGGTTGCCAGGGGGTAGTGGGGAGGGAGGATGGAGCACAGAGGACTTTTTGGGCAGTGAAACTATTCTGTAGATACTATAATGGAGGTAAAATGTTGTTATACATCTTTCCAAATCTATAGAATGTACAATACCAAGAGTGAATCTAATACAAATTATGGACTTTGGGTGATAAAAAATAAGTCAATGTAGGTTCATCAAGTTAACAAATGTGTTGCTCTGGTGCAGAATGTTGACAGTGGGGAAGGATAGGTATTGGGATGTGGGGTACAGGCAGGAGATAAATTGGAACGCTTTATTCTTTCTGCTAAGTTTTGCTGTGTTGACAAAAATTCAATTAACTATCAAGTGAAAAAGAAAAAAGCAAATTTTATTCAAGCCAAACTGAGGATCATAACCTGGGAAGCAAATGCTCAGAAAGCTCTGAGAACTGTTAGAAGCCTGTTAGAAGTCAAAGGCACAGTCATATACATTTTTGAGACAGGATCATACATCGAAATGACATACTGATATTTTATGTAAAGTTCATTAAGCGTACATAGTTCAGGTAAACATGTACAAAGCAAGCAGCAAGCAAGTCACCATGACCCCCTACAGTGCTGGAAAAGAACACTATTCTTTAAGCAATTACATTGCTAGCTTTGGAAGAAAGAAAAAAAAATCTTTACAGTTGAGCAGGCACTGCCATCTTTGAGGAGCTCTGGTTAATGTGTAATGCAGATGCACACTGCACATTAGGGAGGTAAGGAGGAGGCCCATAAAACACAGAGAGAGAATTTTATGTTTAATTTTTTTCTTGTCCTGCCTTAAAATATAAATTTTATTTCATCAGTTGTGAATCTAAAATTGCTCTACAATATAAACCCATTTAAAAGGGGAGAAAATGCTTTTCCTGATATTTATAAGTTCCTGTCTTAAAACATACCCACACTTCTAGTTAATTCCCAACTAATCAGATAAAACCCTCTTTTTTTGATAATTGCATCCTATTCACATGTTCTTTCTTACATGACAGTGTACACTTTCCTTCTAGGGTGCTTGAAGGTCTTATCTGGCATACTCTAATATCTATATTTGGCTTCAGCAGTACTTCTTGATAAAAAGCAAGAGAGGTTATGATAAATTTTTGGTCTCAATTCTTCCATTCTTCCTGTATTCATGCCTTTTTAATGTAACTTTGAAATTCTTCCTATAGAAGGTAAATATACTTCCTGCCCCTAGAGTCTGGACTTGGCCGTATAATCTACTTTGGTCAGTGAGTTAGCAGACTTGATGCAGGTTATGTGCTTGGCTGGTTGGGTCACCACCATTCTTCTGCCATCACCATGAGAAGAGGCTGAGAGACACATAAAGTAAAGCCACCCATTTGACATGAAATGTGAAGCTAAGCTACTCCAGCTGAGCTGAAAACTTGTGAGCTAGACAGAATGTTCATGTTGTTTGCCACAGAAGTTTTGAGTTTGTTATGTAGTACTAATTGACTATTACACAGGCCAAGAGCTAACTCTCTACTATCAACTCATATGCAACTCCATCCCTATCTGCATATATAAAACATAGAATAGTCATTCAATTTATTCATTTATTCATGCATTCATCCATTTATATATTTAAAATTCTTATTGAGTTTCTACCCTGTGCCAGGCACTGCATGATTTAGATATTGGCTAGGAATGCATATAAGCATATACCTCAACTACGTATGTGGATGCACATATGTATGCATATATGTGTGTGTATAAATTTTATGACATATATGTGTATATACATGTGCAATTTTCTGATAACTGCTTATAACAAATTACAAACAAAAAGTGGCTTAAACCACACAAATTTATGATCTTACAGTTCTGGTGGTCAGAAGTCCAAAACTGGTCTCGCTGGGCTAAAATCAAGGTGTCGATAGGGCAATATATATATATATATTTATTTATTTATTTTGCAGATTCTAGGAGAGAATCTGTTTTCTTGGCTTTTTCAGCTTCTAGTGACTTCTTGCTTTCCTTGGCTCATGGCCTTCTTCCTCCATCTTCAAAGAAGTCAGCAGTGTTGGTCTGAGTCCTTCTCACACTGCCATCTCTCTGGTTCTTCTACTCATAAGGCCCCTTGTGATTACATTAGCCCACTCAGATAATTCAGGATAATCTTTTCATCTCAAGGTCAGCTGATTTGCAACCATAATCTACCTACACCTTAATTCTCCTTTGTCATGTAACCTAACATATTCATAGGTTCCAGGGATCTGGGTGGGTACATCCTTGGGAGGCCTTTATTTTGCCTATCACGATATATAAAACCATAATAAATTCATATGTGTTGTCAGATTTCATCTGTATATCTTCTTTGAATTCTCTGAAAGTAAGAATAAAAGTTTTAAAACATTTTTTAAAAAATACATAAAGCTATATATTAAATTCTTAGGGCCAGATGTATTTTGGAACTCAGAACTTTTAGTATTTAAAAGATAATTTAAAGATTGCAAACCAGTGATGTCTGCAGCAATATTCCATATTCAAGCACATTAGTCTTTCTGTGAGAAATGTATGAATATTCACCCCAAGTGGGATAAATAAAAACTATAAACAACCTCATAACAGTCGAGGCCAAGATTTGTCACTAAATGAATTCTGCTCAGGTCAGAATTTTGTTGCTATGTGAGCTATGAAAAAAACTTAGTTTTGAACTTTGGGGATTATAAAAGTGCAGATTGTATGTATGCAGAAAATACAGTAGAAAATATGCAAAAATATTAATAGTTGATTTCAGCTTGTTTAATATTTTCTGTGAGTTCCTAATTTTCTACAGATATTATTAATTTTTTTTTTTTCCGGTAAGCGGACCTCTCACTGTTGTGGCCTCTCCCGTTGTGGAGCACAGGCTCCGGACGCGCAGGCTCAGCGGCCATGGCTCACGGGCCCAGCCGCTCCGCAGCATGTGGGATCTTCCCGGACTGGAGCATGAACCCATGTCCCCTGCATCAGCAGGCGGACTCTCAACCACTGCGCCACCAGGGAAACCCTACAGATATTATTTATCCTTTCTTTAAGATAATTTATACTTTAATAAATTTATCAAAAAGTAAACTCCATAGCAAAATTTATAACACCATGAATTTTCATAAGGTAAGCACATTGTGTAACCAGTACCCAGATCAAGGAACAAACCATTACTGAAAGTCAAGAAGCTCCTTTCTGCCCTGTAGTCCTTCCTCTAACACTACCACCTAAGGGGAACTACCCTCTGTTTTTATTATAAGTTTAGCCTGTTTTGAACTTTACAAAAATGGAATCATAAAATATATACTCTTTTGTGTCTGGCTTATTTGCCTTAATATTATTTGTGCAAAATTCATCTGTATTATTATATGTAGTTGCTAGTTTGTTTTTTTTTTGACTCTCAATGACTTAGGTAGCACTTTATTTTCTAAATATGCATGGTTTATTTATCCATGTTAGTGTTAATGGACATTTGAGTTGTTTCCATTTGAGGGCTATTAAAATTAATGCTGCTATGAACATTCTTGGTAAACATATGTGCACATTTCTGTTGAGTGTATACCTAGAGCAGAATTTCTACACTACATGGCTTCCAATGCTCAGCTTTAGTGGATACTGCCAAGCAGTTTTCCAAAATTATTGTATCCATATATTGTTTGTATAATCAGGAAAAAACAATTAAAAATATAAAACAAGGAGAAAATATTCTGTTTATTTCCTAGAAAGAGCACTTGATTGTATCACCCATGATGTATATTTCAGTTCTGGCCCTGCACCAACTAACTCTGTGAATTTGGGCAAGTCACTTTTCCTCTAAGGGATGAGTTATCTTTAACAAGAAGTTTGGAATAGATGAATGTATGAGATCCATCCAAATCTGAGTCTATGAGAAAGAGTGGAACAGAGGCTTTGAAGTTATATGTGCTACTGTTCCAGCTTCCACACTACCCTGCAACCTCCCCTTCCAGGGCCTGGGACTATCTCTGGGGCTATTTTGTTATTTATGGTATCTTTTTAAAATGTTCAGTTCCCTTTGCTTTGCTGGACCAGTATGCAGGCTTTGAGGCACAATGATTTGAAATTTAAGAAGAGAAGCCAAAGATCAAGATTAAGGGAGATTTAGAAACCTGGCATGAGTATTAAAGTAGAACTACCTTCAAATTCCCTGGGAGAGAGAGACTCTTAAATGAATAAAGGTAACAGTGGCAATTTCTGAAAGTAGAACTGACAGGGTGATGACGAAAAAGGATTTGTGGGATTTAGCCATTTAAAGTTCACTCATCCTGGAAAAAGTAGTTTTCCTACAGTCCGAAGTCATATTATCTGAAAACATGAGTTCCCAAACATGCTTACGAATACAAATGTACAGCCCACGCCTCTGTCCCACTAAATTTGAATTTTTAACAGCTTGTTATTAGGCTACCAAGTAAGTATCTACTTGTGGACTAGAATTTGGAAAACACTAGTACAGTATAGAACTTCTAGAAGGAAAAAAGAGAATAAGAAGAAAGCATGGAACAGAAAGAGAATGCACAGTTGAGATTTTTAAAGTTTATTTTATTTACTCATCCATTCAATCTTTCACTTATTCTGTAGATATTTATTATTGTGCAAGTTATGTGTTTGGCACAGTACTAGGTGTCAGGAATATAAATCTCAAAAGATAGAATTCATCTCTTAAGAACTTTACCATCTAACATAAGGGAGACAGACACATAAAGTTCATCCGGCAAAGGTTTATGAGGGTTGTGAAAGAACATGTACAGGATGTATGAGGCACCTGAGAATAGAGGGAAGGATAGGAAAAGATAGGTGTTCTGGAGAGAGATGACTGCAGAACTGGAGGTGTAGAATAGAGGTAAATGTAGAAGGACAGTGTTTTGATCAAAACTAATCAATGAGCATAAAGTTTCAGTTAAGCAAGATGAATAAATTCTAGAGACCAGCTGTACAACATTGTGTCTATAGTCTGCAATATTTTATTGTGCACTTAAAAGCTTGTTAAGAAGGTATATCTCATATTAAGTACCCGTACTACAATAAAATAAAAAAATTTTAAGACAAATTTTTGTTAAGTACAGAAACCCACTCCAAATACTCCAGTTGAAAAGGAATTTACTAAAAAGTATGGAAGAAAATCAATCTCTCTCTGCAGAACAAAACAGCTTGGCCTCTTGAGAGTGGCACATTGATGTATTCGCTCTCTCAACCTCTTTCTCTAAGGCGACATTGTCTCTCAATTCTGCTTCTTTCCAGTCGTTTCACTTCTCCTCCTTAAGACTCTTAGTTTCTGCTTTGTCATCATTTCAGTTTCCATGATGCTTTGGCTTGCTGGTGCCAACTAAACTCACTTTAAATGATCTTTCTGTTCCCATGACCACTTCTGGTTTTGTCCCTCTCCATGTCTGTTTTTGTACATCCTAAGGTTGTTTGGTACAGCCCCTTCATATCCCAAATCCAAAATCCTGGGAAAGAGAATCCTATTAGCCCAGCTGTATCAGTTACCCATCCTGATATAGTCAGCTATGCCGAGATGGAGCAGGGTCTCTGGATATATAAGAGTTTTTTTCTTCCGTGAGTCATGCATTCTCATGAGAAGGGCTTGCAGGCAGGCAGGCAGGCAGGCAGGCAATGATAGGCAAGTTGGTATTTATCACTTGAACAAAATAGGGAAAGAGAAAATAAATGATGACACAAAAATGACATAGAAGAGCATGTTCAAGAAAATCTAAGCACTTCATTATGATTATTTAGAACAGAGAATGCTTAAGTATTTAGAGTAACTAGAAAATCGGTAGAAAAGACTGAAAGAAAAAGTACTAGTCCAACTCTTCACATTTTATTACTAAAGAAGAGTATCTATCATAAAATATCTCTTCCTGAAAGGGCAGGCACCAAAAGAAGTAGCCCAGTGAATTTGCATGAAAAAGAAAAAGTTGTGAAAGATGGCATTGAGAGTGGGATCATTTGTATACCCTACACTAATTCTTTGATTATTTGCATGTGGTTTTTGAGAACTGCCTGCTCATTCCACTGATTAAGATGCCAAATGTGGTGTTCAGAAAGTATTTTCTTTCTACTATTGTGGTTAAATTTGACCCTGGATTATAGTACTTGTTAATTTGCTATTTAGTGTCTATGTCTTGTTAGTTTTTAACTAAACAGAATAAGTTTCTGGTAACAAGAGAGAACACCTCTGCAGAAACACACATCAATATTTCAGAGAATGTGAAAAAGTTTTGAGGGTACAAACCACAGGGGGCTTCCTCTTTCTTAGCCCTGCCATAGCAATAGACAAAGTTTCGGTAATATTGCATACATTAGTTTTTGGGCCAATGTGAAATAAATTAACCTGCTACATTATTGCTCTGGAGATTTCTTTAGCTTGTCCAGGTAGTAGATAAAATAGTTTCTAAAGTCCTTCAAATGTACACTTGCTGGTCTGTTTTTTAGTAAAACTGAATGTCATAAGGGAAGGAACTATTTGCCTATACTTTATCTTAATTCTTTTAAATATCTCTATTTGAAAATTGAAAATATATAAATTTAAGTAAAAAGACTGGGAAATATTAACTGCTGTATTATTCCTACAAAAGAATGGATTTCTTCCATCATGTTTCAATTCTGTTTTCATGTTTCAATTCTTCCATCATGTTTCATCACTGAATTTGATTACTAATCACTAAAAGTTAGATATGGGATGGACTTGGATCCTACTTTACACTAGAGTTTATATTGTTATTAAGTTCACTTAGGCCTTGAAATACAGCCTTCTTAGTAAAATGTCTCTGAGCTTTATTTTAATTGCTTCATTATGCAAATAGTTTCTCTCTTTCCAAATTAATCCAATTTAAAAATGAATTCTTAGCCCAATCTTCAGCATAGGGAAATCCAAACTATTTTATTTTTATGTATAGGCACTTACAATAATTTGTCCTTGGGGAGGGATGTCAGTTTTTATGCCCCCCTGCTCTTATTCCACATTTCTCCATGACAGAAATCATGACTGGTCCACACTGATTGTGTCTGATTGAATTATGACCAACTCATCAGCTAGATTACTGACTTAAAGATGGATGAAGGCAAATTGAGAGTTTAGAGAAGACATAAACATATTTAGATAATTCTGGCATTTGCAGAATTATCTGCAAGCAACAATGATTTTGCTGCAACCTGAATTCAGGAACACTTCACTGAGTAATAATAAGAAAAACACTTATCTGTAAACCAAAGGCTGTATCTGTCATAATTTTCTTCCTGTAGATGTGTAATGCATAAATACTAGGTTTAACATTTATGTTTCCTCCCTTGTCCTTTTCCAATTTATTCTCTGCGTAGCATCCAAGTTCTATAAATATATACATACAGACAAATTATAATTAGAATAAAATACAAAAGCCATACTTTTACCTGTAAAACCTTACATGTTTGGCAACTACCTGTTCTCTGGCTTCATCTCAGCATACTCTTTGCCTTAATAAATTAAGTGACATGAGCTGATTTTCTGGGTTTTGAAAATGCCAAGATTCTCTTACGTTGTTTCTTCTGCCCATAATGCTCTTCTCACTATTAGCGTGGCTGGCACTTTCTCATTTTTCAGGTCTCATCTTAAACCTTATCTCGAAGAAACCTTATGTTGTGCCATATTTAAAGTAAGTTCCTTTTTATTTCCTTTGCAATCACATCTTATAACCACCCATGATTGCAAGAACATGCTTATGGCACGTTTGCAGAGCAAGGCACAGAGTAGATGCTCAGTAAAAAATTTAACGAAGAATAGATAATAATTATGACAAGCATAAGCAGAATGAGCATTTGTCTCTTTTCCTGAGATACAATCATTCCTAATAAACTGTCAGAATAACTTACATAAACAAGAACAGTTTTTGCACATAATTTCCTTCATAATATTTACATTCTTCACACCTATTTCTTTTGAAAAAGATTAAAATGAACTCCAATAGTCTGATGAAAAATTCTTCTCATAGTCCAGAACTGGGACAAAGTTTGTGTCGTCACATGTTCTATACAATTCTGTATAAGATGATTAGAGCTATAAAATTTAATGTTTCCTTTTGGTAAAACAGCCAAGTAGCTCAGGTATGAACTCTGGTATAAGTTTTCTAGGCTTCCCTTCTTTCCTCTGGTCTTTTTTATATTTTGATGATCTACACCTAAGATTCTGGTCACCAATTATAGTGTGTGGAGGTTTTTTGCTTCTTCCCATACCTAGAACAGCACTATTACAATCACTGACCCTGTAGAACTATATATTTGGTCAATCATTTCAAGTCGCCTAGTCATTATTATTTTTATTGAAGATTCAGTCCAAATTACATATTTGGTAATGCAAGAAACAATAATCTTATAAAATAGTCAGAATAAAGTAATATAGTAGTACTACCTTATAATAGTAATAAGGTCATAAGTAACAATTTAAGCTAAGAACTTCCATCAGGTGTGACCCAGCATCTCCCCAGGCCATCTGACCAGTCTGTTCTGCACCAATTGCTATCATTGAGGAAAATGATATATTGGCATTGAACATAACGTTCAACAGAGATGTCTGAACATACAAGGTGAGTGGTTGGCCATTGTGACCCCCTACAGGATTGAGAAAGGAATGTTATCTTCTAAGAAGTTACATGGCTGGTGCCAGAAGAAAAAAATTGATCATTACAATTGAGCAGGTGTTTTTGCCATTGGAAAGATCTGGTTAACACATAATGCAGAAACATGATGCACACTAGATGGAAGGGAAGAGAACAAATGGGCAGAGAAAAAAATTTGTTTAAATTTTTCTTGTCCTGTCTTAAAAGATGAATTTTTATTTCATCAGGCCCTATCCCTTCTTCTCTCTCTCTCACATCTATCAGGACTTTGTTCAAACCACAACATAATGTGTTTATACTTTTATTGAAAGTTCTTGTAAGTAATTTTATTGCAAGAAGATGGAGATTAAAGTTAAGTCAAAAAAAAGAATTATTTACTAAAGGCTTCATGTACACAACAGTAATTTAGAACACTCTTGAAAAACTTCTAAAGTAATAAATAAATCTCTCCAATATACAGGTATAGATTTAAATAGCATATGGAACTATATGGAATTACATTTCTTTGACCATATTGACTGACAAAACCAGTCATTAAGTATGATTATACTAAGACTTAACCAATTCCCTTACATAAAGTGCTTACATGATTTTTATGTTGTGCCATAGGTCATTAGCTTCCAAGATGCTTCTGAATTTTAAAAGCAATAGCTTACATGCTATTCCAAAGGAATATTTTGAGCTTCGACCATGTCACATGGCTCACTTCTCTTCAATATTTTGGTGAAGGGGAAATCAACTTTATATATAAGTAACTCTATTATTGGGAATGTTTACCAAAACAGGTACAGTAATGTGACCTTGGGT
Organism: Delphinus delphis; assembly: GCF_949987515.2. NCBI lineage: Eukaryota > Metazoa > Chordata > Mammalia > Artiodactyla > Delphinidae > Delphinus > Delphinus delphis. The sequence goes on along the minus strand of NC_082693.1, from coordinate 31,336,190 downwards.
ACTCAAATTGCATGCCTCAAACCTTTCAGGCAGGCTATACATTCTTGTTCCTTGTAAATTAATTGAATATGCATATTATAATGGCAATGTCAAACACTGAAACATGCAGGCTGACACCAAAAATAGATCTTATTTTTATTGAAATATTCAAGAACTTTTGACATGTGAATGGATAAGAGGGCATGGTCAGGGCAATAAACCACAGCTTACAGTGCTGAAGGGCAATCAAGGCAATAGTGTGGTAAGAGCTGATGCTCTACAAACACTGTGAGTTATTGTCACACCGTAAGAGTAAATGTTCTATAATGCTGTGGACTTGTATCATGTCATATTGGGTCTTTTAATCTCTTCAAGTTTACAATAGTAATTGTAATATTTCAAAGTGTGAAATGAGCACAGAAGTGTTGAGAACCTAGTATAACTTTCTTATAAAAAGAAAAAAGCCACAGTCTGGGTATTTCTCTGAAGTACAAGTGAATTTTATTTCAAACCTTTGTGTAGTTAAAGCCAGACATTAATCCCTTTATGCCTGATTGTCTCCAGAGAATTCCTTTTGCCAAACTCCATCCAGCATGTGTCAAAGGAAACACCCAAGAGTAACATCACTTTTTTTTTTCCTGGAGATTTTAAAGCACATTAGAGACATCATATCATTCACCAATAAATACTCGAGTATATATGTCTAACAGATATGGATTAAAAAGAAAAATATAATCACAACATAGTTATCCCTCCATATCTATGGGGGATTGGTTCCAGGACCCCTGTGGATACCAAAATACCCATATGCTCAAGTCCCTTATATAAAATGGTGTAATACTTGCATAAACTTACACACATCCTCCTGTATACTTTAAATTATCTCTAGATTACTTATCATACCTAATAAAATGTAAATTCTATATAAATAGGGGCTGGCATGTGGCAAATTCAAGTTTTGCTTTTTGGAAATTTCTGGAATTTTTTTTTTACTATTTCCAATCCAAGATTGGTTGAACTCATGGATGTGGAACCAGGTGATAGTCATCCTGGCAGGTGTGAGGTGATATATCATTGTGGTTTTCATTTGCATTTCTCTGATGATTAACAATGTTGAGGATTTTTCAATGTGCCCATTGGTCATCTGTACTTGTTCTTTGGAAAAATGTCTATTCATGTTTTCTGAATCAGGTGTTTGTTTTTTTGACATTAAGTTGTATGAGCTGTTTATATATTTTGGATATTAAACCATTGTCAGTCATATCATTTGCAAATATTTTCTCCCATTCAGTATGTTTCCTTTGCTGTGCAAAAGCTTTTCAGTTTAATTAGGTCCAATTTGTTTATTTTTGGTTATTGTTTTGTTTTGTTTTGTTTTTTGCTTTAGGAGACAGATCCAGAAAAAACTGCTATAATTTACATCAAAAAGTGTTCTGCCTATGTTTTATTCTAGAATTTTTATGGTTTCTCTTCTTACATTCAGATTTTTAATCAATTTTGAATTTATTTTTGTATATAGTGTTAGAAAATGTTCTAATTTCATTCATATGTTGATTTTTAGTTTTCCCATCACACTTATTAAAGAGACTGTCTTTTCTCCATTTCTTTTCTTGCATCCACTGTCATAGATTAATTGACCATAAGTGTGTGGGTTTATTTCTGGGTCCTCTATTCTGTTCCATTGATCTATATGTCTGTTATTGTGCCATTACCACACTATTTTGATTAATGTAGCTTTGTAGTATAGCCTGAAGTCAGGAAGCATAATAACTCCAGCTCTGTTCTTCTTTATCCATATTGTTTTGGCTATTTGGGGTCATTGTGTTTCCATACAATATTTTAAATTATTTCTTCCACTTCTGTGGAAAATGTCATTGGTATTTTGATAAGAATTGCATTAAATCTGTAGATTGCCTTGGGTAGTATGATCATTTTAAGAATATTAATTCTTTCAATCCATGAACATAGTGTGTCATTTCATCTATTTTTGTCATCTTCAATTTCTTTCATCAGTGTCTTATACATCTTTGAGCACAGGTCTTTTACCTCCTTAGGTAGGTTTATTCCTAGTTATTTTATTCTTTTTGATACAATTGTGAATGGAATTGTTTTCTTAGTTTCTCTTTCTTATGGTTCATTCTTAGTATATAGCAATGCAACAGATTTCTGTATATTAATTTTGTGTCCTGCAACTTTACTGAATTCATTGATAAGCTTTAGAATTTTTTGGTGGCATCTTTAAGATTTTCTCTGTATAGTATCATGTCATCTACAAACAGTGATAGTTTTCCTCTTTTCCAATTTGGATTCCTTTTATTTCTTTTTCTTCTCTGATTGACATGGCTAGGACTTCCAAAACTATGTTGAATAAAAGTGGCGAGAGTGGATATCCTTGTCTTGTTCCTGATCTTAGGGGGAATGTTTTCATGTTTTCACCATTGGGAATGATATTAGCTGTGGGTTCGTCATATATGGCCTTTATTATGTTGAGGTAGGTTCCCTCTATGCCCATTTTCTGGAGAGCTTTTAATCATAAATCGATGTTGAATTTTGTCAAAATCTTTTTTTGCATATATTGAGATGATCATATGGTTTTTATACTTCAATTTGTTGATGTATTTTTATTCTTCAAATTGTTGGTCAGTCAATGTGCAAATCACATTGATTGATTTGCAGATATTGAAAAATACTTGCATCTCATCCCTGGGATAAATCCCATTTAATCATGGTGTTTGATCCTTTTAATGTATTGTTGGATTTGGTTTGCTAATATTTTGTTGAGGATTTTTGCATCTATGTTCACCGATGATATTGTCCTGTAATTTTCTCCTTTAGTCTGGTTTTGGTATCAGGGTGATGCTGACCTCATAGAATGAATTTGGAAGTGATCCTTCCTCTGCAATTCTTTGGAATGGTTTGAGGACAAATGTTTGTCTTCTAAATGTTTGGTAGAATTTACCTCTGAAGCCATCTGGTCCTGTACTTTTGTTTGTTAGGAGTTTTAAAAATTGCTATTCAATTTTATTAGTGATAATTGGTCTGATTGTATTTTCTATTTCTTTCTGGTTCAGTCTTGTCAGGTTGTACATTTCTAGAAATTTGTCAATTTCTTCTTGTCCATTTTATTGACATATAATTGTTCATAGTATTATCTTATGATCCTTTGTATTTCTGTGGTGTCAGCTGAAACTTCTTTTTCATTTCTGATTTTATTGATTTGGCCCTCTCCCTTTTTTGCTTGATGAGTCTGGCTAAAGGTTTTTTTAATTTTATTTACTTTTCCAAAGAACCAGCTCTTCATTTCATTGATTATTTCTATTGTTTTTTAATTCTTTATTTCATTTTTTTCTGCTCTGATCTTTATGATTTCTTTTCTTCTGATAACTTTGGGTTTGTTTTTTCTTTATCTACTTCTTTTAGGTATGTATTTAGGTTGTTTGAGATTTTTCTTGTTTCCTGAAATAAACTTGTATTGCTATAAACTTTCCTCTTAAAACTGCTTTTACTGCATTCCATAGATTTTGTATTGTTGTGTTTTTATTTTCACTTGTCTGCAGGTTTATTTTTTTCTTTGATTTCTTCAGTGATCCACTGGTTGTTTAGTAGCATATTGTTTAGCCTCCACCTGTTTGTGTTTTTTGCAGTTTTTTACTTGTAGTTGATTTCTAGTGTCATAACATTGTGGTCAGAAAAGATGCTTGATATGATTTCAATTTTCTTAAATTTACCAGGACTTTTTTTTATGACCTAGCATGTGATGTATCCTGGAGAATGTTCCATGTGCACTTGAAAATAATGTGTATTCTGATGCTTTTGGGTGGAATCTATTAAGTCCATCTAGTCTAATGTGTCATTTAAAGCAAATCTTTCCATATTGATTTCATTTCTGGATTATCTATCCATTGATGTAAGGTGTTAAAGTCCCCTACTACTGCATTACTGTCTATTTCTCCCTTTATGTCTGTTAATATTTTCTTTATGTATTTAGGTGCTTCTATGCTGGGTGCATATACATTTACAATTGTCATATCTTCATAGATTTGTCTTTATATAACTTTCTTCCTTATCTCTTGTAACAGTCTTTGTTTTAAATTCTATTTTGTGTGATATAAGTATTGCTACTCTGCCTTTCTTTTTTTTTAATTTAATTTAATTTATTTAGTTTTATACAGCAGGTTCTTATTAGTTATCTATTTTATACATATTAGTGTATATATGTCAATCCCAATCTCCCAGTTCATCCCACCACCTGCCCCACAATTTCCCCATTTGGTGTCCATACATTTGTTCTCTACAACTGTGTCTCTATTTTACTCTGCCTTTCTTTTGGTTTCCATTTGCATGAAATATCTTTTTCCATCCCCTCACTCTGTCTTTAGATATGAAGTGAGTTCCTCGTAGGCAGCATATATACAGGTCTTCTTTTTGTATCCATTCAGCCACTCTATGTCTTTCTACTGGAGCATTTTGTCCATTTACATTTAAGGTAATTATTGATATGTATATTCTTATCAACATTTTGTTAATTGTTTCATTGTTGTTGTTTTTTTTGGTAGCTCTTTTATTTCCCTTTCGTCTTCTTTTGTTCTCTTCTCTTGTAATTTGATGACTATCTTTAGTGTTATGTATGGATTTCTTTTTCTTTTTTGTGTGTGTATCTATTATAGATTTTTGATTTGTGGTTACCATAAAGGTTATATATAGGAATCTTTATACATACATGATTGTTTTAAATTGCTGATCTTTTAATTTTAAATGAATTTTAATGACCCTGCAATTGTACTCCCCTCCTCACAATTACTGTTTTTGATATTGTATTTTACATCTATTTATTTCATATATCTCTCAAATGCTTACTGTGGATACATATGATTTTACTAATTTTGTCTTTTAACCTTCCTACTAGCTCTGTGTGTGGTTGATTTACTACGTTTACTGTTTATTTGCCTTTACCAATGAGCTTTTTCCTTTCATAATTTTTGTTTCTAGTTGTGGCCTTTTCTTCTTCACTTAGAGAAGTCCCTTTGACTTTTTTGTAAATCTGGTTTGGTGGTGCTGAAATATTTTTGCTTTTGCTTCTCTGTAAAATTTTGATCTCTCCTTCTCATCTGAATGAGAGACTTGCTGTGAGAGTATCTTTGGGTTTAGGTTTTTCCCTTTCATCATTTTAAATATATCATGGCATTCCCTTTTGGCCCACAGAGTTTCTGCTGAAAAGTCAGCTGATAGCCTTTATGAGAGTTCCCTTGTATGTAAAAATTCTTGCCGTTCCCTTGCTGCTTTTAATATTCTCTCTTTATCTTTAATTTTTGCCATTTTAATTACAGTGTTCCTTAGTGTGTTCCTCTCTGGGTTAATCCTATTTGGGAATCTCTATGCTTCCTAGACTTGGAAGCCTGTTTCCTTTCCCAAGTTAGGGAAGTTTTCAGCTATTATTTCTTCTAAGCACGTTCCTCTCTCTTTTCTCCTTCTGGGACCCCTATAATGTGAATGTTAGTGCACTTGATGTTGTCCCAGAGGTTTCTCAAACTGTCCTCATTTCTTTTCATTCTTTTTTTCTTTTTTCTGTTCAGCATCAGTGATTTCCACTATTCTATTCCATTCCTCTATATCATTTAGTATACTGTTGATTCCTTCTAGTTATTTTTCATTGTAGTTACGGTATTCTTCATCTCTGTTTGTTTTTTCTTACTCTTTGTTTAAAAATTCTAATTTCTCACTCTGTGCATCCATCCTTCTCTCAAGTTCTTTGGTCATCTTTACAATCATTACCCTAAGCTTTTTCTTGGGTAAGTTGCCTATTTCCACTTTACTTCATTCTTCTCCTGGGGTTTTATCTTATTCCTTCATTTGGAACATGTTCCTCCATCACCTTATTTTGCCTAACTTCCTTTTTTTTTCCCTACATATCTGGTAGGTTGGTTACATTTCCTGACCTTAGAGAGGTGGCTTTCTGTAGGAGATGTCCTAGGCATCTCAGCAGCACACTCCCCTCTCGACATCAGAGCTATATGCTCTTTGGGGTTCCTCTTATACGGGCTGCATCAATTCTTATTTTCTGGCAGGCTGACTACTTTGACCAGTCTGGTAGGCTTGGTTGGCCCTGGTCCAGTTTTTTGCCTGGCCTTGCCTTGTGTGGATGTTGACAGCCATTGTGTGGTAGGGCTGGGTCATGATGCAGCTGGCTATAGCACCCTGGGGGGCCCTGGAGCTAGTGCTGGCTCACTGGTGGACAGAGTTGGGGTACAGGAGACCACAGGGCTGGTGCCTGCCCACTGGTTGGTGAAGCCAGATCCTAAAGCTAGTACCAGCCTACTGGCTTGCAGAGCCACATCTTGGGGTCTGGCCGCAGGGTTTCCAGAGGTGGTGTCAGGCTGCTTATTGGTGGGACTGGTTCCTGACACAGCTCGCTGAGGGGTCTATGGTGTTTTGAAGCTTGTGTTGGCCTGCTAGAGAGTGGGGCCAAAGCCCAGCCAGTCTCAGGGTAGGTGCTAGCCTGCTGGTAGGTGGGCTGTGTCCACAGGCTTCAGGTTTGTGGCTGTCCTGTGGTCTGTATCTGTCCACTAATGGGTGAGGTTGGTCCTGAGGTTAAAGCAGGCTAGCTGGTGGGCAGGACCAGGAATTCTGGGGCTGAGGACTGCTCGCTGGTGGGTGGAGCTGGGTCCCAGGTCTCTGAAGGTAAGACCCTGGGGGCCCCTGGTATAGTGCATACACACTGGTGTGTGGGGCCAAGTCATAGGCCCTCTGGTGGGCTGGGCCATGTCCAGGGGTGATTTGGGCTCAGGGGATCTTAAGGCAGTCTGCCTGATGGTGGGTGGGGCTATGTCCCAACCCAGTTAATTGCTGAGCCTGAGACATCTCAGTGCTGGTGCCTACAAGCTGTTGGGCAAGGGTGGGGCTAAGTTCTGAGTCTAATAAGCTAGAGAAAGTATTCTAAAATGGAGATTGCCAGAACCAGTGTCCATGTGGTAAAACAAGCTCTCAGAAATGGTTGCTGCCTGTGTCTATGTTCCCAGAGTGAGCTCCAGTTGCCTCCTGCCTCTCCAGGAGACACTCCAGATCAGCAGTTAGGTCTGACTCTGATTCCTTTCAAATTACTACTCCTGCCCTGGGTCCTGGAGCATGTGAGATTTTGTATGTGCCCTTTAAGTGTGGAGTCTCTATTTCCCCCAGTCCTCTGAGACTCCTGAAAGTAAGCACCCCTGGCCTTCAAAGCCATCTTCCAAGCACAAGACCTCTAAACAGGGAAGCCTGATATGGGGTTCAGACCCCTCACTCTTTTGGGAGAAATTCTGCAATTCTCCCATTTGTGGTCACCCTCCTAGGGGTATGAAACTTAACTATATCATGACTCCTCCCCACCTACCAGTCTCCTTGTGGTTCTTTCTTTATATCTTTAGTTGTAGAAGATCTTTTCTGGTAGGTTTGGATTTTTCATCAATAATTGTTCTGTAAATAGCTGTAAATTTGGTGTGTAGTGGAAGGAGGTGAGGTCAGGATCTTTCTACACTGCCATCTTGACCTCTCCTTCAAATACTTGATTCTTTCCCTTTATCAGTTTCTAGAAAAACCAACTGGTATCTAACAATTATCCTAAAGTTGCTAAAGAGATTTTTTTAAAGTATCATTATAAACCCATATATTATATTTTATATTTATTTCAGTGCATTTTAATAATTATTGTTTTGATGCTCAAGCTGATCTATCTTTGGCCAATTTAAGCCCTTTCAAACTGGTTTCTGTGCGTTTTTGACATGATCTCAAGAGTTTTGGAAAGCTTCCTTGCTTTCAGAAATGACAAGATAGCTCAGATCCATGTTTTACATTTAGTATCCAGTTAAAGAATCTGCCATTTCTCTAAGGAGACCTTGTTCCTTTTAGTAGGAAATGTTTGAAGATGAAAATCTGTGCACAAGGTATATTTTTTTCTACTAGTTGTTATTGCTTCAAGAAAACTGAGTGGACAAAACTAGAAAATATGCATGCTTTTAGAATGAAGAAACTAAATTCTGAGTTCATACTGACATTTCCAATTAAAAATGAAAAAATAAAGCGTTTTTGCCTAACTTATTTCATTTCATATTTATATTGCATACCTTTTAACATTTTATCTCTTAAATTTGCTATGAGATATATGTTTTTCTGTGGAAAAATAATAATGATAGAGAGTAAATACTGTTTAAATTTGGAGCATTTGATTTGTTGGTATTATGGATAATTCTGTTGTGATCTACCCCTTCCCTACAGATGACTTACTCATCTTAATAAATGATACTAAAACCCTAATATCTACCTTTGATTCCTTTCTCTCTCTTACTCTGTATCTAAACTATTAGCAAGTCCTACAAGCTTTACTCCCAAAACATATTCTAAATCTATTTACTTCTTCCATTTTTAATACTACTACTACTACTGCTACTACCACTAACTGCCAATCATTAGTTAGCTTTTGCTGCATAGCAAACTACCCAAAAGCTTAGTATCTTAAAACACCAATAATTTATTACTTTTCACAATTATGTGGGTTAAGTGGGTGGTTCTTCTAGTATGGGCTGGTCTGGCTAGGACTGAATGATTTAGAATTATCTTGCTTACACATCTGAGGCCTTACATGGGATCGCTGGGATGGTTGGGATGACTGGAACACCTGTCCTGGGTTCATTCATCATCTTCAAGCATGCAAGTCTGGAGCTTGTTCATATGATAGTGGAAGAACATCCAGGATCAAGATGGAAAAAGCTCTAACAGACTAGTTCTTTTTTCAAGCCTCTGCTTGTAACATCAAAGCTAGTCATCAGGTCAAACCCAGATTCAAGGTCAGAAGAAATAGGCTCCACTTTTTGATGGGAAGAAAGGTAAAGCCTTGTGGCAAAAGTTGTACAAAAAGGGATGGGAGGAATCTGTGACCATTTTTCAGTCTACCACATCACATGAGGCTAAACCACTACTATTTCTTATGTGGGTACTTGCAATAATACCTTGCTTTCACTTTTGCCTTTATGCAAGCAATTGTCTGTATATGAATCAGTCTGCTATTTTTAAAATATAAATCAAAACACATCATTTCTTTTTCTAAACACTGTCAAAGATTTCTTATCATATTTACTTGGTCTTTGTGCCTTATGTGATCAGTCTCTTGCCTTCCTCTTTGACATAATCTCTACCACTCTTCCCTTAGTGCATTGGCCTTTCTCTTCCAAAATTAGGACACTTGCTCTCCCTGTTTCTTCTACATAGAATGTTACTCACTTTTATCTTCACATAGCTGGTTTTTCTTGTTATTCAGGTCTCAGAGAGAACTTCCTATGTGGCATAAATATCAATAGTGCACACCTCTCTTTGCTAGATATTTGGAAGATTTTACTTCCAGACTCTGCTGGCACAGCTTAAGCACATTTGACCAGTTCTGATCAGCAGACCATGAGTGAAAGTAAAATGTATCATTTCTAGGTTGAGTCCGTGAGAAGTGTTCTAATCTCTCTTCTCAGGGTTCTAATCTCCCTTCTTCCCTTTCTGTCACAATTGAAGAGTCTCATGTTGAGATGGCAAAGCATAAGATTAAAGTAGCTTTAGTTACTAAGGCAATACATGAAGGATTGCTGTCCTGGAGAGTTTATAAAACCCAGGGTGGACTTCGGATGAGTGAGAAATAAACTTGTGTTGTTATAATACACTACAATTTTGGAGTTAATTTGTTATTATAGTATCCTCTTCTGTCCTGACTGACACACTAAGAAAAGTTTTAAGTAGCTGCTTCATCATGTTCTCATTCTCTGTACTAACAATCTGTTTCACTTTCCACATAACTCCTAATAATATTCACTTATATCTTGTTATACTCCCGCTTATCTAGAATGTAAACTCTGTATAAGGAATCTTAACTGCTTATGAATCATTGTATTTCCAGGGCTTAGAATAGCAGCTATTCAGTAAATATCTATAGAAGGGATCAGTATGGTGTCTATTACATAGCACTCTTTGGTATACCAGATTGGATTACACAGCTGTGCATGAAAAGAAACAAAATAAAACAGGTGAATTCTCACCCAAATATACTGTGGGAAATTTATAGGAATTAAATGATTTTTTTGACACTTCATAATTATAGAAGTGTGTAAAGACAACAAGTAAAATGCTCATTTTATTATTAGAACCAAGTGGACACATAGGCACAATGCAAAACTCTTCAGCCTTGGAGAGAGTAGAGAGATGCTAGGAATCTGGCAGAGTTCCAGAGGGACAAGAAAAGGAAAGCATAGAAAATAAATATGCTAGAAGTATTTCCCTGATACTCACTTACTTCTTTTCTTTTCTGAGACAGCCATACCCTAATTGACCATACACTTGGTATTAAGTCCACTGAATTAACTCAGAATAAAGAGAATAGAGAAGACAGGAGAACATTGCCTCCTTAACTGACCTCTATTTCCATCCATAGAGAAGGAACTATTTCACACATGTCACCAGGACAAGTCTGGTTAACAGTGTAAGAGCAGCTTACATCTCATTCTCATTGTTCCTAAAGCATGTAGCTCTCTCATGAGCCTCATAAGAAATAGTGGCTAATGCTTTGTGAAGATTCTGGCATCATTAAGAGTTCAATCTCTAATTCAGTTGAATATGATTCTAACCTGCATGGAAAGACCAGTCCATTAATGACTGGAACCCTCACAGCAAGCTCATTTTCTTTGTCACAAGACTCCTAAGCTCATGTGAATCAAGGAGCATGGGTGGACAGTTCTTTCAATGTCCATGAATAATCTGTAGAAGCAAAGAAATTTCCTGAGCATTCTCTGACAGAAGAGCTATTGCCTAGGGCAATAAATATACTCTTGGAAGGGGAGGTTCAGTGTTGCCTAAGTCACATACAAATTAACAAAATTACCTAACTGAGCCAAAATGTGTTTGGAAATCAAGGCAGACAACAGGCAGAAGAGGAAAAATTGGTTAGTAAAGAGCAGAATCCAAAACCCAAAGAGACACAGACAGAGAAAGAAAGGGTGGGGATAGGAGGTACTAAAGTAGCAAGGTGAATCCTCTAATTGAGATGCTGCTATGTGCAAGTTACCAAGAAAGAAATCCAGTGCTAGGAAAATAAAGGATGTTTTCTCAAAATTGGTAAAGAAGGTGAGTTCATTTCAGGAACAAGGTGAAAGTTCAGCTATTGGAGTCTAATTCAGCACGAGACTCACAACAAAGATGTAGAAAGTTGAATGGGAGCTGCTTAATCATTGGTGCCTGGTAGAACTTACCCTAAAGACTGTGCAAGGCTGGAGCTAAAGGTAGGCATCAAGTAGCTCCAGCCCTGAGGAAAGTAGATAGAGGTTAGGAACATGGCAGAGTCTTAGAGAGACAAAAAAAGGAATGCAATAAGAATGGCAACAAAGCTCTTTCCATGTGACTAGGGTTTTCACAGGAAACCCCAAATATCAAGTATATCATTTGATTCTTACAACCACATTATGATTTAGGCAGTGTCTCTATGTCACAACTAAGTGGAATGTCTCTCCATTCCTTTTTCCCATACAGTAACAAATTTGGCATTTCTTTACCCTCAAGTTTGGATTTCTAAACATAAGTGAAAGTGAAATTGGCTTTTGATAATTCTGGAAAAATATCAGATGTCCACATAGTTTTAGCTGGATTAGTTACCAACCAGCTTAACAATAGGATTAAAATGAACAAAAATTATTTCCAAACAAATTTTGAAAATATAATCATAGAATATTGTCTATGGAACACAATAAAATTATTATAAGTGTAGCTGAAAATTTTTATTTTCTTATAATCTACTTTGTAGAATAATGGCAAGTGCCACATTTAGAGCACAGTAGAACATTTTGTTGCCCTGTATTTCTTCATCTTCTCAACCCCCAAAGCTTGAAATATTTCTTTATGACAAAACTCAGTTATGATAATGCCTCGATCTAATATCTTTTCAAATTACTCATGAAATAGTTATTTCCTATATACTTAGGAATGTTATTTTCATCTCTGTTTTCTCAATTTCTAAGTTGAAATAAAGTAAGCAGTGTGGAAGTCACTTTACAAAACTGCCATAAGATTGACCTGCAGTGTTAAGGAAAGGTAGAATAATAACACTGATTGAAAAACAGATGTTTATACATTATACATATTTCTCATCCTATCCTCAAACAAACCTATGAAGCACATATTTTTATTAGTCCTATTTTACAAGTGAGAAAACTGGGGCTTAAAACAAGGTTAAATAAGCTATAGAATGACTATAATAAAAAAAGACAGACAATAACAAGTGCTGAAAATTATGTAAAGAAACATTGCTTGTGGGAATGTAGAATGGTGGCTGTGGGTTTTCAAAATCTTTCTGGTCTCATGTCTTAAACAATAGTCTGGTCATACTGCAGTAACTTCGCATGTAGTATGCAAAGATCTCATGCTACTTTCTAGGTAGCTCTTCCCCCGTAAATTGACACGACTCCATTTCATTCACATCTCTCCTCGAATATCACCTTAACAGAGAGGTCTTTCCCAAACATCTTGTCTAAAAGATATGCTCTCTAAACTTTCACCCTGCTTTATTTTTTAATAGCTCTTATCACCACCTAACATATATATTTGCTTACTGTCCTCTTCATGGACTACTCCTAAACAAGTGGAACTACATCAAACTAAAAATCTTGTGCACAGCAGGGAAACAATACCTAAAATATGTAAGGGAAATACATACCTCAATAGCAAATAATAATAATAATAACCTAATTGAAAATAGGATAGGGACCTTAACAGACAATTCTTACAAGAAGACATACAAATGGCAACAGGAATATGAAAAGGTGCTCAACCTCACTAATCATCAGGGAAATGCAGATCAAAACCACAATGAGCTATCATGTCACACATGTTAAGAAGAATATTATTAAAAATAAAATATAAGGGTTGGTAAGATTGTGGAGAAAAGGGAACCCTGGTACATTGTTTGTAGGAATGTAACCATATGATTCAGTAACCTCACTTCTAGGTATTTAACCAAAGGAATATAAATCAAGATCTTGAAGAAATACTTGCCCTCTCATGTTCATTGCAGCATTATTCACTTTAGCCAAGATATGGAAACAACCTAAATATTCATCAATGGATGAACAGATTAAAAAATGTGATATATAAACACAATGGGATATTATTCAGCCTTAAAAAAGAAGGAAATCCTGCCATTTGTGACACGGGTGAACCTGGAGGACATTATGCTAAGGGAAATAAACCAGACACAGAAAGACAAATACTTTATAATCTTGCTTTTATGTGGAATCTAAAATTCAAACCCATAGAAACAAAGAGTAGAACATTAGTTGCTAGGACCTGAAAAGAGAGGAAAATGGGAAGGTGATGGTCAAATGGTACCAATTTACAGCTGTGCGAGATAAATAAGTTCTGAAGATCTACTATACAACATTGTACTTCTAGCTAACAATAATGTATTGTAAACTTAAAATTTACTAAGAAGGTAGTTCTTATGTTAAGTGCTCTTACTACACATACACACAAGTAATGATAATAAAGGGGGCAGGAGGAAATGTTGGGATGTGATGGATATATTTATTTCCTTGATGGTGGTGATGGTTTCGTAAGTGTACACTTTTCTCCAAATTCATCAAGTTGTATACAATAAATATGCACATCCTTTTTTTTTTTCAGCTTTATTTGGGTATAATTGACTGGCCTGCAAAGTTTCTGCTGAAAAGTCTGTTCATAATCTTATGGGGGTTCCCTTGTACATAAAAAGTTGCTTTTCTTTTGCTGCTTTTAAGATTCTCTTTTTGGAGAGCGCAGGGAGACGACTGGGGTTGGCAGCGTGAACACAGCCTGCAGGGGGCTAGTGCACCACAGGTAGCCGGGAGGGAGTCCAGGGAAAAGTCTGGAGCTGCCGAAGAGGCAAGAGACTTTTTCTTCCCTCTTTGGTTCCTGGTGCTCGAGGAGAGGGGATTAAGAGCGCCGCTTAAAGGAGCTCCAGAGACGGGCGCGGCTATCAGCGTGGACCCCAGTGATGGGCATGAGACTAAGGTCGCCACCAAGAAGCCTGTGTGTGAGCACAGGTCACTCTCCACACCGCCCCTCCCGGGAGCCTGAGCCTGTGCAGCCCGCCACTGCCAGGGTCCCACGATCCAGGGACAACTTCCCCGGGAGAACGCACGGCGCGCCTCAGGCTGGTGCAACGTCACACCGCCTCTGACGCTGCAGGCTTGCCCCGCATCGTGCCCCTCCCTCTCCCTCGACCTGAGTGAGCCAGAGACCCTGAAGCAGCTGCTCCTTTAACCCCATCCTGTCTGAGCTAAGAACAGATGCCCTCAGGCGACCTACACACGCAGAGGTGGGGCCAAATCCAAAGCTGAGCCCCGGGAGCTGTGAGAACAAAGAAGAGAAAGGGAAATCTCTCCCAGCAGCCTCAGGAGCAGCGGATTAAACCTCCACAATCAACTTGATGTACCCTGTATCTGTGGAATACCTGAAGAGACAACAAATCATCCCAAATTGAGGAGGTGGACTTTGAGAACAAGATTTATTATTTTTTCCCCTTTTCCTCTTTTTGTAAGTGTGTATGTGTATGCTTCTGTGTGAGATTTTGTCTGTATATCTTTGCTTTCACCATTTGTCCTAGGATTCTATCCAACTTTTTTTTTTTACTTAAAATTTTTTTTTATTATTTTTTATTTTAATAACTTTTTTATTTTATCTTACTTTATTTTCTTTTATCCTCTTTCTTTCTTTCTTTCTTTCTACTTTTTCTCCCTTTTATTCTGAGCCGTGTGGATGAAAGGCTCTTGGTGCTGCAGCCAGGACTCAGTGCTGTGCCTCTGAGGTGGGAGAGCCAACTTCAGGACACTGGTCCACAAGAGACCTCCCAGATCCATGTAATATGAAACAGCAAAAATATCCCAGAGATCTCCATCTCAACACCAACACCCAGCTTCACTCAACAACCAGCAAGCTACAGTGCTGAACACCCTATGCCAAACAACTAGCAACACAGGAACACAACCCCACCCATTAGCACAGAGACTGCCTAAAATCATAATAAGTCCACAGACACCCCCAAACACACCACCAGACATGGACCTGCCCACCAGAAAGACAAGATCCAGCCTCATCCACCAGAACACAGGCACTAGTCCCCTCCACCAGGAAGCCTACACAGCCCACTGAACCAACTTTAGCCACTGGGGAACAGACATCAAAAAAAAACGGGAACTACAAACCTGCAGCCTGCAAAAAGAAGACCCCAAGCACAGTAATATAAGCAAAATGAAAAGACAGAAAAACACACAGCAGATGAAGGAGCAAGATAAAAACCCACCAGACCTAACAAATGAAGAGGAAATAGGCAGTCTACCTGAAAAAGAATTCAGAATAATGATAGGAAAGATGATCCAAAATCTTGGAAATAGAATAGGGAAAATGCAAGAAACATTTACCAAGGACCTAGAAGAACTAAAGATGAAACAAACAATGATGAACAACACAATAAATGAAATGAAAAATACTCTAGATGGGATCAATAGCAGAATAACTGAGGCAGAAGAACGGGTAAGTGACCTGGAAGATAAAATAGTGGAAATAACTACTGCAGAGCAGAATAGAGAAAAAAGAATGAAAAGAACTGAGGACAGTCTCAGAGACCTCTGGGACAACATTAAACGCACCAACATTCAAATTATAGGGGTTCCAGAAGAAGAAGAGAAAAAGAAAGGGACTGAGAAAATATTTGAAGAGATTATACTTGAAAACTTCCTTAATATGGGAAAGGAAATAGTTAATCAAGTCCAGGAAGCACAGAGAGTCCCATTCAGGATAAATCCAAGGAGAAACACACCAAGACACATATTAATCAAACTGTCAAAAATTAAATACAAAGAAAACATATTAAAAGCAGCAAGGGAAAAACAACAAATAACACACAAGGGAATCCACATAAGGTTAACAGCTGATCTTTCAGCAGAAACTCTGCAAGCCAGAAGGGACTGGCAGGACATATATAAAGTGATGAAAGAGAAAAACCTACAACCAAGATTACTCTACCCAGCAAGGATCTCATTCAGATTTTTTTTTTTTTTTTTTTTTTTTTGCAGTACACAGGCCTCTCACTGTTGTGGCCTCTCCCGTTGTGGAGCACAGGCTTCAGATGCGCAGGCTCAGCGGTCATGGCTCACGGGCCCAGCTGCTCCGCAGCATGTGGGATCTTCCCGGACCGGGTCACAAACCCATGTCCCCTGCATTGGCAGGCAGACTCTCAGCCACTGTGCCACTAGGGAAGCCCTCTCATTCAGATTTGATGGAGAAATTAAAACCTTTACAGAAAAGCAAAAGCTGAGAGAGGTCAACACCACTAAACCAGCTTTACAACAAATGTTAAAGGAACTTCTCTAGGCAAGAAACAAAACAGAAGGAAAAGACCTACAATAAAAACCCAAAACAATTAAGAAAATGGGAGTAGGAACATGCATATCGATAATTGCCTTAAATGTAAATGGATTAAATGCTCCCACCAAAAGACACAGACTGGCTGAATGGATACTAAAACAAGACTCATATATATGTTGTCTACAAGAGACCCACTTCAGACCTACAGACACATACAGACTGAAAGTGAGGGGATGGAAAAAGATATTCCATGCAAATGGAAACCAAAAGAAAGCTGGAGTAGCAATTCTCATATCAGACAAAATAGACTTTAAAATAAAGACTATTAGAAGAGACAAAGAAGGACACTATATAATGATCAAGAGATAAATCCAAGAAGAAGATATAACAATTGTAAATATTTATGCACCCAACATAGCAGCACCTCAATACATAGGGCAATTACTAATAGCCATAAAAGGGGAAATCAACAGTAACACATTCATAGTAGAGGACTTTAACACCCCACTTTCACCAATGGACAGATCATCCAAAATGAAAATGCATAATGAAACACAAGCTTTATACACATCCTGTATATTAAACAGGATGGACTTAATTGATATTTATAGGACATTCCATCCAACAGAATACACATTTTTCCCAAGTGCTCATGGAATATTCTCCAGGATCCATCATATCTTGGGTCACAAATCAAGCCTTGGTAAATTTAAGAAAATTGAACTTGTATCAAGTATCTTTTCCGACCACAACATTATGAGACTAGATATCAATTACAGGAAAAGATCTGTAAAAAATACAAACACGTGGAGACTAAAATATACACTACTTAATAACGAAGTGATCACTGAAGAAAACAAAGAGGAAATAAAGAAATATCTAGAAACAAATGACAATGGAGACACGACGACCTAAAACCTATGGGATGCAGCAAAAGCAGGTCTAAGAGGGAAGTTTATAGCAATACAATCCTACCTTAAGAAACAGGAAACATCTCGAATAAACAACCTAACCTTGCACCTAAAGCAATTAGAGAAAGAAGAACAAAAAAACCCCAAAGTTAGCAGAAGAAAAGAAATCATAAAGATCAGATCAGAAATAAATGAAAAAGAAATGAAGGAAATGATAGCAAAGATCAGTAAAAATAAAAGCTTGTTCTTCGAGAAGATAAACAAAATTGATAAACTATTAGCCAGACTCATCAAGAAAAAAGAGAGAAGACTCAAATCAATAGAATTAGAAAGGAAAAAGGAGAAGTAACAACGGACACTGAAGAAATACAAAAGATCATGAGAGATTACTACAAGCAGCTCTATGCCAATAAAATGGACAACCTGGAAGAAATGGACAAATTCTTAGAAAAGCACAACCTGCCAAGACTGAACCAGGAAGAAATAGAAAATATGAACAGACCAATCACAAGCACTGAAACTGAAACTGTGATTAAAAATCTTCCAACAAGAGGCTTCCCTGGTGGCACAATGGTTGAGAGTCCGCCTGCCGATGCAGGGGACACGGGTTCGTGTCCCAGTCCAGGAGGATCCCGTGTGCCGCGGAGTGGCTGGGCCCGTAAGCCATGGCTGCTGAGCCTGCGTGTCCGGAGCCTGTGCTCCGCAATGGGAGGGGCCACAACAGTGAGAGGCTCAAGTACTGCAACAACAACAAAAAAAAAATCTTCCAACAAACAAAAGCCCAGGACCAGATAGCTTCACAGGCAAATTCTACCCAACATTTAGAGAAGAGCTAACAACTATCCTTCTCAAACTCTTCCAAAAGATAGCAGAGGGAGGAACACTCCCAAACTCATTCTGTGAGGCCACTATCACCCTTATACCAAAACCAGACAAAGATGTCACAAAGAAAGAAAACTAGAGGCCAATATCATTGATGAACATAGATGCAAAAATCCTCAGCAAAATACTAGCAAACAGAATCCAACAGCACATTAAAAGGATCATACACCATGATTGAGAGGGACTTATTCCAGGAATGCAAGGATTCATATGCAAGTCAATCAATGTGATACACCATATTAACAAATTGAAGGAGAAAAACCATATGGTCATCTCAATAGATGCAGAGAAAATTTCGACAAAATTCATCACCCATTTATGATAAAAACCCTCCAGAAAGCAGGCACAGAGGGAACTTACCTCAACATAATAAACGCCATATATGACAAACCCACAGCCAACATCATCCTCAATGGTGAACAACTGAAAGAATTTCCACTAAGATCAGGAACAAGACAAGGTTGCCCACTCTCACCACTCTTATTCAACATAGTTCTAGAAGTTTTAGCCACAGCAATCAGAGAAGAAAAGGAAATAAAAGGAATCCAAATCAGAAAAGAAGAAGTAAAACTGTCACTGTTTGCAGATGACATGATACTATACATAGAGAATCCTAAAGATGCTACCAGAAAACTACTAGACCTAATCAATGAATTTGGTAAAGTTGTAGGATACAAAATTAATGCACAGAAATCTCTGGCATTCCTATACACTAATGATGAAAAATCTGAAAGTGAAATCAAGAAAACACTCCCATTTACCAGTGCAACAAAAAGAATAAAATATCTAGGAATAAACCTACCTAAGGAGACAAAAGTCCTGTGTGCAGAAAATTATAAGACACTGATGAAAGGAATTAAAGATGACACAAAGAGATGGAGAGATATACCATGTTCTTGGATTGGAAGAATCAACATTGTGAAAATGACTCTACTACCCAAAGCAATCTACAGATTCAATGCAATCCCTATCAAACTACCACTGGCATTTTTCACACAACCTGAACAAAAAATTTCACAATTTATATGGAAACACAAAAGACCCCAAATAGCCAAAGCAATCTTGAGAATGAAAAACGGAGCTGGAGGAATCAGGCTCCCTGACTTCAGACTATACTACAAAGCTACAGTAATCAAGACAGTATTGTACTGGCACAAAAACAGAAAGATAGATCAATAGAACAGGATAGAAAGCCCAGAGATAAACTCATGCACATATGGTCACCTTATCTTTGATAAAGGAGGCAGGAATGTAGAGTGGAGAAAGGACAGCCTCTTCAATAAGTGGTGCTGGGAAAACTGGACAGGTACATGTAAAAGTATGAGATTAGAACACTCCCTAACACCATACACAAAAATAAGCTCAAAATGGATTAAAGACCTAAATGTAAGGCCAGACACTCTCAAACTCTTAGAGGAAAACATAGGCAGAACACTCTATGACATAAATCACAGCAAGATCCTTTTTGACCCACCTCCTAGAGAAATGGAAATAAAAACAAAAATAAACAAATGGGACCTTATGAAACTTCAAAGCTTTTGCACAGCAAAGGAAACCATAAACAAGACCAAAAGACAACCGTCAGAATGGGAGAAAATATTTGCAAATGAAGCAACTGACAAAGGATTAATCTCCAAAATTTACAAGCAGCTCATGCAGCTCAATAACAGAAAAACAAACAATCCAATCCAAAAATGGGCAGAACACCTAAATAGACATTTCTCTAAAGAAGATATATAGATTGCCAACAAACACATGAAAGAATGCTCAACATCATTAATCATTAGAGAAATGCAACTCAAAACTACAGTGAGATATCATCTCACACCAGTCAGAATGGCCATCATCAAAAAATCTAGAAACAATAAATGCTGGAGAGGGTGTGGAGAAAAGGGAACCCTCTTGCACTGCTGGTGGGAATGTAAATTGGTACAGCCACTATGGAGAACAGTATGGAGGTTCCTTAAAAAACTAAAATTAGAACTACCATACGACCCAGCAATCCCATTACTGGGCATATATCCTGAGAAAACCATAATTCAAAAAGAGTCATGTACCAAAATATTCATTGCAGTTCTATTTACAATAGCCAGAAGTTGGAAACAACCTATGTGTCCATCATTGGATGAATGGATAAAGAAGATGTGGCACATATATACAATGGAATATTACTCAGCCATAAAAAGAAATGAAATTGAGTTATTCGTAGTGAGGTGGATGTACCTAGAGTCTGTCATACAGAGTGAAGTAAGTCAGAAAGAGAAAGACAAATTCCATGTGCTAACACATATAGATGGAATCTAAGGGAGGAAAATGTCATGAAGAACCTAGGGGTGAGACAGGAATAAAGACACAGACCTACTACAGAATCGACTTGAGGATATGGGGAGGGGGAAGGGTAAGCTGTGACAAAGTGAGAGAGTGGCATGGACATATATACACTACCAAATGTAAAATAGATGTTAGTGGGAAGCAGCCACATAGCACAGGGTGATAGCTCGGTGTTTTGTGAGCACCTAGAGGGGTGGGATAGGGAGGCTGGGAGGGAGGGAGATGCAAGAGGGAAGAGATATGGGAACATATGTATATGTATAACTGATTCACTTTGCTATAAAGCAGAAACTAACACACCATTGTAAAGCAATTATACTCCAATAAAGGTGTAAAAAAATAAAAAAGAAGACTCTTTTTTCTTAACTTTAACAATTCAATTAGAATGTCTGGGTGGAGCCTCTTTCATTCATTTTTTATGGAAGTTTCTGAGCTTCCTGGATCTGGATATCTGTTTCTTTTCCCATGTTTAGGATAGCTTTCAGCCATTATTTCTTTAAATAAACTGCCCCTTTCTTTCTCTCTCTTCTCCTTCTCGGACCCTTAAAATATGTATATATATAATTGTCCTCTTGCTGTTATCCCATAAGTTCCTTAAGCACTCTTCACTCTTTTATCACCCTTTATTTTCTTTTTGCTTCTCTCATTGAATGAATTCCACTGCCCTGTCCTTGAGTTTGCTGATCTTCTCCTTCACTTGATCTTGTCTGCTGTTGGACCCTTCTATTGAATTTTTTAGTTCAATTACTGTATTCTTCAGCTTTGTGACTTTTGTTTGATACTTTCTCATATTTTCTATCTCTTTGTTGAAATTCTCACTTTGTTCATATATTGTTCTTCTGACCTCTATGAACATCTTTATGACCATTATTTTGAATTCCCTATCAGTTAAATCACGTATCTACATTTCATTAAGATCTATTTCTAGAAATTTTCTTGTACTTTTGTTTGGAACATATTCCTATTTCTTCATTTTCCTTCATTTTTGTGCTAGTTTTTGCACATTAGTTAAAATAGCCATCTTTCACAGTTTTGACAGAGTAGTCTTTTGGAGGAGATTGGACTTGCCAATCAGCTGAGCCCAACTCCTGTCCAGACTGCCTTCTTTGTTCTTAGTATCTCCCAATAGTTTAAGGTGTGCCAAGACATGTCCATGTCCCAACAGGTAGGATTGCAGTCAGCACCTAGATGCAGGTTGATTAGAAACCAGACTCCCTGGAAGTAACCGGGAAAGTCTGTAGTTAAGCCCTTTCCAGGGACAAACTGAGAGATGGGTGGTTTTGCCTGCTTCTTCTATGCTGAGCCCAGGTATATAGCTGTCGGGGGCCGGTGGGGGGGATCGCTCCCATACCTTTTTAGAACTGTTTCTTTGTTTCCTATAGTCCTGTGAGACCCATGAATGTAAGCCCTATTGGCTTTCAGAGCCAACTGATCTGGAAACCTGTCCCTCGAATGGTAGCCACAGATGCTGGGGTGCCAGATGTGTGTACTAGCTCCTTCTAGAGAGATACTAGAAACTTGGCCTTATTGTTGGAGACAGCCAGAAGGAGAATGCAGAGGAAGTGTCTGCCAGCTTCTCTGGTCTCCAGGGAGGTCACAGCCAGGTCCTAGACACATGCTAAATTTAGAAGCCAGACTCTCAGACCGCAGCTTATACAGTATGCAGTTAGACCCCTTTCAGAGAAAGCCTGAGAGATGGGCTGCTTCATCTGCACTGAGTCTTGGGGGAATAACGATGGTGACTGCTAGTGTGCCCATCACTGCTTCTTTGTTTGCTATAGACTGTGGGTCTTGTGGATGCACACCCCACTTGTTTTCAGAGTTCAGTGTTTTGGGGGCTCAGCCTCAGGTCAGAGTCTTGAAAGTTGGGCACCACATGTGTGGTCCAAACCCTCTGCTCCTCAAGGAGAACCTGGGAGTTGGGGGTTCCCCCCAGATTGTATGTCTCTGTACTGAGTGGGGTCTATGACAAGAGTGTATCTCAGCCTTTCCTAATTCATTTCACTGTGAATATTTTCTTGTTTATCCAATGTGTAGGAATCACTCAGCTAGTTTTTGAATTTCTTTCAAAAGGAATTGCTCCCTGTGTAGCTGTGCATTTTGTACATCCAAATGGAGAAGGGAAGTTAGGAGCCTCTTCTGTCACCATCTTACTCAATTCCATGTACGGCTTTTTACTTGACAATCATCTCTCAATAAAGTGATATTTTTCTAAAGTATATGTAGGACTATGAAATATATAAAGGCAGATGAGGAAAGGAGTGTGACCGGTATATGTGGGATGAATTACAGGTGGGAGAGAAATATTAGAATAGTCAGAAACATTGATTGAGTTTTAAAGGTGTTCTGACAAAATTATAATTCTAGATTTTGAGTATTAATAATCAACTTTCTTTCCCCTCATTAATTTTATGGTAGGAGCATTTGTCTTTTAAAGCCATTAAAATTATCTCATTGGCGTATAGGAAATTTTTTATTATATAAGGGGGAGAAAATGAGAGATAGAGGCAGTGGTGGAGGATTCATATATTTAGCTCATTTCAAGGCCACAGTCAAAAATTAGAGACATAAGTAGACTCATTTCTGCATTCTTCCCCTATTCAATTCTCAGGCTTGAATGTTACAAACAATTGATCCGTCCTAGAGAATGATGCTAAATTTCCTTAAGCAATGCAGAATCAGTTCCCTAGGATCAGACTCTGAGATGGATATTAACAAAGAGTAGGTTTATTAGGGAATGCTCTTGGAATCCAAAACTGTGGAAGAGAAGGAAGGAATCAAGACTGGATGGAGGGAGAAGTCAAGCCATTATGTGTCTTCAATGGAAGGCTCAGTCAACCTTTCAGAGCATTCTTATGATGCAAGTTGTGATGAGAGGGCCAAACCTTTCTACTGCCCATCAGTCACTGGATGCTTCTCTTTTCTCCAGAAAGGGGATAGGACATTGAGGATTGTGGCTTTCTTTAGCTGAGGCAATCCCTGAAGGAGGCAGACAGCTGAGAGCAATCTTCTGGCAACACTCTCAAAAGCTGGGAAAATAAATCCTTTATTTTTGAAAGGGAATCTGGGCAATGCCTCACAGTATCCCTCACAATAAGCTTAGTTTGGTGATGACTGAATTGCAGCTGCTCTTCTAGATGTTTCTGTAACCAAATGAAACAATATGGGCTCCAGAACTTTGTTTCCAAATATTGGTTTGGAATCAATATAAATATTGATTCCAATTTAGTATCTGCTTTCTAATCTACTGAATTGGAATGTCTCGGATGAAGTTCATAAATCTATATTTTTGCAAAGATCCCGAATGCTTATGCTATAGACAATCCATAGGCCTTCATTTTAGAATCATTTGTGGCTCCATAGGCAGTTGTGGCTCTGTAATTCTGGCAAATAGTATATTAATAAAAGTATATGTACAACTTCTGGGTCTTGCCTTTAAAAGGAAGGCACATACATTCCCCTTCTCCCATTCCCCTTTTTTTGCTGATTTGAATGAGGCTGAAATGCTAGGGTCTGAAGGGAACCATCATGAGCTACAGATGGAAAATAAAAGATGCATGTTGAGAATGTCAGAGAAACAAGATAGGAGATACTAGGTGAGTCATACCTGTTCCAGATCACATACCCAGTCTTGTGCATGAGGGAGAAACTTCTGTTTATTTGTGTCACTTATTTTGGGTTTTCTGTAATCAGTTGAATTCCTAATAATACAGAGATGGTGGGCCATCACTTCCAAAGTGAAGGACATGCTGTTGTAAATTGTTCCCCTATACTAGGAGATAGACCCATTAGATTTTGGAAATATAAAACCTATATGGATGTCTTTCTTAAGTCTTTTTACTGGATGACCTAAGAGCTTCTAACTCTAGAGGGACTTTGACCAAATAAACAGCTGTTTGGGTTATCAAGTTTTTGGTGAAAACTGCCTTGATTTTAACTATTACAACTTGTGCTGATCTAATGGTTCTAGAAGAATCTTTAGCAGAAGAACAAAACTTCGGGAAACCAATGACAGGTTTTAATATAATCATAGCAATTGCTTTGGGAGCAAGGCCACATCAGTATCTGGAGTACCTATGCTATTTTCAACAAATACAAGCTTTTTACTGGTATCTAGCAATAACAGGTAACCATGACCAAAGCCCCTCATCCTGGACTGGACATTTTCTTGTCTATATAGCTATGAAGTTAGGTATTCCCAGCAGAAGTCATATATGTAAGATGGGTGCCCCATGACCCATTCAGATCTCAAAGGCAAAAGTCAGATCCATGAGATGGTTTCTTAGTACCTACAATATGATACCACTTATCTGGCTGTCACCTTTGTCTGAATTTATGCCTATTGCTTGGAGGGGAGGACTAGCTTATGACCAGTTGGCACAGGATGAAAACACTCAAAGCTGGATTACCAAATGACCCCAGTATCAATGAAAAGTAAGCTCTATGTGGTATTATAGTCTATCTCAAGCAATGGCATGGATGACAACTGGAAAGGATATTTCTCATTGGCTATTGTGCTTAGTAGAAGGTTGGCTCAAAGTAAGGATTTACACTGATTTCAGGGAAGTAGCAGATTATTGATAGAAATAACCAAGGACTCAAAAGAAGCAAAATTGGAGGATGACACAAAGAAGATTTAGAGAAATCATTTGGGTCACCAGAATAGATCCAAGTCTGAACATAAGTAAACATATATTTACCAGAGATTCCTTACCAGAATTTTCATGCAAGAATCAGATAATAAACAGTATGTGTTAACTATGGTTATCACAGTTTATGGTTGTCAGTAAGTCTTCTTTCTCATCTTGGCCAGTAGTTGCTAAATGAGTGTTGGTTTATAAATTGGCCCCTGTACACAGAGGGCAAGGAAAGACTGAAGAGACAGACCACTACAGATTGGTAGGTGGTAGGTTTTAATTAACAAAGGAACTTACTTACAAGACTTGTCTTGGGCACCACAAGACAAGTGGATCTCTGCACCCACCTGCCAGAATCTTAAAAGATTATATAGAGGCCTTAATTGAATTCAGTCACATATACCATTCAGATGGTCTCAGTAACACCTCACTATCTCAAGGCTATGTCCTTGGGGTAGCTGCTAGTGAGGGGAAGGTAAGTAGAACATGCATTCAAAGGACAGGGAAGTGGGTAAGGAGCCTCCAACTGCCACAGCACATCCACAGATCAACTGGCTGTCACGTACTCTTGATGACCTCCTTCAACAACGAGGTTCATGAATAAGGTAGAAATTGTGGCAGGGAAGAGGTGATCTATGGGCTCAAGAGTCTAAGTTTCTACCACTAAAGCCTGTATGAATACCACAATGTCAACAATAAAGTGATCTTTTTTGGCCTCATCATGGAGTGCCAGTCAGCCACCTGGTAACAAGTGGACAACTTTGATCCTTTTCAGTTGGGAAGAGATCAGTACTTCTTTTCTCCAATATAACCAATTGTTGATTTGAATTTTCTTTTTGTGTTTAATATGCTTCAGGAAGTACTGCTATCCATAGCTTATTGAATATTTTATTCACTACCATGAAATGATGCACAGCACTCCTTTCAACTGAAAAAAATTTGTTTCAAAATGAAAAAAAGGAAAGGAAATAGGTGCATACAGTATCAATGAAATTATCTTGCCTATTATTCATAGATGGTAAACCTTAAAGACTGGCCTATTGAGAACTCCTCTCTAACACCAGCTGAGGGATACTAACTTGTGAGATTGATATGCTGATTGCACTATGTGACATAACAGATGAACTAGAAATCAAGATTTACATTCTCTCCCATTTGTTCAAAGTCCCTGCTAGCCATTTTGGGTCTTTTGTGACTCTAGAACAGCCTTTCTAAGCAGAAAATCCATCTCTGTCATTATATTGTCTGGGATGATCAATTCTGACTACCAAAGGAGAATAGAGTTACTGTCATGCAGTAAAGGCTGAGATGTAGGTGTATAGTTGATTCTGTGTTTAATATTCTCTAAGGTAAAAGATATTGAACAACTCTTACAACCTCATCCATTTGGATTTTTAAAGGCTCAAATTTGCAATATTTTGCCAAATGACCAACTCGGATATAGACTGAGAGGAAGAAAAACCTGGAACCAGTGACAAGACATGGAGGAAAGCCGAAGGCCTTGGGACCAAATTTAAAAGTACCTGTAATATCCACCTGTATTTAGTTATTATTCACCTTTTGTTGGCAGTTACCAAGATCCTAGTTACCAAGAAACCTAGTTTCTTCACCCACCATTGGACATACAGTGTTTGATGGTAGTTAAATGTACCAATAATCCAAGTCATATAAAAAGGTGAGTAGTACAGAAGTGGATTATGATAAATTGGGTTTGGGAAGGGAATAAGAGTGCTAGTAACTATGCATGTTTTGCATATGTAAACAATGTTGTGCAAGACACATTTGGAAATATACGTATAGGAAGAAGGGTATGAGTGTGAGGCAGCAAAGTGTAGAATGTGCTGAAGATGACAGTCATGATATTATTGAACCTCAACTTCTTCTAGCTAACTACCTCAATGATATGCAAAATACAAGTAAAAGAGTGGGTTGGGGGAGTGACATTAATTTAGTTTTGGTCTTGCTTAATTTGTGGTACCTACAGAATGTCCAGTTAGAGATGTAAATTCAGAGTTCTATCAATGTAGTTCTAGCAATGTAATTCAAAGAAGAGTTTGGGGTTGGAGATATAGATTGGAGGTCCTCTATGTATAAACACATCTGCCTATGTTAGTGAAATTGTCTAAGAAGCCTCAGTAAAATGAGAAGAGGAACAGGATACAACTTTGGAGAACTGAGATTTAAAAGACTGGCAAAAGTGAAGGTGTCCACAGAATGTAGAAGTACTAATTTAAAATGATGTCACAGAAACAGCAAGGAAAATGTTTCAAGAAAGGAAGAGTGAAAATGATATCAGATCCTACAGAAAAAAATCATAAGAAGGCCATGGGTGTTCTCAGCAGAGGGAGTTGTCATAGAATGAAAGGGGTGATGAACAAAATTTACATTTTCATAAGTTTAGCTGTGAAGGGAAGGAACAAAACAGGAAAATGGCCTCATCCAGATGAAGAGTAGAAGGTGAGTACACTGGAGAGCCATGATATGACTCAGTTTCTCCTTGACTTCTAGAATTCTCATTGCTACCAAATAAATACACATGTTCCCTAATTGCTTGAAAAGTTGTATTTATTTTTCAGATCCAGTCAATAAAAGAACAAAATGACTCATAATGGCAACTCACATTTTGAGTGACATAAAATGTTTAGTTATTCTCATTATTTAAGTCATTATTTTTGTTCATGTACAAAATAAATACCTGGTCTGTTACAACTGGAAAGGTAATGCTATTTACTATTAACTGACTGTTGAGGTCATAGATTGTTGGCACATGTCTAAGCAGGAACACGTCGTGATGTGCCTGTATCTGTAAGGTATTGTATCGCCATCAGGACAGTCAAGAACAATTTCTCTGAACTCATAGTTTTCTTCTTGGCAGCAAAGGCATGAATTTTTCAACTGAAATTTATTATAATCATACCTAAAAAAAAAGAAAATTAGGTAATAAATAATTTCAGAATGTCTTCTGAAATAAATTGACATCAATGCTCAAATTCTAATTGTCTAAGTGATTTAGCAAGTCTTCCAACCAACTTATTCTTTCCCTACACCTTGCATTTCCCCCTTTACTGTAAACTTCTGGTATGGATTCATTAAAATTGGTATGTAAGACCAAAAAAAAAAGAAAATGAAAAAAGTCCAAAATGGAGAGATTTACCATTTCATAATTAGAGCATTATGGTGCAAAAAATATAAACAAAAGTTTTTAAATATACAATTAATATCAAATTATTATTCTCCATATATTAATCTACATGTAAAAGTGTACAAAAGGAAAAATATGTAATATATGTTATGTCTAAAATGTAAGCAACTTTTTAAAAAATCACTTTTTAGCAAGAGTATTTGCTTAAGTAATCTCTGTAATCACTATATGAAAATAAATACATTTGTCATAAATGTATTACGTTTGACTTATTTAGAAAACTACTTCAAAATGATTAATTACTATTTAAAATGTTTATTTTGATTTGCAGATATTAATATTTTCATTTTAATCAGGTCCTGATCATTAGCTCTCATGTAAACATTTGTCCATGTAATGTTTTAAACGCTTAATTTTCTCCACAGTGTTCCAAAATTAATGCACAGTATACATTCAAGGAAAAACTTACCTGAGAGTCTTTTTGCATTCCCCTGTGCATCTTGCCATCTCAACTTTTTTCTTGCAACCATTGTAGTTAACAGTCACATTCACAGGTGAAGATCTGCAATTAGTTTTACCTAGGATAACAGAATCAAAAATGAGGTTCAACATTAACAATTTCTAAGTCTCAGTTTTCTTAACCATAAAGTAGAGAATAATAACAACAAATACTTCACAATGTTATTGAAAGGGATTAACTGTCTCAGCATCCAGAACAAGGTACCTCGTTAATACTCAATAAATGTTATTATTATTCTATTATTACTATCATAGGAGAAGAAAGAATAAAAGAAGGAGGAGGAAGGGAAGAAGGTAGAAGGAGGAAGGTAGAAAGAGGGAAGGAAGAAAAGACAGAGAGATGGTTGTTTCTGATATCCATTTTCTCATTGCTGATCATCCTTATGATCTAATACAACAATTTACAACATAACCTACTGATGTTAGGAGAGCAAACTAATTTTTGTCCATGAAAATTAAATTTTCTCCCTTGTAAACATCACTGGTTTTTACCGGGAAGAATGCTGCAACCAACATGCGTGAGAAAATATAATACTTTGTATTAATTGTTTGTGTAATTAATTGTATGCATATGGTTAGATTACCTGTTGTGTTAAAAACACAGGAGACTTTCTATTAATGATCTGCCATTTTGTTTTAAAGAAACACTAAATCTTTGTCAACAGTTTACATTTCCTCCGTATGTGGAACTTGATTTTACTTACATGTATAGCAGCAGTTATTTGAATCATAGACTCTGGCTTCCTATAGGGGTATGAGAAAAAGAAACAGGCTGAAAAACCTCTGTATTTTCCTATAAATAATATAACATTGTTAACATATTGAAATAGCATCACAAAGGGGGAAATGGAACAGATAGACACGCTGATCTCAGATCCAGTCAGCACAGACGAGAGAGTATAGCAATAAAAATGAGACTACTGACACCAAATTTTTTCAACAGTAGTCAGAAAGGCAAAAACAATGTTTAAGTTCTTCTTTAAAATAAAATACCAAAAAATAAAAAGTTACTCCTCCCTATTTGAATTGAAAAAAAATACTTTCACAATAACATTACTACTTGACACTAAGTTTCTCATGGGCAGGATTTTCGTCTTATAAATTATTATACCCTCAAACTTATCAATGTCTCAAAGTAAAAACTCAGTAAATGTTGAAAGCCAACATTGGAGTTCTAAAATAAAACTTTAAACTATATTATCAATTATAGCTTCAGAAAGAAAAAATAGTTAAATTTAAACCTTCCTTAGTAATTTAAACTTAAGCATTCATTAATACAAAACCCTCACCATATTTTCAGGGGATAAAAATTGTGGCACAAAGAGAGATCTGAACAGTACGTATTTATGTGATTATATTAAAAAAATATGTTCTGTTACAGAAAATGATTAAGCTGAATCCATGAACCTTGAAAATAACAGTTTTTTGTTTGTTTCAAAAGCAGCAACATGCTTTCTACAGTAACTTACTTCTAGACTAGCACTAGATTAAGTTTTATAGAACCTGAAAATATATATTTGATATGAAAAGTATACTTGGCAATAAAATGTGTATGACATAACTGGAATGGAATCTACAGGAGATGTATAACTATTGTCCAGGCACAAACTTTTCCAAATAGGAAGAAGACAGGTTGCGTTTATATTTAACATGAGAAGTGAACCTTGTTGTTCACTGCTTAAGAAGATGACTTACTTCTGCACACCAAGTCTGGTTTGGGCAGTCTTGTACCACCGCAACGAAACCTGTGCTGTGGCAGAAGTAGGAGACACATGGGTTGCTGGGGTCACCAAATGAAGCACCAACCTGGGAGGTAGGGAGGGGGACAGAACAAATGAGTATTCATCTTGATTTATTTTTCAGGTTGACAATAAAACCTGTAATTCTTTTTTCAAATTTATAATGTTTAGTGAATTTCCAGAGGCAATTCCAGCCATTAAATTAATATTTAAGAAAAGGTGATTAAAGTCTTCTACTTCCATGAATAAATCAAAGGTCTTCACTGAGAGCACAGAATGTGTCAAGATTCTCAATCCTCAAATTAAGATTCATCTATAGTAGCTCTATTATATTTTTCAAGGATTTTAAAGAAAAGTCCCAAAAGATATTTTCTATCTTTCCTTGTGTTCCTGTGCTTTTAAAGCTCTCTAGATTGCTTTATAATTACTTTATGTTTAAAATTCAAACATCAGTTTGGGGAAATTCCATTTATATCAGGCCCTCAAACCACAAGTAAACTTTCTGGTAAACTGAAATTTTATTATTTCAACTATTTTGCATAAAAATGATTAGAGGTAAAACTTTTCTTTGTTCTTTAAACATCGTCTCATTTTATATTTCAAAACTGTCATAGATTCTCAAGTCAGATAACTTTTGGAAACTAAAATTTAAGAAGCCCAGGTAGAAATGTGAGTGTAATAAATGAGTTATATCAAATTAAATTATTATTAAATTATAGGCTCTGTTTTATGTATTTCCTAACATACCACATATTTTATTTTATATTTAGATTGTTGTAATATTTAGTATCACCAGTTCAAATTTATTAATATCAGTTTGAGAATCATCTGGTTTTTATGGCTTTGTGATACTTTTCCTAGAAAGTTAAATTACTTTTCAATATGTCAAATCAATTGTCAAATCCAGCCCTGAATATACTGTGTTGCTATATCCCTATAGTAGAGCTCTAGTCTTTTGGGTTTTCGTATTTGATCTCTGACTGTTCCACCATCTGATCTTTCTGATTATAATTACAGTTTAACTCTCTTCACTGATTTGAACATTGTATGTCTTCTCCATTTGGTGAGACCCATGGGAAATTTTGTTCAGAAGCTCCATTGCTAGGTTAATGATCAAGTATATTGCCCCCTTTTGAAGCAAGTTATAGTGGATATTGCATTTGACCTTTCTTTTGAAAGGAATATGGGAAAGAAATAAATTCCACTCCACCATTATCTATGATTTTTTCATATTAGCCGAAAGAGCCTGCATTTATTCATAATTATATTAATAAAAGTATTTTAAAGTAGAAATGACCTTACCGCATAGTCGATATTCTTAAATAAACATGTTCTTGGTTCTGAAAAATAAGTACATATTTTACCCTAAGATAAATATTATAATTTTTTATTTACAAAACAGAAATTGTATATGAGATCATATTTACCAACCAATAAGGAAACACTATAATGTTTCTTCCCATAACACCATCATCTCCTTTTAACCTACTGATTACGTTCTTAACTGGGTTTCCCCTGTTCCAAAGATAGTAAGCTTTAAGAGGACAAGTATTGATTCTGCTTTATTTATCACACCCATCAAGCATTTGACTCATATTAGTAGCTCAATAAATATCTCTTGAATGCGTGAATAAGTAAACAACTATTCAATTCAAGTAATGTATTATGGATACATACCACAGTACCCGATTTCACAACAGGTATCATTAGCTTTGAACTTTACAAGCCTCTCTTCAGTTTTGCATGTGGGTGGAGAAGGACACTCCTTGGGTTTACAGTCTACGGTCTTTGCATTTGTACAGGTGCACCTGTGGCAATTGGCAGTCCATATGTCTCCAGGCTACAAAAACAAACCAAGTTCAGACTTCTATTTGAATACAGGAATGACAGCAAATTTGGATTAAAGTAGAGACAAACTGTGTACTTACAGACTTCTTTTCTCCTAGTGGACCATGACAAACTGTTAACATGAAATGACAAATGCTAATTAAATTCGGCAAATTATAACAGTCAATTATCTGTAATAACCACCAGGTTGACCAATACTGAATTGGCACTAGTATTTCAGAGATACAGAATTATGAAGGATTGTAAGGTGCTTTAAGGTGGATAAATCACCTCCCCCTACTCTGAGCAAACTGTCTTTAGCAAGCATATATATAGTTCCTATTTTTACAATCCTCAGAAAGGATAATTCTTGACCTCTCCTGTCAGTGGTCAATAAATCTTATGGATACTGTTTTACTTATTGTTTCACTTTCTGACTTCTGTCTCCACAATCCTAAAAGTCACCAAGACCTCATAATTACCAGTCCCAAGCACTCTTTCTCAGCTTTTCAAGTTCCCTACAATAGCTGACATTTTTTTACCTCTCACCTTGGAAACATTCTTCCTTCAGATTGAACACTCTGAAATTCCTGTTAGCAGCACTTCCTCCTCCCTCTCATTTTGTCTCTATTCTTCCCACTGGTACCTTCCTCCATCTTTACAGTATCTACTGTAACATCAAGTGGATGACTCTCAAACTTCTAGCTCCTGTGTAAACATCTCTTGTGAGCTACGGACCCAGATCTCCCTTGGCCTAATAAACAGCACCTCGGCAGATTTAAAAGAAACTCAGACACGTGCACAAAATGTGCACAAAATAGATTGAATCATTTTTCCCCTAAAACCAGTTTTTCATCTAAGCTGGCCACCTCCTGTTACGGGCTGAACTATGCTTTCAAATACTTAAGCTTAAAACTTAGAAGTCATCTTGATTATTTCCTTTCCATCATTTGGCATTGAACAAATTGCAAAATCTTGTATCTTTATCCTCACTTGAATCCCTTCCTTTCCTGATTTTACTTGTTACAATACTACTCCAGGACCTTAGTATCTTTTTTTTTTAACATCTTTACTGGAGTATAATTGCTTTACAATGGTGTGTTAGTTTCTGCTTTATAACAAAGTGATTCAGTTATACATATACAGATATCCCCATATCTCTTCCCTCTTGCATCTCCCTCCCCCCCCACCCTCCCTATCCCACCACTCTAGGTGGTCACAAAGCACTGAGCTGATCTCCCTGTGCTATGCGACTGCTTCCCACTAGCTCTCTATTTTATGTTTGGTAGTGTATATATGTCCATGCCACTCTCTCACTTTGTCCCAGCTTATCCTTCCCCCACCCCATATCCTTAAGCAGGATCTTAGTATCTTTGACCTAGCAGAATCTGGCTTTTTTGGGGAAGTCTGACTCAGTCTTCTTTCTGATCCAGTCAATTGTCTGTGTCATAGGTAGAACAGTTTTTCTAAAGCCTACTTTTCATCTCATCATTGCTTCAATTAAGAACTTCTGATACCCCTTACAGTCTTGTAAACTAAATACTTTATTTTAGCATTCTGCCTTCTGAGGTTGCCATAATATGTCTCCAATCTATCATCTTGACCTTGTCTCACTTCTTTCATTTACATACCCTGAAATAGCCTACTTATTGTTCTCAAATTCCAATTCTCTAATGAAATACACGAGAATCCTTCCAAAGTATACAATATATGTAATATGTGTGACACATAACATGTGCTCTCTATATAATACATAGGTCACATATTTCACTGTGAAATTTATTTTCAGCCTTATATGAAAATTACCTATGTTTCTTTGAAAATCTCCCTTCTCCCACTATATCCTAAGATCAGAGAATGATTTTTTTGGTAACTTTTGCCACTTTGTACAAAGCACATCACATTGGCTTGATAATTTTAGAGGAACTCAAAATCCTCTAAAAGTATTGAACTCTGGTTATGCCTAATTTTTCTTGCTAAAATTCAGTCCTCAATAAAAGCTGGAATTATTTAGCTTCAAAAATACTATCGAGTAGCAATATTTTGATCAAGGTATCATATAGTTACATGAAACACTTTATTTAGTAAACTCTATTTTGACTAAGTGACAAGATGCATTTGTTTGGTTTGGCTTTATTAGTTTGTGTGTGACAAAACAAACTATCACTCACTATTTATTTGGTGAATAAAAGCTAAATTCATACACTTCAAGTTTTCCTATTTTATCACACTTCCATAGCTAGTGACTTTCATTGGCATGACCTCTGAAATTTGATTTACAAGAAAAACCATTAATGTAGGATGATTGATTTTCAAGTGGAGGTAAGCTTACCTGGAGGCGGTGGAAGTGATACTGGACATCCTGTGTAAAAACAGACACCTCATATTAATCTCTAAAGTTACTGGAATAGGTTTGGAATAAATATAGTTTTCTAATCACTGAAAGCACTTGACCACATTGCTAGTTTTACAAACAGACATATTGCCATCAATCTTCCCTTTCTACTCCTCATGGCATTTGATATTCCACCATTAGAAAGTGTTTCCTTTAGATTTCAAATTTTAATGGGAGGAAAATATGAGAATCAAAAGGCAGAATGAGAATCAAGGTAAACTTCTCTTCAAAATTTCTCAGAAGACAGTTCTGATAAATAGGACAATAAAATGTATAATCAAACAAGGAAAAGGATAACTCAGATATAGAAAAGATATAAGTATTATTAGTTGCCTGGTTTTAATCCTTTAAGAATTTTTATCCTCTTTTTGTCTTACAATATTTTAATCTTGTTCTGTCTCCACTCCCACAAAATGCTTTAAACTGCTTACTATTTTTTGTGAGGCTTCACTTATCACAAAGTTTCATCAACCTAACAATCCACTCCAATTGCAAATTCTATTTCCAAACTGCTAAAATTCAGATTAATATTTTTATTCTCTCTACCAAGCAGAAGGCTGAACTAGAAATAACAGAATATTTGAGAAGAACTTAAAGTTTCTTTATGTTTGAGTAAAAGGACCCCAACAAATAATAGGTACAGAAAAACAGAAAATAATTAAATATGTGCAAGTTTGGGGCATAAAATATTTCTCTTTATTAAGGGGACACTAGGCTAATTCTCAATTATAAATGCTTAACAGATTACCAGAAACCAGCAACAGCAGAGAGAAATTGTGTTTAGGCATAAATATAGCAGAAAATTTTCCCTACCCAGAATTCCCAGTTCATTGAAAAAATTTGTAACGGGAGGAATAAGATACAATCTCATATGCTCCACATTGCTATCAGAGCAATTTTTCTAAGACCTATCTGATCATATCATTCTCTTAACAAAATCTTTAAGGAGACCCCATTTATTGTAAGGATAAAGTCTCATTTAAGTTTGGAAATAAGGTCCTTCATAAACATTCCTTTGCTTACCTATCTAATCTCATTTCTTCCCTGAACCTCATACAAATATTACCAATACCTGGTTGATTCCTGAAGTCACTCATGCTGTCTAAAGTCGTTGTCTTTTTAAGTGCCATTTGACAGGAATTCCCTCCTCACCCTAGCCAATATTGAAATCAATGATCTCTTCCCTAATGCCTTCATTCAACCCTACCAACTAATAAACAGAAATTAACAGTCTCAGTGCACTCCCAGGACCATAATTGCTGTGCACATGTTTGAGAAGCATTAAATACACTATAACGATAGTATCTGTGTAGATAATAATCTCTTCCAGGCTTCCTTGGTGGCACAGTGGTTAAGAACCCGCCTGCCAATGAAGGGGACAGGGGTTTGAGCCCTGGTCTTAGAAGATCCCACATGCTGCAGAGCAACTAAGCCCATGTGCCACAACTACTGAGCCTTCATGCTGCAACTACTGAAGCCCATGCACCTAGAGCCCGTGCTCCGCAACAAGAGAAGCCACCGCAATGAGACGCCCATGCACCACAACACAGAGTAGGCCCTGCTTGCCGCAACTAGAGAAAGCCTGCACTCAGCAACGAAGACCCAGGACAGCCAAAAATAAAAACAAATAAATAAATAAATTTATATTAAAAAAAATAATCTCTTCCCCACACACACACACAAAATAATAAAATGGCAAGGGCTGCTACAGAGTCTAGTACATGTAAGGTATTAAAGAAGTGTTAGTTGAATAACAAAAAAAATCAGTACTTTTCCCATACTGACCTGTTTTATTTTCATTTTCTTGATCTCCTGTTGCTACTACAGTGGTTTCTGTAAAAGGATAATGCTGTCATTTTATTTATTAGATATCATGTACACATATCAAGTTTCTGTGTGTATGCATGCACGCACAAATGATCACACACATTCACGATTAAGGAAAGCTTCGTGTGGAAGAGACAATTCATTCCAGTGCATTTGGGTCATTTCATTTTACCTGGGTAGGACACTTTGGGGCTTGTTGTGATTCCATTTGACACTGAGGTGGAGCCTGCGGAGGGAAATATTTAAAATTTCAGGAATGCAATTTCATAATCCCATTCTCAGAGATTTCAAGGTCATAACTAAGTCTTCCAGTGAGGTGTTCTGCTAAAAGCCTAACCCAAAAAAATCCTGGAGGAAAAAACAAATCCCTAGTTGAACTTCAAAGTCATACTCCAAAAGGAAATGTAGGATAATCTTCCTGGCCTTTCTTTGCTGTTTCTTTCCCACCACTCCTCTCCTCCAAACTCAACTCCTCATATATAATCACAGGCACACTGATCATTGAAGGGTCTGTATTGCTAGCATTCATCTGTTTGCATTCCAGTTCCAGAGGTTTCCTTGACTCCTGTGGAAGCAGTGACTGCTAAGAGAGGCACAAACGTGGTGAGTAGAGGGATAAAAAAGCTAGAGTTTAACTTCAGGTAAGCTGCCCTGTCTTCTAAGATGCCACCAAGCAAAGTTCATTTATTATTATTTGACCTACCTGTGGTAGAAATTACAGGAGCACTGGTTGTTTCAGATGTTTCCTTGGAGGTAACTAAAATGAATAGGGAAAGAGCAGTGAACTTTTTCTGGTCTCAGAAGAGTGTGTCTGAAGACATCTTCACAAAGAATAAGAGTCTCAAAGCACCTGGAGTGTATTAGTACACCTACTAATGCTGGTTCATGCTCCTGCCATTGAAACAGGCCCTAACATAGAAACTCCTGGCTCAAAGAAGAATTGAGTATTTTCCTATGACCCTGGTAGCCTTATCATTTAAGGGCCCCCTTCTCTTAATGACAAAAACTATTTTCACACTTAACTATTTTGCTTCCTATATCCTGGTTTCCTGGTTCTCCCATATTAGTTTTTTGGGGAGGGTTGTAGGAGTTGTTTATATATTTTGGATATTAACCCCTTGTCAGTCATATCATTTGTAAATATTGTCTCTTATTCAGGAGGTTGTCTTTTGTTTGTTGATGGTTTCCTTTGCTGTGCAAAAGCTTTTAAATTTAATTAGGTCTCATTTGCTTATTTTTTTTATTGGTGTGTAGTTGCTTCACAATATTATTTTAGTTTATACTGTACAGCAAAGTGAATCAACTATATGTGTATATATATATATATATATATATATATATATATATATATATATATATATATATATATCCCCATCTTTTCTGGATTTCCTTCTCATTTAGGTCACCACAGAGCATTGAGTAGAGTTCCCTGTGCTATACAGTAAGTTCTCATTAGTTATCTATTTTATACATAGTATCAATAGTGTATATATGTCAACCCCAATCTCCCAGTTCATCCCACCACCACCCCTTTCCCCTTGGTATCCATACTTTTGTTCTCTACACCTGTGTGTCTATTTCTGCTTTGTAAATAAGATCATCTATACCGACTTTTTCAGATTCCACATATATGCGTTAATATATGACACTTGTTTTTCTCTTTTTGACTCTTTCATGGTCCATCTATGTCTCTACAAATGACCCAATTTTGTTCCTTTTTATGGCTGAGTAATATTCCATTGTATATATGTACCACATCTTTATTCATTCATCTGTCGATGGACACTTAGGTTGTTTCCATGTCCTGGCTATTGTAAATAGTGCTGCAGTGAACATTGGGGTGCATGAGTCTTTTTGAA
The DNA here is from genome assembly GCF_949987515.2 of Delphinus delphis. Classification (NCBI taxonomy): domain Eukaryota; kingdom Metazoa; phylum Chordata; class Mammalia; order Artiodactyla; family Delphinidae; genus Delphinus; species Delphinus delphis. The sequence goes on along the minus strand of NC_082693.1, from coordinate 31,297,747 downwards.
TTATGGTTTTCTCTGGGTATACGCCCAGTAGTGGGATTGCTGGGTCATATGGTAGTTCTATTTTTAGCTTTTTAAGCAACCCCCATACTGTTCTCCATAGTGGCTGTATCAATTTGCATTCCCACCAACAATGCGTGAGGGTTCCCTTTTCTCCACACCATCCCCAGCATTTATTGTTTGTAGAATTTTTGATGATGGCCATTCTGACCAAGATGGTGGGGGAATAGGAGGATGGAGAGTTCATCTCTCTCCACAAATGCATCAGTAGTATATCTACAGATGGAACAATTCTCACAGAACACCAGCTGAACACTAGCAGAAGACCTTGGACACCGGAAAGGACAAGAAAGATCCCCGCATAACAGGGTAGGATGAAAGAAAGAAGGGAAAAAGAAAAGGAGAGGAAGCAGGATGGGATCTGTGCCCCTGGTGGGGAGCTGAAGCACAGGAGAGGCTCCCACATCTGGGGAAAACCCCTCACTGACAGGGAAATCAGTTGGGACAGAAAGGGAGCATCTGAGGCTGTTGAAGGAGGGTGTGTGGCAGACAGGACACAGTGACACCTACACAGACAGTCCGCACCATAACCCTGCATGCCCCAATCTGGGACGTGTGTCTGCCGGTACACATGGGGGCTGAGAGCTGAATGTGGGGATTGGAGAGCAAACCTGGGGGGAGGACTGCTGTTGGCTGCAAGGAGAGAGCCTGAGGAGATAGGAGGGAGGTAATTTGTAACCGGGAATGCTTCTGGAGAAAATCATTTGCCTATTTTTGTTTTTATTTCCTTTGCTTTTGGAGACAGATCCAAAAAAATATTGCTATGATTTATGTCAAAGAGTGTTCTGCCTATGTTCTCTTATAGGAATTTTATGGTTTTAGGTCTTACATTTAGGTCTTTAATCTATTAGAACTACCATATGGCCCCACAATTCTGCTCCTGGATATATATTCAAACAAAATAAAAACACAAATTCAAAAAGATACATGCACCCTAATGTACAAAGCAGTACTATTTACAATAGCCAACATAGGGAAGCAACCCAAGTGTCCATCAACAGATGAATGGATAAAGAAGATGTAGTAAGTATATATGTGTGCATGCGTATATAATGGAATATTACTCTGCCATAAAAAGAATGAAATTCTGCCATTTGCAACAATGTGAATGGACCTAGAGAGTATTATGTTTAGTGAAATGTCATACAAAGACAGAAACTGTATGTTATCACTTACATGTGGAACCTAAAAAATAAACAAATGTATATAGCAAAATAGAAACAGACTCACAGATATAGAGAACAAACTAATGGATACTAGTGGGGAGAGAGAAGAAGGAAAGGGCAAGATAGAGGTAGGGATTAAGAGATACAAACTACTGTATATAATATAGGTAAACAACAAGTATATATTATACTTTCAGGGAATATAGTCATTATTTTGTAATAATTTTAAATGGAGTATAATCTATGAAAATATTGAAGCACTATGCTGTATACCTGAAACTAATATAATATTGTAAATCAACTATACTTCAATAAAAACAGAAAAGAAACATAGTGCCCCTATCTCCCTGTCACTGTGGGAAGGTAGGAGCCTAACTTCATTCTATAAGCACCAATTAGCAAACACAGATCACCAAATCACAGAAACCAACCTCTCCCCTAACACTGTCTAGTACTTTCCCACTAGCTAACCCCAGCACTTAAACACTCTCCCACTTTTATTTCAGCAAAGTTAAGTTCAAAATCTCAACCTATTGCAATGTTCTTGACTCCTATTTAATAATCTTAAAGTCTTTTTTGCCCATTTAACTCCATTTGGTACAATTTTTCTTTTACAGTTCAAGTTTAATATTCATAGAGATAAATATCCATTTTCTGAAACAATTGGGTGTTAAAGGGAAGAAGAATATTGAACATGTTAACTTCACTCTGTCAGTCATTTCCATTACCTTGGCTGGAACTTTCTGAGACACCAGTAATTTTGCTTGATATCACAGCAGTGCCTGCAAAGTCAAATGAAGGACATTTCACATCAGACATACCTTCTATAGGTAGCCTCAAAGATCAAAAGCAGGAAGAGAAAGTAAATCAGATGAAAGTCTAGGCCAATGCTGCAGCTAGCCCATAGAGCAACTTTATGAAGTAAAAACAAACTAACAGAAAAAAAACCCTCTGGGCAGATGAAACCCCATGGATTTATAACTTGTTGAAGAAATGCTGGCTGGATTTCAGCCTCTACTCCTCCCTTTAGTAGTGTGCCCTTGTGCACTTTTACACACTTACCTCGGGGCTCTGGTTGGAGCCCAGAAACTCAGAGCAAGAAGACAACCTTAGATGGCTGGAAGAGGACATTCTCTACTGAGATTCTACCCTATTTCCTGGCCCTTTATCTTTACCTACAACATTCCCCTAGGTTGAAGCAAAGGCATAGGAGTCAGTAACTGAGAACTCAACAGATATGAACCACTGACACTTACTTTTTTGCATTCCAACTCCAGTGCTAGTTCCTAAGAAAGGCAAAGAAGACTAAAGTCAGAACTGCTGTGTTGATGTTACAACAGTCAGTAAATTCCAGAGAAAGGCTCTTATTTTTCTAGGCTTAGCTACTTAGAGCCACATATTAAATATTTACTTGCCTGTGTTGGAACTTCCAGGAATACCTGTTGTGCCAGAGGCTATCCCAGTGGTACCTGTATTAAGAGAGAAGGATAAGCCTCACAAAGCCTTTCTCACCCTAAGAAGAGTGTGGTATTGACAAGTGTTCCTGTTTCTCTGAAGCAGTAGAAAACTGTTTAAAATTTTTTCTTGCACAAAATGTTAAGCCTAGCATATTTTCCTGTGCACTTTCTCATAACTGCTTGGTCAAATAAAATATAGGAGGAAAAGTCATGCTCCATAGATCTTATTTCTCTAGATCTAGAATCATCTAGAATCTGATATTAAATGAGAGAATATCTGTCCTCTATTTACATGATTTACTTCTAGTGACTTAACTCCCTGGTTTTCCAGCATCAAAAAAAAAAAAAAAAAAAAAAAAACAGAAAAAAATTGTCTAAACTTGTGATCAAGGATTAGGCATCTCAACCAAAGCCTTAATTAACAAATTTAGTTGTGTCTATTATAGTGATCTCCATTCACCTTCTTGGCTACTGGTGACTCCTACTGATTCCAGGCTATTGCCTGGCAAAACAAAAGCAGTGAAATTTCAAATAAAGAATGTGCTTAGAGAATTAAATTACATCTATAGTATGTTCTCTAGAAAAAACCAGGGAGCTAATCTAGGCTGGCCTTATGATATGCTATTAAATTAAAAGAAACCATTTTTAAGTCATGCTAATTTTCATTCACAACCTGTATGTAGTAAATTCAAATGAAAAAATCATTGAGAATCCAAAATCTGGCAAAACTCACCTGATGAGATTCCTGCTTCAGTGTTTCCAACATATTCTTTAAAAGTTGTGGCTTCTGTAAGAGCAAAGGAGGAAAAATTGAGAAGCTTGAGAGGTTGAAAATATGAAAATTATATAGCAGTGTATGATCTTCTCCCTATGACCACTTAAAGGAGAATTCCTTTTACTATTTGACTTACCTGTTTTGAAACTTCCAGGTGAGGATGTCCTAGAGCCTGTCCCAGTGGTACCTGGGATGGGAGAGAATATAAAGAGGAGGAAATGTGCAGGGATGTCTTTCTTATTAGATGGAGATCATGGTTTAGGACAAATCATGTGTTTCTGTAAAAGAATGCATTCCTTCTCTAGGATTCCTTGTTCCAAAAGGTGAAATAAACATTTTTTTTATTGATCTGTTTCATTTCTTGTGGTAAACTCCAGTCTTCTGGGATCCTTCTTTTCTAGAACTAGTATCATGGAGTTGGGTGCCTCTCCCATCTTCATATTTTTAACTTCCCCAACTTCACCCATTTTACTTCTAGTAGATTGGCTCCCTGAAATTATGCTAGTGACTCCTGAAGGTTAAAAAATGGAAAGGATCAAGAATCTTGAAATTTTAATTAATTATTTCAAGACAGTTCTCCCTTTTAATTTCAAAGTTTTATAATTGTAAGGCTAGACTCTCCGAAAAACAAAATATTAAAAACACATATGTCCCCTGCAAATTCTGGTTGATCCTGTTTGATTTGACATTCTGAATCCCAAAATTAGGAGCAATCTAGTCTCCAGCACTCCAAAACTTTGCCTTATGGATTGGACTTAACCATACTGGCAATTGTTGAGCCCCAACTCCTCCCTTTTTCAGGTCCCTTTGCCTTTGCCCACCTTTGTAGCTCAAGGAATCATGTTTCTGTTTATTTGTCTTCTCTTCTCACTCTATATGCCCATCATAAGGAAACCCACCAGCATCCACAGTTTCAAATATCATTTGTAAGTGAATGACTTGACAAATCTCTATCTCCAATGCAAGCTTCTCTTCTGTGTTCTGGTCGCATTTATCACTCCTGCTGAGCATACTAACTGGACACCTCAGAGCATCTTAAACCCAAACTGTCAACATTTGACCTCACTATATCTTCTATCAGTTATAAATTTTTTCCTTCCTCCTGTATATTCCCAGGTGTGATAGTTGTGCCAGTAGTCACCCTCGTGGTAACTGAAATCACAAGAGGAGAGAATCAATTTATGATTCCCTTTTACTAGGGTTTCAAAGTACTATTTGGTTTAGCACAAATTATATCAGAAACTTTCTTGCCTTAAGTGTGGCTTCTATTATGCCATTTTATTACAAATGTACAAAAAAGGCAATTCACACGGGGTAAAATATAGGGCAGTTAACATCCTAACAATTTGTACCCAAAGAGAGATTCAGGTAGAATAGAATTACCCCTAATTTTATTATAGCCAATGTGATATACTTTAAGATGAAGAGAAAAATAATTTTTGACTGTTATTACTCACCTATTTTAATTCTACCCTGGGTGGTTTCACCACTTCCCAAAGAAGTTGTGGCCCCTAAGTGAAACAAAGAAATACTAAATACTGAAGACTCATGTACTCAGAAAAGTTGGGTGGTATCCACTGGGTATGGTAGGGAATGTGTGTTTTTGGGTGCAAGAGTTGAAGGGAGGAGGCTATCTCATTACTGAAGTTCTTTATACTCCCCATTAGGTTATTGTTTTACCTGTGTTAGAGTTTCCAGATGCAACTGTTGTGTCAGAGACTACACTAGTGGTACCTGAAGTAGAAGAGAGAAACAGAGAATCCCAATAGTGATGTATTTAACATCCCGAGAAGAGCATGACCAACAAGATCTCTGGGACTTGAAAGTAGAAGACTCTTCTTGGGGTTATCCTGTCAAAAGTAGGTGCATTCTCCATTTTTAAATTCAGGGCAACAATAAAAACATTGGCTCATGTCCAGGCCTTGATGATTTGCTTCTTAAGGTTAAATATCGGAGGTCACTGGGCCTCTCCCATATTTACCTATTTCACTTCCAGGACTTGGCCTCTCAGATGTGCCAATGGTGGCTCCTAATGACAAGAAATAAAAACAATATTTGTCTAAATGCATTTAATTGTATAAAGTGAATAAATTCATAACATCCAAAATCAAAAATTTAATAGAACTAAACTTCCAGAGTTACTTCCATCATCTCTGCTTCCCTACTTATAATTATATGGACATATAATGCCTCCATCTCACACCCAGGTAATAGCTTGAATGTCAAAAAGGGAATCCTTTCTGGACTTCTCTCTTAAGAATTACAGTATAAGGTTTATCCCAGAAGAAATGATATAATTTTCATAAATACAAGCTTCCTCCTTTTCTTTGGTTATGCTTCCTTCTCTGAAAGTTGTAGCTTCTAAGAATGAAAAGGTAAAGAGTAGTGAAATCTAATAGAAAGTCATAAAAAGGCATCATGTGCTATTGCTCTAGAACTTGCCCCAAGAAAGAAATTATAGCACCTGTTTCCCCATTGATTCACCTGTGTTGGAACTCCAAGGTGAGATGGTACTACCACGATACACTCCAGTAGTACCTGAAAACAAAATTGAATGGTATTTGAGAGATTACTACAAGCAACTATATGCCAATAAAATGGACAACCTGGAAGAAATGGACAAATTCTTAGAAATGAACAACCTTCCAAGACTGAACCAGGAAGAAATAGAAAATATAAACAGAACAATCACAAGCACTAAAATTGAAACTGTGATTAAAAATCTTCCAACAAACAAAAGGCTATAGCCAGATGGCTTCACAGGGGAATTCTATCAAACAGTGAGAGAAGAGCTAAAACCTATGCTTCTCAAAGTCTTCCAAAATATAGCAGATGGAGGAACACTCCCAAATTCATTCTACGAGGCCACCATCACCCAGATACCAAAACCAGACAAAGATGTCACAAAAAAAGAAAACTACAGGCCAACATCACTGATGAACATAGACACAAAATTCCCCAACAAAATACTAGCAAGCAGAATCCAACAGCACATTAAAATGATCATACAACATAATCAAATGGGGTTTATCCCAGGAATGCAAGGATTCTCCAATATATGCAAATCAATCAATGTGATACACCATATTAACAAATTGAAGGAGAAAAACCATATGGTCATCTCAATAGATGCAGAGAAAATTTTGACAAAATTCATCACCCACATATGATAAAAACCCTCCAGGAAGTAGGCATAGAGGGAACTTACCTCAACATAATAAAGCCATATATGACAAACCCACAGCCAACATCATCCTCAATGGCGAACAACTGAAACCATTTCCACTAAGATAAGGAACAAGACAAGTTTGCCCACTCTCACCACTACTATTCAACATAGTTTTGGAGGTTTTAGCCACAGCAATTAGAGAAGAAAAGGTAGTAAAAGGAATCCAAATCAGAAAAGAAGAAGTAAAACTGTCACTGTTTGCAGATGATGTGATACTATACATACAGAATCCTAAACATGCTACCAGAAAACTACTAGAGCTAATCAATGAATTTGGTAAAGTAGCAGGATACAAAATTAATGCACAGAAATCTCTTGCATTCCTATACATTAATGATGAAAAATCTGAAAGAGAAATTAAGAAAACACTGCCATTTACCATCGCAACATAAAGAATAAAATACCTAGGAATAAGCCTACCTAAGGAGAAAAAAGACCTGTATGCAGAGAACTATAAGACACTGGTGAAAGAAATTAAAGATGGTACAAACAGATGGAGAGATATACCATGTTCTTGGACTGGAAGAATCAACATTGTGAAAAAGACCATACTGCCCAAAACAATCTACAGATACAGTGTAATCCCTATCAAACTACCAATGCGATTTTTCACAGAACTAGAACAAAAAATTGCACAGTTTGTATGAAAACACAAAAGACCGTGAAGAACAAAAGCAATCTTGAGAAAGAAAACTGGAGGTGGAGGAATTAGGCTCCCTGACTTCAGAATATACTACAGTAATCAAAACAGTATGGTACTGGCACAAAAATAGACATATAGATCAATGGAACAGGACAGAAAGCCCAGAGATAAAGGAGTCAAGAATACAGAATTCAGAAACGACAGCTTCTTCAGTAAGTGGTGCTGGGAAAACTGGACAACTACATGTAAAAGAATAAAATTGGAACACTGCCTAACACCATGCACAAAAATAAACTCAAAATGGATTAAAGACCTAAATGTAAGGCCAGAAACTATCAAACTCATAGAGGAAAACATAGGCAGAACACTCTATGACATAAATCACAGCAAGATCCTTTTTGACCCACCTCCTAGAGAAATGGAAATAAAAACAAAAATAAACAAATGAGACCTAATAAAACTTTAAAGTTTTTGCACAGCAAAGGAAAGCATAAACAAGACCAAAAGACAACCGTCAGAATGGGAGAAAATATTTGCAAATGAAGCAACTGACAAAGGATTAATCTCCAAAATATACAAGCAGCTCATGAAGCTCAATATCAAAAAAAAAAAAACAACCCAGTCCAAAATTGGGCAAAATAACTAAATAGACGTTTCTCCAAAGAAGATATACAGATTGCCAACAAACACATGAAAGGATGCTCAAAATCACTAATCATTAGAGAAATGCAAATCAAAACTGCAATGAGGTATCACCTCACACCAGTCAAAATGGCCATCATCAAAAAATCTACAAACCATAAATGCTGGAGAGGGTATGGAGAAAAGGGAACCCTCTTGCACTGTTGGTGGGAATGTTAATTTATACAGCCACTATGGAGAACAGTATGGAGGTTCCTTAAAAAACTAAAAATAGAACTACCATACAACCCAGCAATCCCACTACTGGGCATATACCCTGAGAAAACCATAATTCAAAAAGAGTCATGTACCACAATGTTCATTGCAGCTCTATTTACAAGAGCCAGGACATGGAAGCAACCTAAGTGTCCACTGACAGATGATGGATAAAGAAGATGTGGCACATATATACAATGGAATATTACTCAGCCATAAAAAAGAAGTGAAATTGAGTTATTTGTAGTGAAGTGGATGGACCTAGAGTCTTTCATACAGAGTGAAGTAAGTCAGAAAGAAGAAAACATTTGCCATATGCTAACACATATATATGGAATATATAAAGGTTCTGAAGAACCTTGGGGCAGGACAGGAATAAAGATGCAGATGTAGAGAACAGACTTGAGGACATGGGGAGGGGGAAGGGTAATCTGGGGTGAAGTGAGAGAGTGGCATGGACATATATACATTACCAAATGTAAAATAGATAGCTAGTGGGAAGCAGCCACATAGCACAGGAAGATCAGCTCAGTGCTTTGTGACCACCTAGAGGGGTGGGATAGGGAGGTTGGGAGGGAGACACAAGAGGGAGGGGATATAGGGATATATGTATACATATAGCTGATTCACTTTGTTGTACAGCAGAAACTAACACAACATTTTAAAGCAATTATACTCCAATAAAGATGTTTTTTAAAAAAATTGAATGGTATCATTATGTCAATTTTATTCCTACAATAAGAAGAGCGTATTCTAGAATAGAATAAGGAAACTACAGAATTCTTTATTATGTTAAAATGTTGTTTTCAGGGATAGCTTTTTCCAGAGTTTTTAATATTTTTTTCTAATGTAATATTTCATCCCAATAAAAATTTGGTGGGGGGAAGGTGCAATGTTGGGTGGTTGTGGGAGTCTCAATGATAACTATTCCTTTCTCTGGGATCAATGTCAGTGAAACAAATGCAGTTTCCTTTACTTATCTGTTTGAATGCCAGTGACTTCACTACTAGATCCCCCTAGAAGAATGAACAGTGAAGGGTTGATTGCCCATTGAATTTTCATCTGGGTAAAGTATTGATGTTACTGAAATTTTAATGTGCAAGAAAAGTTTAGACATGTGACAAAGAAATCTAGTGAAATAGTGTGGTAGTAGTAACAGAGGAGCATAGCTAAGTGGATGGACCTTGAAGCCAGATGGCCTGAGTTGAAATCTGCTGTTTATTTGCTGTGTGACCTTGCACAATTTAGTTAATATCTCTGAGCCATAGATTTTCTTATCTGTGAAAACAGTAGTACTTACCTCACAGTTTGGTGTGAGGGAAAAGAAATAATAATAAGTTGTAGAATAGTTCCTGGCACATAGTTAGTGTTCAAAAGAGTTAGCTATTATTGCTATTGTAAGTGAAAAGTGGAGAGGTTATGAAGCTTGTGTGCTGACATGTATATATTCCAGTTTCTGTGGTCCCACTGTCTCCAGAGGGTGTACTAGCTTCTAAGAGAGAAGAAAAGTAAAAAAAAAAAAAAAAGTAAGATGAAGAGGATTTAGCATTCTGAGAAAAGTTAAGCATTCAGGAAAGTTAAGCATTCTAAGAAAAAACTTTCTTGATAACAGCACCATGAAAGATACTTTACTAGTAGAGATTTTCCTGTGGAGAATTCTCTCCAGTTGGTTGGCTCACCTGTGTTTGAACTCCTAGGTTCAAGTGTAGTGCCAGAAGCTACCCTTGTGGTACCTGCAACAAAAAGAGAAGTGGTGACTTTTCATCCCATGGGGGACTCTGATCATCTTTTGGGCTTTTTCAAATGCTTGTGAATTATTTGTGTTCTCTTATGCATAGTTTTAATTCCCAAATCAAACAAAGATACAAATTCCTCAGCATAGGAGACCCCTCTTCTGGAATTTAATGGTAGTAAGATAGGGGTTATTCATGCTCTGCTTTCTTGTTCTTCTGGCCCCCTTCCCACCATAGTCACCTAATGTGTTTCCAGTTTCTTCATTTATTGATACTCCAGTGGTAGCTCCTAAGAGGATGAAAATATGAAAACTTTTGAATGTAACATAGATAGTTATTGGGATAAGCACTGCACATTTCAGCCACTTTTGTACTCAAGGAAGAATCTAATGAACAGAGGTCAATTTTCTGTGTTCATTGTAGCCTTCTGTTTACCTGAAATAGAACCCTCTGGGACTGTCTTTCCATCATTTAATTTCGTGGTGATACCTAAAATGGCAAATAGAAAAAACTTTCTAGATATTTATTGCTTCTACTTTCATTTGCAGGGATCTACATGTATGAGGCTGGACAACGGAAAGAGAGGGACTTCAAAAATCTGCCCAAATTGATTCAAAATCAAGTAACAAAAGAAAACATTGTTGATCTGAGATGAGAGTTCCTAAAAAGTTCCTCCACAAGAAACTGTCCTGCAAGAAACAGAAAGCACGGTTGACCATTGAACAAGGTGGGGGTTAGGAGTGCCGACTCTCTTCATAGTCAAAAATCCATGCATAATTTACAGTTGGCCCTCTGTATCCACAGATACTCCATATCCATGATTCCACATCCGTGGATTCAACCAACCACAGACTATGTGGTAACAATAATATTTACTATTGAAAATAACCCACGTATAAATGGACCTGTGCAGTTCAAACCCACGTTGTTCAGGGTCAACTGTAATTTATCAACCAAAATTCTCACACACACATACACAATAATTCTCATCTATTTTCCATTCCACTACAGAAGTTCTAATGACTCCAGTGGAAGTTGTGGCTTCTGTAAATAAAAAAAGAAGAAATGGATAAAAGAGGATTTAGGAAGAAGGGAAAATAGGCTATGATGTTCTTATGTGAGAAGATCAGTGTGAAAGACATTTTTGCCTCCTTATTTCTAGAAAGGATGCTTTCTTTACAGCTTCTTAGCCTACCGATATTGGAACTTCCAGGTTCAACAGTGGTACCTGAGGCCATACCCTTGGTACCTGAAATGAGAAGGACATGGGATTATCATACAGAATCTTCCACATCGAGGCAATCTGAGTATCAAATCAATGTATAAAAATAAATGTGTATTTCCAGGGCCATATCATTCAGTGTTACATTGTGCATGGCAGCTTCCAGAAACACTGTTCACAGAGACCGTTTTGTCCAGATGGCAGACCTGTAAGCACGCCCTTTCACTGGCCTTTCTACTCCTGGATTGAATCACGTGTGTTTTTCTCGTATATCAATTACTTCATTCATTCAACAAATATTTACTGAGCTCTGTTGAATACTAGAGATTCATCACTGAATAAATGAAGACTTTTTACTCAAGAAGCCTATTTTCTAGTCGGCCTACTTAGCAAATATAACACAAAATTTTCAGCTAAAAACAGAGGAAGTTTTCCACATCTACCTGCTTTACTTTCAGTGACTTGATTGTCTGATGTTCCAGAGAGAGTTACTAATGGTTGAAAGCAGGAAAAAGATTCTGTGTATGTTATGACCTTTAATCATTCATGGAGGCAACCAACCATTAGGCAATTTAGAATTTAAAGCTCAAGATACAAGTCAAATGGGAGGCAAAGTTTTCTAAGTTCATTTTAGCCATCCTTTTACCTGAGACAGAACCTTCTTGGACAGTGTTGACTCCTACAGTAATGCCTGTAATATCCAGTGGGTTAGTCTTCCAGGGAATTACTACTCTTACTGCCCTCTTCAGAAATCCACACCACAGTGCCAGGCGTGGGAAAAGGCTGGTCCAGAAACCAGCTGGGGGTTGTGAATCAACAGTATTTTGGGCCCTGCATATTGGCTGGAGGGCCTGCCCTTCCTGTACAATCTCTCTGATCCAGAGGCAAACTCATGATGGTTCTCAACAGCAATGCTAACATCTGGGAATCCTAGTTCTCACTAATTTCATCACAATGACTCTGAGGCTTTCTAAGGAAGTTTTAGACTCTGGAAAAAAGAAATAAGGAAAGTGGAAAGTATGTTTGGGGATACATATTTCTCCCTGAGGTTAGACAAGGGATGATTGCCTTTGTATCTATTCCATTACCAGTGCTGGAACTTCCAGATGTAATAGCTGGGCTGGAGACTACACCACTGGTACCTGAAATCACAAAGGAAAAGGGATTATATGTCATTTCCTTTACGTTCAAAGAAGAGCTAAGAAGAAAATCATTATGTTTCTTTTCAGTCATTGAGGTCCTATTCTAGGATTCCTCACATATCTTTCCACAAGTACATTTCTTTCAGAAAAAAATTAAGTAAAACTATATTTTCACAATAGAAGTCTTCTTATTCTGAGTATTGGTAAATACCAGGGAGATATTTATATTTTCTCATGTTCACCTGTTTGACTCTCAGAGACCTGGCTCCCTGGTAGAGCAGTCTGAAGAGAAGACAAGACAAAGAGATTGAGTGAGAGACAGAGAGAGATTTAGAGAGAGAGAGAGAGAGAGAGAGAGTATTCTGCTGTATATGAATTCAGGGATTTGGGACAATATTAACACTCTGGAATTTGGAAGCTTAGACAAAGATTTCCATAGGGCAGAAATCACTCTGCACTCTGTATTATTTCAGCTAGAAGGAATTGACAAAAAAAAGAGAATTCTTTTTGGATTCTGGCTAATATGCTGGTGATATTTGTAATACCAATGGAGAAATCCCATCCCTTCTTTAGACTTGAAGCAGTGAAGCTCAATTCTGTATTTAATGGATTTTCAAAAAGATTTTATCTCTAATAGCAAACCTATTTTGACTCACTTGCAGTGTCCCTAAATTACACACAAACTTTCTCAAGGAAAGCCTAGAGAGTCCTAAAACTGATGGTCTCAAATCACAGGCTCTTTGTTTTCACCTGTTTGAGCTCCAGTTCTAGTCTCTTCTGTGGAAATTGTGGCCCCTGAGTGAAGAAATAGGATAATGATGAAGTCTGGGAATTTGGAATACTGGGAAGAGATATTGGAGTATTTTTTATTATAGAAGCCCTAAAAGTGAGATCATGACATCTGAGATTAAATATGGGGAATTTCCTTCTTGCTAACCTACCTGTGTTAGAAATTTCAGATGCAATGGTTGTTCCAGACAATTCTCCAGTGATACCTAAAATGCAAAAAGTAAATGTTGCAGTACAGCATTTCCTCCTCAGTTCATCTTGGAATCATCAGTGTGGCCCTAAAGCACTGGTATCCTTTTCTGAAGACTGTCTATGAAAAAAATGGAAAATAAACAATTTTACAGCATTTCATTTCTCAAGTCAGCTTTGGATGGATGTGTTGCACCTGGGGTTCCCTTTTACTATGTAGTAAGAGGAAGCAGCAGTAAAAATCACCCTTACCTGTTTTACTTCCAGAGACATATCCACCTGGTGTGCCAGAGGTGCCTAAGTGAGGGAATAAAGTATGGTTTAATCTTTGTAAGAAAGAATCTTTGATATAACTTGGAACATTTTGATAATCAGTTGCCTTCATGAACTTTTCCATTGAGGGGAGATAGAAAATAAATAATAAACATCATGCATAAGTATGGGAGAGATGATAGACAGCAGGCTATGGCAGGAAGGCAAGCTGGGTAAGGAGGATTGGAAGTACTGGGGGAAGGGGTTGGGATATATGCAATATGTATGCATACCTTTTTACAGGAAAAAAAAAATCTTTGTAAACCAGAACACTGAGGACAACTTGATTGAGACATCTGTGGTCTTGGAATTCCCAGGAAGAATAATTACCCGGGTTCATATGGTTACAGTATTGTTGAAGAAGAGGACTGTCATGGAGAGGATGTACAACTAGTTGACCCTAAAGCTAGACCCAGGCAATCAGTGACACCTCGCCCCATTCCCTGGCCTTGGAACTTACGTTCTGACCACAGTTCCCATAGTGGGAGTCATTTTCAAGGATGCAGCCTGGAGAGAGCAATGTGTCATTGAAACCTTCAGGATGGTATACGTGACTGAACCCAGTTAAGGCCTCTACATAAACTTTTAAGATTCTGGCAGGCAGATGCAGAGATCTACTTGTCTTATGGCTGCCCAACACAAGCTTTGCATGTAAGTTCCCTTGCTTGTTAAACCTGCTACCCAGCAACATGGAGTGGTTTGCCTCTTTCTTCAGTCTCACCTTGCCCTTTGTGGATGGAGTCAAGTTTCAGATTTCACCCAGGAAGCTCCTGAGTTTTTGAACCAACAAATATGGCAAGTCCTTCCATCATACTCCTTACCATTCATTTGCTCATTGAAGTGATCCAAATAAAGAAATAATGAGAACCTAGGCCTTGGACTGAAAAACTCACCTCCTGGTAGTCCTCCTTGGGAGGTCTCACTGCCTCTTGTGGAACTTGTGGCTTCTGAGAGAAGAAAAGAAGAAAGGAGTAAAGATTTGGGGTGTGGACAGGACATTCTGGGCTTCCACAGTCTATATCTCCTGAAGGTCCACGTTTAGGACTCCTGACCTGTGTTGGCACTTCCAGGTCCCAGAGTTTTGCCAGAGATGCTCTCAATTGTGCCTGAAATAAAAAAAAGAAAAAAAAAAGGGCTGTGGTCAACTTGTTGCACATCATGAAATGGGCATAGGCTTTTAAAAAAAACTGTTTCTCCCATATACCAGTGAATCTATATTTCTCTGGACTTCTTAGTTTCAAGAGATTCTCCAGGTATTTCCTTCAAAACATATCATTCCCTTCTCAAATTTATGGAGAAAGTCCTCCAACACTGAGACTCCCTTTTAAGGTCTAGTTAAAGGAAGATAGATTTGAGGGCAAATCACCTGTATAACTATCAGGAATGGGCCCCGTGACGCCCTGATGAAGGCTTGTTAGAACACAAGCAAGAAAAGTTGAAGTGTCTGAACTGAATTTATTGACGTCAAATATTGAACATCTGCTAAAATTTTGCCCAATATACTGAATATGGAAATTCAAAGAGTTTTGATATATTTCAGACAAGACTTTTTATTAGGAAGACATTAGAAAGTACAAGTAGTGACTCAGCAGTGCTCACCCATGATTATTCCAACTCTTGATGTTCTACTTTCTTCTACAGAAGTTGTGGCCTCTGAGAGAGGGGAAAACGAAAGAGAGATGATTAGAAACCATGCAAGGACCATGGAAAATATGTGGTAGTTCTCCTACACAGGATAGCACTGGAGTAAACTCATCATAGCTGGATCCATGGAAGATTTCCTGCCATTTTGTCGACTCACCTGTGTTGGAACTACCAAGGGCAACAGTTGTGCCAGGAATTACCTCAGTGGTGCCTGAAACACAAAGGGTCTAAAGTCATCACAGTGACTTGTGTTTTCTCCTAAAGACCTGCCTCTAGAAGAAATGTGCTATATCAAAGGGTCCTTTCACTGCTTCCTGATGAGGTGAGAGTCATAAACCTTTTCTATGACAAATGCCATTAAAAAAGCAATCAAAATGTTCCCAAGTTGAGGCAACTTTCTCAGACAACCCATTTATTCCAAGACAGGAAAACAAGGTGGTTTTTTCCCAGGTTCACCTGTCACACTCCCAGTTGCTTGACCTCCTGGTACTGCAGTGCTATCTACTGTGGGCCAAAAACCAGAAGAATATTTGAATGTGCCAAGGAAAATACTGAATATCATTATTGATTATTTGAGCAAGAAAACCTTTATATAGATAGGCCTGTTCACATTGCTTTCTCTTCTTCCTAGGTGTGTAATATTCCTTGGTCCCCCTGATGTGTATGCCATCCCAAGGAGAAACCCCTCACACGGATTACACACCAGCCCATCTTTAGAAAGTTACATCTGTGAGGCTAGATGCTAGTATTGGAAGTTCTTCCATAACATGTTAAATCTAAGAAAATCCTAAAAGCCAATGAAAACTACTCTGCAGGAGATCACAACTCCCAACAGGCAAACCTATGGAGAATCATAATTCATGCTAAACCCCAAACTATGAGCAACCCATTTGTACCAGGTCTGAGTCCAGTTCCAGGTGTGCCACTGCCTCCTATTAATCTTGTGGCCTCTGAGGAAATAAAGTGATGAATGATGAGTTCTGAGGATTTGGAATATTAAGAAAAGAATGATGCTGATATTTTATCAGAACAGGTCTACTAACTATATTATGAGGTTAATTAGCAAGATTTCCTTCTTGTTAACCTACCTGTGTGGGAACTTCCAGATATGGTTGTCTTAGAGAATTCTCCTGAAGTACCTAAAGTGAGAAAAATAAAGGGATCAACACAGCATTAACTCCCCAGTGAATACTGAAGTAGCTATGCAGCCTTGAATCACTGGAGACCTGTCCTGCAGATCTTTGATTCTGTAGGAAATGAACCATCAATTACTCCCACAGTTTCCTTTCCTGACCCACCTATTGATCATTATTGTTATTAGAGTTCCCTTTCCATAGAGTCACTGAAAGTGAAAGGAGACCTTATGTCACCCTCACCTGTTTCACTTCCAGACCCTGGGCTCCCTAGAGTGGTGACAGAGCTGCCTGAAGGAGGAAAAAGGCAGATGAAGGGTTCGTCTTTCTAAGTTTTACTCATCAATTACTTGAGCTAATTTGATATTCAGATATTTAAAATAGATCTCCTTGACTCTAATACTCTGATAAGGTTAACTTATTTAGTCCATCTTACCTGACATGGAACTCTGTGAACTGCTGCTGGCTCCAGGTAAAACCATGGTGATACCTATTAAAGCAAATAGAGTGAAGCCTCAAAATAAGTATACATTTCATCATTCCACTAGTATGTATTAATCATCTCTTCTGTGCAATATTGTTTTAGGCCCTTGCATATATCAGCAAGCAGAATATTCAAAGATCCCTCCCCTAATGCAAGTTACATTCTAGCAACTGGAGACCAACAGTGAACAATAAACATAATAAATAGGTCGATGTGATAGATGTTAGTAAGTGTTATGAGAACATGGCAAACCATATAAAAGGATAGGGGACTTGGTAGGCAGGGGCTGGCTAGCAGTCACCCTCATTCATGCCATTCAACAACTAGCTCTGCAAGCCCATGCCTCTGGAAATCCAGATGGAGATATCTGAGGTCATGGAATTCTTAGGCAGACCCAGGTTTGTGACTCTGGCATATTGTGTTCCCAGAGGAAATTCAGGCCCCTTTCCTTTGCCCACTTTCACACTAATGTGTTCACTGTATTCACACAAACAGAGATTTGATGAAAGTCCCAAAGCCTCAGATTAAAAGAGCTCACCTCCTGGAAGTTCTGGTTGGGTGGTCCCACTTCTTCTCGTGGAAGTGGTGACCTCTGACAGAGAAAAGAAAGAAAGGAGTAAAGACTAGGGTGTGGGAAAGTACACACTGTGCTTTTGTCAGAATATATCACCCAAGGTGCCACTGTCCAGATACCTGTGTTGTAACTTCCAGGTTCCAGAGTTTTTCCAGAGACTCTACCTGTAGTACCTAAAACAAGAAAGGGTCAGTGGTCACTAGCTCAATTGCTGTTCACCACGTGATTTAAATAGGAGTCTAAAGTCTCCGTGCAATAGCAAACTATAACCTTGAGACTTTTAGTACAAGTAAGTGATCCATATATGCCCCTTGTAACATGTCTTTCTACAATTTTACTGAGAAAGTGCTCAACTATCAGGTCCCTTTTTTTGGAGGGGAGATAGGAAATTTCTCTCTACATTACCAGTTTATCTATCCTAGTTTGACTTCACAATAGTCTAGTGAAGGCACTTATAAGCTCAGGAAATAAGGAAACTGTCTTGTCTTGTTTTTCTGAATTTGCTCAATATAACATATATAAACAGTGCAGATATATTTTCATAAGATTGTTTTTGTGAAGGTATCATAAAGTTCAGGTATTAGCTTAGCAGGGCTCACCTTTGGCTATTCCAACTCTGGTTGTTTCACTTTCTCCTTCTGTGGGAGAGAAGGAGGAAAGAGTTAACTGGAGAATATTTAAAGATCATGGAAAGGATATGGCAGGAGGTCTGCAAAAGATAGTAACAGAGGAGACATCTAATTTGTGGGAGGACTGTGGAAGATTATATGTCACCTTGTTGACTCACCTGTGTTGAAATTGCCAGGGGCAACAGTTGTGCCAGGGGCTACCTCAGTGGTGCCTGAAACACAAAATGAAATGTAGTCACCATGGTGCTCATGTTTCTTCCCTAAAAGCATGCTTCTAGAAAGAACCTAGGTATATCTTCATAGTATCCAACTGGACTGCTCACTGACTCTTCTCTGTTGATGAGCTCTGTGTAGTTTTTCATTAACCATTTTATTACCAAAGCAATAATAGTGACAATGTTCTCAACCAGAAATACACTTCCTGGCATTCTACATCGAGGAAACAGGGTGGGTTTCTCCCACCCTCTCCTGTCTTACTCCCTATGACTTGGCTTTCTGATGCTACATTGATTTCAAAACAGAAGCCATGAGTGTGCTGAGAATTTGAGACACTGGGAAAATACTGTGTTCTTCATCACTTCCTTGTGAAAAGCATACATCTACGTGGGACAGACATGTTTCCTAGGTTCCTGTAACTCTTCTCAGTTTCTCAGGAATACAAAGTTTTCTCACTCTTCCCTTGTCAAAGCTTATGATATATGTAAATCCACAGGAGAAGTGTTTCATAACAATTACTACAATCCCAACTTCAGGATTACAGCTACGACTCTAGACTGTTATTAGCAACTTTTCAGAAAAAAAATTCAAAACTGAAAAATAATTAATTTGCCTAAAATGCAGTATTGGTAGAGTAAATATGAACTGTTCTCCAGAAATTCTCTCTAGGACATCCTGTGTCATAATTAGTGGTAATAACAAGACAGGAGCTGCTCCTTCTCACCTGTCTGGAATCCAATTCCAGCAGTACCAGTATCGTCTCTGGAAGTTGTAGCCTCTGAGGTAGAAAATAGGAGAACAGTAAATTCTGGGCATTTGGGATATGGGGAAGAGGCATTTAGTATTATTTTTTCACAGCAGCCCTACAAAAAGCTTCATGTCCTGAGTGCCTATAGCAGTGTTCTTATTATTATTTCAGCCTTACCTGTGTTGGAAATGCCTGTCTTAAAGGATCTCTCAGGTTTCTGGTAGTAGGTAATGAGTGACAACAGAGTGATGCATATTGAATGGTCCCCATTCCACAAAGGTAGAATCTAGTGGATCAGGTGGGCAAGTATCAAAATCAAACACCTTATCAGATAAGGACCAGAAAGGGATTTTATACCAGTGAACAAAATAAGAAAAAAATGTCTGTCCTCATGGAGGTTATACTCAAATGTAAATGCTAAAAGAATGCAGAGGGGGAACAATTAAGAAAAAGTGGAACATTCTAAAAAATAAATTTCTTTTGCATATCTTTTAAAACTGTTAAATTTAAAAGAGACACCAGGATGCAATAAAAGCTAAAAAATTTAATGGAAATGATAGGTGACAAATAATATGCTGAGAAATATGGAACTGCCTTTTTATTTAATAAAGAGTGTATTTCTAGAGTCATTTTTGTTTATTTGATTGACTCTGTAAGTTTGTACACAACCAGTGCAGAATTTAACAATTATATATAAGATTCAATGTCTTTGGTATGATTTAAGAAGGTATAAAAATAGAAAAAGCAAGAGCCCTATGCTACCAAAATCTAATTTGAAGTTTATGTTTTATTAATCTGATAAATTAAGACTTCTACTATCATATTTTTGATTCTAGTTACTGTAACACCACTTTTTTTCAAATCCACATTTATAATGTGACATTTTTTCATCTGTTACTTCAGGCTGCTTAAATGGCACTAAATTTAAAAATACAAATATATTTATAAATGTACATTTTTATTTAACTCGATTCATACAGATTAATTTGTATTAGGTTAAAATTTGAGAAGAATATAACAGTCCCTTAGATATTTTTCAGTGTTCAAGTAGAAAAATTAGAAATATTATTTCAAGGCACATTGTGAAAAAGCATAATTTTGTCATTTTAATATCAACTTACCTACAACAGGTTCTGGTGGAATTGCATTATCGGAGCCTAATAAAGAAAAATTAAATTCATGTTTCAATTAAATAATATATTTGAATTTTATTTTTAAAATTCACCACAATGGGGCTTCTCTGGTGGCGCAGTGGTTGAGAGTCCGCCTGCCAATGCAGGGGACACGGGTTCGTGTCCTGGTCCGGGAAGATCCCACATGCCGTGGAGCGGCTGGGCTCACGAGCCATGTGCTCCACAACAGGAGAGGCCACAGCAGTGAGAGGCCCGTGTACCAAAAAAAAAAAAAAAAAAAAATTCACCACGATGTTTCAAATGCCATGATATATAAATTTTTTTATTAAAAAACAGAAATATATTATTTCCACAAAGACTCATCTTAGAAATTCTATTCGGGGTGAGAGATCTCTTGGGAGATAAATTGTAAAGTGCTCTTTTAAGAAATCATCTATGAGTTACAAATTATCAAACTAAAAACAAAGGCATTGCCCTTTTCCCAAATAAAATGTTTACACATATGTAATTCTTCTTTGGTTCAATTTAAAGACTAAAGTCTTGAACTTGGAAAATGCAAAAAAAAAAAAAAAAAAAAAGATAAAATACATACGGTGCCCAGGAGTCACATATTAGTAACTATGGAATTAGTTTATAATTATTATGTTCAATATATAATATGAAGCATGGCAATTCATTTAGGTTAGCATAACCATAGATTAAACAGATAATATTATACATTTAGTCTGAATCAAATTATCAAATTAATTATTTTCTAGTGATTAGTTTGTAAAATAATTTTACATAAGGGGAGTTTGTAAGAGTAGTTAGAATAAACATAGGATAAATCTTTACCAGAAAAAGAAAGAATAAGCAAGCTATTCTTTAAATATTGGACAATTTATTCACTAAAACCTAGGTTCTATTAGATAACCTGCAAATTGAGAAATGAAGTTTTTCCCACTATATTCGATATGAGTATATTGGGTTGGCCAAAAAGTTCATTCGGGTTTTTCCATATACGATGCTACAGAAAAACCCGAATGAACTTTTTGGCCGACCCAGTGTTACTAGTCTAGAAACTTGATAATATATTATAGGCTTGAATAAATAGTCCATTTATTGTTAAGAAAAAATTGTCTTATAAGTATTTGTGAATTTTATGTCATGTTGTAATAACTGTAAAAAGAAATAAAGAGATAAAATTTTGATTTGCAAAACAATAGTATTATAGTTTTCATAAATGCCTCAAATCTTGTGATTTCAGAATGGCAAAATGCCAAAGTTTCTCAACATATTAAAAATGTTATACTTCTTTTTATTATCTGCTGCTGTAGTTTTTATAGTTAGAAACGGGGAAAATTTAATCTATGTAAATATTAAATGCAAGCTTTCATTAATGGGTCACTAAGGATCATTGTATATTTCCTTAGTGAAGGATGACCTTGTGGTAAAGAGCACACTGTGGAGTCAGTAAACAATGGATAAAAATATTGTCTCCACATGTAAATTGATACAGCCACTATGGGGAACAGTATGGAGGTTCCTTAAAAAACTAAAAATTGGGCTTCCCTCGTGGTGCAGTGGTTGGGAGTCCACCTGCCGATGCAGGGGACACGGGTTCGTACCCCGGTCTGGGAGGGTCCCGCATGCTGCAGAGCAGCTGCGCTTGTGGGCCATGGCTGCTGAGCCTGCGTGTCTGGAGCCTGGGCTCCACGACGGGAGAGGCCACAGCAGTGAGAGGCCCACGTACAGCAAAAAAAAAAAAAAACTAAAAATAGAACTACCATATGACCCAGCAATCCCACTACTGGGCATATACCCTGAGAGAACCATAATTCAAAAAGAGTCACGTACCACAATGTTCATTGCAGCTCTATTTACAAGAGCCAGGACATGGAAGCAACCTAAGTGTCCATCGACAGATGAATGGATAAAGAAGATGCGGCATATATATACAATGGAATATTACTCAGCCATAAAAAGGAACAAAATTGAGTTATTTGTAGTGAGGTGGATAGACATAGAGTGTCATACAGAATGAAGTAAGTCAGAAAGAGAAAAACAAATACCATATGTTAACACATGTATATGGAATCTAAAAAAAAAAAAAAGGTTCTGAAGAACCTAGGGGCAGGACAGAATAAAGACACAGAAGTAGAGAATGGACTTGAGGACACAGGGAGGGGGAAGGGTAAGCTGGGACGAAGTGAGAGAGTAACATTGACATATATACACTACCAAATGTAAAATAGCTAGCTAGTGGGAAGCAGCCACATAGCACAGGGAGATCAGCTCGGTGCTTTGTGACCACCTAGAGGAGTGGGATAAGGAGGGTGGGAGGGAGATGCAAGAGGAAGGAGATATGAGGATATATGTATATGTATAGCTGGTTCACTTTGTTATAAAGCAGAAGCTAACACACCATTGTAAAGCAATTATACTCCAATAAAGATGTTAAAAAATATATATTGTCTCCACTATTTGTTTTGCTGTAGAACCTGGACCAAGTTATGTAATATCTTTTCTAAGTTCTTCATGAATAAAATGAGATAACAATATTTATTTAAATAGGTAAATAACATAATAGATTTTAGGGCATTGTATTATTTAACTGGAATTATTATTAATTATTTTGCCATGTTTAATTAGCCAGTGAGCATGAAAACAGGTCAAAAAATACATCTCACATCTCCTGCTTACTTACCAGTAGTAGTGGATCTTTCTGGTGCAATTGTTGAGCCAGGGGTGGCTCCTAAGGAATGTGAGATTAAAAGAAGAAAGTCATGAGCAATGTTCTTATTTTATTGGGACACTACCTGGACATTTAACAATTTAACTACTTTGAGTCCAGATGTTGCAGTTGCAGTACTGGTCTGAAAACACCTAACAAAATATCCAAGGTCCTCAATACCAGATAATTTGGATCAGATTTTCTGATTTCTAAACTTATAATACACTAATATCCAATAATGGATATTTATGAGATTTATCAAAAAAACTTATGTTGGGTTGTAACTGGGGCCAATAGCTTCCCTTCCCACTCGCCTGATTTTCTGCGTGTAGTTGATCTGGTCATGCTTTCACCCACTTCAGTAGTTTCTCCATATGGTTCTTTAGTTGTGTCTGGTTAAAAGGATAACTATTATCTTCACATGGTTCATTTTGTAAAAATTATAAACTTACTGCCATTTAAGTAAATTTCAAATTTAGATGTTAATAATAAACCTAGAACACCTCTTAATCATTTCTCAAAAAATGTGGTCCTTGCTTAAATTAACTTAAATCATTATTGTAATTTGGGCCTAAGGCATGCTCATATTGGACCACCAAAAGAGCACCCTGGTGAGTCTTGCCTGCTTGGTTCCCAGCAGAAATGGTTCCAAAGCTTGATGCTCCAACTGGGCCTCCACTACCAGCACTTCTGGTAGCTCCTACTGATCTACTGATTCCACCTGGTCACAAAAGAAGTAATAGGGATGAAAACATAACCTTCTTAAGGGGTCTGAGGAATCAATTTAAAACAATAATATTCTACAAAGTTCCCATCTTTGAGTTCTAAATAGTATAATTCTGATAAAGTAATATAGTTCAAAATTAGATCTCTATTAAATTAAAATTATTTATATTATTGTCTAAATATAGCTAACTTGTCTTACCTTCATATGTGGTAACCTCACTTCCTGGCCCCCAAGTTGTCCTCCTGGCCCCTGTGGTTGTAAAAGTTGATGATCCAGTTGTTCCAGATCCTTCAACTGGTGTCCCAGTTGTCCATGATCTTCCAGTTGATGGTCTAGTTGTCTTCGACTCTTCAGCTGATGTATCAATTGTCTCTAATACTCCAGTTGATGATCCAGTTGTCCCTGAACCTACAATAGATGTTCGTGTTTTCCACAGCACTCCAGTTGATGGTCCAGTAGTCCCTAAACTTACAACAGAGATTTTAGTTGTTCTTGTCAATCCATCTGGCGATGCAGTTGTCCCTGATCCTTCACCTGAGGGTCCACTTGTTCCTGATTCAACAACAGTGGTCCCTGTTTCTCCAGATGATGATCCAGTTGTCCCTAAACCTACACTGGATGTTATTGTTGTCCTTGTCACTCCAGATGATAGTGCACTTGCGCCTGAACCTATACCAGATGTTCTAGTGGTTATTGTTAGTCCACCTGCTGATCCAGTTGTCCGTGATGCTTCAGCTGATGATCCCCTTGCTCTTGATTCAATAACAGTGGTCCCTCTTTCTCCAGATGGTGGCCCAGTTGTCCCTGAACCTACACCAGATATTATTTTTGTCCCTGTCACTCCAGATGATCGTCCAGTTGTCCCTGAACCTACAACAGATGTCCTAGTGGTTATAGTCAGTCCAGCTGTTGATCCAGTTGTCTCTGATCCTTCAGCTGATGATCCACTTGACCCTGATCCTATAATAGTTACCCCTGTTTCTCCAGATGACGGACTAGCTGTCTCTGAACCTACAACAGATGGTCTACTTGTCCTTGTTACTCCAGGTCTAGTTGTTCCTGAAGCACCAGCTGACAATACAATGGTTGATGAAGTTACATCTCCTGGGCTTGTTGTCCATGATTCTCTAGTTGATGCTTCCATTGTCCCTGAGCCTACGACAGAGAAGCTAGTTGTGGCAGTCAGGCCAAGTGATGATCCAGTTGTCCCTGATGCTCCAGATAATGGTGCAGTTGTCTCTGAACCTACAATGAATGTTCCAGTGGTTCTTGTCATTCCAGGTGTTGATCCACTTGTCTGTGATCCTTCAGCTGATGATCCACTTGCTCCTGATCCTATAACAGTGGTCTCTGTTTCTCCAGATGGTGGTCCTATTGTCCCTGAAACTACACCAGATGTTATTGTTGTCCTTGTCACTTCAGATGATGGTCCAGTTGTCCCTGAAACTACAACAGATGTCCTAGTGGTTATAGTCAGTCCAGCTGTTGATCCAGTTGTCCCTGATCCTTCAACTGCAGGTCTGGTTGTCTCAGATCCTATAACAGATGATCGAGTGGTCTCTGAAACTCCCGCTGTCCTTGTGACTCCAGGTGATGGTACAGTTGTCCCTGAATCTACAGCAGAAATACCACCTGACACTGATTCTCCAGGTGATGATCCAGTGGTTCCTGTTTTCCCAGTTGATGGTCCAGTTCTCAATAAATCTCCATCTGATGATCCCGTTGTCCCTGACCCTACAACACTTGTTCCAGTTGATGCTGATCCTCCTGGTGATAATACAGGAGTCCTAGTCACCCCAGATAATGGTTCAGCTGTCCCTGAAATTTCAGCATAGATTATAGTTGTTCCTGTAACTCCAGCTAATGAACTAGTTGTTCCAAATCCTTTAATTGATGTTCTAGTTGTCCTTGATCCTCCAGATGATGGTCCAGCTGTCCCTGATACTTCAACTGCTGGTCCTGTTGTTCCTGAACCTACAATAGATGTTCGTGTTTTCCACAGCACTCCAGTTGATGGTCCAGTAGTCCCTAAACTTACAACAGAGATTTTAGTTGTTCTTGTCAATCCATCTGGTGATGCAGTTGTCCCTGATCCTTCACCTGAGGGTCCACTTGTTCCTGATTCAACAACAGTGGTCCCTGTTTCTCCAGATGATGATCCAGTTGTCCCTAAACCTACACTGGATGTTATTGTTGTCCTTGTCACTCCAGATGATAGTGCACTTGCCCCTGAACCTATACCAGATGTTCTAGTGGTTATTGTTAGTCCACCTGCTGATCCAGTTGTCCGTGATGCTTCAGCTGATGATCCCCTTGCTCTTGATTCAATAACAGTGGTCCCTCTTTCTCCAGATGGTGGCCCAGTTGTCCCTGAACTTCCAGCCGATAATCCAGTTGTCCTCGTACCTGCAAAAAAAGTTCCAGTTTTGCCTGATTCTTCAGCTGATGTTTCAGTTGTCGATGATGCTTCAGCTAATGATCCAGTTGTCCCTAAACCTACATCAGGTGATTCAGTTGATACAGATCCTCCAGGCGATGATTCAGGGGTCAGTGTTGCTCTAGATGATAGTGTAGTTATACCTGAATTTACAACAGAGATTCTATTGGTTCCTGTCACTCCAGATACTGAACTAGTTGTTCCTGATCTTTCAATTGATGTTCCAGTTGTCTCTGAGGGTCCAGATAATGATTCCATTGTCCCTGAACTTACAATAGAGGTTCTAGTTGTTTCTAACAGTACAACTGTGGATCCAGTTATCCCTGATCCTACAACTGATTGTAAACTTGTCCCTGATCCCATAACAGTCGTCCCTATTTCTCCAGATAATGGTGTAGCTGTCTCTGAAACTACAAAAGATGATCCAGCTGTTCCTGATCCTCCAGGTATTGATCTAGTGGTGACTGATCCTTCAACTGATGGTAAACTAGTTCCTCTTCCTATAACCGTGGTCCTTTTTGCTCCAGATAATTGTGCAGTTGTCTCTGAACTTACACCAGGTGGCCCAGTTGGTGCTGATCCTACAGGCAATGATCCAGGAGTCCCTGATGCTCCAGATGAGGGTACACTGGTTCCTGATCCTATAACAGTGGTACCTGTTGTTGCAGATAATGGTGCACTTGTCTCTGAACCTACAACATATGGTTGACTTGTCCCTGACTCTCCAGGTGTTGAACTAGTGGTGGCTGATGCTTCAACTGATGACAAACTGGTTCTTGACACAATAACAGTTGTCCCTGTAGCTCCAGATAATGGTGCAGTTGTCTCTGAACCTACAACAGATGGTCCACTTGTCTCTGATCCTCCAAATATTGATCTAGTGGTCGCTGATCCTTCAACTAATGGTAAACTTGTTACTAATCCTATAACAGTGGTTGCTCTTGCTCCAGATGATGGTGCAGTTGTCTCTGAACTTGAACCAGGTGATCCAGGGGTTGGTGATCCACCAAGTAATGATCCAGGGTTCGCCGATGTTACTGACGAGGGTAAAATGGTCCCTAATCCATAAATAGTAGTCTTTTTTCCTACAGATAATGGTGCAGTTGTCTCTGAACCTACGCCAGGTGGTTCAGGTGCTGCTGATTCTCCAGGCAATGATCTAGGGGTCCCTGATGCTCCAGATGAGGGTAAACTAGTTCCTGATTCTATAACATTAGTCTCTGTTGCTCCAGATAAAGATGCAATTGTCTTTGAACTTACATCACGTGGTCCACTTGTCCTTGATCCTCCAGGTACTGATCTAGTGGTCCCTGACCCTTCAACTGATCGTAAACCAGTTCCTGATCCTATAGCAGTGGTCCCTGTTACTCTAGATAATGGTGCACTTGTGTCTGAACCTACAATATATGGTCCGCTTGTCCCTGACCCTGCATGTATTGAACTACTGGTGGCAGATCTTTCAGCTGATGGAAAGCTGGCTCTTGATGCAATAACAGTGGTCCCTGTTGCTTCAAATAGAGACACAGTTGTCTCTGAACCTACAACTGATAGTCCAGTTCTCCCTGATCCTCCAGGAATTGATCTAGTAGAGGCTGTTCTTTCAAATGATGTTAAACTGTCTCCAGATCCTGTAAGAGTGGTGCCTATTGCTCCAGATACTGGTCCAAATGTCTCTGAACCTACAACAGGTGGTCCAGTTGCTGCTGATCTTCCAGGTGATATTGCAGGGTTCCCTGATGCTCCAGATGAGGGTAAACTAGTTCCTGATCTTATAACATTACTCCCTGTTGTTCCAGATAATTGCTGAGTTATCTGTGAACTTAAACCAGTCAGTCCACTTGTCCCTGATCCTCCAGGTAGTGATCTAGTGGTCCCTGATCCCTCAACTGATGGTAAACTGGTTCCTGAACCTATAACTGCAGTTCCTTTTGCTCCAGATAATACCGCAACTGTCTCCCAAAAAATAACATGTGATCCAGTTACTGCTGATCTTCCAGGTGATGGTCCAGTGGTCCCTGATGCTCCAGATGAGGGTAAAATGGTTCCTGATCCTAAAGCAGCGGTCTCTGATGCTCCAGAAAATGGTGCCATTGTCTCTGAAACAACACCAGGTGATCCAGTTGCTGATGATCCTCCAGGTGATGATCCAGGGTTCACTGATGCTCCAGATGAGGGTAAACTGCTTGCTGATTCTATAACACTAGACCCTGTTGTTCCAGACAATGACACAGTTATGTCTGAACTTACGCCAGGTTGTCCATTTGTCTGTGATCCTCTAAGTAGTGATCTAGTGGTCCCTGATCCCTCAACTGATGATAAAATGGTTCCTGATCCTATAGTTGCAGCTCCTGTTGCTCCAGATAATGGTTCAGTGGTCTCTGAACCAATACCAGGTGGTCCACTTGTTGCTGATCCTCCAGGAGATGACAAAGGGGTCCCTGACGTTCCAGATGAGTGTAAACCGGTTCCTGGTCTTATAGTGGCAATTCTTGCTTCTCCAGATAATGGTGCAGTTGTCTCTGAACCAAGGCCAGGTGGTCCAGCAGCTGATGACCCTCCAGGTGATGATCCAGGGGTTTCTGATACTCCAGATGAAGGTAAACTGGTTCCTAATACTATAGCAGTAGCCCCTGCTGCTCCAGATAATAGGGCAGTTGTGTCTGAAACAATACCAGGTGATCCAGTTGCCGATCCTCCAATAGATGATCCAGGTGTCTCTGATGTTCCAGATGAGGAAAAACTGGTTCCTGATCCTATAGGAGTGGTCTCTGTTGCTCCAGAAAATGGTGCTGTTGTCTGCAAACCAATACCAGGTGGTTCACTTGCTGCTGATCCTCCAGTTGACAATCCACATGTCCCTGATGTTCTGGATGAAGTTAAAGTGGTTTCTGATCCTATAACATTAGTCCCTATTGTTCCAGATAATGGCACAGTTATCTCTGAACCTACTCCAGTTGGTCCACTTCTCTCTGATCCTCCAGGTAGTGATCTAGTGATCCCTGATACCTCAACTGATGGTAAACTGGTTGCTGATCCTATAGCTGCAGTTATTGTTTTTCCAGATAATGCTGCAGTTGTCTGTGAACTTACACGAGGTAGTGCAGTTGTCCCTGATCCTTGAGGAATTGATCTAGTGGTCCCTGTTTCTTCAGCTGAGAGTAAACTTGTTCCTGCTCCTATAGCAGCAGTCCCTGTTGTTCCAGATAGTGTTGCTGTTGTCTCCAAACCAACACCAGGTGATGAAGTTGCTGCTGATCCTCCAGTTGATGATCGAAGGGTCCCTGATGCTCTAGATACTGGTAAACTGGTTCCTGATCCTGTAACACTAGTCCCTGTTGCTCCAGATAATGGTGCAGTTATCTCTGAACTTACACTAGGTGGTCCACTTGTCCCTGATCCTCCAGGTAGTGATCTAGTGCTCCCTGATCCTTCAACTGATGGTAAACTGGGACCTGATCCTATAGTTGCAGTTCCTCTTGTTCCAGATATTGGTGCAGTTGTCTCTGAACTTACAGCAGGTGGTCCAGTTGTCCCTGATCTTCCTGGTATTGATCTAGTGGTCGCTGATTTTAAAACCGATGTTAAACCTGTTCCTGATCTTATAGCAGTGGTCCCTGTTGCTCCAGATAATGGTGCCGTTGTCTCTGAACCAACACCATGTGGTCCAGTTGCTGCTGATCCTGCAGGTGATGATCCCGGGGTCCCTGATGCTCCGGATGAGGGTAAACCTGTTCCTGATCCTATAACATTAGTTCCTGTTGTTGCAGATAATGGCACAGATATCTCTGAACTTAGACTAGTTGGTCCACTTGTCCCTGATATTCCAGGTAGTGATCTAGTGGTCCCTGATCTCTCGACTGATGATAAGCTTGTTCCTGATGATATAGCTGCAGTTCCTGTTGTTCCAGATAATGCTGCAGTTGTCTCTGGACCAATACCAGGTGGTCCAGTTGCTGCTGATCCTCCAGGTGATGATCCAGGTTTCCTTGATGCTCCAGGTAAGGGTAAACCCATTCCTGATTCTGTAACTATGTTTCCTGTTGCTCTAGATAATGGTACATTTGTCTCTGGACCTACACCAGATTGTCCTGTTGTTGCTGATCCTCCAGTTGATGGTCCTGGGGTCCAAGATTCTCCAGATGAGGGTGATCTGGTTCCCGATCTTATAACAGTGGTCCTTGTTGCTCCAGATAATGGTGCACTTGTCTCTGAACCTACAACATTTGGTCCAGTTTCTATTGAATTTCTACGTGTTGATCCAGTGATCCCTGATCCTCCAGATGACCATAAACTGGTTCCTTTTCCAATAATAGTAGTTCCTGTTGCTCCAAATAGTGGAGTGGTTGTCTCTGACCCTAAAACAGATGGTCCAATTGACCTAGATTTTCCAGTTGTCCCTGATGTTCTCATTGATGGTTCATATGTTCCTGTCACTGCATCTGATATCTCAGTGGTTCTTGATCCTCTAACCGATCGTTCACTTGTCTTTGAACCTAAAGCTGATGATGCAGTCGCCCCAGAATCACCAGTTGATGGCCCAGTAGCCCCTGATACTCCAATTGATGATCCAGTTGTTCCTGATCCTCCAGTTGATGTTTCAGTAGTCCCTGTCACTCCAGTTGATGGTACTGTTGTCTCTGATTCTTTAGCTGATGATCCAGTAGTCCCTGTAACTCCAATTGATTGCACAGTTGTCCTTGATCCTTCAGTTAATGGTACTGTTTTTCCTGAGACTTCATTTGATCGTTTAGTGGTTGCTGATTCTTCTGTTGATGGTCTAGTTGTCTCTGTCACTCCAGCTGTATAAGAGAGACATGAAGACACATAAATGAAATTACTTTCCAACCAATCAAATTCACAAACAAGGAATGCATCGAAGCACTAAGATGAAGTGAGGTGATATCCAGCATCTGGGGTTCTAATTTTAGACTCCCTGGTTAGCAAATGCCTCTCTGAAAAGATGTCATTAATTTTGAGCTCTGACAAGAAGCAGACAACTATGTGAAACTCTAGGGGAAATATCCTTACAGGCAGTGGGATCAGACAGTGCAAAAGACTGAAATGAGCTGTTTATGCTAGAGAAGCAGAACTAGATGAATGTATATGGATCATGGGAGGTTAGGAGGAGAACACTAGAAGGTGAGGACATGTACATAGGATTGGGCAAGTTATTGTGAATCAGGGGAGGGAAATTGGACATTTTTCTAAATGCAATGGAATATAATGTTATGCCTTGGAGTGATAGATTTACATATATTTAAAAATTTCTCTTTCCACTCTGTAGAGAATGTATGGTAAAGGGTGTATAATAGAAGTTGGAAGACCAGTATGAGGTTATTTCAGGAATCCAAATGATATATAAGTGCCTAGGGCTAGAGTGGTGACAAAGGAGATTGAGAACAGTGGATGGATTCAGGATATGTTCTAGAACTAGCATTAACAGGACTTGTTTGTATTGGGAAGTGCAAAATTAAAAGAGAGGCATCAAGGAAAACTTTAAGATTTTTTCCTGAGTAAAACGAGTCAGTTATGGTACCATTTAGTGATATGGGAAAGACTGATAGAACAGGTGGGAGTATGAAAGAAAATCAAGAATTCTGTTTAGCTCATGCTAAATCTGCGATTTCTATTAGACATAAATGTGGAAATATCGAGTTATTGATTACTCAATCTAGAGATCACTCAATCTAGAGATCCAGAGAAGCCAAGACTGGGGATATATATTTGGATATCTAAATCTAAAATGTCTTCGAAAGTTTCTTATAGCTGACTTCCTATGGATTATGCAACCATGCCCACTAGGCCTGTCTTGTCTCTGATTACCAGAAGTTTCTTTCTGAGCTCAATTTAAGGGAACTTCCCACCCGCCAAGTCATGCTCTTGCATTTTTCTACAGACTAGTTTGCTATCTACCAGCTAAAACTGTGATTGCCTCTGAAAACTTAACTTTATTCTCATTCATGCAACTTTGAATTAGTATTCTGTTTGAGTTCTTGAAGCAATTAGTTCCACCATACCTCATACCCTGTCATTCTTTGACACTGAGTAAAGCCTACATTTCAGTTTCCTCTATCATCTGTGGCATTCTAAAGTCATGCTGGGCTTTGTCTCTTTTATTCTAAACTCTTACTTCTTCCACAGCCTGTTCTCTATCACAATTACTTTTACCTTGTCTTCTGGAATCCACATTCAATGATTTTAAAAATTCTTCTATATGCTTAACTGTTTTACAAAATGCTTCTACTTCCTCCTGGGCTTAACCTAACGGACTTAATTCTGCAACAACCTGTCATAACTCAGAATGCTCCAAATCTTTATCTGAAGAATTCTAAAGGACCAAATGAGGATGGAGGCCTTGGATTTGTAGAGATATGGATCTACACAGTGATGTATGTGTGTGGATGCAAAGCTCCACTACTTGAGTATAGCAACAAGTAGTCTACTCCCTCCCACATCTCCAGTTCTTCTGGAAGGTGCTCTTTCACATAACCTGTTATTTTTACTTCATTTATAAGAATAAAGCTCTTAATCCTTTACCAGACTGTGAGTTCCTATTCATCTATTTACTTATTCACCAGATATCCACCAGACACTTATCAAGTCAGTCATTCAGCTAAGTACTGGGAATACAGCTGAAAATAAGAAAAGGCAAGTTGACAAGATCTTTCTATACTTTTGACAGAAATTCACCATGTTGGTGGCCTATGTAGTAATGGTGAATAACTGGATGAAGAATCAACAGTGTAGGCCCTGTTTTGGCCTCACAACATACTCATCCTGTGACTGAAGTAAACACATTAATTTTTTCATAAATAAAATGTAAATAATTCTGAATATACTGTCAATTGCTCAGGGCAGTTGTATAATTCAAGTAAGTAAATGTATGTGACAACACTTTGTCCATTTTACACTTAGTGCATTTTTTTCTGCTCATCATTTTTTATTTTTGCTAAAACAGATTAAGGTGACTCACAAATTATATTATACAATGGTTAATGATTGCCTCATATCTTTATTTTTATCCATTAAGTTGTATCAATATATTGGGTAAAAATCAAGGTATAAAAACAGTATTATTTTATTCTACCAATTATATTTCTCAAACAATTTTTTTTGCCTATTTCATGAGAAATATTCATCAATCCTATTTATTTGTTTGTTTTTAGTCTCTATCTTTAGTCCTTTGAAACATGTTAAGTATTATGAAGCACAAACGTTGTTTAGTATGGGTTGAGCTTTGAGCAAGTGAGGTATTGTCATGTCCCATTTGCAAATTCTAGAAAATAAGGCATTTTTAAACCAATGTGTAGAGATTTTAGGGAGCAAATTGTTTTCTGAATTTTTAGACAATTCAGAAGCCAATGTTATTTATTAAATTACTCTCAGAAATTGGGAAAGCTGTTCATCATGGTTCTAGATCACTTTTCTGTTCAATAAAGAACTTATGGAAAAATATATTAATATTTTAAACTACACTTTCTAATATTAATGAACCGTGAAATTTTTCTAATACTAAAGATAGTGGATTTTTGCAAAAGACTGCAAAATGAAAGACTCTAACTTTAAATTTGAATATCCTTGTTAATGCCTGATAACTTTTAATATCCAACAGTCTATTATTCAAGAAAGAAATGAATTTATTGAACTCAAATATTTCTGTAATGGGAAAATTATATTAACAATCAATAAAATGCAAAAATAACTAATATTGTTTTATAATTATTTAGTACTTTCAATCCATATTTATTTTTGCTTGTTGTTGAAGTGATTTTGTGTAGTGTAATGCAGATCTTAGATAAAGAAATGGAAATAACTGCATGGGAAATACATCCTAAGAAGTCCCTAACTCAAAGACAACATTTAAGGACCAAACAGAAGATGGTCACTATTACTTTTTTACTTAAATCCACTATGATTGTATCAAGTAACATTCCAGTGATTTCTAAATTGGCCATATAAGAATATCAGATTTTAAATGCCACATTAGTCTTGTTTAGTAATGGAGAACACCTGAACTGTCAGATCACTGTCACACTCTGTGACACTAGTTGTACCACCTGACGTTCCAGGTGTACCTGTTATAAAGGGAAAAAAATGGAAAAGTCTCATTCACAGAATTTCTTAAACTATGAGATAACTGATTCTGATTTAAATTAACTTCCAACTAAAGATTACAGAAGCGTCTACTTTTCCATATCAATAATAATTATTACCCTTTATACATTTCAAAAAAATGTGCTTTGACATACATTTATTCATTATTTCATTTGATCGTCATCACAATGCTACTCAATAGATTGCATTACTCAGTTTTTACAGATAAGAAAACTAAGGTAATAGAGGTTAAATGATTCACTCACTTAATTGCATGATATTGATTCTAGGAGTAGTGTTTGCATATGGACACTGCTTGGGCAAGTTGTTTATTTATTTTTCTTTTTTCACATCAGAAATGATTATTGAATGTTTATCAAATGGCTTTTTTAGCCTCTTTGTAGAAAACTACTTGTTTTTATTTCTCTTAGAGCTATTAGTACAATGAACTATTTTAATGATTTTGTAATTTTGAAAAGCTTTCATTGAAAGTTAATAAGAATTATTATTAAACATTATTTTAATACACTTTTGGATTCTAATTTTAGCCACTTGTCTTTTGCTATGCAAACTCTTTAGATGCTCATTTTTTTTTTTTTTTTTTGCTTTTTGCTTTTTTATTTCTCTTTTGATAGTTAGAAAGGTGTTTTCTGGTTTTCTGCGGTACGCGGGCCTCTCACCGTTGTGGCCTCTCCCGTTGCAGAACACAGGCTCCGGACGCGCAGGCTCAGCGGCCATGGCTCACGGGCCCACCCACTCCGCGGCATGTGGGATCCTCCCAGACCGGGGCACGAACCCGTGTCCCCTGCATCAGCAGGTGGACTCTCAACCACTGCGTCACCAGGGAAGCCCAGAAAGGTTATATTTTATAGTGTTTTTTTAATATAATCCCATTAGCATCCTCCCAATTTTCTTTCAGATAGTGTCTATTGGTTGTCCCCTGTGGGCAGCAATAAAATTAACTCATAATCTCTTCTTTCCTTGTTCTCTTTCTCTTCTGTAGTTTCCAATTTAAGTAAATACCATTTTCTTTCTTAATGCTCATGTTTTTACTTGGTCATTTATACTTAGACGTTTTTACTTGGTCAAATATGTAACACTTATCTTCCACCTTTCTTTCAAACTTTGTTATAGTTTTAGAACTACAGTTAAAAATAGCGTTACCATCTTTTTGCTTGTTTTCAAGGCATCTTTTTGCTGCTTAACACTCCTCCAGTGATTTCATTATGAAGGGCTCATGGCTATCTAATTCCCTGAATTCTTTCATATTCCTATAGCTTTAATACTTGAATTACATTTAGTTAGCTATGAAAACCTTGGCCCACATTCTCTTTCCTTACGTATCTAAATGCTACTCTACTCTTGTCTAATGTTAACCTGATTTTCTTTCTCTTTTAATAGCTGCCTTTTCCCTCAACATCCAGAACATTTCTTTATCTTTAAAGCTTAACATTTTTCTAAAATAAGCCACAGAATTGACTGTTCATGAATGATTCTTCCAGGTAGGTCCTTTCAATGTGTAGATTTGAAATTTTTTTTTATTACAGGAAACTTAATCTGATTTACAATTTTAAATATTAGTTCTATTTCATTGCCTTTTCTTCTCCAGAAACTGCAATTATATATATATATATATATATATACACACACACATATATATATACATATATATAATATTTTTGTCTGTTTCCTATAACTATGTCCTACTCTGATCCACTTTACCTTTTTTAAAAGTGTCTGCAATTTTTTTGGGGGGGTGATATTTCCAATTCTACCCTCTAATCCCTTTCCCATACTTTCAGTCATTTATTCTCTGTTGGGTACCTTGTTATTTGGTCTTTACTTTCAAGAAAAATTTTCTTTTTTTTCAATATCTCTCCTTAGTTTTCATCAATTCCAATTTAACATCTTCCTATTATTTATCTGTTTTTACCCTGAGTTTTTTAGTTTATAATTCTGATGTCTCTTTATATCTTCAGTTGTTTCTTTATTTTAAGTTTGTGTTAATGTTATGTTTTTCAAACTGAGCAGAACCCAAATGGCTCCCCCAAGTACAAAGGCCCTTCCATGTCCCCTGCCTCTTGTTTGTAGAAAAGCTGAACTCTCCCAGGCCTCCCTGAGTCACAAAAGAACAAGTTCAAGCAGTTAATGATTAGGGAATAGAGTCACAGAATCTTTCAGTGTCCGGTGCACATTCCTAAGTTGTTTTACAGATAACTATGACTGCCACCAGAGGGAAAAAGCTAACTTCATGATGACCAGAATGTACCCATGACATAGGCTGGCCTATGTCAGCCATCTATGGCTAGCACAATTCCAAGAACTGGCCTCAGGAGAATGGGATTAACATTGTTGCTCATAATAATCTATATCTTTGAGGGTATCAAAATAATTATAACTTGTTCTGCCTGCATATGTAAGCAGGCAATTAAAACTTTCAGCAAAGAGATGCTACAGACCCATGTCAACATCTTCCACTCTAAGAATATGGTGCCATATGTCAACATGAAGAAGTTACAGAACATGGACCTTCACCCCTAATCCCAGAGAAATAGAATGATGTGTGACAGTGGGGATTTGTAAGAAGCTCCTTTGCCCCTTTCCTGTTGCCTGTTTCTGTTCCTCTCAAACCTTATAGAAATGAGATCACTCGGCAACATTTAACTTAACTCCTGACTTATGCCCTAATGAATGCACATAATACCTTGCCTAACCTGTTGATTCTTTCCCTAGATTAAAAGCAGTAGGAATGAGGGCTTCCCTGGTGGCGCAGTGGTTGAGAGTCCGCCTGCCGATGCAGGGGACATGGGTTCGTGCCCTGGTCAGGGAAGATCCTACATGCTGCAGAGTGGCTGGGCCCATGAGCCTGTGCGTCCGGAGCCTGTGCTCCGCAACAGGAGAGGCCACAAGAGTGAGAGGACCACGTACCACAAAAAAAAAAAAAAAAGCAGTAGGAATGAAGAATTCTGTAGTTAAAGAGTGACTAGCTTTCTACCTCCAGACTCCCCCTTAGCAATTCTGCAGGCAGACAATGCAAGCAAGAAAACATCTGAAGAAAGATCATGAGGAGTCAGGCATTCTGCATGCAATGGAGAATGATACAGAACCTAACATTTTGCCTCAACGATTCACTGATTCTTTCCCTGTTTTCCCTTTAAAAACTGTCATGGCCAAGTAGAATCTTTGGAATTGGTTCTGGGACATGAGTCCACCTTCTCCTCAGATTGCTGGACTTCTGATTAAAACAACTTTTCCTTTCTACCAACACTTGCCTCTCAATATTGGCTTTCAAGCAGTGAACAGCCAAACCTGAATTTGGTAACATTTTAGTGTTCCTCTGCTTTATGACTAGATTTTTAGAATTTGCTTGCTATTGCTGAAAATTTCTGAAAATGTATACAAAAGAATAGTTTAAAATAGATATTGGAATTTAATTTTTTTATGCCTTTTTATTTTTGCATTGTGTTTTCCTAAAACAGCAATAGCAGGAGATCCTATGCAGTGAGGGCACAGAGGCTTCTGTGAGGTTCATCAGATTTCTAAGATCAAGGGCTTCCTCTTGTTACATTGAAGGGAAGATTCTTTTATAAGTGGAGCTTTTCCTTTTTCTGTCTTCTAATTTTTAATTATTATACTGTTTTCTTGAGACCCTGAGCATTTTTTTTTCTTTTTCCATTGACATTCATTCTCCAAGGATTCCTTCACCTTCCAATATGCCTCCTTCCCCTTTACAAGCAGTTGCATGCCTTCCCAAGACTGCCAGTTCTCATTCCATGAACTCTCCAATCCTTTCTTTCAAACTCGCATTCACAAATGCTCTGACTTGCCAGATCCCAGATCTCTCAGTATTCTCTAATCAAGGTGAGGACCTTTCCTTTTGGAGGTGAACCCAGTTGATGCTACCTACATTCTACCACTATTAAAGACCTCTCTATGCTTCCCTTTGTTCTGATGCTCTGACCTGAATCTTGATTCCTCTATGAGCCCCAGAGCGCTCTTTTCCAGTCTCGAGATTTTAGTCTTCTCTAAATATTCTAGATATGGGCTCTGTGTTGATATTTCTGGTTGGTGAAAGGAGGTATGTGTAGCTTCTAATGTATGCAGCCACCATTTTCCTCTTTTTTAAAAAAATTTTTTTCACAGGTTCCTTGAGTTTAAGTGCTACTCAATCCTAAGAGCATCAGTGCACATTAAGGATCAGATCCTTAGTCCAGATCAGACACTGATGAGGGAGGTGTGGTTGGGAACTGTTAAAAAATCAGGTCCAAACTTGCCTGATTTCCCGGGACTTGTGGCTCCAGTGCCTGGTTCCCCACGGGTGTTGCCACCTCCAGCTCTGGGGATTGCTCCAGGCAATACCCTAGGCAAGGCTTAATTTTATAATGGGAGAAAAAAGCTAGCTAATTAAAATATAAAATTGATCATTTTATGAAGATGGCCTGTGTAAGAACAAATAAAAATTTTGAATAAGAGGCTTAATTCTCTCTATTGAAAATAAGGGAAGAGACTTCCCTTTTCCTTTTCTTAGAGTATTTACTTTAGAATATCTGTAAATGCAAGTTCTTTTCAGTGTCTTTGAAATGTATGTAAATCTTTCAAAAAAACTAAATAAGCCTCTTGTCAGCTTAATGACCCAGAAATGTCTTTCTCAAGGGCTTGAGCACTATCTCTTTGAAATGTAAACATCTAAGAAGACAGTGGTTCTTCCCCCTCCAGATACAAAACTTCCTCCTATCATCAAGATAGAAGTTTATTTTTCTGTTGTATAAAACCAGTTATTAAATAACCAGATGGTCACCCAATTGCCAGGTGAATTTAGAATGAACTATATGTAATAAATGGTGCTGTCAAGTTCTCTTACTTACGGACTATTTTTCTGGAGAACATGCATGTAGCAGATTGTATTGGCTTGGTGAGATTTCTTTCTGTCTTTATAGATCTTTAGTGAATTGGCTATAATTTGCATCACATTCTGGTTTAATGCTTATTCAATAATAAAACTGTTTTCTTTGTCTTCTACCTTTGTGGACAGGGTCTCTGGGTTGGGAGATTTTGTTTTCAATTCTATTTCCCCAACACCTGAAATATGATTGCTGTTTATTCCCCTGAAATTGAATACATCCCTAAAATTTCACTCAGTTTACTTATGTTTTGAGTGTATTTGCTCAAGTTAAAGTGTATAGTTATAGACAAAGAATGTCTCCTGCCATTCCAGTAAACAAAGAATGTTGCCTGCCATCACGCCATCAGCTACTGCGGCCTCCCCCACCAACAGTGCGCCCTCAGGGGAATTCAAGATGGAGAAAAAGAGGATACTGGCCCTACATAGTTAAGATGAACACCTAAGGAATAATTTCAATGAGCCTAGACTCTTGTATCTTCCCATACACAGAAAAGCACTAAAATCATTAACTTGAGATGTCTGATTTTTTTATGATTAGCTGTAATCTTTTGATGTAAGACTACATGTATTGTATTCAGCAAAAATCCTATATATCTTGGCTCCTCCCTTACCTCTTCAGAACAGTTCCTCAGAGCTATCTGAGAGGCTGTATCATGGGCTATAGTCCTCAATAAGGTCCCTAAATAAAACATAACTCACAACTTTTAGGTTGTGTGCTTTTCTTCAGTCAACACAGTCATAGTGTACTGATCATAATGTCATATTCTTTTCAAAATAGAATAATTCTTTTGCCTTTAACCCCAACAAATCAGTTCTCTTACTAGAAGGTCCTCTTGAGTTCCCACTTCAACAATTGTCACTGAACATTTCCTCGATTTAGATTATCTTCTATTGGACATGGTTTTTGCCTTTGTGTGTATATAAATATTCATTTCTCCTGATCAAAAATCAAGTTCTAAGAGAATAAGTATCTTACTCTTCTCCTCTCCTACTTTCTCTAGGGCACCCAGTGTGATGTGGGCACACATCAATAAATAACTCTTGATTTATTTCTGATCTTCATCAGTTTTGACATCACACAAATAATAATAATTAAATTTTCCAGAAAACCTTGCCTCTGACAAAATTTTAAGTAAAGAACTCACATTTCCATTGTCTGATTTTATTCTGATTATGTTCATTCAGTACCTGCTGCTCCAGAAGTGTTTTCACCAGCAGCTCCAGTGATGGCAGCATTTTCCCCTCCAGTTGTTCCTAATTGAAAAGAACAATGGTTCTCAGTGGACATTGGGGTTGCCAGATACAGCATATCAAAATAGATGACACGCAGTTACACTTGAATTCTAGATAAACAACAATCACATCCCAATTATTGCATGGGGCATACTTATACCAAAAAAATTTCTTATTTATGTGAAATTCAAATTTAAATGGCATCCTGTGTTTTATCTGGCAACTCTACTCTACGTAGATGGTTGTAATGAAAATGCTCAAACTACCCATATTCATTTGTCCTAAAATTATAACTGTTAAATCCATAGCCATTGCTCAATTCACCTAAATTCCTCATGAGAACTTGGAGTCTCAGCTCCTGATGGAGCACCACCAAAGTGTCCTAGTGACCTGCACCTTGACTCTAAGCTACCAGTTGGGCTGGAACCATGGAAAGGTGGTCTAGCTGTGATGCCACTGCCAGTTCCAGTGGTAGTTCCAACAAATTCTCCTATTACACCTGATAAACAGTATTGGGAGAGTACATATATTATTATGACAATCCAGTACTGTAGTACTTTTGAAGGGAAGATTTGGAGAAACCAGAAAAAAGACTTCTTGAAAATGTTAATCATGTTTATACTATTCTACATCCTACATCTTTTGTTGGATGGTATGTTATCAACTAATACTAAGTGCAATCAATTGTATTCTGATGAAAGACTGCCCTTTTTGACAAAAGTCGTGGCCTCAGTGAGATCCTCTACTCACCTAACTTACCTTCAGATTGTGTCACTTCACTGCTTGGTGCTCTAGTTGTTTCACCAGCTGATGATCTGGTAGTCTCTTTCAAAATAAACAATATATATCAAATTACATATATATATATATATATATATATATATATATATATATATATATATATATATATATAAAGATCTTTAGTTAAGCGAACAGAATATGCTGTTCTCTGTTTTCAAAAGACTTGTCACACTTATACATTCCCAGTTCACTCTTTCCAAAAATTGATCATAAGAACCATCTGGGTTGCTTATTAAATATACAGATACACTAGCCCAGTGATTCTCAGCTCCAGCCTATACATTGGAACCAACTGTAAGGCTTTTAAAAATTACTTATGCCTGGGTCTTTCTTCCAGGAGTTCTGATTCAATTACTCTGTAAAAGCCTCTTCAGTATGTATTTTCAAAAATCTTTCTAGTCAATTCTTATTTGTAGCCAAGATTGCAAACCATTACTTTAGCCCCATTTCACATTCACAGCCTCAGAAGTCCAAAGGCAGGAGTCTTAGAATCTGAAACATAACACGCTTTGCTATAAATCACCTCTGAGCTAATGTTAGCGAAACACTGCCATTAATCCCATAAATGCAGGGATAGTGAGGTCACGAATATGTGCATTTACTAGTAACTAATAACTCAGAAGTGCTGGCTACTTCCCTAAGGTCAGTAAGAAGATGCCTCAGACTTCCCATTTCAATACCTGCTTGGCCTCCCGGGGTTGTGCCTGGGGTAGGTGAGTTCCCACTTGTGCTCTTGCTTCCATGCATGGTTGTGAAACCCTCTGATACTCCTGGGGTCCCTGACACAACAGCAGGGAATGAGCATTACTTCCATTGTTGCCGGATTCTACATACCACTCTTCTCTAATGTGACAGAATTGAGGTTTCTCATATAAAAGACAACTTTAAATGATCCCTATGATTTCTGTGACTAGATGGTCTTATACCACATAGAGCTTAATCTTTAGTTCAACCTGCAATATGTTCAGTGCCATTTAACAGGGGTTAAGGAGCACATCCTGATCTGCCTAATTTCCCTGGGCTTATTGCTCCTGTGTTTGGTTTGCTGGGTGTGCCGTCTTCCTCATCTCCTGTTGTTGGTGCAGTAGGACCCCTGTTCCTGCTCATAAAGAATAGCAGTTTGAAAAATAACCTAGACATAAATCAACTCATGTAATCCTATAAAAATCCTCTGAGGCAGGTAATATTACTATTCTCACTTAACAGACATGGTTAAGTGACTTGATCCAGGTCACCCAGGCAATCTAGACCTAAGTTCATACTCTAACACATGCTTCTCAGAAGATCTGTGGTAAAAGATCAATTCTGTAAAATTTTCAGTCTTCCATATTGATGCTTTGGAAAAATGCCATGAAAGGAGAGAAATAAAATTAAAAAAAAATAAATCCATACACAACATAAGCTTTTATTCAACAAATATAAAAATTGCTGTGTCAAATTGCCATGTTTCTAAATACTTGTTTTCTGTTTCTGTTCTTATCACTTCATGGACCAGTTACAAACAGTTCTGAATTGCACTCATTGGCAGAGCAAACTTTGAGAAGCCCTGGACTGACTTGTCATTATCACACAAATAATTCCCATTCAAATTCTAGAAAATATATACTAAATAGTCATCACCCTCAAATTTCAGTCAATTCACTGATCTAGTTGGAATTAAATAGTTTCTTAATTTGTGCTACCCTAGCTTACATCTTTCAACACATTATTTTTTATGCAAACAATATCTTATTCCAAAAAGTTTTTGGCAAAGATTTTAAATTGAGAAATTTACTAAGGGAAAATAAATGTAGGAAAAATAAAGTCAGGCCATCGATTAGTTAATAAATGCATAAAGAGAAATTCCATGAAAACACTATAGAAATGGCTTTTAATGGTATATAAAGGAGTTTTGATTTATCCTAAAAGCAATCTGAAAAGTTGAAAGATTTTAAGTAGTGGAGTGGTATGATGACAGTTGAGGTTTTGTAGGTTCATTCTGGTGTGGTATCAACTAAAGTGTAAATTGGGAGGGAAGTGGGAAAGGGTGGGAAAGTTCTCAACATTGACAAGCATCCATTGCCTAAAGGGCTTGTTAATACACTGTTTGCCTGGCTGCACACTAAGAGCTTCTGATTCTAGGCAGGTAGGCCCCAAAATTCTGTGCTTCTAAAAAGTTTGCAGGAGTTGTGGATGCTGTTGGTGTGGGAACTGCACTTTGAGCATCACTGTATCAGAGGAAAGTGAGCGAGGTGGGTGCATGTAAAGACTAGGTGAAAAATGTTTAACATCTGATCAAAAGCAGAGGCAAATGTGATGCACAGAGGAAATTTAAGAGTTATTCAATATTTAAAGTCACTAACTTGCAGCATAAGGGACAGGGTGAACTCAGGCTTGTTTGTTTTTAATCAAAATCATCTACACTTAAAGAAGTCAATAATATTTTATTCATGAAACCAACAGTAGTTGAAATTTAGTCAGTGATGCACAAGGGCAAGCATACTCTCACTGACTTCTCTTGGATGTTTGCTCTTAGGCACAGATCGCAGAATTGTGGAGCTATGACAGAGGAGGCTAAGGGTCTGGGTTCTAATCCTGCTTCTGCCAGTTTTGAGAACTTTTATTATTTTCTTCCACCTGGGAAAAAAGACACATATTTCAGCATAATTCAGAAATTTCAGTGTGCCATAGAAATGTCACTAATATTTTGTTAACATATAAATATTAATTTTTGAATTTTTCCCAAAGTCATCCAGATAACATAGTGCTGACACCAGACCTCTGTTATCTAATGAACTCAGAGTACAGTTG
This sequence comes from Delphinus delphis, assembly GCF_949987515.2. Taxonomy (NCBI): domain Eukaryota; kingdom Metazoa; phylum Chordata; class Mammalia; order Artiodactyla; family Delphinidae; genus Delphinus; species Delphinus delphis. Next base: position 31,253,877 of record NC_082693.1, on the reverse strand, counting down.
TTCTTGACTTGAAAAGGAGAACTGCTTGTGGAAAGAAGCTATGGACTCATTTCTTTGTCTCACCTGCTCTGAAGCCTATGTCACTTGTGCTTCCATCTTCAGCGCCTGTGGTTGCACTTACTGATCCTCCAGTTGACCCTGATGAAGGTAAAGAAAAAACAGTTTTTTTCTGTTAAAAAAGTGCGTGCTGTCAACTCTCAAGGTAATGGGTGTATATGATTATAACATGATATTCAATAATAAAGTAACTTGTGCAAAAACTACGGAGTCTACATTTTAATTACATATAAAGAACATCCAAATCTGATTATACATAAGTCAGATACATTTATTTTGTAAAATATTGCAGTGAGCAGTATTGCCTTAAACCAGCTGCTTAGGAGTGGCTGGTATATTTGTTCTGAACTTAATTTACCTGATATAAGCCCAGGACTGGTGAAGGTGGGGCCCACTGCTCCTGTGGTGCCCACACTTCCAGCTGTGGAGGTGATAGGCACTGGAGTTCTAGTAATACCTGAGAAAAATATAAAGTGAACTTCTCATCTCCAGTTTACTTGGCCTTTAATACCAATGGGTGATTTAACTGTTCAGTCAATTCCTACTATAGAAAAGAGAATCATGAATCCAGTGACTTTCTTCAAAGAGTCCTTAAGATTTTTGTTCCGTTATTACTTTCCTACTAAGATTTTGGTTTAGTTCTTGCCATATTTTTTTTAACAAAGTCATGTTATCTTTTCCCACAAAAGAACTTGGGAAGAGGTAGGTCTGAAATTGTTGATATAGCAATAAAAAGTATGGATAAGCCTCTACTAACAGGAATATATGAGAATCCACATCTACTTGTCTTCATGGTTTAATTACCAAAACTGATAGATAAAGCATTTCTGTTCTCATTAATTTTGACATCCATAACCATTACAATTTCAGTTGATTTTTCCATTACTTGCAGATGAACATACACACTAAAGTACTTGATGTTATGAATTACTGTGTATCAGATTCTTTGTTGCCAAGACATAAATGATAATAGAAAGAGCTGTCTTTACCAAAATATTGATAGCTCTGTGTATTACAAAGTAGTAATCCACCCTAACAATTTTCAAAGTGACTGTGTCCATTTATTTTTACCTCATGATAAAATTAATAATTTATTTTATTATTTTAACCTCATTTATTTTTCACCTCTCAATAAACTTAATAATTAAAATAAAATCTTGCAATTAATTTCCCAGCTACTGCTAAGTTTTTTGTTTACTTCTAAGAACCATTTAAATTTTTATAAAATCTTTTATAAATTATTAATTTGCCTTTTTTCTTCAATGGATTCTATTTTACTTAATATAAATTTGAAAGATAATCTTAAGGAGTATCTATAACATTTACCATAATAAACAACACATTCAGTACTGCAAAGTTTATTTTTTGCAAAATATCTTATTCCTGAAAAAAGTTAAAAATACATAAAATTGGTTTTAATTAAGGAAGCAGTATATTTGTGATTAATTATTAAAAATACTAAACTCCTCTGCTAAAATTTAAGTTTATTTACATAATGAATTATTCTTTAAAAAATTGTAAGTAGTAATAAATTTGACTTTATTGAGTATTTATTATGTATTACACAAAGCTGCACTATCACATTTACTCAAGTCCTGTAATGTAGATATTATATTTTTCATACTTAAAGAATGAGAAAACTAATCTTCAGAGTGTTTGACAGACTAAAACTAGGGTCATACAGCTAGTAAGTAGAAGAGAAGAGATTCTAGTTCTTATTTATCTGCTTCTGCTTCCCACTACACTCAGCTGGCTCTCTGTAATATCCTGGTACAATTATCTTCTTTCTATGATTGATGCAATTTTAGAATAAGCACATTATACAAACAAATAAAATTTATATACAACTTATATAAATTCTGATAAAATTTAACTTTTTGAGACAAGAAAGATGTATTTTAAGATATCAAATTGTTATGTAACAGAAACCTACATTTTAATTATATGAATTAGTATCCCATTTAGTCAATGAGCTATTTTTAGTTTTAATAGAAACTTATTAAATAAGTTATAAATTTATTAAACTTATTAAATAAGTTATAAATTTATTAGAAACTTATTAAATAAGTTACTATAAATTTTAACACAAGTCCCAATTTGAAATTGGAATCTGCAATTATATGCTACTACTTCAATAACTGATTTAAATTAAATTTAACTTTTTTTTAAATATCAAAACACAAAAGCCTTAAGACTAGAATCTAGAAAACTATGCCCTGGATTTAATCCTCTCTCTGCTACTTATTACCAAGTGACCTTCAACACACGGCTTAACATTTTGTGCTTCCATTTCCTCATTTGTAATTGAGGAAAATAATGGTGCCCACTTCATAGAATTCTATATCAAATGAGATAATATGTGTCAAATAATTATAATAGTGCTCAGTAAATATTAGCTCTGTGTCAAGATTTGTCAAGCTAAACAGGAAAAAAGCATAATTGAATAATTTTTCTTCTAAAAATAACATACTTATTGCAATGGTTGGCTAAGCATCTCTCAGGGCATTTTAACCCTTTGAAAGCCTTTACTGTACAGAAAATAAAATAGATATATAAGGCATGGAAAAAAACTTAAGCTTTGCATATTGCTTCCTTTAACTTCCTTTAAAGTTTTAAAGTCAAATACATCATAAATCCTCTTCTGAGCACCCAGGCCTTTCTCCTTCTATCTGGCAGGAATGCCTTTGATCCATCCGAGAAGGTCATTTAAATTTATGGAAGAAACTTTAAAATAACTTGTACAAGTTATTGTACAAGTCATTTTCAAGTTATAGGTGAGAAACAAAAACAAAAAAATAACTAATGGCTAGTGAAAAGTACTTAATACAGGGAAGTATTTGATCTATTACTTGATCAAAAGTACTTCACCCAGGGAACAAGATAAGGGAAAAAAGGTACCCTTCTGCACAGTCTTTTTTTGAAATAAATCTTACCTATTCAAGAATCATAGGGTTTTTTAAAAATACCACATTGATATCTTAAGACAATGCAGAAAATAAAAATAGAAGAGTTTTGGCTAAATTAAATTAACCCATTAATCATATTGGTTCAATTCAAAAGGACAAATATATTATCCAAAATGAAAGTACATTTAGAACATTGAGACTATAAACCAAATTTCTGGGTAAAATGGGTTCTCAAGTCTAAGAAAGAAATCCTTCCATCCATCGTAGACAGTTCATGGAGAGGCAACACATGTTCAAAATGATGTGTCTTCCTAGCTATATTATATCTGGAAATATTACATTTCATTTTTCAGTGTCTATTTAAATATTCTTAGTTGAGGCATACTATATTTAGAAAGAAACAAGAAACTTGCTAGTGATGATGACTAAACTCTTATCTTGGGATCCATTTTTCTCATCACTGATCAAGAGAGCTTCACCACTAGAAAGCTAAAAACCAAAAATCATTATGTAGTTATGAATTCATCACAACTTGTCAAATGCTGTTCAACTTTTAAATCACTGATGTCAGTAAAAGAGATGGGATATGACTTTCAAGACTTCACTTTGTGCAAGGCAATTTCTCCACAAAAAGGATCCTTACTTCCTTTAAAAAATGTTATAGATAATCTGATTTGCAAAGCAGAAATAGAGACAGAGAACAAACTTATGGATACCAAGGGGGAAAGGGTAGGGTGGGAGGAATTGGGAGATTGGGATTGACACATATACACAATTGATGCTATGTATAAAATAGACAACTAATGAGAACATACTGTATAGCACAGGGAACTCTACTCAATGCACTGTGGTGACCTAAATGGGAAGGAAATCCAAAAACTAGGGGATATATATATATATATATATATATATATATATATATATATATAGCTGATTCATTTTGCTATACAGTAGAAACTAACACAGTGTGGTAAAGTAACTATACTCCAATAAAAATTAAAAAGAAAAAAGGAAAAAAGTGTTCTAAAAGCAAACACTTTAAACTGTTGTATTTTTACTATGGCGTGATGCTTATTGGATGAATTTATAAAACAAGTTTTTTTTTAATTATGTTGATGTGCCTTAAAATGAATTACTTTATTCTTACATGAAAAATGAAGATCAATAGAACATTAAACTTGGCTTTTTTAAGAGCTTCAAAATAAGACTATCAATAAACATACTCGTCCTTCTGAGAGTCTACTGATTGCCATCCTCACTTTAAGTAGATTCTTATGATACTTCAGTCACCAGCAAATGGACATGTTATCTCTTATGACTGTTAAAATTCAAAAATGTCACATTTAATTCTCAACATTTTATACCCAGTCCAGGAATCTATAGCACATGTTGAAGTACAAAATTTATGGTTGGTGTGGTTCCAGAGGGGGGACCTTCAAGATGGCAGAGGAGTAAGATGTGGATATCACCTTCCTCCCCACAAATACATCAGAAATACATCTACATGTGGAACAACTCCTACAGAACACCTACTGAATGCTGGCAGAAGACCTCAGACTTCCCAAAAGGCAAGAAAATCCCCACATACCAGGGTAGGGCAAAAGAAAAAAAGAAAAAAGCAGAGACAAAAGAATAGGGACAGGACCTGTACCTCAGGGAAGGAGCTGTGAAGAAGGAAAAGTTTCCACACACTAGGAAGTCCCTTCACTGGTGGAAACGGGGGCTGGGCAGGGGGAAAGCTTTGGAGCCATGGAGGAGAGTGCAGCAACAGGGGTGCAGAGGGCAAAGAGGAGAGACTCCCTCACAGAGGATCGGTGCTGACTAGCACTCACCAGACTGAAAGGCTTGCCTGCTCACCCGCCAGGGTGGGTGGGCACTGGGAGCTGAGGCTTGGGCTTCAGAGGTCAGATCCCAGGGAGAGGACTGGGGTTGGCTGCGTGAAGACCGCCTGAGGGGGCTAGTGCACCACAGCTAGGTGGGAGGGAGTCCAGAAAAAAATCTGGACCTGTCTAAGAGCCAAGAGACCATTGTTTTGGGGTGCACAGGAGAGGGGACTCCTTCCCCATCTGCCCACAGAAGGTAGAGCACTGCCTAAATGAACTCCAGAGAAGGGTATGAGCTGTGTCTATCAGCTCGGACCCCAGAGACAGTCAGGAAACACTAAGGCTGCTGCTGTAGCCACCAAGAATCCTGTGTGCAAGCACAGGTCACTATCCACACCACCCACCGCCCCCCTGGGAGCCCATGCAACCTGCTACTGCCAGGGTCCCATGACCCAGGGACAACTTCCTCAGGAGAACACATGGCATCCCTCAGGCTGTTACAACATCATATCAGTCTCTGCCACTGCAGGCTCACCCCACATTCTAGTTATGACTACTGTACCCCTCACTCCCCCTGGCCTGAGTGAGCAAGAGCCCCCTAATCAGCCACTGTTTAACCCCCTCTTGTCTGGGCGGGGAACAGATGCCTGAGGGTGAACTACTTGCAGAGGTGAGGCCAAAACCAAAGCTGAACCCCAGGAGCTGTGTGAAAAAAGAAGAGAAAGGGAAATTTCTCTGTGCAGCCTCAGGAGCAGCAGATTAAATCCCCACAATCAAATTGATTTACCCGGCATCTGTGGAATACCTAAATAGACAATGAATCATCCCAAAATTGAGGCAGTGGACTTTGGGATCAATTGTAGACTTGGGGTTTGCTGTCTGTGACTGATTTGTTTCTGATTTTTATGTTTATCTTAGTTTTTAGCACTTGTTATCATTAGTGGATTTGTTTATTGGTTTGGTTGCTCTTTTTTTTTCATTTATTATTTTTTATTTTAATAATTGACATTTTTTTTTCTTTCTTTTTTCTCCCTTTTCTCTTAGGCCTGGTGGCTTACAGGGTCTTGGTGCTCTGGCCTGGTGTCAGGCCTTAGCCTCTGAGGTGGGAGACACGAGTTCAGGACATTGGACCACCAGAGACCTCCCGGACCCATGTAATATCAGTTGGTGAGAGCTCTCCCAGAGATCTCCCTCTCAACACTAAGACCCAGCTCCACCCAATGGCAAGCAACGTCCAGTGCTGGATGCCCCATGCAAAACAATTAGCAAGACAGGAGCACAACCCCACCCATTAGCAGAGAGGTTGCCTAAATTCATACTAAGTTCACAGACACCAAAAAACACACCACCGGATGTGGCCCTGCTCTCCAGAAAGACAAAATCCAGTCCCACCCACCGGAACACAGGCACCAATCCCCTCCACAAGGAAGCCTACACAAGACACTGAACAAACCTCACTCACTGGGGCAGACACCAAAAATAACGGGAACTATGAGCCTGCAGCCTGCAAAAAGACCCCAAACACAGTCAGTTAAGGAAAATGAGAAGACAGAGAAACACACAGCCGATGAAGGAACAAGGGAAAAACACACCAGACCAAACAAATGAAGAGGAAATAGGCAGTCTACCTGAAAAAGAATTCAGAATAATGATAGTAAAGATGATCCAAAATCTTGGAAATAGAATGCAGAAAAAACAAGAAATGTTTAACAAGGACCTAGAAGAACTAAAGAGTAAACAAATAATGATGAATAACAAAATAAAGGAAAATAAAAATTCTCTAGAAGGAATCAATAGCAGAATAACGGAAGCAGAAGAACGGATAAATGACCTGGAAGATAAAATAGTGGAAATAACTATCGCAAAGCAAAATAAAGAAAAAAGAATGAAAAGAATGGAGGACAGTCTCAGAGACCTCTGGGATAACATTAAATGCACCAACATTCGAATTATAGGGGTCCCAGGAGAAGAAGAGAAAAAGAAAGGGATGAGAAAATATTTGAAAAAATTATAGTTGAAAACTTCCTTAACATGGGAAAGGAAATAGTCAATCAAGTCCAGGAAGCACAGAGAGTCCCATACAGGATAAACCCAAGGAGAAACACATCAAGACACATATTAAACAAACTATCAAAAATTAAATACAAAGAAAAAATATTAAAAGCAGCAAGGGAAAAGCAACAAATAACATACAAGGGAATCCCCATTAGGTTAACAGCTGATCATTCAGCAGAATCTCTGCAAGCCAGAAGGGAGCAGCAGGACATATTTAAAGGGATGAAAGGGAAAAACCTACAACCAAGATTACTCTACTGAGCAAGGATCTCATTCAGATTTGACAGAGAAATTAAAAAGTTTACAGACAAGAAAATTTAAGAGAATTCAGCACCACCAAACCAACTTTACAAATGCTAAAGGAAATTCTCTAGGTAGGAAATACAAGAGAAAGAAAGAAACCTACAAAAACAAACCCAAAACAATTAAGAAAATGGTAACAGGAACATAAATCTCGATAATTACCTTAAATGTAAATAGAATAAATGCTCCAACCAAAAAACATAGACTGGCTGAATGGATAAAAAAACAACACCCACATATATGCCGTCTACAAGAGAGACCCACTCAGACCTAGGGACACATATAGACTGAAACTGAGGGGATGGAAAAACATATTCCATGCAAAAGGAAATCAAAAGAAATCTGCAGTAGCAATTCTCATATCAGACAAAATAGACTTTAAAATAAAGTCTATTACAAGAGACAAAGAAGGACATATCTATTGATCAGGGATCAGTCCAAGAAGAAGATATAACAATTGTAAATATTTATGCACCCAACATAGGAGCACCTCAATACATAAGGCAAATGCTAACTATCATGAAAGGGGAAATCAACAGTAAAACAATCACAGTAGGGAACTTTAGCACCCCACTTTCATCAATGGACAGCTCATCCAAATTGAAAATAAATAAGAAAACATAAGCTTTAAATGACACATTAGACAAGATGGACTTAATTGATATTTATAGGACATTCCATCCCAAAACAACAGTATACACTTTCTTCTCAACTGCTCATGGAACACTCTCCAGGATAGATCATAACTTGGGTCACAAATCAAGCCTTGGTAAATTTAAGAAAATTGAAATCATATCAAGTATCTTTTCTGACCACAACGCTATGAGACTAGATATCAATTACAGGAAAATAACTGTAAAAAATACAAATGTATGGAGGCTAAACAATATGCTACTAAATAACCAAGAGATCACTGGAGAAATCAAAGAGGAAATCAAAAAATACCTAGAAATAAATGACAATGAAAACATGATGACCCAAAACCTATGGGATGCAGCAAAAGCAGTTCTAATAGGGAAGTTTATAGCAATACAATCCTACCTCAAGAAACAAGAAAAATCTCAAATAAACAACCTAAACTTACACCTAAAGCAATTAAAGAAGAGCAACAACAACAACAAAAAAAACAAATTTAGCAGAAAGAAAGAAATCATAAAGATCATATGAGAAATAAATGAAAAAGAAATGAATGATATGATAGCAAAGATCAATAAAACTAAAAGCTGATTCTTTGAAAAGATAAACAAAATTGATAAACCATTAGCCAGACCCATCAAGAAAAAAATGGAGAAGTTTCAAATCAACAGAATTAGAAATGAAAAAGGAGAAGTAACAACTGACACTGCAGAAATAAAAAAGATCATGAAACATTACTACAATCAACTATACGCCAATAAAATGGACAACCTGGAAGAAATGGACAAATTCTTAGAAAAGCACAACCTTCCAAGACTGAACCAGGAAGAAATAGAAAATATAAACAGACCAGTCACAAGAACTGAAATTTAAACTGTGATTAAAAATCTTCCAACAAACAAAAGCCCAACACCAGATGGCTTCACAGGCGAATTCTACCAAACACTTAGAGAAGAGCTAACATCTATCCTCCTCAAAGTCTTCCAAAATATAGCAGAGGGAGGAACACTTCCAAACTCATTCTACAAGGCCACAATCACCCTGATACCAAAACCAGACAAAGGTTTCACAAAAAAAAAGAAAACTACAAGTCAATATCACTGATGAACATAGATGAAAAAATCCTCAACAAAATACTAGCAAACAGAATCCAACAGTATATGAAAAGGGTCATACACCATGATCAAGTGGGGTTTATACCAGGAGTGCAAGGATTCTTCAATATATGCAAATCAATCAATGTGATACATCATATTAAAAAATTGGAGGATAAAAACCATATGATCATCTCAAAAGATGCAGAAAAAGCTTTTGACAAAATTCAACACCCATTTAGGATAAAAAAAATCCTACAGAAAGTAGGCAAAGAGTGAACTTACCTCAACATAATAAAGGTCATATATGACAAACCCACAGCCAACATCATTCTCAATGGTGAAAAACTGAAAACTTTTCCTCTAAGATCAGGAACAAGACAAGGTTGTCCACTCTCACCATTATTGTTCAACATATTTTGGGAAGTTTTAGGCACAGCAATCAGAGAAGAAAAAGAAATAAAAGAAATCCAAATCAGAAAAGAAGAAGTAACACTGTCACTGTTTGCAGATGATGTGATACTATATAGAGAGAATCCTAAAGATGCTACCAGAAAACAACTAGAGCTAATGAATGAATTTGGTAAGGTAGCAGGATACAAAATTAATGCACAGAAACCTCTTGCATTCCTATACACCAACGAAGAAAAATCTGAAAGTGAAATTAAGGAAACATTCCCATTTACCATTGCAACAAAAAGAATAAAGTACCTAGGAAAAACGTACCTAAGCAGAGAAAACATCTATGTGCAGAAAACTATAAGACAGTGATGAAAAAAATTAAAGACAATACAAACAGATAGAGAGATATACCATGTTCTTGGATTGAAAGAATCAATATTGTGAAAAAGACTATACAACCCAAAGCAATGTACAGATTCAATGCAATGCCTATCAAACTACCAGTGACATTTTTCACAGAACTAGAACAAAAAATTTCACTATTTGTATGGAAACACAAAAGACCCTGAATAGCCAAAGCAATCTTGAATAAGAAAAACAAAGCTGGATGAATCAGGTTCCCTGACTTTAGACTATACTACAAAGCTACAGTAATCAAGACAATATGGTACTGGCACAAAAACAGAAATAAAGATAAATGGAACAGAATAGAAAGCCCAGAGCTAAACCAACGCCCATATGGTCACCTTATCTTTGATAAAGGAGGCAAGAATATACAATGGAGAAAAGACAGCCTCTTCAATAAGTGGTGCTGGGAGAACTGGACAGCTACATGTAAAAGAGTGAAATTAGAACATTTCCTAACACCATACACAAAATTAAACTCAAAATGGATTAAAGACATAAATGTAAGGCAAGATACTATAAAATTCTTAGAGGAAACCCCAGGCAGTACACTTTCTGACATCAATTGCAGCAAGATCGTTTTTGACCCACCTCCTAGAGAAATGGAAATAAAAACAATAATAAACAAATGGGACCTAATGAAACTTAAAAGCTTTTGCACAGCAAAGGAAACCATAAACAAGACAAAAAGACAACCTTCAGAATGGGAGAAATATTTGCAAATGAAGCAACTGACAAAGGATTAATCTCCAAAATATACAAGCAGCTCATTCAGCTCAATATCAAAAAAAAAAAAAAAAAAAAAAAAAAACGAACAACCCAATCCAAAAATGGACAGAAGACTTAATAGACATTTCTCCAAAGAAGATACACAGATTGGCAACAAACACATGAAAGGATGCTCAACATCACTAGTCATTAGAGAAATGCAAATCAAAACTATGATGAGATATCACCTCACACTGGTCAGAATGGCCACCATCAAAAACTCTACAAACAATAAATGCTGGAGAGGGTGTGGAGAAAAGGGAACCCTTCTGCACTGTTGGTGGGAATGTAAATTGATACAGCCACTATGGAGAACAGTATGGAGGTTGCTTAGAAAGCTAAAAATAGAACTACATATGACCCAGCATTCCCATTACTGGGCATATATCCTGAGAAAACCATAATTCAAAAAGAGTCATGTACCACAATGTTCATTGCAACACTAGTTACAATAGCCAGGACATGGAGCAACCTAAGTGTCTATCGACAGATGAATGGATAAAGATGATGAGGCACATATATACAATGGAATATTACTCAGCCATAAAAAGAAATGAAATTGGGTTATTTGTATTGAGGTGGATGTACCTAGGGTCTGTCATACAGAGTGAAGTAAGTCAGAAAGAAAAAAACAAATACCATATGCTAACACAATATATGGAATAAAAAAAAAAGGTTCTGATGAACCTAGGGGCAGGGCAGGAATAAAGACGCAGACATAGAGAATAAACTTGAGGACATAGGGAAAGGGAAGGTTAAGCTGGAAAGAAGTGAGAGAGTAGCACTGACATATATATACTACCAGATGCAAAATATATAGCTAGTGGGAAGCAGCCACATAGAACAGGGAGATCAGCTTGGTTCTTTGTGACCACTTAGTGGGGTGGGATAGGGAGGGTGGGAGGAAGATGCAAGAGGGGGGAGCTATGGGGATATATGTATACATATAGCTGATTCACTTTGTTATGCAGCAGAAAGTAACACGACATTGTAAAGCAATTATACTCCAATAAAGATGTTTAAAAAATAAATTAAATAAAATAGAATTTATGGTTATGCAGTTAATTGAACAAAGATAACCAAGTGGTACTATCTGAGCCCCCAAGTTACAGATTTTTGATGAAACTAAATCAATGATTATTTGAATAATTTCTAAGTTCCTACCTGTTATGTATGATATGGGCATATTCTCAGAAAAGATGTTGTGGAATAGTCGATGAGGAGCTAAACATTAAATCACTAATAATTATTTTAGAATTGAAATTTAAGTAATATACAAAATTTTATGTGCCTCAGTTCATCTGGGAAATAAGCAATTATTAATTTATTCCAGTATCAATATAAAGCTACATCTACATTATCCAAAAATTCTGGAAAGTTACTAATGATTCTATAACTTGATAATCAATGTTTTCTCTATATTAGGATTATTTGACTAAATCTACTTAAAATTTATTTGATTTGCGGCACATTTACATAATTTTAACATGAAAAAAATAAACTTCTAAAAACTACTTTTTTCTCCTGATTTCAGATTAACGTTGGGGCAAGCCTTAATGATTCACATCTGTGAAATTATAATTTCTGATTTTATAATTTCTTGCTTTCACAAATAAAAAGGAAAAGACAACTCTTTTTTCTCTCTACATCATACCAGAAAATCCCTTTTTCTTCTGATATTTGTAATGCTGGAAAAAATATTTAAGCTCTTTGTATCTCCTCCCCTGTAAAATATGAGGGCACCTGTGTTGTGGAGGATTGTGGAATCAGGGGATTGTTGAGATTTAATGAGAAATTGAATAAAAAGTTCATGATATAATGACTAAAGTATAGTAATCACTCATTAATAGTTATTATTTGCTATATATTATAATACAGTACTAAGATGATGTTTTAGTAAAATAATATTATACTAATAGCATGAAATGTCTGCTGGAATTTCAGTGAAATTAAATAAAACATTAGGATTTGGTAAGGTTAAGCATTAAAAGTCATAAATAATACCAAATGAATTCAGGAAAACATCACCTAGCTAATCTTCCCTATAATTAAACTCTACATTAGATTTATAATTTTTTTAAATGCTATGGTGGAAGCAATTGATGAGATTTTTGTAGTGTTTTAAGATTAATTTTACATCTAAAACCGTATCAGTGGCTAATGATGAAGTAACGAAAGCTCTAGGTAATCTACTCATGGCCTTCTGTTTTATGTGAAAAGTTTGCTTGCTACAATACAGAATGTTGACAAAATTAATTGCCAGAATATTATGTTCAAAACCGAATGTTTGGGGAAGAAAAGGCAATAAAAGAAAATATCTGTATAAACTGGAAAAAATCAAACCAGTCTTCTTAGTTCTGATTGCCTACTTTTAATGCAAGATGCAGATATCAGCATCATATTGAAATAGTTATCCAAATTGCTTATGACTCATGCATGACTACACAATTCATCAAATCAACAGTCAAGAATACATTAAATGGCCTCAAGATTCAAAAGTTTTAGTAGCTGAGTGAATGATTTTATTTTAACTGAAAGAGACCTATATAACTGAACCAAATTACTTATCTTAGACACAGAACAAGGCTGAGAATTAGGAATTCAGTCCATTGTTTATGGCTGAGATAATACATACATAGAATATCATTATGCAGTGTATATTAAACAACTACTGGGATGAAATTTTTACTAAGCCTTCAGAAATAAATTTACAATTATAGAATAAAGAAAAATATTTCTGAAATGTGTCAGTTCTTCTAAAATTACATTGAAAGAGCCAGACCTGCTAATGATATTCAACATAAGAGAAAGTTTGATAGAAATTAAACATGTCAGTTGGGCATTTTAATGATATTCCACACTATGATGCTGATAAAGTTACATGTTTGCCCTTTGAATATAAGCAACATGTATTAAGTACCAAATAAATCAGACAACACTAAAAATTACAAAAGTACCGCAAATTAGTCATAATTCTATATCATGATATAAAGTCATAATCAAAAAGTAGTCTTGATTTTACACTATCTCTTTGTATTCTAGAGAAGAAATATTAGCTCCAATGAATGAAATGTATGAACTATAAGATTCATCAGTATAAATAATATCTAATCAATAGTATAATCTTCACTAGAAATTCTGTGCCAAAAGAAAAAACCTGAATTAAAATTTGGGACAGGGAAAAGAAGAATCATCCATTCATTCTACAAATATTTATTGAATACTAACTATTATATAGCTTGGGACTAAGTGCAATTGGGAATACAAGGATGGCAAACCATTATCTGTGACTTCAAGGATGTTACCTAGACTTCTTGTGCTGATCATTTTGCAATATATATAAATATCAAATCATTATGTTGAACACCTGAAACTAATAAAATGTTAACATGCTAATTATACCTCAATAAAATATTATGTTTTAAAATATATATGTATATACAGAGACAGACAGATTGGAGAAAGTAATAAATAAGAGGAGAAAGAAAAATAATGTTAATTGAGGGGAATAAAAAGGTATTAAGTATAGGAGAGTGGGTCTGTTGATTCTAATATGTAAAAAACAATTTTAATATATGTAAAAGCCTATATTTGTCAGTTTATAGGCTTGTTGATTCACCTACGGATTATTTCACTGCTTGATGTAGTAATCTCTGGAATGGAAGCTGCTGAATTGGAGAACATAATGGAAAAAAATGTTTCATGTGGAAGGAAAATTGTGTTACTGATAACATCTATGGCAATATATAAGATGGATTAACTTGAAATTAATGTTTCAGAGAAATTTGATTAAATAGTACATAGATGTCAAAATGTAAAATTAAAGTTTAAAATCTATAGACCACAAATAAAAGTCAAAGACTCTTATCAGTTTGTATAACATTTTTTTCCAAAGTTTTCTTCTAAAATGTTAAAAATAAACAAAACAAAAACAGAAAACAAAATCTTCCGAGTTTATTTTTGTGTATGGTGTTAGGGAGTGTTTTAATTTCATTCTTTTACATGTAGCTGTTCAGTTTTCCCAGCACCACTTATTGAAGAGACTGTCTTTTCTCCATTGTATATTCTTGCCTCCTTTATCAAAGATAAGGTGACCATATGTGCATGGGTTTATCTCTGGACTTTCTATCCTGTTCCATTGATCTATATTTCTGTTTTTGTGTCAGTACCATACTGTCTTGATTACTGTAGCTTTGTAGTATAGTCTGAAGTCCAGGAGCCTGATTCATCCAGCTTTGTTTTTCTTATTCAAGATTGCTTTGACTATTGAAAGTCTTTTGTGTTTCCATATAAACTGTGAAATTTTTTGTTCCAGTTCTGTGAAAAATGCTCAAAATGGATTAAAGACCTAAATGTAAGGCCAGACACTATCAAACTCTTAGAGGAAAACATAGGCAAAACACTCTATGACATAAATCACAGCAAGATCCTTTTTGACCCACATCTTAGAGAAATGGAAATAAAAACAAAAATAAACAAATGGGACCTAATGAAACTTAAAAGTTTTGCACAGCAAAGGAAACCATAAACAAGACCAAAAGACAACTCTCAGAATGGGAGAAAATATTTGCAAATGAAGCAACTGACAAAGGATTAATCTCCAAAATATACAAGCAGCTCATGAAGCTCAATATCAAAAAACAAACAACCCAATTCAAAAATGGGCAGAAGACCTAAATAGACATTTCTCCAAAGAAGATATACAGACTGCCAACAAACACATGAAAGGATGCTCAAAATCACTAATCATTAGAGAAATGCAAATCAAAACTACAATGAGGTATCACCTCACACCGGTCAGAATGGCCATCATCAAAAAATCTACAAACAATAAATGCTGGAGAGGGTGTGAAGAAAAGAGAACCCTCTTGCACTGTTGGTGGGAATGTAAATTGATATAGCCACTATGGAGAACAGTATGGAGGTTCCTCAAAACACTAAAAATAGAACTACCTTATGACCCAGCAATCCCACTACTGGGCATATATCCTGAGAAAACCATAATTCAAAAAGGGTAATGTACCACAATGTTCATTGCAGCTCTATTTACAATAGCCAAGACATGGAAGCAACCGAAGTGTCCATCAACAGATGAAGGGATAAAGAAGATGTGGCACATATATACGATGGAATATTACTCAGCCATAAAAAGAAATGAAATTGAGTTATTTGTAGTGAGGTGGATGGACCTTGTGTCTGTCATACAGAGTGAAATAACTCAGAAAGGAAAAACAAATACCGTATGCTAACACATATATATGGAATAAAAAAAAAAAAAAAAGGTCATGAAGAACCTAGGGGTAAGACGGGAATAAAGACGCAGACCTACTAGAGAATGGAATTGAGGATACGGGGAGGGGGAAGGGTAAGCTGGGACAAAGTGAGAGAGTGGCATGGACATATATACACTACCAAATGTAAAACTTATAGCTAGTGGGAAGCAGCCGCATAACATAGGGAGATCAGCTCTGTGCTTTGTGACCACCTAGAGGGGTGGAATAGGGAGGGTGGGAGGGAGGGAGACACAGAGGGAATAGATATGGGTATATATGTATGTGTATAACTGATTCACTTTGTTATGAAGCAGAAACTAACACACCATTGTAAGGCAATAATACTCCAATAAAGACGTTAAAAAAAAAAACAAAAATCTTCCCTGAAAAGTGTAACTGCAAAGGTATAATACTGAAGAAGGAAGTTTTGGAATTTTTTTTTAATACCCTCTTGATTAAGTTGTGGTTGATGATTATGGCTTGCCTGTGCCTGAGCTACTGGTCACCAGTGTAATTGCTGTACAAAGGAGGAGACAAATTTTCAGAAATGTATGTTAAAATGGTGTTGAAAGGCAAGATTACAAAGTATTTATTTAGACATGGGTTAGATATCTCTATAATTCAAATAAATAATGAAATGTCAGTTAAATTCATTTACCAGAAGTACTCCTGTACTTCTCTGATCACTGCTTTAATTACAAATGATTCAATTAAAGTTAAAATTCCTTGGTGTCAGTTGAAAAGAAAATATAAATTATTTTCAAAGAATTTAGCATAGAATTTTCTTCTGTAGCCACTTTCTTCCAAATTAGTAATATGTAGAATGTTATTTTTAGGACACATGATCTCTGAATAGGGAAGAGGTTCTTCACCAATATCACAGTTGGGATGTAGACCCTGCTATTTGGCATTTAGAAAATAAATAAATAGAGAATGACAAAATTGAGAAAAGGGCCAAATGCCTGAGTTGCAAATTCACTTTGATGCTTATTTAGAAGCTAAAAAACAAATAAGCCTTTTTTTTTACCTGCTTCAGCGCTTAGTATGGAGGTAGCTGTTGTAGTAGAAACTGTTTAGGGAAGAAAATATTTATGAAAATAAATTACTTAAATAATTTTGCTGGAAAATTTAGTTCAAGAAACCAGTTGCCATAAACTTAATAAAAGTTTCTGAAGTTGTATGCAGAGGTTAATTAACAAAACAATCTTTCATTAAATCAATATGAATACCACTGTATACTTACTGTATGCCCGAAAAAATAACTATTTTCTGTTATTACCACTTAACCAAAATCTCACAGGAACTTTATAAGACAGGGCCAAGACAAACCCTGACATGTGATACCTTAGCTTTAGGAAAGTAACCAATGATAACTAAAATAACACTTCACTGATGACCACATACTAAATACGTTACCAAAACCTAAGGTTTCCAATTTACTATACTATCTCTTAATTGACACCACCTCTAAATAATGATCAACAGGAAATAAATTCTATCCCTGAATCATACAAGACAGGAATGTGTAAGTGTACTGTAGCAACTCTAAGTACACTTATATCACCAAAGTATTACAAGTTCCAAACCCAAAGTTAAACTGCATTTTGCCCAATACGCTCTTGAATGGACATAACTGAAATACTTGCAACAAATTATAGCTTGCAACAAATACATGAGTTAAGAAAAATAAATTAACTTTTATTTCTATGTTTTCAAGTCATCTCCCAGTATAATCATGATTTCAAAATATTTACTTCACAGGAGATCACATTTACTTCTTTTTCATTCCACTTGTTCCAATTATCATCTAAAAATATCAAGCTTTGGATGATTATATTTAACTAATAAGCATACAATACCTATTGTACGTTCTAATCATATTTCTAACAAATCACAGGAGTATAATGAAATAATATTTTGACATATTTTCTAGCAACTGTTAATTTTATTTGTTTGTTTGTTTTCTTTGAGGTACGCGGGCCTCTCACTGTTGTGGCCTCTCCCGTTGCGGAGCACAGGCTCCGAACGCGCAGGCTCAGCAGCCACGGCTCACGGGCCCAGCCGCTCTGCAGCATGTGGGATCTTCCCGGACTGGAGCACGAACCCGTGTCTCCTGCATCAGCAGGCAGACTCTCAACCACTACACCACCAGGGAAGCCCAATAACTGTTAATTTTAATTTGAAATTTTATATCAGCATATTTACCAGCATATCTTTTGCTGGCACAGATTCATGTGAAACTATAAATGATTATCCATAAAAAGACATCAGAAATACACATTTAAACCATAATGATGATTTTACCTGTAAATGTTGAATTTGTAGGAGCAGTTTCTGAAATAATCATAAATTACTATTATTGACAGGAATGAAAAATTGTGAAAAGAAAATCTAAAACTCAAGTTGCCTATGAGTTATCTGGCCTTTTTTATTTCACTTCTTGCAATTTCAAATGCAAAACAGGAGTCGTTTATATATTCTTTGGAAGCTTATTGAAATTTCTTTTAAGATATATGTTGCACATGAGTAATCCTTCAAGTATTGAATTCTATCTATATAATCCTCACCTTCCACTCCATCCCTTTATTAAATTATTTTAGTTGATGTCTCACTCCCTTAATTCCCAGAACCTACAGACAGGCAGGAGTGTGGCAGGAGAATTGCCCCATCTACCAGTGGTTCGAAGTGCCTTGACAGCATTGGTTTTGAACTGACTCAATATGAACAAATACCCTGAAACGGAATAGTCTCAATCCACTGAGAAGCAGTCTAAAGCATTAAGTACTTACTCCTCTGCTGTTGATGATATGAAAAGATTCCAAACCCTTTACCTCATCTTTCCTAAATTGATTAGAGTAAAACATAGTGACTCACCACTGCACTCCAACTCTCCTGCGATGCAATAGCTGAAAGTTAAATTATAAACAAAAAATAAACAATCAAAATAAAAAACAAGAATTAGGTTGAAATTTTTAGCTCCTAATTACATACATCTCCCAAATTTAAAATAACAAATTGTCTAACAGTGAAAATCAAAACAGAACCAAATAAGAGAACAGTAAATAACTGTTTCCCCAAGAGCATGCTGTGGATTCAAACTTTTTTTTTGTATTTTTCATGTACTGTTTCCTAATCTTTTCACTGAGGAGTTCTTGGGACCTAAAGGAATGTTTGGAGTCAAGCTGTAAAGTTAGTTCTTAGATTTTAAGTTTCAAACATGACTTTTTTTTGATGGCCATGCCGCTCTAGTACAGACCTCCCTTCTTTACTTCCATGTCACTGTCTGAAAGCCTATAAACATGATCTTACATTTATGGAATGAAAACTTTCTTTTTACCCAAAAGTACATAGTGACATTTTCTGTTCTGTCTTATGCACTAAGTATAAGATTTAACAAACCATTTGTTGATATGTGGATTTACTGAAAACACAAAATAACCAACATAAGTGATATAAAACTGAACCTAAAGCTGACCTTCCCATTTAGAAATAACAGTTAAAAAATATATTCACTGATTTTTTTCTTAATTGTTTTCTAAATAAAAATGGAAGAACCAGAAATACTGGACAGTTAGAGAATTTACCATATTCTCCCACAGTTATCTTGGATCACTCCACCAGCAGGTATGATGTCATTATAGAAGCAGCTGCACTCAGACAAACTGACGCATTTCATGGTGTTCTCATCCAGGAAGGGAGCACTGTCTGGGCACTTAGCATAACAGCCTGTGTGTAAAAATGACCCGCAGTTCATCTCTATTTGCTGAAACTACATTGTACCTTTGTAAACTTACTTCAATGGTTCCATGAACTGAAGTAGATAATAGCAAAACAACAGCATACTCTTAGTGAAAAATATATAAAATTGAAACAGCCACTATGGAGAACAGTATGGAAGTTCCTTAAAAAACTAAGAATAGAACTACCATATGACCCAGCAATCCCACTACTGGGCATATACCCTGAGAAAACAATAATTCAAAAAGAGTCATGTACCACAAAGTTCCTTGCAGCTCTATTTACAATAGCCAGGACATGGAAGCAACCTAAGTATCCATTGACTGATGAATGGATAAAGAAGAGTGGCACATATATATAATGGAATATTACTCAGCCATATAAAGAAATGAAATTGAGTTATTTCTAGTGAGGTGGATGGACATAGAGTGTGTCATACAGTGAAGTAAGTCAGAAAGAGAAAAACAAATACCATAAGCTAACACATATATATGGAATCTAAAAAAAAAAAAAAAGGTTCTGAAGAACCTAGGGGTAGGACAGGAACAAAGACGCAGATGGAGAGAATGGACTTGAGGACACGTGGAGGGTGAAGTGTAAGCTGGGACAAAGTGAGAGAGTGGCATGGACATATATACAGTACCAGTTGTAACATAGATAGCTAGCGGGAAGCAGCTGCATAGCACAGGGAGATAAGTGAGGTGCTATGTGACCACCTAGAGGGGTGGGATAGGAAGGATGGGAGGGAGACACAAGAGGGAGGAGATATGGGGGTATATGTATATGTAGAGCTGATTCACTTTGTTATACAGCAGAAACTAACACACCATTGTAAAGCAATTATACTCCAATAAAGATGTTAAATAAATAAATAAAGACGTTTTGTTAAGAAAAATAAATTGAACAGGATTCAGACCCTCTTGCAATGAATATAAACCTGAGAAATTAGAAATTTTGGCTGATTTAATTTTTTTCTAGTATGTTTCCTAAAATATTTTAAATGATTTACTACTTTAATGACAGCACGCTGTTGAACATAATGCAAGACTTGGATAAATATGGGTCTTGAAATGTGAATGCCAATTCCAAATATCTACTTTCACAAGGGTAGACGAAGATAACAGAAATCATAATAAAATGGGCTGAAAATATCCCAAAGCCTGGGATTTAACACAGATGTGACTTTTGGAAAGTTTCTGTATCATCTTGTTTTCTTGTCACTTCATTCTTTTTCTCTAAGATATGTAATGCTAAGAATAAGGTAATTTTTAACTGTGAGATATAGTTAATTGGCCTCCATTCAAGTGAGACTATATTATATGTTGCATTCTGAAACTACATTCTCAACAAACTACCTTGTCTAATGAAATGTATAAAGATTGCCAATGTGATCAGATCGCTATGTTCTCCCTATCTCTCTCTCTCTCTCTCTCTCTCTCTCTCTCTCTCTCTCTCCTGTTAAATAGATAATTTATGTCTAGACAAAATATTTCTAATGTAGAAATATTAATATCATATTAAGATAAACAACTATTCATTAAATTACAAAATGTAAGATACTGAATTGTCAGTATCCTAAAATATTTTCGTTTTAAGGTATCAGTATAATTTGCGCTTCTTCATGGAAATTATTAAAATATGTCTTACCTTCTAAAACTGCAGAAAACTTCTGGCCAATTACTCTATCTTTGCATGTTTTTGCAGTCAGTGTACCACAAGGTTTATAATGCCAGCTGCATTCCCCAGGTGCATTATAATAATCACAGTAGACAGCTATGATTGAATTATATCAAATTACTTGCATTCATTACATGACAATTTTCACCTTTCATTTTCCAAAGCATTTTTATAAGAGTTTTTGAATGAAACTAACAATAAACAGAACTAAAGTATATCATTCTGTCTTATCAAGTCCCTTTGGCTTTATCTAAATTGCCATATGAGCAAAAACAGCTTACAAAAAAAGGAGGGAAAGCATATAGAATCAAAATAGCACTTTTCTTTGACATCTCACAATAAGATTGGTTTGAGGTGGAAGAGTAAATATTAATTTTCCCATTTTTTAGCTATTTTAGGTCATAGTCTATATTCATGGTTTTAATGTCTAAGCTTAAATGAGAAAAATAAATCTCCAGGGAAATTAAGCTTCTTTAATATGTAAATAACAGTTCCCAAATGAGGCAACTAAAGATTTCAATATAATATATAAAGCTGTACATAATAAACTAAATAAAATGAGGATTCAATTTCAACATTTCTCATTTGACACATTATCTCTTATCATACCTTCCTTTGGAAGGAAATGTGTTGACTAATTTCTACTAAAGTTACCACATTCCACACATAACAAAATTCAGTTTATATTCATTTAACAGTTTATCTTGACTAGAACTCTGTAGAACTTTTCAAGATGATGTGTGAGGACTTCACCCAAAAGTGATATATGAGGTAAATATTTAAGAATATATAACTATACCAAGATAGGTAAACAGTTCATTGTTCATTTAAGTATGAATAAGAAATATTTTCCATCAATATTCAATTTTCCCCTGTGAACAGAAGAACTTTTGAAACTAAAAAAGTTGAATTTGATGTACTGTGCCAGGTGCTATACTTTTTTAAATAGGTATTTTTTTTCAATCATAAACAAACATTAACATGTGTTTAAACCTGTCTATGCCCAAGAATATGTATTTTATAGAAAATATGAGGAGAAGAATGGTTGTCTAACAAAACAATTCTGTCTGATTACGTTTTAAAGAACAACAACATATGGACTTACGACAGAGATCTGGTTTCCTCCATGTAACACATACTCCAACCGCACTGCATGCTTCTGCATACATCGCCACAGCTGTGCAGAATCCCAGGTACTTCCCCTCCATGTCACAGGCACAAGCTTCTTCAACACATGCATCATAGTACGTACTGGGGTCCACCTAGGAAGACCATGTTAAAGCAAAAATAGAAATGAGATTTTCTTTTCTGATAAACAAGGAAAATAAGAAAACAATGAACAGACTGGGGAAACAATATAACCACACTTGAAAGAGTTAAGCAATCTTGGTTATTCTTTAGCTGTTACTACTAACAAACACTTGTAGCCTTGTCCTTCACAAGGCTAGTTACTCTCTGACTCCATATGAACTACCCTTTGCACCTGGCATTTCTTCTCCCCTGCACTCCCTTGTAGCACTATTCATTTCAGAAAGAAGGTCACAGGCAATAACTTCAGGGACACCAGACCGGGTTGCTGAGCCACCTGACACCAGCTTTGGCCATGAATTTGCAGAAAAAAAGACATGCAAGACCTTAATTACTTTGAGCCTTATCACCTACCCCAGACCATGAGCCCCAGGCTATATAATCTTTCCCTGTTCCCCAGGGAAGGGGAGCACAGTTCTTGAGGCACTAGCCTGCTGTGTTTTCCCCTTTGCCAGGCAAAGATTAAAGCCATTTTTCTCATTGCTCCAAAACTCTTGTCTCTGTATTTCTTTTCACCATCGGTGCACAGAAAGCCAAGATTTTTGGCATCAAGCACAGCACCTGAGTACCTGAGGGCAAAACCCGTGCCTGTCATTGCTCTCAGAGCCCCACTACCTTATTGTGGCAGTCTCTGAAGGTGCTGTCCCGGATGATCTCACATTTCCGCACAGCCCAAGCTTTACAGTATGGGTTTGAGTCACATGGGAAGGTTTGAGCTACTGTGTCTGAACATTCTTGACTTGTTTTCCAACTATTTCCAAATTCCAGTGCTCCAGCAGCTACTGATGAGTATCTCGTTGTGAAATCATCCTTAAGATCGCCATTGTTATTTCCGCAAAGACCACACACTTTGCCCTATATAGATCAGAAAGGGAACTTTAAAAGTGAGTTATGCTAGAGATATATAGAGAGATAGATAGGTATGGATAGATAGACATATGATAGAGATATTAAGATTGTGTATATTATAAATCTATTTTAAATTCCAAATTTTGAATGGAAACCAGAATCTGTGGATAAGATTCTGCTCCCATTTAATCCAAGATATCCTATATTTCAGTATTGACCAAGATAAATGCCTTAAGAATTTAAAAATAATTATATTCAGTAGCTTCAAATCATACAGGAGTATACTCTTAGGTTCTTAGAATATTTGTTCCAAGGATTACATTAATTCTATCTATACACCAAGCAACCACATATGGCTAAACTAGAATGCTTCAGGTTTATTGCATTTATTTTTCACCAAATTCTATCATCTTTGATTACATTTAATACTTCACGTAAGGTTGAATAGATGTGGAACCTTGTTCTATAACAAAGACTACCATTCTCCCACTTTCCACATTTGAATATGTCTCTAATCTTCAGCAGCAAAAATGATTTTGCTTCTATTGTTATTTGCTTCTGTTATATTATTATATATATGAATGTGATATACATACATTCCAGCGTGGATCCAATAACACAGAAATTCTTGTATTTTTGTCCCAAATTATGGTTATTCCACTTAAAATTTTCAAAATCAAGTACAGGCCAACAGTATGAACAGAGTATGATTTTCCACTGAGTTCACATTCCTTACTTTCCGTAGTTTTGACTGCTGTGATTTTACCATCTTGCAAGACAATATTCTGATCCTATAAATGAAAAGATAGACTTACAAAAACATTAGTTTTATTTGGCGGTGCATAATCTGAGAGAAAAAGAAAGTAAAGAGAAACAGTACTGTACCTGAAGAGCAACTATAATTTTTCTTGAGCATGTAAGCCCATCTTCACAACACGGGACGCTTTCAGTTAAAATACGGAATGTGCCATTTTCACGACCACAATAATCCTTTAAAAATTAAATGTTAATAATAGTTTATTTATATCAGGGACATGGAACTCAATTACAATGTTTGTATCAGACAAACATTTCTTAGACAGTGACCCCTTATAATCAATAAATTACCATATGTTTTGTTATGGAATTTCCAAAAGACAGTGGTGTAACTGTGTTATGGGTCTGTAGCCTTTGCTGAGTCCAAACTAGTTAACTTGTTTTGACTGAGTCCTTTTCCCATTACCTCTATACAAGTTTAGAATTATACCATAGATGTATATATATTTAAATTGTGTAAGTCTTAGATTTATTTCTAGGCTCTGCAAATAGCTAGATAAGATGTGGGGGCTTTTTCCTCAGTGATTTATATGAAATTTGATATTCAATCAAAACTAATGCAAAACAATCCAAACTTCACCCATTACATGTTACTTAGGAAGCAGTTTAGGTGTATGGAACAAGCATGAACTCCAGAATCAGACAGATCTAGGTTGAATATAGCATTTTCTGCTTAGTAATTCATGTTGCTTAACCTCTCTAACCCTCAATTTCTTCATCTCCATCATAGGAATAATAATATAAGCCTTTTATATTTTAAATGATTGAATGTAATAAAATATATAAATTCGCTTTGCAAAAAGCACTCAAGAAAATGTAACTGTTATTGCTAATAGTGCTGTTGTTAAAATAATGACACCTAACATTTATTGAGCATTTAGTATGTGCGCCAATATTTTCTCTACTTT